>NW_026915877.1:0-600000 GCF_034315485.1 Pezoporus occidentalis
GGGTCTTCTAAACATGTATCCAATCATAATATGCCAAATCACTGTAAGTGCTTCAGCCGGGGCCTTGGCTCAACTAAGCAGACTGGGTTGCTGAGTTGCTAAGCAGACAATTCTACATCGAAGGCAATTTCTGATTTGTTTTAAGGTTGACTCTCTGAGACATGCAACACTGCAGAACCTTTTGTTGTTGGAACAGGGACATGGATGTGAAGAGTTTGATGGAATGTGTTGTATGAGTCTCTCTGATTATGCTAATTCGATGCATGCACAGCTGAGAACCCTGGCTCAGCTTACCCAGCAATAGTAAATGAGCAATATCCTAAGAATAACTAGATGGTTGTCACCGGGCATTACAGGTTGAGTCAAACACTGTTGCTTGAAGCATTGCACTTATGTATCATTGTTAGGTTAATCATCGTAGCTATTAAGACTTGTTTATAGTTGTGTGATAAAACAGGTGAACAGAATAACCCATAATGCCTTGCTTGCACAAAGAAAAAGGGGGGAATTGTTGCAGAATGACTTTAAGAGCAGAACCATAGAGTTCTGGAGGACTGTGCAAGCAAGGCAGGGGGTGGCCCTCACAGGTGGACAGAGACCGGACCTGGGAGGAGAATGTGGAGGAAGCTGTGGGGGCTAACCAATACTGTTATGCCACGAAGGAGTGGCTGAATACCACTCCTATATATGTGTGAACTGCGTCACAAATAAACTAGAAGTTGCTTATCACCCATATTGGGTTGGCCTGTCTGCTTCTCCTCGCCGCTTACAGTTTCCTATTCTATTTTGTACTTTCACAGTATCTCTTTGACACACATGAAAAAATGGCAATAAATGGTAATAAGTACACAGATCAAAATTCACACAGGAATAGTACCATAATTTGCTTTGTAGTAAGTATGAGATGATCAATTTCAACATTAGTGGACTGAAACATTGTAAAGTATCTTATACCAGAAGTCATATTCTTTTTTTATATTGTTGTTTATCTAGTCACCTCAAAATCCTAAAAAGACTGTAAGGGAAGATATCCTTTTATAACAGACCTTTGGAGAAATGGTATGTAATACATACCTTGCTGTTTACGTGGCTCATAAATCTGGAGTCCAAACAAAGGTGGTCTCTCACTTCTTAACAGCGTCACATTCCTTGTAACCAAATCCAACTGGAAAATTGACCCATTCATATAATCTGTCCAGTAAATATAATTTCCATGATGTGACAATCCAAAAGGATGATTCAAATCTTTTCCATTATAGACTACCTGCAATTAATTAATGGAAAGTGAGTACTGGCAAGGTTAAAATAATTTTTTTCAGCAAACACTGGAAAGAACATAGGAAACAGTATAACTGAGACAAGTAGTGTGCCCAAAAGCGAACGCTTCAGCCAGTAAAACCAAATAAAGAGTGTAAAGCCATTCTATGCATTCAGCATTCATTATCTAACTTCAAAACTTTGTATAAACTTATTTTAAGTGTCCCCTGTCAGGTATTGTAGGTGAACATGTAATCATTATATGCAGTAAAGAGGTGATCCTGCCCCTTTACTCTGCTCTTGTGAGACCTCATATGGAGTATTGTGTGCAGTTCTGGTGTCCTCAACATAAAAAGGACATGGAACTGTTGGAACAAGTCCAGAGAAGGGCCACGAGGATGATCAGGGGACTGGAGCACCTCCCGTATGAAGATAGGCAGAGAAAGTTGGGGCTATTCAGCCTGGAGAAGAGAAGGCTGTGTGGAGACCTCATAGCAGCCTTCCAGTATCTGAAGGGGGCCTATAGGGATGCTGGGGAGGGACACTTCATTAGGGACTGTAGTGACAGGAGAAGGGGTAACGGGTTAAAACTTAAACAGGGGAAGTTTAGATTGGATATAAGGAGGAAATTCTTTCCTGTTAGGGTGGTGAGGCACTGGAATGGGTTGCCCAGGGAGGCTGTGAATACTCCATCGCTGGCAGCTTTCAAGGCCAGGATGGACGAAGCCTTGGGTGAGATAGTTTAGTGTGAGGTGTCCCTGCCCATGGCAGGGTGGCTGGAACTAGATGATCTTAAGGTCCTTTCCAACCCAAACTATTCTATGATTCTAAATATGCACCTCCTTCCCTAGCAAGGAAGCACAGTTCTTACAGCTTTGAGTATCTGTCAATATCTGACAAATCTGGCAAATATCTGCTTCTTTTAAAGCAAAGAATAGCGTGTATGAGTTGCTAATTTTGTTTCAGTGTAAATTGCAGATTGCTTATTTGTTTCTGTGAACTTCCTCCCCAGTTTGGGTTGTGAGA
Source organism: Pezoporus occidentalis (assembly GCF_034315485.1). Taxonomy (NCBI): domain Eukaryota; kingdom Metazoa; phylum Chordata; class Aves; order Psittaciformes; family Psittacidae; genus Pezoporus; species Pezoporus occidentalis. The sequence continues at coordinate 2,284 of NW_026915877.1, forward strand.
ACTTAAGAAAAGCACACCACGGTTTCTTCCCAAAATAAGACAAACTTTTTTGAATGTACCTTCTACTTCTCGTTTCTTAATTCATACATAAAGCTAAATTACACCCCAAATCTTGTCTTTGTTTCATTAGCTGTAAAATGTTCTAAAAACCATGTCACTTGTGACAGCTCCAGTCTCAGACTCCTTCACAAGAACTGCAACTACCTGTACACAAGAGCTGTCAGATAAACATTTAAAAAATGTTAAATCCCTGTAGAATGAAAACATTAAAAAAAAAAGTCTAAAGTCATCAGCAAGTAAATTACAAGAATTAGAATTATTTATTTCACAAAGACACAGAAGACTGCAGAACTCTAAAACGTCTACTGTTGGGATCCCTGCATCCCAGCAGCTGCAGTTTGGAATGACTGAATTCCACTCGTCTTCTGCTGCCTGGGGCCCTTGCTTATGCTAACACCCAACACTGCATTTCTACCTTGTCTCTAGAAAAAAGGAAGCAGTTCATCAGATGCCCAACCTTGTGCCTATTTAGAGACATGAACCCAAAAAACCAAGGAGATAAAGCCACCTAAAATACAACTACTTTGAGGTGACAAACATCATCCCCTTTTGCGCTTCAGATTTTTTCTTTGGGTTTGGAATTCTTTTGGTCAAAACTCCTCATTCTCAATAAGCTGCTTTTGATCAAAATTTGTCTATCATTCAATTATCCACCCGACTACTGGTGGAAGTCCTGTAGGACTTTCCCACTCCCCAAAACCTTCCCTGCACTGACAAAGAATTAAAGATCCTACTGACCCAGTTATATTTTGGCCAAAATATCCTATAATTAGCAACAAATGATTCAGGATCAAAAGTATCTTCTACTTATTTTTGGTTAGACACCTTTTATTAAAGTAGTTCTGCATTTTATTAAAATCACAGGATTATGGAAAAATACTTTAAAAAAAAACACCAGAACTATTCTGTGTCACAGTCACACTTCAAAATAAAACCTGTTAAGATAGGTGCTTACTATTTACTACTTCTAGTAAGAGACAAAACAAGCAAACCCAGCATTACCCCACATGTAATCTGTATCAGCTGCATTTAACCTTCCTTGACCTGTTCTGTCCAGGAACTCTCCACGAAGCCTAGCATTGTTAGTGGACAAGGATCTCTAATTAAAAACTGTCTTTCTGCCAATGTGCTTAGCCACATCCCTGCTTCGTTATAGGAGCATAATGGATGTGGAGCAAAAGTAGAAACACCAAATGTAAATCCTAACCCAGCCATTATGACAAATGAAACACTACAGCATTAGTACAGGCTTAACAACAGATCACTCAATATAAAGGATTTTAAAAGTAACATTAAAACACTATAAGCTTGTACATGAACGAGTTCCAGGGACTCTGTCTACAGTTACTACTTTGAATACTAGAAATCTGCATATTGTCCTATTAAGGCCATCACGCCAAGAGAATCATGAGTTGAGGATAAATGAAAAGTCACTAGACATACATTTTGTGACAAAATCCCCTCACAGGAGAATTTATTGCCTGCCATTCTCAATTAACAGTGACTTCTCAGTTGTCAGGGTACTATTTTTCTGGAGCAGATGGTAAACCCTCCCAAATTATCAGACTCCAGTCTCAGCATTAACTGTTTTCCAGATGTCTATTCTGTGCTTGTTACTTCTACAAAACAAGACAGAACTTCTACAGAGACTTATATCTAGCTAGCACAGCCATCAGTAACAACTAAAACAATATCTCTCCATCTCTGACTGAACTGTTGAGTGCTTCTGCTCCTTATATTACCAGAAATGCTCAACTGGGACATTGAGATTCATTGAAAACAGCTTATCCAGTAAAGTTAAATAAAAGACTTTTGGTTCTGTACGAGAGTGAAGGTTTATTTCTACTGAAAAGCTCTTTGTAGCTTTGTGGCTCAAACAAAATGTAGCTCATTGGCATATGAGAAAAATAGATTAAAAATAAATAAACTTTTGTGTCACTTTCTAAAGATGAAAATTGTAAGCTGCATGATAGTCTTCTACAGGAGTCTGCCAACATTGCTTGTTTCAGAGACTACACTGGACATGCCACAGGGTTATGCAGACTTTAAAAAGCTTGAAAAGTATTTTTAACATAACATAATAAAATCCAGAGAAATAGAATGCCTGTGGCAAAACAGCAGTATTTTTCTTTTACCTTTCTGTCAGTTCCATTCAAAAATATCCTTTCAATGTGATCATAATAGGCATCACACCAGTATAACACATTGGCATGATAGTCCAGAGTTAAACCATTTGGCCATAGCATCTTTGATGTTACAAAAATCTGCCGACTGTAGCCATCCATCCATGCCTTCTCAATTCTTCCCACGTTGTCATCCATTTCATCTTCTTCCCAGTCTGTCCAATACATCCAGCTATGAAATTATAAAAATGAGCATTCAGATACCACTTAGTCACATGAATTAGCAGACTTTCAGCAGCAGTTTGCAACAGCAGATCCACAAGACAAAGCCATTTTAACTTTCGCATGTTTCTTTCCACAACTGTATTTACTTTCCCTGTGTACTGGATGCTCCTGAAATGACACACTGTTTTGCCCTTACTGTAATGAATTACATGAATACCAAATGGGCTGACAAGAAAAGTGAAAGAATTGTTTAAGACTTTATTTAATCACACAATAATGATGATTTTTTTTTTTAACCAGCAATTTTATTGACTTTATCAAGGTTCAAACTTTTACTGTGTTTTTTTTTTTTCAATCCAAGTCCAATTTGCCTTTATGATGCAAATCTGATTCTTATTATGGTTAATACTATCACAAAAGCTGCAACACATGAATTAATTGTACTCTGACTTAATAGCTAAGGATAACCTTGACATTCTGTGAACTTCAGATCCCACCTGAAAGCAGCCAAATTAGTCAAAAAACATATTACGAGTACTCTGTCCCTCACAACAAATGTTTAGAAAGATTGGCTATAAAGATTATTTGAAAAATAGCCAGAAGGCAATTTTAGCATGGCTTTATGGTTTATAGTGCAGCAATGCAGATAACAAACACCTCTGAAAAATGCTATTCGGAAAGGTTAAGCAAACACTGTAGTAAGTCATCTAAAAGTATTAGCTCAGATGAGTTCCCAAGAGTTTTTCTCTACTGGACACTACAGAACACATGCTACAGGGTTTTCTTCAGTTGCCTTTTTTACCTTCTTGAATTAATCTTGTTATCATATTTTATTACAGAATTTACTTGTGACAACTTTCAGTTCAACTATTTAAAACACACCTTGAATTTAAGCAAAAGCAGAGGGTAGAAAATATGCTAAGAAACACCACATTTTTCTTACTTTTTCCCCCCACAAAGCAAAAACAGATTGATGATAAGAAACACAGAGTCCTGTATTTAAGCTACAAAGCAATTAAAAAGCATTTCTGCTTATATGATACACAGCGATACCAATATACTGAAACCATTTACTAGCAAGTAAATGCTTACTTTTAGGATTTCAATTATTAAGCATTAAGTAGAGGGAAAAAAAAAATCTCATACCAATCTTAAATAGATCCTACTTCTTGAAGTTGTCATGATTTAATTGGTATTTATGTGCCCTGGCCTTTGATTTTACCAGGTTTATGTTTCTGAAATAACTTGTATGACCCTAACCTACTCCACCTGTCTGTACTTTAAAGAATAAAGTCCTGGGATTTAAATTCTTAATTTACAAAGGAATGAAACATTGAAGTGAAAAATAGTTTTGTTATCAGATCTGTGTAAATCATGCCAAATCTACTGGTTAAAAAAAAAAATAAATAAATCAAATACACTTACATGTATAAGCATAATTTGATCCATTTTGGTTTTATGTAAGAAAATGGAAAAGATACAGAAAAAATGCATCATTATTACACAGGTTTACACATATGTATATGTATCATCTTTGTTTCTTTTCTCTCTTCTCCAAGTCACCCACCAGAAAGCAGTTTGGGGTTATTATTTTTGTAACTGTATGTTAAGAACATCAACCAATTTTTGATCCGGGAGGCTCATACACTTCAGTGCATGTTTGACTAAAACACTAGGTTTAATCACGGAATTATAAAACCTGCGTATGGCCTACAGCTCAGGCAGACAAACAGGTCCGTATGGTATTTATTTTACTGAAAGATAAAAATGTTTCACAAATATTTACATGACTGCTCAACAGCAATAACTGAGCTTTTCTCCATTAACTTTTTGTCTGTACTTATTATAGTTATCATGTCATAAGCTAAAACATGCTTACAGTAACAGGCATTTACATTAATGTACTTTAATTGTATCTCAAAACACAGCTAATGCTTCCAACACTGGTTAAATCAAGACTAATATTTTCTAAACATAATTAAAATGCCATAATAAATGTTATCCCTCATGAAAAGCTCCCATGAGAAGTATAATCATGAAGGGCACACTTTTATTAGAAAATTGTTTTATATAATAGCCCTTTTCAGACAATACATCTTCATATGCTATTTCCTGTGGCATGCATTTACTGAGCTGGAAAATTTAACAAAGTAATTGTAGGTATGGTTATGGTTTGCGGTCTGATTTTACATCCTTACTATGTGACCTCAATTAATCATAGCCTCTCCACAGTTACTTCCATTCCTCAAAGAACAAGCTCAGAAGTGAGAAACTGGTAGTGTAAATACATTCTAGCACTAGGAAAACAGCAATCAATCCAGCCTCCCTAGAATTACCCACTACATCATTCTCCAGTGACAATTCCCTGAATAAATTTAACAGTGAATTTTTACGTAAACCACAACTACACCACAGTAATATAATGTCCTTTTTATTATGCAGCCTATCACAATTAATTACACTATTAAGTAATGAAAAATAACCTGTCCCATTTACTTTTGTAAACGAATCTCTACAAGCATATGGTTATAATTACCTTCAGAAATTGAAACTTACAAAGAGAAAAATAAAGGAGAGCATTATAAAGTTCACTTAGTATTAAAAATACACACAGTCCAATACATTCAATTTGAGAAAAAGGTGAACCATATCCAGATTAACTGGACATAGGCTCAGCAGCACCTGGGCATTCTTCCGAAGGCTTCAGGCAAGAATGCTGGAAAGGTTTTACAGATATTATAGACCACTGTAGAATTACAGACTACTATATAACTCTGTGAACCCCATCCTAAGCAAAATTCAGTCCCATATTTATACTAAAAGACAAGCATTAAACCACATAAATTAGTCTACTTCATACCCATTGACAGGATCAACCACAATTCCTCTCGGGTGCGACATGTCTCCCTCCAACAAAGTTTTTCTGCTCTGAGAAGCTTTTTCCAGCCTGGCTACAGCAATGGTTTTCCTGTGGCCATCATTTGTCCAATAAAGATTATTTCCAATCCAGTCCACTGCTATGCCTTCTACATTATCAAGGTCTGTGGAGAGAAAAAGGTAGTAAGAAATTAATATTGTATGTTTATGTTCTAACATCATCCATTAGTATAAACAATGAAGAATATATGGTCGATATAGCTAAATTATACTATTTCCTTGAATCTGAGTAACATCTACTTGTGCCAGTCAGAATTAGTTCTGCTGAAAGCACCCTATAAAAGACAAAGGCTGGTCATAAAACTTGGCTATTAAACATAAGCTTTCATATGTTAACCATAGCTGGCCCTGGGCAAATCACTATTTAACAAAACCCTACTTAATTTAAAACCAAAATGGAAATACTACTCAAGTCAACAAAAGCTTCTAGAATCAGTTCTAGTACCCCAAATCATCTTGCTTTTACCCAAATCACAAGATCCACTCTTATTAATAAATAAACAAAATGGACCTCTGTTCCATTGTCCTTTGGCCTTGCAAAACATGTAAGCAAAAACATCACAACAGTCCAAGTTACCCTCCATGTCTAAGCAAATATACGAGCAAACTACTCACTATAAGGGTGGTGAAGCACTGGCACAGGTTACCCATAGAACCTGTGGCTGCCCCATCCCTGGCAGTGCTCAAGGACAGGTTGGATGGGGCTCTGAGCAACCTGGTCTAGTGGAAGATGTCCCTGCTCATAGCAGGTGGCTGGAACTAGATGGTCTTTAAGGGCCCTTACAATCCAAATCATCCTATGATTCTATGAAACTACTGACACTGTAGCGCAATCACAGAATCATAGACCAGTTACTGTTGCAAAGGACCTAAAGATCATCTAGTTTCAACCCCCCTGCAATGGTACCACTGGAGGTACCAATAGGCTCAGGAGTTTGGCAGGAGCAGAGCTCTATCCAGAACTGAGTCAACAATGTTTGCTGCACAGAGCATGGAGGTTTTGCCATCTGAGAAGCAGCAAAACAATTCTCCAAGCAGCAAGTTCTGCCTCAAGCTTCCTCAACACCCTGTAACAATAACTGAGCTCTGCCTCCTCCCACACAATCCCAGTTCCTTAACTGACAATGTAAGATCTTTAAACAGTTCCTCTTTAAACATGTCTCTTCCACCAAACCCTTTCTTTTTTTTTTCCTCCTTTCAGTAAGAGCTCAAATTCCAAGCATGTGGGTTGAAATATGGAGAATTTCCAGTCATTTTCTCTTGGCTTTTGTTGTGGTGTGGTCACTGAGGCAACACAAGTTCAGGTATCACCCCTTGTCATGCAGTTGATCTTATGCCAGCCCTCATCTTATGCCATGGCCTTCTCATCTACAGGAGAATCCTACCTTTTGCCAGCTGACACAAAATGGTAGGATTACCAGAGGTGCTGTAACACCAAGGGGTGCAATGGAGCTTGAAGTGTAGCATGAGTGGCCACAACCTTCTTTACTCCTACTCTCTCACCTTTAAACAGGCTCTAGAAGCACAAACACCAGGCACTTCCTCCACCCTTTTCCTCAGCCCCTCCATGGTATATTTCGATGGGCTGGACGCCGCCGCGGCTCCATGCGCCCCTCCACCAGCCGGAACCAAACCCCTCCTGAGCTCAGCTGGGTTGTACTCACAACCACCAGCACAACCCAAGCTCCCACCGGCAGCAGCTCGGCTCGCACCGTGTTACAGGCCCCGTTCCAACTTCAAAGGGAGGGGTTGGAGCACTAACAGCCCTATTCGCAGGCCAGCCCAGCTCGGCTCTGCTCGGCTGCTCCAGCCCCTCCCTAACAGCCCGATTCGGCGCACACAGCTTGGCAACACCCCACTTCGCTTCCCTTGACCCCTTGTCCTTTTGGCGCCTACTAAAAAGCCCTGTCAGAAACACAGACCCCTCCCCCACTCGCTTCCTCCGAGGCGGCTGGGAGCCAGTGCACGGCACTCGAGAGAGACCTGAAGGACGGGCTACCAGCTGCTGCCTCTCGGCGCCCATTAAAAGCCCTGTCAGAAGCACTGGCCCCTTTACCATTCGCTTCCTCAGAAGCGGACAGCAGCTAGTGCACAGCACCCAAGAGAGTGCTGCCCCTCGCCGCCTTCCGGAGGTTGAGGGAGCCCCACCGGTTCGCTTTGGTATCCTTCTTGAGAGCAAACTGGGCATGGAACCACTCGTTTCACTGTTACCTTGTCTGGTACCTTGTCACTGGGATTAAAAACCGATAACGGGTAACAGCTGTGACTGCAGTGCTTCCACCGAGCCTGAGAGCTCACAGCACCGAATGGGTGCAAAAATGAAGGTTGGTATGGCTGGAAAGGTGAAAAGGAAAAAAAAACCCAAAAAAAAAACAAAAAAAAACAAACAAAACTGCATTAGGGGAAAAAAAAAAATCAAAAAACCTTTACTAGGATGCTTCTTGACAATATGGATGTTATTACTTATTTGTCATACTCAGATATACAATCCTACAGTACAATTTCCATGATAGGAATCATCAAGATGTGAAAAAAAGGAATGTAAATTGCTTTTTCTGTTCACATTTATGCCAGCAATACCACCTAGACACAAGCTTTCATCAGTTTCATTCTTCTTCACCAGCGTTGATGTCACTTGCTGATCAACACTGGAGTTTAATTTTTTTTTTAAAGACTTTCTCAGAACAAGTATGATGCAGAGAGATTTTCACTGTAATATACAAAAAGAAAAAAAAAGTCTTATAATTTTTTAGGAAATGCTGATGTGGCAAAAGTCGCTGCTCCTACTTAAATCCTCCTTGTACCAGATAGGCTTGTGAAAATGTGCTAAACTGAACACAACTTTGTAGCATTTGAACTGTGCTTCCAGACCTCTGTAACTTAATTGCCAGCTTCCCAGACAGCAACTCCGTGTGAACTCCTGAAGTGCTGGTTTGGGACATACCGTTATCAGTCATTTTAACGGCAGCAGATTTGTTCAGTGGCGCCGTGTTGCCATCGTTTAAACCCTTTTTTCCCTCAAAAAGGGAAAACCTTTTTTCTCCACCAAAATGCCTCCCCATAATACAATCAGTAAGTACTAATGGAAAGGTCTTACTTACATTCCTAACTTCAACAAACCTACAAATTTTCTTTTGCAACATCAGACATATTTTCCTTGGGACAAACTCTTCACCAGTAATATTTTATAGACCCCAGACACCTTTACTGACTATCCCTCTAATAAACTATCTCATTCCCTACAAGAAGTCAATAAAATTCTTAGTGGTGGAGGGGAATGCAAAGCTCTGAGTCACAGTCCACATAACTTATTTAGTGCAGTACAGAAGTTTCTGCTTACTGTAACCCATAGATAACATATGGTATGTCATCAACAATACACTAAGAAAAAAAAAGAGGGAGTTTTACCAAAAAAAAAGAAATATTGGGCTCTTTATACACTTTGATGCAGTAATAGCATCTATAAAAGGCACTGTTACAATCTCAGTAGCATTGGAAGATGATAAATTACTTCAGTGTATTTCTTGAACAATGTTTTTTAGTGATTGTAATGCCATCATACTCCCTATCAAGTTGGCAGAGCTTTACTGTTTTCAAGTACCTTGTCATTGCAAAATGTTTCATGTTTTAACTTTATAATTATTTCCTTTTAAAAAAGCAAAATGCATTTCAATGTTTAAGTGTATGATGATATAATTTGCACTGTATACTAAAATTTAAAAATAACAAGGATACTTCAGCCAGTGTGCTTTCAATGTTTAAAAATAGAATATTAAAAGAATGTGGTAGCTACTGAAATTCATACATGACACCCATGCAATTTTTTTTTAAACTGCTTTTTCCCTCAGTATCCTCTGTCTGTGCACAAGGGCAATGAAAAATCAGCAAAGATGAATAATGCAAATGAGATAAATGTTTTAAACATATCAGGAAGGAAATTCTTGACAATAACACAGACAGTAATCAAGAAATGAGTTTACTTGTCTTGGAGAAATCAACAAGGTCTAGAGCAGCTCAGGATTCTTTCTAAGTGTAATGCTGTCTACAATTCCAAGTGTGTAATCATCCTATTGCATGCATATTGCTTATGTTAAATTAAACACTCATGGAGATATATGTATATATATATGGATATGAAACTGTGATGAATTTTACACTTGCTAGGTTTTTTTTAGGTTGTTTTTTGTTGTTTTTTTTTAACACTTTAACTGCAAAGTATAATCTACCACTTGCAGTGAACAGTAACAGGAATTAAAGGTACATAACATATCCAGCTGCCATTTTTAAATGTGTAGTTCTTTGAACATCGGAGGAATTGAAGTCTGACTACTTATGTATTCACGTGCTCCTTTGGTTTTCGACTACTTAGCTGAAGAACAGTGATGTGTTTTTCTTTCCTTCCGTTGTAATTCCATTTCACAATTTCTGTGTTTCCACTGCCATGCCCAGCTACAGAAATCAATAAAATAAGAGTGAACTTGCAAATCATCAGTCCTTGATATCTCCTCTCCCTATTTTTACAAAATTACATGATTTTAATTATAGTTGTACCTCTGCCCTATATATCAAATTAACTTGAAATCATTCTGCAGGTCTCAAAGATACTACAGACAAAGGTACCCACTGAAGTATCAACTAAACTCTGTTCACGTAAGAAACTAGACCTAAATTTAATAAATCAGTCATGGGTGTGAAGATGACACTACGTACTGTGAGACACAATATGAGAAAGTTATGGGGGAAAAAAGTGGCATCTGCTGATGGGTTTTCCAAAATGTGGTTAACATTTTCATTCGTATTTCTGATACAGCTAAGCATCACTATATTTTGGGGAACTATTTTTCCTTGTGATCTAAGAAGCTTGAAGGAAACAATGGTGTCAAAATTCACTTTCCAGTGGAGGATATGAAACAACGATATGAGATATACCTAACCCAGCAACCACCCAATCTGACAAGATTCAGCCATTCAAGTAGAAAACAACTGCGGATCAGCCAGAGTGGGTGAGATTGGTGCCAGCAGTACATCCAGGTTTCCCAGGCTGATGGACTGTCAGTTTTATTTGATGTCTCTCAATCTGAGTGCCTTTGCTACATTCTTTTAAAATGGCAGTGCCAGGTTCAGCTGGAACTTGCTGAAAGTAGGTCTTGGAGTGATCAAGTATGTTAGAAGAGAGAAGTTCGAAGTATAGTAGAAGAGGGCATCTCACAAAAGACCCAGGAGCCAAAGGATCGCGGAGAAAGTCTGCTGAACAGGCAACCAAGATAAGCTTCTGGAGGAAAGAAAAGTCCTTTAGGGCTCAGAGGGGTCTCAGCAGATTCTGTTCAACTGAAGAAAACACTGACATGACTGAAATCAAGCTTTAGGACAAGGAGTGATTTTTTCAAAACCCATTTTATTTTTACTTTGCCTGACCTAGACATTCTGGGTTAAACTAAGTTTTATACTAATAAGTTCAGCTTTTTAATGAAAATGTTTTGTTGGTTTTCTTTTTCTTCTTTGGGACACAAACCAGTCCAAGTATGTATCAACAGCAAAGCTAAGTATTAGATTAGAATGCTAGATACAGCCTAAAATTTACAAGCATATTATCATAGAATCATAGAATAGTTAGGGTTGAAAAGGACCTTAAGATCATCTAGTTCCAACCACCCTGCCATGGGAAGGGACAGCTCACACTAAACCATGTCACCCAAGGCTCTGTCCAACCTGGCCTTGAACACTGCCAGGGATGGAGCATTCACAACCTCCCTGGGCAACCCATTCCACTGCCTCACCACCCTTATAGTAAAGAATTTCTTCCTTATATCCAATCTAAACTTCCCCTGTTTGAGTTTTAACCCGTTACCCCTTGTCCTATCACTACAATCCCTAATAAAGATACCCTCCCCAGCATCCCTTTAGGCCCCCTTCAGATACTGGAAGGCTGCTATAAGGTCTCCATGCAGCCTTCTCCAGGCTGAACAGCCCCAACTTTCTGCAAATTTCCCTCAGTATTGCTCCAAGTCTATCCAGTTTCATGAAATAGCTACTCTCTGTCACCTACTATGCCTTCTGTGGGAATTTTGGAGGATCTATATTTCTAAACCAAATACAATCTAAATCAAAAAACTTCATAGTGATTAGATAGAGAATATATCATAAAGTTTTAAAATAAAGGAAAATTCTATAGCACAATCCTATAGATACAGTTTACATCCTTTTTGTAAAGTTATGGTTTAAAGTTCAATTTAACTATCTAAAAACTTTAAATACATTCTTTTTAGGTGGGTTTCATATCAAGTAAAAGAAACAAAGTAATGGCCATTCTGATTAAACAGAATTGATTTGACTACAGCCAGACTTTCTGCAGTTAAGCCCTTTCAACATGAAAAGTATGAGGTGAATAAAATATCATTTTTATCATTTTTCACTTGATGATTGAAAAAGTAAGATTTGCAATTAGAATCATAGATCATAGAATAGTTAGAGTTGGAAAGGACCTTAAGATCATCTAGTTCCAACCAACCTGCCATGGGAAGGGACACCTCACACTAAACCGTGTCACCCAAGGCTTCGTCCAACCTGGCCTTAAACGCTGCCAGCGATGGAGCATTCACAACTTCCCTGGGCAACCCATTCCACTGCCTCACCACCCGTACAGTAAAGAATTTCCTCCTTATAGCCAATCTAAACTTCCCCTGCTTAAGTCTTAACCCATTACCCCTTGTCCTATCACTACAGTCTCTAATGAAGAGTCCCTCCCCAGCATCCCTATAGGCCCCCTTCAGATACTGGAAGGCTGCTATGAGGTCTCCACGCAGCCTTCTCTTCTCCAGGCTGAACAGCCCCAACTTCCTCAGCCTGTATTCATACGGGAGGTGCTCCAGTCCCCTGATCATCCTCGTGGCCCTTCTCTGGACTTGTTCCAACACTTCCATGTCCTTTTTATGTTGAGGACACCAGAACTGCACACAATACTCCACGTGAGGTCTCACGAGAGCAAAGTAGAGGGGCAGGATCACTTCCTTCGCCCCGCTGGTCACGCTCCTTTTGATGCAGCCCAGGATACGGTTGGCTTTCTGGGCTGCAAGAGCACACTGAAGCTGGCTCATGTCCATTTTCTCATTGACCAGCACCCCCACGTCCTTCTCCGCAGGGCTGCTCTGAATCTCTTCTCTGCCCAACCTGTAGCTGTCCCTGGGATTGCTCTGACCCAGGTGTAGGACCTTGCACTTGGCATGGTTAAACTTCATGAGGTTGGCACCAGCCCACCTCACAAGTGTGTCAAGGTCCCTCTGGATGGCATTCCTTCCCTCCAGCGTATCAACCAAACCACACAGCTTGGTGTCATCGGCAAAATTGTGGAGGGCGCACTCAATCCCACTGTCCCACGTTGTGACAAAGATGTTGAACAAGATGAGTCCCAACACCGATCCCTAAGGGACACCACTCATTAGTGGTCTCCAGCTGGACATTGAGCCATTGACCACAACTCTTTGCATATGGCCATCCAGCCAGTTTTTTAGCCACCGAGTGGTCCATCCATCAAATTGAAGTCTCTCCAATTTAAAGACAAGGATGTGGTATGGGACAGTGTTGAATGCTTTGCGCAAGTCCAGGTAGATGACATCAACTGTTCTAACCCTGTCCATCAGTTCTGTAGCCCCATCGCAGAAGGCCACCAAATTGGTCAGGCAGGATATCCCCTTAGTGAAGCCATGCTGGCTGTCACCAAGTACCTTGTTGATTTTCATGTGCCTTAGCATGCCTTCCAGGAGAATCTGCTCCAAGATTTTGCCAGGCACAGAGGTGAAACTGACTGCTCTGTAATTCCCCCGGTCATCCATTTTCCTTTTCTTGAAAATGGGGGCTATATTTCCCTTTATCCAGTCGTCGGGAACTTCACCTGACTGCCATGATTTCTCAAATATGATGGCCAGCGGCTTAGCAACTTCATTTGCCAACTCCTTCAGGACCCGCGGATGGATTTCATCAGGTCCCATGGACTCATGCATATTCAGCTTCCTAAGATGGTCTTGAACCAGATCCTCTCCTACAGTGGGCACAAGGTCTTCATTCTCACAGTCCCTGTGTCTGCCTTCCAAGACTTGGGTGGTGTGGTCAGAGCCTTTGCCAGTGAAGACTGAGGCAAAGAAGTCATTAAGAACCTCAGCCTTCTCCAAATCCAGGGTAGCCAGTTCTCCCGAGATCTTCCTGAGGGGACCTATGTTCTCCCTAGTCTGTTTTTTATTTGCTATGTACCTGTAGAATCCCTTCCTGTTATCCTTAATTTCCCTAGCCAAGTTTAATTCTAACTGGGCCTTAGCTTTCCTAACCTGGTCCCTAGCTTCCTGGACAACATCCCTGTACTCTTCCCAGGCCGCCTGTCCTTGCTTCCACTTATTATAAGCCTCTTTTTTCATTTGAATTTTCCTCAGCAGCTCCTTATCTATCCAAGGAGGTCTTCTGGCCCTCCTGCTGCACTTCCTTCTAGTTGGGATGCAACACTCCTGAGCTTGTAGCAGGTGATCCTTGAATATCAACCAGCAGCCTTAGGCCCCCCTGCCCTCTAGGGCTATATCCCATGGAACCTTACTAAGCAGGTTCCTGAAGAGGCCAAAGTCTGCTCTTCTGAAGTCCAGGGCAGTGAGCTTGCTGCACCCTCTTCTCACTGTCCTGAGGATCTCAAATTCGACCATCTCATGATCTCTGCATTCAAGGCTGCCCTGGAGCATCACATTTCCAACGAGCCCTTCCCTGTTGGTGAGCACGAGGTCAAGCATGGCACCTCTCCTTGTCGGCTCCTCTATTACTTGCAGAAGGAAGTTGTCTTCCACACAATCGAGGAACCTCCTGGATTGCTTCTGCCGGGCTGTACCGTCCTTCCAACAGATGTCAGGGTGGTTGAAGTCACCCATGAGAACAAGGGCCTGTGAGCATGAGGCTTTTCCTATCTCTCTGTGGAGTGCCTCATCCATAGGTTCTTCTTGATCAGGCGGTCTGTAACAGATCCCCACAGTAGTGTCTCCTGTAGGTATATTCCCTTTAACCCTGACCCACAAACTCTCTGTGGACTGCTCACCTGTCCCCAGACAGAGTTCCATACTCTCCAGCCTATCCCTAACATAAAGGGCAACTCCCCCTCCCCGCCTGCCAGGCCTGTCTTTTCTAAAAAGCCTGTAACCTTCTATTCCAACACTCCAGTCATAGGAGCCATCCCACCATGTTTCTGTGATGCCTGTTATATCATACCCCCGTAGACGTGCACACATCTCTAATTCCTCTTGTTTGTTCCCCATGCTATGGGCATTTGTATAGAGGCATCTGAGCCGAGCTCCAAATGAAACCGGCTCATTGGCTGGAGTGGCTGGGATATCTCTACATTGCTCCGAGCATTTATTATAGGTGCTGGCAACTGACTGGGTGTGTTGGGATGGAATTATGCCCCCCTCCCCCAGCACAACTAGTTTAAAGCCTCCTTGACCAGTCTCCTCCCTGGCAAGACTCCTACCAAAACTGCTCTTTCCCTGCTTTATCAGTTCCACCAGCCCCTGCTAGACCTGGCCTACAAAGTTGGGTCCCATGTTCAAGACACCCAAATCCCTGACTATGACACCACCCTTTTAACCATTTATTAACCTGGCCAATCCTCCTAGATTGTTTTAGGTCCTCCCCTGTATCCTGGAGAATTGACGAAAAGACTATCTGAGCTCCAGAGCCCCTAACCACCTCCCCCAGGGCTCTGTAGTCCTTCTTTATGTTCCCCAGGTTGCTACTATCTATATCCCTAGCATCCGCATGTATCACCAGAAGTGGGTGATAGTCCGTGGGACTTACTAGAGCAGGCAGCCTCTCTGCAACATCCCTGATCCGTGCCCCTGCTAGGCAACACACCTCCCTTGAGACCAGGTCTGGCCGGCAGATGAGTGCTTCTGTCCCTTTCACAGTGGAGTCCCCTACTACTACGACCCGCCGATTTTTCCTGGCAGCACCAGTAGAGATCTTTAGCAGTGCATCAGCCGGCTGTTTCTGGTGCGAGTGCATTTCCTCATTAGCCCCCTGCAGGACAGCAAAGTGGTTCTGCGTGGGGACAACAGATTTAGGAGGAAGCCCCTTGCTTTTAATTGTCCTTTTCCTCCTTTTTTTTTTTTTTGTTTGTTTGTTTTTTGTTGTTTTCTTTTTGTTTGTTTGTTTTGTTTTTTTTTTTTGTCACTAATTCCCAGCTTCCCAGGTTAACAGCCTCCTTCTTTCCTTCATGAGCTAGAGGTGAAGCTCAAGGCCCCTGCACAGTTTGGGCCGGGAGCAAGCATTTCTGTTTCCTCTCAGCTCCCCTGACATCTCGCAGTCTATTGACAGCATCCCGCAGCTCAGCCACCTGCTGCAGGAGGCCCTCCACCAGGGAGCACGGCGTGCAGCCCTGCCCATTGTGCACCTTTCCCTCACAAGCCCAGTGCAGGCACTCTTTACACTCCCAGCTCTGCACTGCAGCCTCCCCTCTCGTCCCCTCTGTCTGGGTGCCTACACTGGCCACCTCCGGGGCGGCCAGAGCGGAGCTCCCGGACCGGGCCCTGATCATACGGCGAGTGCTCACCATCCCGCCCGCCTGCCCGCACAAACTGCCTCACCACACTCCTCATGGCTCGCGCTCCCTGGCGCAGGTTTTTACCCACTCAGGGCTGGTGCCGCCTCTCCTGGCTCCGCCCCCTGTGAGTCAGCTGCTCGCTCTCGTCAGCTGAGCTGCCGGCTCCTGGGCAGGTCCTGTCGAGGACTTGAGGCTCCCTCGGTGGCTCTTGTCGCTATGAGTTGAGGCTCCTGGAAGCTGATTTCCCCCGCCCCCCACCTCCGGTGTTGAAGGCGTCCTCTCTCGAGCTGCTTACCTCAGCAATTCTGGAAATACTGCTGAAATTTTATAATCAACAGTAGGGTGTGGGCTCCAAACCTTCATATTTCTAGAGGCAACAAATGGCCACGTTGCTTTTAAATATTCAAGAATGTGTAATTTGGTACAGAGTGGCCTAGCTCATCAGTGTCAGTTAGATCATTGTAGACTAATAGTGCCTAAAATAATACATTAACATGAAAAACAGCGAAAAAAATATTTCTTCTATACATCAACCAGCTAAACAGCTTCCAAAGATCTTTACAGACTTACTTTGACCTTGTTAAAGCAAAAAAGTTAGCCCTTGACCATCTTTGCTAATATTTGCAAATTAATAATATAATACCTTAAGTCTCACAGCAACCCCAAATAATGTACAGGGGACAAAGACAAAAAAAAAAAAAAAAAAAAAATCCCAGCAGAGTTTGTGTTTATGTTACTTCAACTGAACAATATTTAAATTCCTTTAAAAATGTCTGGTTTGTTCCACTGTTTGGTTTAAAAAGGAAAAGAATATTACATGCAAGTTTGAAAGATTAATTATGACAATTTCTGTTGCTGGCAAAAGTACACTACAATCGCAGTTGTGCCACAACTCTAGGATAGGCAGTGCTGTGGGCTGTCAAATAGTTATCAATATTACACAGCAGTTTGTTTCCTGAAGTGAAGAATAAGAAATCACAGATAAACTATATGGGAAATCAAACTCCAGCAGTGTTAGGTGCTCGGCGTTCTCAATTCCCAGTCAACAGCTTGTAGGACAATGCTCTCATGCAGGCAAACTGTAATTATCAGTTACAGTGTCGTTTGAGCTAGCATATCTGCTCTTGCAAAACCTGATAGTCACAAAAACTGACAACTTCTAAACTAAGAAGTGACACCTACCACAGATACGAGTTCCTTAGCAGCATGCTGTTCAGAGAGAATAATAAGCCACCTCCTGACACACCTGATTTTCTCTAGTAGCCTTCCACCAAGGAATGATTTAATCTATCCCTGATGAGTTCTTGAGAGCTGACAAGAATAAAAGCTGAGGTGGTATGACTGGAGGACATACTAATTTTTTTAAATCATGAAAAATACATTAACAAGTGTTCTCTGAACATACTTCAAAGTTATGAAACTACACCAAGTTCTAACAAACAGTATAAGCTCCTGGGAAAGGAGAGGGTGGGGAAGGAATGACAGTGACTTTTTTTGATCTTTGTAAATATTAGGACCACCAATAATACATCATCAGGTAGTCCATAATTCTTTTGGTATGGCAGTGGTATTTTTGCTATGTTGCACTTACAAAGAGCAGAAATTCCGGTTAAACATTGTTTAAAAGAGGCTCTTCAATTTGCTGGTTTGGTATACAAACTTCATTCATGTCTGCATGTTTGATTACACTAACCCAAACCTGACACCTTTCAGCAGGGATACTCCAATATTTAAACTGACATCCTTGTCTGCTCCTTCCTCTAATTACTTTGTTGCAAAATGCAATGTGTTTTGTTTAGTAGGAGGAAGTCAAGAATGGAAGTTCTGTAATGTATATTATCCATTTCCATGTTTGCAGTGAAATGAAGATCTATGAGATTAACAGCTGAGTATTATTTGCTCAGACAGCTGCCTTCTATTAAGCAACCACGAACAGAGGGTAAAGAGCCATCTATTCCTTGCAACTACTGCTGAAGTGATTTTTGTGCAGACTCTGAGAAACCTTATTCCAAAAACAGCACCATATCACTGCAAACTGGAGATAATTTCACTAAGACATGTGGATTAAAACATAGGTTATGAATGCCAGGGAATGAAAATCCCTGTGATACAGCAATAGTATTTTAGTTAAAAGCCAAGATTAATATTCATCCTGCTTATTTTCTTGGGTACTAGAAAATAATTACTGTAGAATGGATTTCAACTCTGGCACTTGTTACTTCCTGCTGAATCAGTGTTGAATAAAGAGTCCATAAAAGAAAAAGAAATACATGTTGACAAACTGGAGGTTTTATCACAGAAACAGAATTTTGTATGAGATATGATTGTAAACCAGGGAGATTCTGGGAAGTGTGGTGGGAGAGGTGCAAACTAGGGAACTGCTGCTATTTTCTCTCATTGCTCTAATAAATAGTACAAATATCTTAATTAAGCTTCTGAAAAATGTTTCTGTCTTCCTGTTTCTTCCACATATACAATGGAAAACACATCAGGAAAGACAAAGCTCCTTTTTCAAACGAGTTTGCAAGAACTACAGGAAGTCTCACTCTGGCATAAGCTCCAGAATCAACACTGTGACACAATGAAGTCATAACGTCCAGAAGGATATGGGATGGATCAAAGAATTGCATTGTGGATCCACTGTATCTTACTACTGAAAGAATGCAGTGAAAATGCAGGAGTTACTCACTGGTGGGTATAAGCTTAAATGGACAAAGTAAGAATTCACAGCAGAGCAACTTAACTAAACTTTAATTTCTGCACTCAGGAAGAATAAACAGGAAGTTATAAAGGAACAGAAATATCTCCAGCTCTGTTCAAGGCCTAGTTTAGGTCTGTTTTCCTTGGGAGATTTAAATAAAGCTTAAATTACCTGTAAATGTCAGTTCAGCTTCTCCTTAGTGAGATTCTGTGAATGGCACTATCAGCATTGCTTACCATCTTTGAGGATTGTCTCTCGCTCTGTGCCATCAATTTTCTGTCGTCCAATTAGGAAACTGGTAGTATCAGCAAAGTAAATGTAACTGGTTTCAGCATGGAAGTCCAGAGCACGAGGACTGACCAAGTCTTCTATAGGGATCATGTATTCATCAGACACTTTGGTGTTCAGGTCCATTCCCCGTATTATTCCTGGACGTCCCTTCCCATAAAAAAGAAACAATTCATTCTTTGGTCCTGCAAAAGAAAGATTACAAACGTAAACAACTGATGCTGCCTAATCTTTTTGCAGTGCATAATGTCACTGTTTAATTAACCAGCACAATTAGTGGGGGAGCAGGAGTATTATTCAATACCAAAAATTTTAACTTTCATTTATTTTATTTCATTTCTGCTCTGGATTTGGAGAACACCGAGGTTCTTAATGATTTCTGTGACTCAGCCTTCACTGGCAAATGCTCTGATCACACCACCCAAGTCTTGGAAGGCAGACACAGGGACTGTGAGAATGAAGACCTTGTGCCCACTGTAGGAGAGGATCTGGTTCAAGACCATCTTAGGAAGCTGAATATGCATGAGTCCATGGGACCTGATGAAATCCATCCGCGGGTCCTGAAGGAGTTGGCAAATGAAGTTGCTAAGCCGCTGGCCATCATATTTGAGAAATCATGGCAGTCAGGTGAAGTTCCCGACGACTGGATAAAGGGAAATATAGCCCCCATTTTCAAGAAAAGGAAAATGGATGACCGGGGGAATTACAGAGCAGTCAGTTTCACCTCTGTGCCTGGCAAAATCTTGGAGCAGATTCTCCTGGAAGGCATGCTAAGGCACATGAAAATCAACAAGGTACTTGGTGACAGCCAGCATGGCTTCACTAAGGGGAAATCCTGCCTGACCAATTTGGTAGCCTTCTACAATGGGGCTACAGAACTGATGGACAGGGGTAGAGCAGTTGATGTCATCTACCTGGACTTGTGCAGAGTGTCCGACACTGTCCCACACATCTTTGTCTTTAAATTGGAGAGACATCAATTTGATGGATGGACCACTCGGTGGATAAAGAACTGGCTGGATGGCCATATGCAGAGTTGTGGTCAATGGCTCAATGTCCAGCTGGAGACCACTAATGAGTGGTGTCCCTTAGGGATCGGTGTTGGGACTCATCTTGTTTAACATCTTCGTCGCTGACAGGGACAATGGGATTGAGCGCGCCCTCAGCAAGTTTGCCGATGACACCAAGGTGTGTGGTTTGGTTGATACGCTGGAGGGAAGGAATGCCATCCAGAGGGACCTTGACACACTTGTGAGGTGGGCTGGTGCCAACCTCATGAAGTTTAACCATGCCAAGTGCAAGGTCCTACACCTGGGTCAGAGCAATCCCAGGCACAGCTACAGGTTGGGCAGAGAAGAGATTCAGAGCAGCCCTGTGGAGAAGGACGTGGGGGTGCTGGTCGATGAGAAAATGGACATGAGCCAGCTTCAGTGTGCTCTTGCAGCCCAGAAAGCCAACCGTATCCTGGGCTGCATCAAAAGGAGCGTGACCAGCGGGGCGAAGGAGGTGATCCTGCCCCTCTACTTTGCTCTCGTGAGACCTCACGTGGAGTATTGTGTGCAGTTCTGGTGTCCTCAACATAAAAAGGACATGGAAGTGTTGGAACAAGTCCAGAGAAGGGCCACAAGGATGATCAGGGGACTGGAATGCCTCCCCAGCAGCCTTCCAGTATCTGAAGGGGTCCTATATGGATGCTGGGGAGGGACACTTCATTAGAGACTGTAGTGATAGGACAAGGGGTAATGGGTTAAGACTTAAGCAGGGGAAGTTTAGATTGCTTATAAGGAGGAAGTTCTTTACTGCTAGGGTGGTGAGGCACTGGAATGGGTTGCCCAAGGAAGTTGTGAATGCTCCATTCCTGGCAGTTTTCAAGGCCGGGTTGGACAGAGCCTTGGGTGATATGGTTTAGTGTGAGGTGTCCCTGTCCATGGCAGGGGGGTTGGAACTTGATGATCTTAAGGTCCTTTCCAACCCTAGCTATTCTATGATTCTATGATTTATTCTGAAGATATCTAAACTAAAAAAAAATCTATTACCTTAATTAAAATGTAGATTACTTCAGTGAGCTGCTTATATCTAATTATTTTTTTCTGTAAAAGTACAAGAGAAAAACAATTCTAGGTTATAGAATAACTTTGCATCTACGTGAAATGGACATATACAGCTTTGTAGATTTTTAATTTTACAATTCATTAAGATCTATCCAGGTAATATACACAGTGACTGAAGTAATCATTATATCTTAGAAGATCATAAACTCCAGCAAACACAAAATACTGTTGTTTTTTTCACCTAAAGTTTCTCAGAAACAAACAAGACAAAAGATTACAGTAAATGGCTTTCAAATGGGAGAGAATATTACAAATCAATACATGCTGTTCTTTCATGTTCTTTCATACTGAGATACGAAACATGGATACCAATATTTCCTATTTCTCAGGAGATTTTTACTGTTTAGTTACGTAGGTTAATTACGAATAATTGAAGCTTAGTAAATTTTTTTCCTTAGAGGTACTTAGGAATATCCTGAGATGCTTAATACTATCAATATACCTATTAAAAATCTCCAAAAGATATACTCCTTTTTTAATTGTTTGGTTTTTTTTTGTTGGAATTGTTAGTGAAAACCATATGAGGTTTGACTGAGATCAATTATCTATCTACCATCTATCCATCAAAGTTATCTAATTCCATGCCTTTCATCTGAACTAGATCAATGCAATTTGATCAAGAAACCAAACAGAAGTAGGTCCTCCCCATGACTTTCAGGACTGTCCTTTTGGCTGTAGGTGATTGTGTATACTTAACATTAGGTATAACTATAGTTACTCAACTCAAACTTGCTATCACAAAGCCTTATTAGAAAAGCCTTGCTTGACTTGTTCACATGAATGGTCAGCCTCTGAGTTACAAGTTGATTGTATGGGTAAATATTGGATGTGACAAACTATTTATAAGCTTTTCAGTACCTATATGCTGCGAGAATGCATAATACATATAAAGAAAAACTGACTAACATAAAACATATAATTTTTAGAATACTTTAAACAGCATTCCAGGTTTAATTTGTCACTTCTATGAACTAAGCCAAATCAAATAATTTTGAGGGAATGAAGGGATATATAAACAAGGTGTCAGGTACACATTTTACTTAAAAGCAGCCTGTGTGATTTCTACTGTTACTGATAAACATGTTAAATAAAACCCAGAACTATACCCGGGAATATTCGTGGCTGGCAGACTATTTGAGTTAAATAACATACTTTTGCATGACCTGCCATCACTCCCCAAGATGAAGCCAGTCCTGCAGCGACAAGTTCGTGCCTTGTAGTTGCTGCTGAGCAGACAGATGTGTGAACATCCTCCCGGCATTCCATATGGGTCCACTTCGCATGCATGGCTTCTGACTATGGCGAGTGAGAAACAGCACGATTCATATCCATTTAAAGCAAGATAATTATATGCATCAGCATGTAGAAAGTTTAGACAGCAAAAGAAGGGAATTTGTGTCACAATAAATCTTTCCTTAGAATGCAGCTATAAACTTTCTTGCAGCTATATGTTTTTTAAAGATGATACCCAAACCAGACGAGTGATCCAAAGGGCTGTATTGTGGCTCTCAGGCTATACCTGTCATTGTGTGTGATCATCCTTTTTGAATAAGTTTCTGCACAGCATTTATCAGTAAGCACTCCCCTGGGGTAGCTGACACTTTCCCCCTTATTTATATATTGCTTTGGTTCATTTAATTGGTTGGTTGGTGTTTTTTTTTGAGAATAGAATGAATCCCATGCCAATGCAGTTTGCTATTTATTCAACTCCATTACATAGCAACTTTCTGGGGCAGATACCTGGGCAAAAGCTAAAGAACAGAACAAACCTTGTAGTGTTTTTCCATATGTGTACAGCTAGGATGTAAATCCAGCAGAAGAAGCCAAATAATTCCTTTATCTTGATTTCATATTTTCAAATTAAAGGTTCTAAATTGTGAGACTAATATATCAAATCCATTTTTTAAACACTTTAAGGTAAATCAGATGAAAAAAACAAATCTACCTTGCTATGTTATATTTACCAAACTGGCTTACAATAGGCCAACAGTACCAACAGTATTTTAGCTCAAAAAAATGTTTGTATCTTCTTTCTCCTTTACCTCAAGCTTCTTAATTGTTTTTAAAAAAAATATCAAGTGGTTTAAGATCGATATTGTTCAAGGCGTACAGAAGCTCAGCTAAGCTGAGACAGCCTTTACAGCAAATCCTGACAAGCAGCAAACATGCCCGTTCAAAACAAAAGAAGTAGCAGAGTGAACAAAGGGCAAGAGGAACCAAGTAATCACAGGGTGTAATAAAAGATTACATTGTGCTCATGCCTGTCCTCTGCTCAACCTCTCTGACTCCTTCAGGGATGTAAGACAGGGGCCTATAGCAAGGGAAGAGTCTTTGCAGCCTCCTCCAGACACACTGACATCTGCAAATCAATGCCCTCAGCTAGAGAATGAAATTTACTTTGTTCACTCTATGTAAATTTAGAGTTTGTTCCCACTTCAGAAATGGCTCTAACAGCAGTCAGTCTGTTTAATAACAACAGAATTGATGCATTAGATTTTCTGGCTAAGCAGTCATGACAATGATTTATTGTTATCAGCCATACAAAAAAGAATCGCATAAAATATCTCTGTAAATGTTTTGGATCTTGTTATCTTTGCACAAAGTTCCCACAAATCACACTACTGTTGCAAATGTAGAGAGTTTGCATCAGAGCCATGATTAGAGCCATAGGACTATGTACAGGACTATGGACCTCAGAAATTGCTATTTTATCAAAAATGCTGAGATTACAGGAAGTTTTTCATTCTAGAAGAAAATGAAGAATTTTTTTCTACAGAAAGCAAAGATGATATTTAGACAATCCAAGGAAAACTTATCAGCAATTTCCTATTTTACCAGTTGCTGTGCTGGCAGTTAGGCAGGAAAGCTGCCTATGTCTCTGCTTTCTTGGCAGCCCTGAAGACGGGGCCTCACTCGAGGTTTGTAGTCTGTCTGAAAAGCAGGCTCAGAGAAACCAGGAATCTCTGAGGTCTGAGACCCAAGTGTATGGACAGTATTGGACATCTAACAGTTTTGAAGGTGTTAAATTCTGAAAGCGGTGTGTGGAGCCAGAAAACTTGCAGACCAGAGCTCTCTGGCAATTCTCCAAGATGAATGCTCAGGGAGCCAAGCTTAGACATGCAAGAAAACTAGCAGTAAGCACAAAGCAAACTGGGCAGATGAAGAAGCAACAGTTTTGTCACAGTGACAAATTTTCACTGCATCTTCTGATACATTTTTCTGGAAGAACCTTTTTAACACATCCACCTACCACCTGTGTTAATGTTTTCTAAGAATGAATGTTGATCTTACCTGCTGTTTGAGATCTTTTCTGGTACACATGGATCTCTTTAGCATTGTCAAGCCTGGCAAGAGACTGAATATCGGTACCGTTATATCTGTTTATTCGTAAAATGCTGAGGTTATCTGAATCAACTGTATATAAATAGTTTTCAAATACTGCCAAACCACAGAGGTGCCTAATCTGGAAAAGAAAAAAAAAAATAATCATTATTTTAGATGACTGATTTAGGTTTATCTATGATTTGAAAACATTAAACATTACAGTGAATTCAGAAAAGGATTTCTGAATATGTCAACAAATATTTGTAAATAATAAACACAAGCTATGCTGTTAGTTCACATTCTTGTAGTCTGAAGCTTATAATTAGAAAAGCTTTGTACAAGAAAGGCAGAAAATTCAAAATATTTAACAATCCAAATTAATTTATCCTCTAAATTTCCCAGTTTCCCTCTCATTTAAATTCAGATGTTCTGCATATGTTATGTACAGCTTCTTTTAGTCTTAAATACTATTAATTTAACAATTATTATAAAGATTGTTAACTTTTACTAAGTAGCATTAACTAATGAATAAAGTGAATATAGATATTTTAACGTGTTCATGGGATGAATTGATGTATTTTTTATAATGTTATAATCATAGCAAGTAAAATAGGACAATATACACCCACCAGATATTTTCTTAAGTAAATAAATGAATAAATAAACAACTTCCCTTAACTATGCTTGTGTTCCTTTTGTGTCAGTGTCTCTGAATTTGCCTGTGTCCACACAGTACTGCTTGTTTCTCAAAAAGTGAATTCTAAAGTTGTAATAGGCCATGATGTGTCTGGGTACATTAGAAATTACTTAATGTCAGTTAGTTAGCCAGCCAATCACAGCTCAAACATGAGGTGTTCAATAGTCTAGTGCTTGTGCTTGATTTATGGATTTAGGAACTGTAAAATATTTCATTGGCAGTTTTGAAAGATGAACAAATTTGTTGGCAGATGTTCAGATATTCATGGACTGAATATCTGATTAGTTTAATCAATAAATTGCTTACTACAAAGCATTTACTTATCTCATTTATCACAAATTCAGACATGCGTCACCAAAACCAACCAAACAACCAAACAACCCCTCCCCTGTTCTCCATCAAATATTTCAGTCCTTTCTGGAAATTACCCCCCAGTTGGCCAAATCTTGCCATTTTATTCAGCCTTTTCCCAGAAAAATAATAATTAAAAAAAAAAAAAAAAATCAATTGAAGTGTTTGGTTAAGACCCAATAGAAATTCGATTCAATTACAGTAAGATGGAAAACAGCCTTGAAAATAATGATGTATCTGTACATGGTATCATGTACATGATGGTCTGATGTATCTGCAATTCGGTATCTATACCAAATTGTTGCATTAATCCTTTCTGCCCTTTTCCATTTGCACTCAGTTTAAATCTTTATTATTTAACTCCCAAGAGAGCTTTTCTATATTTACACTATGAAAACTACATGTGACTCTTTCTACAATGAATTTTATAATGACTTAATTATTTGTATTTAATTTATGCATTTGTTTGTTTTTATATTTCATGAAGCTTGCCAGCTATCTTATGCATGAACAGAAATGTTGCTTGCTACAAAGAATAGTTGTTTGAAAGCCTATCAAACTAAAAAGCCCGTATTATTTGAAAAGGATGTCCTTTGATATGCTTGTACTTAACGAAATAGACTTTAATCCCTAAGATTTCTTGAGAATAGTTTTCTGGTTTGCTGTTCCCTTAGACTAATGAGAAGTAACTTGGAGTTGCAGTCATTCTAAATCCTGACAAACGCAGACACAGAACCTAGTGAAATTAGCAATTTTTCATCTGAGTGCAAAGACAACCAATATGCTTCTCCTTTTGCAGTAACAATGACTAACTGAGAGGCCAGACCTTTTAACACCGTTCATTCATATTGAAAAAACAGGCGTTGTTCTCATTTCTTAGCTAGAGAAGAACATCATAAATAATAAACTCTTTTGCATCGAAGTTTAAGAAAGAAAGAACAAGCATCTCTCCTATGACACCAATACAACCTAGTTACAAGCCTGTAAAAGCATTTGTTAGTTGCTTCTGAAAATGGCTTTCTTTTTTTAGGTATCTATGAAAAAATGTTACCTGAAGTTGTTTACAAGACCTGTTATTTCAGAACAAGTGGCTAAAGACTGGCAGTAATTTGGCAAAAAGTAGGAAGGTGTTTGCTCTTTAGCCAGGTGACCTAGATTGTTTTTTGTCATATCTTCTGCCTATTTTAAAATGGCAGTTATGCTAATCAGTTGTCTCTTACTAAACAGTGATTACCTGGAAGCGAAGCAAAGAATGACAGCAGAACAGGTAAAGTGTTTATTCTGTCTGCACATTTTTATACGCTCTGTTTAATGTCAAGCAGAAGTAGATGTAAACACGGTACCCACAAAAGATCTGGCAGTTCAAGTAGCAACAAGAAATAGTTTGGTCTTTGCTAATTTTCCCTCTTTTTACATAATCTTCACAACTGCCAAGGAGCCCTTCCTTTCCCTCCATTTTACCTCACTCTCCAAAGCTGAAGCAACAATAACAGCTTGATATTCTCCAGCTCAAAGACTCAGTCTCTGCATTTGTCTTTATGACTCCAGACATCTGGATCAACGGGGAAAAGCATCATTGGCATCAACAAAATATGATTTAAAGGAATCTAGATGAGTTTGAACAGGTGAGTAGCTCTGGCTATTCTGTTTCTTTCACATTCTTGTGCTTGTTAGTCTCTCCTTCCTGAACTGGCAAGGACATGTTCTTGTCATTAATAATTTATCCTCTAGTATCTTTCTATATATATATATATATTTTCCCTCCTGAAGTCTTTTACAATAGGGAGTGTAACTTACATGGTGTATAGTTAATAAGACACTGAATTGAAGCTTGTCCATAGGTTGCAGAATGGGCTAAATGGCAAATAGAACGTGCAGACAGATCTTTTTTCTAACACATTTGAACTAAAAAGAGAAAAAAATCTGAAATCACCGTTAACTGTTAGCATTATATATGTTCATATATTTATGGCATTACTTTAATGGTCAAAGAAATACCTACTTGTCTGCCTTTTATTATCGTATGTCTCTTTCTCCCTTGATAGTCAACAACTTCCACACTATCCAGATATATGTCAACCCAATAAACATATTTATTGATGAGGTCTAGTGCAAGAGCAGTTGGCTGTTCAATTTTAGAGTCTACTATCCATGTCCTGTTCATTCCATCCATGTCACATCTCTCAACCTTGGCAGTATTCCCGTAGTCTGTAAAGAAAAGCTTTCTGTTGAAAGAAAATAAGACATTGTAAGTTTTAAAGGGTGTGAGCAGAGTGCAAAGCTCCTTGTGGCTCTGTACAAAGTAAATTTCTGTTCTTCATCATGTCAGAGGGTTTATCCACCAATAACCCATATAGCCCATATAGATCATCATATATTTACAGAAAAAAATCTGCATATTGTCTAACAAATTCACAGTTACACAGAATTTTCTTTCAAATGACACGTACAGAAGTTCTAAATCCATTTGCTTACACTACAGGTGCGCCATATACTAGTTGCATTTTAAATGGATGGTATTCTTATGCAGAGACTACATTACAATTGTAAATATCTCTTTAACCATTGCCTATAAAACCAGCAAGATAGTTATAAGTACAAAGTTTGGGAAGACCACAAGGGACTTACATGGTCTGGAGAACAATTCATTGTATATAAGGTATAACAAATACAGTGATCCAAACTGTCAGGTTTTGAAAATACATTTCTAAAGATGATGCTTTAGTCTGCGGTGCGTTTGTAACCTGCCTTGGAAGGATGTTCAGGTTTTAATATGTTTCTGCAAATCCAATGAGTCATTCCATCATGAATAATGGGAAACTATCAAAGACTTAAAATTGCTACAAAAGCTTCCTAACCCAATACTTGATTAGCAGTCACTGGGTTTAGTACACACAAATCAATTTTGATTAACCTGACAATATTTTAACAAGATCACTTATTTGCAAGACTAAATTACACTTGAAAGATGACAACCACTTTGTCATGACTTTAACATGCAACAAAGAGTAATCTAATTTGAATGTTACTATCAGAATGAATGTTACTAAAACGACTTTGAGAATCAGGATTTCATTTTCCAGATGAAGTTAGCTATCTGGAAGATATTGCCACTAATGGGAATAACACTGGATCAACAGCTAATAAACCCTGAGTTACCCTTATGTTAAAAAGTAGCAACTTACAGCCTTGTAATCTGTCACAGAAATTCAGCATTACAGGTTGTTTTAGGCTGGAAAGAAGACGTGCTTGCTAAATAGCCAAATGAGACCCATATCTTTTATTATGACCATCTTCTGATAGACAAGATTACATTTTAAAAGTAGTTAAAGTGTTTCATATGCAAAATATGGGAATTTAAAAAAAAAAGCATTAAAAGTATTAAAGGTAGTAGAATTACCTATAGTATATTTACAGCACCTGTCAAATGCCAAAATTAATTGATCACAGAATCATAAAACAGGGCTTGAGGAGAATTTGAAAGGTCATGTAGTCCATCACTAGGCCATAAGGCAGAATAAACATTACCTATAACATTCCTGAGGGGTAACTCCATTCCTGACAGTGTTTTTTATTTATCAGAATAATTTTGAATTCCTATCTCGTTCTTCATTGTAATTCTGTATACCAGCTGTACTTTAAGAACATTTTAGAAAACACATACTTAATATTCAGGTCCATATAAATCAAAATGTGCATACTACAGAATAGGTGCAAAGTAAAAATTATGCCTGCAAAGCATATATTTAACTTGGAACAAAAACTAAGTACTGTGTTGAAATATAACAAGGGAAAGTGTAGAGTCCTGCATCTGGTCAGGAACAACCCCAGGTTCCAGTATAGGCTGGGAAACGACCTGTTAGAGAGCAGTGTAGGGGAGAGGGACCTGGGGGTCCTAGTGGACGACAGGATGACCATGAGCCAACACTGTGCCCTTGTGGCTAAGAAGGCCAATGGCATCCTGGGGTGTATTAGAAGGGCGGTGGTTAGTAGGTAGAGAGAGGTCCTCCTTCCCCTCTACTCTGCCCTGGTGAGACCCCATCTGGAATATTGTGTCCAGTTCTGGGCCCCTCAGTTCAAGAAGGACAGGGACCTGCTGGAGAGAGTCCAGCACAGGGCAACTAAGATGATTAAGGGAGTGGAGCATCTCCCTTATGAGGAAAGACTGAGGGAGCTGGGTCTCTATAGTTTGGAGAAGAGGAGACTGAGGGGTGACCTTATTAGTGTCTATAAATATATAAAGGGGGAGTGTCACGAGGATGGAGCCAGGCTCTACTCAGTGGCAAACAATGATAGGACAAGGGGTAATGGGTACAAAGTGGAACACAAGAGGTTCCACTTAAACTTGAGAAGAAACTTCTTCTCAGTGAGGGTGACGGAACACTGGAACAGGCTGCCCAGGCAGGTTGTGGAGTCTCCTTCCCTGGAGACATTCAAAACCCGCCTGGACACATTCCTGTGTAACATTATCTAGGTGTTCGGCAGGGGGATTGGACTAGATGATCTTTCGAGGTCCCTTCCAATCTCTAACATACTGTGATACTGTGTGATACTGTGTATACAGGTGTATATACACATATACGTATATATATGTAGGTAGTTCATCAGTAATAACAAGGCCAACACTTATTACATTTAAAGTAAGTTGTTAAAACATTACGTGTACTCTAGTCTATACTCTGTCCTGGGGATTTGATTTAGGTTACTTAATGGAACTTTGTGTCTCAAGATTCAATAATTCAAGCAAAGCTCATTTTGCAATCATAGAACCAAATGGGTTGGCTGTGATCAGGCAAATGTGCACACACATGCATGTGTGCATATAAATACCTATACATATGTATAGCAACTACAAAGGCCTGGAGCTTGACTTCAGACTGAGTCTTTACTTGATTGCTTAGTGCACAGCATTCTTATACAAGATTTAACATTTCTATGTGGTATCATAAAACAGGCTAAAATACAAGACAGAGATAAGAATTATTTGCTTTTTACAAGTATATTCTCTTTTCAGATCAGATAAGAAATAAAATATTTGACAATAACAGATAAAGTAAGAGTATCTAATTTAGGATACTTCTCCAGCTTTCAGGGACGGGGCCTCATTTCTGCTTTCTAACTATCTGCTTTATATTAACATCATCTGTGCTAAGGAAGGTAGCGTGATTCCACATGTAGATGACATTATTTTCATTTTAAAAATCATTACTTTTCTGGAGACCAGCAATATTTATCTTTTAATGTAAAGGAAAAAGACTGAGCAAGAAAGTAGTTGCCTAACTGATGCTGTGTGATCAAAGCGTTCTGAAAATTAAATTAAGAAAATGAAATGCTTGACCATGTAATCTTGAAATGCAGTTCTCTATTTAAAGACTAGTGCAGAATTTTTAAAATGTGGAATTGCATTTGTACCTATGAAGCTGACCTGCAATTACACTGCACTTCTTTTGCCTTGGGTGTTCTCAAGGACACACTGTAGCATTATTTATATCAGCTCAAGACTAATTTTTCTGCTCACAAACAGTGCTGGATTTACCTATCCATTTTGAGCAGAGGGTGGTGAAATCTTTTATCAATTCACAGAGCAATTTCAAGCAGGAATACTGACCGCATGCATTTATGTCTTTGTACAGCCCAAGCACTGTACATTAGTACTGACCTTGAGGAACCAGCTCTGACAGGGACAGGGGGAGAGCTGAGTTTGTTACAGCCTTTTTTTCCTGAGACCGCCAATGAGGATGCTAATTGAGATAGCTATGAAACAGTACAGATTTTGGCACTAAATTGAAATGTTAATTTTCAATTAATTGAAAATTGGTAATTTTCTTCCTAGTGGCTGGTGAAGTGCTGTGTTTTGGCTTTAATCTGAGAACAATGCTCATAAGACACCAGTGTTTCAATTGTTGCTAAGTAGCACTTATCCTGATCAAGGACTTTTAAGTCTCTCATGTTCTGCCCCTGAGGAGGGGCATGGGAAGCCGGGAAGAAGCAGAGACAGGACAGCTGATACAAACTAACCAAAGGGGTATTCCATACCACAGCACGTCATGCCCAGTATGTAAACGGGGAGGAGTTACCCAGAGGAGACTGATAGTTGTTTGGGTCAGGCTGAGCATTGATCAGTGGGTGGTGAGCAATTGTACTGTGCATCACTTGGGTTTCTTGGTTTTGATTCCTCTCCGTCTTTTTGTTGTCGCCCTTTTCATCACAAGTATTATTATATTATATTTTTATTTGAATTATTAAACTGTTCTTAACCTACAAGTTTTACCTTTTTGCTGATTCCCTCACATTCTCTGAGGAGGGAGGTGAGCAAGCAGCTGCATGGTACTTAGCTGCTGTATGGGGTTAAAATATGACAGAAAGCTATAACACTTCTTCACACATAGAAATTCTGAATATCCCTAACTCTGTGAAACTGTACAAACCCGATGTTCTGCCCATTGTGAATCAAGAACGAAAAGGGCTATCTTCTTCAACAAGTCTGGGTGCTTTGCAGACATTCTGTACCAGTCTTTTTCAACCTTCTTAAACTCATAAAAGTGCTTAGTTGTTTTGACACAATGTTCTATCCAGATTTTCTTCCAAGAAGTTTTCATTGTTGTTCCAACAGTTAGGAATCTAAATCTAAATCTAATAACCAATGATGATATCTTCAAGGCTAAACTGGTTTCTACTGATTTCTGCAGTCCACTTATGTGGCTGAAACAGTTCCTTTCACCTGTCTTGCCCTCCAAATGTATTTCTAGATAGCAATCAAATCCTTTTACTCTCTACACAGCAGCTAGAGATAACCAGAGAAAGTCAGTCTTTCTCATCTCCTAAGACAGGCTCTTCATGCTGGTCTTCTGTGCAGTTATTCCAATTTCAGGTCATGTAATCAAACAAGCGTGGTCAGCACTGGTGCGCTGTTCCAGAGAGTTCACCAGTATCTGTGCAATGGCACTGTAACTTCCCTGCATCACGTGGCGATTCAGCCATTACTGGGTGAAATTGACTATTTTCACGCCTCTATTACATTGCTGATTTACAGTCATCCTCTCACCAGCTACTACGTATATCCTCCTCCTTCTGCTGATTTCCCAGGGTTTAGCTGATGTTCTCCAGTCCATGAAATACAACTTGTTTCACAATTTAACAACTTAGTCTTAAGAAATTACGGTTGGAATATTTCCAACAAGAGTTTGGTTTCAACTAAGAAAACACAGGGAATATTCCCTCCACATATGACCAATGAAATCTCTATATAACATTTTAAATACCCTCACTGACAAACCCACTGACTACAAATAGCCATCAAGTCATACTAGCAAATGAAACTAATTCCAGAGGAGAAGAATGCCATCACAAGATAAAAGTGAACTTGCCAGTCCCTATTCTCATACTAGTGGTCACAGATTCATCTTTCCTTCACTATCAGGCACTGAAAACATGTAAGTAGAACCCCAAAAGTCCTGCTGCTCTTCTGACAAGCATCTGTCCTCAATAGCAACTTTCTTTCAGACCTGAATAGCTACTGTCTAGTCGCATGCCTCCCTTATCACCATTACTTTTGTCCAGCAACTTCTCTCTTGTCACTTCCTTTTTTTTTCCAAGATTTCAGTCATCTCATTCCTAATCCACCTATTTAATTTGTCAAGAAACAAATATGTTTTCCTTGTAAAGCTACCTTTAGGCATTTGGATGACTGAAAGCTCTTAGTTTCTGATGCATCTAAGATGCCAAATACTGTATATACCATAATCAGACATCTGGGGCAAAATTTCACCATTCTGCAACTCTTTGACAAAAAACCCCACCACCCATGTATGGAACAATATTACTATGTTATCATTAAGTAGGTTTTGATTTTTTCCCTGACACATACAACTGTGCTTCACAGTTGACTGCATTCATATTATTATTTTTTATTCTTTATTTCCCTCCTCCATCTATCAGTAGTCTCTGTAATAGGGAAGTAGTACACTTGTCACCATGTTCAGAAGCCCACCTGTTCAGCTGCCAGGCCTCATTCTCTAAACTGTTCCCTGCATAACTCACAAGCCAACCTATTGCTGGTTCCTATTGCTCCTTTAATTCCAGGCTGGCTTTTAAACCTCAAGTGCTGCTTCAGTGGACCTATGAAAGAGCAGTATGTTACTGCACGCTATCCTCAACCCCTTATGAGGAGCAAAACATAATTTAAGGCAGGACGGGTACAAAAAATAAGCCATCATACACCTGGTAGTATGGTGTGGATTGAGAGCAAATACAAGAGTGGAAGCTAAATGGACTTAGGTACCAAAACACTTTAATCACAGACTTAATCAAATTACACACCCTCCCCAGTCTGCAGGAGGGAAGATGTGGTAGCCTATAGAGTTAGCTAAGCTAATACGTTAGCACTGCTGTCAAGGTGACCCAACCTGTGCCATCTGTCACATAGCAGTTGAATGGCAGTGCCAAGGAAAATACCATTTTTATCTTTCCAGCACTACTTGGTAGGAAAAGGATAAAGATTACAGATACACACATATTTAATGGGTAGCACCTGCTTAAGCTGAAGAACTAGAAATGGTGTTCTTCTGAATTACAGGTCCACTAACTTAATCTGAAGAAGGTGAGAATTGGTGGGGTGGATTTTGAAGGGAAGAATGACGGAGCTTGGCAATTCACAGGGCAGAGTCAACAGCAATGCACTATTATTATAAATATAATATAAATAGAAATAATAATATAGCCTCCTATAGAAAGAAGGCTACTCTCTTAGAAAACGTTACTGCCGTGGACCAGACTTATCAAAAGTAAAATAGTTGATGGTGTACCTCAAAAGGAGCTAAGAGTAGAAAAAGAAGTATTTAATTTTCAAAAATTACACTGAAATTACACTAAGGAAGATACTAAAGACATTCTGTTGATCTTGGGAAAATGAATGTCAACATGTTTGAGGCTTGCTTTTTAATTGGATGCAACTTAATCTGTTTAAAACCTATTGAGAAGACTGTTGGCATTGAGTGGCTCAAGCCACAGATACTGTAAAACAAATTATAAACACAGAAAGATATACTGTAGGATAACTAAAATTATGGGGACTGTGGTGAATAGGGAACCTTCTTCAGAGCATGTGATCAAAACACCTAATCAAAAGGACTGTGTGAAAACATTTGTAGGATTCTCCACTTGTAAATTACAGTTTATGGTATCAGGTGATCTACTTTATGGATTCTCAGAAGGGGACTGCCATGCAGTCCTGTATCTGATTTCTACTGCACTTAACCAAAATGAATGTGATTTAATTTACATTACGTTTAATTAATAGTATGCTTTATACAGATGTATGTTCCTGGGCCATATATACCTACATGGCCCAGGAATATTTTCCCCTTTCTTAGGGTTGATTTCTGGGTTCAGTAGTTTTCTTTATCCTCTAAAGCAAAACAGCCACACTCAGATTTAGCTGGTATTTGGTAATAAATGAGCCATTGCCCATTGTACCAAACAAATCTTAGGTACTCAAGAGTAATCCAGGTACTCAAGGTAGTCAAAAGTACTACTTGATAAAACACCCATATTTAAAGCAATTGCCAGGTTTAGGACAAAGGCAAATTTTACCCCAGGGCATCTTGAGGAGAATTTCCTCTTGCATATCTACACTGTGTTTAGGGGAGTTAGAAACAAGCAGGCTCTCCAGCAACATGCCTTAGTTTTCATAACTGATTTTAGAAGGAAACATTGGGTGGATGTTTTCTGTGCTACATAGAAGTGAAATTCTATTAAAGCTCCTCTGTGATTTCTGCAACATAAGGGAGGATGTATGTTCCAAATGTTCCTATTATTTTGGAATCCTATCATTGAGTGCCTAAGAGTAAAATAATAATGGTTTCTTCTCAGAGACAGCTGTAGATTTAGTGCCATGTAGCACAGCACTGAGCTGCAGATAAAAGTAAAACCCAGTTAGACAACTCATTCTCACTGCAAAAAACACAAGTTCCAGTCACTATTTATTGTACAATGGAATATAGGCAAAATCAGCAAAATCTCAACCAGCTGCCCTAGCAGGGGTGTGGGGGAGGGAGGGGGTGGGGGGTGGGGTGGGGTGGGTGGTATTTGTAATTAAATACCTTTCTCTTTCCTGGAAATCACCAGTTCAGACAAAGGCTTTGTAAATGCAGTAACAGGGATAGCAGTCTGAGCAGCAAATGGTGAGTAGCTGTGAATTTGGGAACAGGTTAAAAAAAGAGGGAGTATGGTTCACTTGCCAAAGTAGCTACCCATTGCCATCATCTGTGGAGTTCATACTGAATACAGCAGTGCAAGATGGAGGAAAAGAGAAAAATCTTGCAAATATTTTTTTCCTTTCCTTGCTAAAAGACATGCTCTTGAAAAACTGCATCTTTAGACTATATCAAATTTATACTTGCTTAATCTGCTTTCTGTCTAAATACAATTCAATATCCTTTCATTAGAGCTATGTGATTACTGTAACTTTGTGCAGCAGTGGTGCATTTTCAGTGTATTCCTCTTTCTTCTGAACAAAAGGATTTTTTCTGAGACAATCAAATTTTACCTTTTATGTCACTTCTTTCATAAATAGATGCAAAGTTTTAGTAACTGTCATTTTTAACTGAAAGACACATTGCAGATGTAATTATGGATTCATTAAGGGCCCTCAACATTAATATTGTCAAGTTACTGCTATTCATCATGGATTTCGATTTAAATTAGATCCAGAAATCTGGAAGTAGCAACCTTTCAGGCTGTGTACTTCTCCATGTGTTACTCCAAACTCATCAATTAGAATAAGAATGAAGAAACATTGATTAGTCTCAGTTTATCACAAACCAGCTGTGCCAAATTGCTGTGTTGATCCACTGAGAAATTTTTTTTTTAAAGACACTCAAACTGTCATGTAACATGGGTTTATATCATCACTTAAGTAGGCTTTTAATGACAGACAAATAGTACTAAAACTTCTTCATAATAAATACAGTATATATAAGCAAAAGTCTATTTCACAAACTAATATATAGTTATAAAATGTGTTCTTACATCTAAATCATGCACACACTACTATAAGATATACTTAAATCTATATCTCTGAATCTGGGGAGAAGTTGCAGCCTGATGAAACTGGCTAACGGGAAAGCTGTCTGGAACTTGGTAGGTTTAAGTTTTCTCCTAGAGCTAAGCTCAGCTATGGAGCAAATCAGCACAGCATTAGCAGTAACTCCCTTTCTAAAAATTACTGTCTAGACACAGAAGGCTATGCTTTCCCAAACAGAATGTCACTTCCCCGGTGGCTTTTCTTTCCCAGAATTTCAGACACAGTTCTTTCAGCCCAGTTTGAGAAATGATAGCTATATGGACCGTTCTGCACTATGAAATGCAAAAAAAATGGACCCATTCAGTTTGTCAGAGATTTGAAATCATGTTTTCTGCATCTTCTTCATCTATCACAATGTCTTTTTTAAAATAAGAATGCTTTGTCTTCAGATGTGTGTTTTCTGTCAACCAACTTTTTCTATTTAGTTACAGAGAATGAAAAAGACAGCATTTTTACAATATTAATTTATTTAAAATTTATTATTAATGTGAAAATATATTGAAACTGTTCTTCCACCTTGGTATTTTATGACCTATACCAGATTAAATGTCAGTAATAGCTGGCATTTGAGAACCTATCCCATCCATCTTATTCAGAAAATGCTACAATAATTATCATTACATTGGATTATATTAAATTTAATAAAAAATCCACAGTTTGCATGCTTTAAGACTCTCAGGGCTCCTCATTCACCAACAGACCTGAAGAAAGGCTAGGATTGTATTTAGAGGTGTACTTTTTAAATCTCAAATGCTTCAGACCCCAGTTTTGAAAACTGATTATTTAAGGTCATGATGAATTAGCAGTCAACAGCAAAGACTGGGAGTTCTCCAACAGATTCATGGAAGGAGAATATATCAGTCGCTATTAAATGCAATGATGTTTCTAACTCTGAAAATCACAGTAGTGTACATGGCTGGAAGATGACAAGTTTGCTGTGGGCACTACTCCTGTATGCTTGTTTTATACTTACTTTCTCAGCTAAGCATTTAATTCCGCTATGGTTAAGAAAAGTCACAGTTAGGATGCTATGCTAAGGAGCTGTGCTAGTATGTTCTTCACTGCCACTGTTCACAAAGCTCTTGGCTTTGATTTAAGTCAGTAAAATATACTTAATGACAACAAAGCTGAAGGTGATCTTGGATGAAGATGTAGGCTATGCTGTAGAATAGCTAATTTGACAAAAAATACATTTCATATTTTAAATATATATGCAAAATTCTAATTATTTATGAAACATGTACTGTAAAGCAATCTTTACATATGCTAATAATTTCACCTTATGGTAAAGGGGAGCAAATATATTTCATATTTGATCTATGCAAGCAAACACTTCTTACACATTGAATCCTTAAGTTACTTTAAATTGTGCATATGGCTATTTAGCACAGTGTAGAATAGAAAATACAGAGCCTGTATTTGACTGCAACAGACAGAGCTGATTTTTATCTCAACATGCAGCTTTCCTTTGGGATGAAGCAGTAAACTTTGCAAGTCAGGGAACTATTTCAATCTAATTGATGATTCCAGGTGTGAACAGCAATGAGGAGGTACTCAGGACTCACCAAGAAAGAAATGAATTTACCCAAACTATAAAAACTGTGTGATATTAAATAAAATCCTCATCTACCACTTCCATGTTCACGTTTAGAAATCCTCTTTCTTTAATGTTTTTTCTAAGGTAATAAATTCTGAAGTGAATGTTAGAACTTGCCCTACATCTTGAGTTTCTGATCAAGTGTCTTCTGCTGTAGAGATTGCTTTTGACACTGCCATAAACAAGGCAAGGCTTGTTTATGGCACATCTTTCTGCAGGTCTGCAGAGCCTGTTGTCTCCCTGTGAGAGATTCCTAGCTGGAGCAGTATTTAATGTCAGCAACCACCAGATTATTTCAATGCATAACCCACATTAGCATTTGACAGCAGGTAAAGAAAAAGAGGCAGTTCTGATTCTTCATTAACTGCCAACTAAACAAGTAATTTTCTCCCCAAAATTGCATTTGCAAGCTAAAAAAAAGTAGAAATTTTTTTTTAAAAATGAAAAGAAGTCTGGTCTGAAACAAAGATCCCAGATAACAAATTATCAAGTTAATAGAAAGTAAAAGCAAAGCATAATTTATACAGACTCATAATATTTGAAATTAGATTAGAAGCACTGTATTTGCATTATTTTCTGTCTTCTGAGATCAAAGACTCTTTAAATCTTCATAACATTTCTTTCTTAAGGCTTTACAAAACAGGACTCAGTTTTAGTTGTGACACAAAATCGCTTGTATTCCACCATGGAGAAGGCTCTAGTGTTTTTGCTGTTGTTACTCCAGTCTTGATCTCTTAACCTTTAATTTTCAGCAGCTAGTCCTAGTGGGATGCAGAATTATTCATACTACTACTACTAATTAGTGCCTAAACACTAGAACAAATATGAAACTGCTAGAAAACTGTCTATATATACAGGATTTAAAGCCAATGAATGCCAATTTGAATCGCAAATATACAAACAACGAAAGGGTTTCAATTTTGACTTCCAAAGGCTGCTACAGCTGCCCACTGATGAACTGTGGCATTACTTGTTAGATTTCCACTAAGTTACACAAGTAGTAATTTTCATAGACTGCTCATGCATGCTCCTCTAGTTAGCAAATATTTTCATAAACTTTTCCTCAAATTTTCACTGAATGCTGTGAAGAATATGAAGACAAAAAAGTTCCTATATGTGGCACTATCTAATAATAAGCAGATACTGACAGAAGTGTAAGAGTTGATTAATGGAAGTTGTGTATTTTGATTCTCAAAGTTATAAATACATTTATTTATTTATTTGAGTTAATGGCTTGAAATTTCCCATTTCATTTGAGTGGATCATTCTAATCCTTATCTACTGAATCATCTGTCACTATTTTCCACATGAAACTGTCTCATTTCAAGAACAGTGAAAATCTGTGCCGGCATGACAAAGTTCTTTATAGAAAAGCCATATCAGTAATACACTTGCCATACTTGTTACAGAATTTTCAACATAAAGAATGAATGAAACAAAAGATTGCTGGAAGCAACCTGAGAATCATGGGTTTAAGGAGGCTGCCAGCTGATCCAGAGGCACAGCATCCATTTCTCCTCCAAACACACCTTTTTTTTTTTTTTTTTTTTTTTAAGATGTTGGTAAAATGTATTAACACAGAGTTAGGCATTATCTTCATTTACGGAAATTATTGAAGAGAGTAGCTGAAATAATAATAATTAGAAAAAACTAAATAGCATCACACTGTCCTCCAAACAACCCACGAAACAACCAGGCATGGGAAAATTTAACCAAGTTATGTGATTACAAAATAAAGGACTATTTCAGGGGAATACTGGGCACCTTAGATAGATAGATAGATAGATAGATAGATAGATAGACTGAGAGACATCTAAGGATGCTGGAGAGGGACTCTTCACTAGAGACTCAGACAATCGGACAAGGGGTAATGGATTCAAACTTAAACAGGGGAAGCTCAGCTTAGATATAAGGAAGAAGCTCTTTACTGTCAGGGTGGTGAGGCACTGGAATGGGTTTCCCAAAGAAGTGGCAAATGCTCCATCCCTGGCAGTGTTCGAGGCCAGGTTGGACAGAGCCTTGGGTGACATGGTTTAGTGTCAGGTGTCCCTGCCCATGGCAGGGCGGTTTCAACTAGATGATCTTAAGGTCCTTTCCAACCTGAACCATTCTATGATTCTATGACACACTCAGCTATTGGATTGTGATTTCTGCTCCACACTGACTTATCTCTGGGGGAAAAGCACAGTGTGACAGCACATTCAGCATGGGAAGAGCTTCATAAAATCACAAACAATTACTGAATTAATAAAACAGAAAACTAAAGGCCACTTATTACTTCCACTCCTGCACTATCCCATGCATGGGCCTGGCACCTGTCCACACCCAGAAGGCCTCATGGAGAAGAGAGGACCTGCCACAGGGAAGGAAACCTCCATCTGCAAAGCAGCTCTGACATGAGGCCATGGTTAAAATCATCCACCTGCGTGGTCCTGCACTGGGTTTTGCACATTACTGAGGAAGAAGACCATGTTGTACCATCTCGGCCCCCATTTCACTTCACCACCTGCAATGATCCAGTTCCTGGATTACCAAGTCAAGTAAGAAATTTCACATGCAATCTCAAAGCAAGTGCACAAATCTACTTCCTGCTTATTCTTTTGAACCACTGAAAATGTAGAGATGTATTAGCTGCACAGACTCCTGAGCACCATGAGGAGAAAGAGACAGCAGATTTGGAGGGGAGGGGGAAATCAGTATACCCTGGTGAATACCTGCACATACCATTTCTGTAATAATTTTTCAAATACCAACCTACCCTATGTAGAATTAGGTAAGAAGACAAATTTCTGAAAATGCCTTAACTGGAAAAAATGAAGATGGAATTGCAGAAAAATAAAATAAAAATACTTTCCTGGCCAAGTATAGGATTATACTAATGTGGAAAGTAATTCAGTTATGCCAGCATGAGCTGACACATTGATAGCTGAGCTCTCTGAGCTACCTCACAAATTTTACTACCAAATCTAAGACAATTTTCACACTCAAAGTAGTGACAGTTATGGCTCCTATCATTAAAGCTATATGAAAAATGGGATTCCAATGTATTTGCAACCACCCCATCTCACAGGCATTTTTAAGCCAAATATACGTAATCTGTCACTGAATCACAGTTCCTCTGGCCCAAGTAGTACTGCTCCCCTAGGTTCTCAGGCCACCAGGCACACAGCAATGTATACAGTTCAATTTTACAGCTAACTAACTAATTAAATTTATTAATCAATTATCAATTTAATTTTAGGAAAATAATAAACAGCATAAACCCCAATAGCAATGCATAATATCACTGCATAATATGAATGTATAATGTGCTGTAGGGACAGCAGAAATGGAGGTGCACACCTACTCTAACACTGTGCAGGGAGAAAGTAACACATAGCAGACCACGATTTATCAGTGGAGATATCTTTTATGAAAACAACTGATACAGTTTGAAGAGAAGATTCCCTTTCTGGTAGACAGCCCTTCATGTCTAAAATCATATCATGGT
This sequence comes from Pezoporus occidentalis, assembly GCF_034315485.1. Classification (NCBI taxonomy): domain Eukaryota; kingdom Metazoa; phylum Chordata; class Aves; order Psittaciformes; family Psittacidae; genus Pezoporus; species Pezoporus occidentalis. The sequence continues at coordinate 43,835 of NW_026915877.1, forward strand.
GTGCCTACATGTCAAGAAGGTTTAATTTCTTTATTTTAGAACAAAGTTGATACACCCTGATGTGAGTTGAGACTGGATCAGAAAACAGCCTTATGGGTTTTGGAAGAGGGGACAGGGGACTGATTCCTTACTTGCTTTAAAAAATGACTCAATAGTCTACAGGCATAATTAACAAAATATATCTCAAGATTATTTTTGTTACATTTATACATTATTTTATTTGCCATCAGAAAAATAACAAACATCTACTTTGCATATTACTTGCAATAGCAGTTAATTTACTCTAATCAGCCTGAGGTGAAGGGAGCACAGATTAACTTGAGGCTTTTTTCCCCCAATTTGTTTCAACATAATTGTCCTACTCTGACTTGCAATCTCCAGCACTCTTTTAATCATTCAAATTCCTTGCTGCTTTCTGTGACAAGGTGGAAGATAACTTGGGTTGGGATGTACATGACACCACCTGCTGCAGAAGAGTTATTTCCTTTCTTACCTTATTAAAAGATGTGGCCCTGGTCTTTTCACTTGATATTCCAGGAGACAGGAAAGAGAAAAGCAGTAAAGATACTGCTTTATATTCTTTAAAGGTGTCCTTGTTTTCAGCAACCAGTAATTGCTTGACATAGCCTGCTTCTTGACGGTACCTAGCAAGGGATGTGCTTACTTGTCAAACCGAGAGAGTTCAGTGGTGACAATCAGCATGGCAGATCATATGCTGCCCAAATCCCAGTGAAACCTATGGCAATTTAAGGATAAACCCCTGGGAATTAGTTTCACAGATGCTTTTGAAAATCCTGATTACTTTCTTCCTGTGTCTAAACATCCCTGAAATCTAGTCTTCATTCCTGTTAGATTCAAACAAGAATTCATAGCACAAATTATGAACCCTCAGTCCCTGCACAGCAACCAGAGGGAGCAAAGCACTTTGAACTAGGATTCATGGTAGCACAACTCAATTATTATGCAAAACTACATCCTTTCTGTTATTGTTGGCTTTCTCTGTTTTTCTCATTTTTTAAGTTTTTTTTATATTTTGATTAAACTGGTAATTGAGGCTGTCCCATGTGCTGAACTCAATTAAATATGTCAAGGTATGTTCAAAACATGCTCTCAAAACCCTGCCACTCAAAGTTCAGGGTGGAACATCTAATCTTCAAGTATCTGACAGCTGTAAACAGGAAATAAACTACCACCACAGCATCATGCTATTAAATATGGCTTGGAAAAGGCAGCACTTATCTCAGCATCTACATAACAGCTGAAAATTTAAGGTGAATTTCAATGGGAGAAAAAATTCAAAGTGAAGGAAGTGCACAATGGGGAGGGCAGGGCATTTCTTCTGTTCAGTGGTTACATTGTTCCTCATTAGGAAATTTGATTGAAGGTTTTGTCAAGCAGTGAGCTTGGCATTGCACAAATTTTTCTGTTAAAAGGGCAGTATAGTATAAGAGGTACCCCTAACTGGGTTAAATCTGTTCCTGACTAGATGAATTTTTCAAATCTGCATGCACCTATTTCAACATAGAATTATAGAATAGTTAGGGTTAGAAAGGACCTTAAGATCATCTAGTTCCAACCACCCTGCAGGGACACCTCACACTAAACCGTGTCACCGAAGGCTCTCTCCAACCTGGCCTTGAACACTGCCAGGGATGGAGCATTCACAACCTCCCTGGGCAACCCATTCCACTGCCTCACCACCCTTACAGTAAAGAATTTCTTCCTTATATCCAATCTAAACTTTCCCTGTTTAAGTTTCAACCCGTTACCCCTTGTCCTATCACTACAGTCCCTAGTGAAGAGTCCCTCTCCAGCATCCCTATAGCCCCCCTTCAGATACCAGAAGGCTGCTATGAGGTCTCCATTCAGCCTTCTCTTCTCCAGGCTGAACAGCCCAAACTTTCTCAGCCTGTCTTCATACAGGAGGTGCTCCAGTCCCCTGATCATCCTTGTGGCCCTTCTCTGGACTTGTTCCAACAGTTCCATGTCCTTTTTATGTTGAGGACACCAGAACTGCACACAATATTCCAGGTGAGGTCTCACAAGAGCAGAGTAGAGGGGCAGGATCACCTCCTTGGACCTGCTGGTCACGCTCCTTTTGATGCAGCCCAGGATACAGTTGTTTTTTTGGGCTGCGAGCGCACACTGAAGCCAGCTCATGTTCATTTTCTCATCAACCAACACCCCCAAGTCATTCTCTGCAGGGCTGCTCTGAATCTCATCTTTGCCCAACCTATAGTTGTGCCTGGGATTGCTCTGACCCAGCTGTAGGACCTTGCACTTGGCATTGTTAAACTTCACGAGGTTGGCATCATCTCGCAAGCCCACCTTGTAAGCCCACCTCACAAGCGTGTCAAGGTCCCTCTGGATGGCATTCCTTCCCTCCAGGGTATCAACCGAACCACACAGCTTGGTGTCATCGGCAAACTTGCTGAGGGCGCACTCAATCCCACTGTCCATGTCAGCAACAAAGATGTTGAACAAGACCTGTCCCAACACCGATCCCTGAGGGACACCACTCGTTACTGGTCTCCAGCTGGACATTGAGCCATTGACCACAACTCTTTGCATGAGGCCATCCAGCCAGTTCTGTATCCACTGAGTGCTCCATCCGTCAAATTGATGTCTCTCCAATTTAAAGACAAGGATGTGGTGTGGGACAGTGTCGAACGCTTTACACAAGTCCAGGTCGATGACATCAACAGCTGTACCCCTGTCCATCAGTTCTGTAGCCCCATCATAGAAGGCCACCAAATTGGTCAGGCAGGATTTCCCCTTAGTGAAGCCATGCTGGCTGTCACCAAGCACCTTGCTGTTTTTCATGTGCCTTAGCATGCCTTCCAGGAGAATCTGCTCCAAAATTTTGCCAGGCACAGAGGTGAAGCCTTTGTGCTTTCTATTACTAATTGAACGTGCAAAACAGAAGTGTCCCTTCCCATGGCAGGGGGTTTGGAACTAGATAATCTTAAGGTCCTTTCCAACCCTAACTATTCTATTATTCTATGATAATAGGAGCATGCATGACAGACAGAAAAAAAAACCCAACAAACTCATATCTACTATGATAAAAATTATTTATTTATACATGTACAGAAAATTTCACTGAGAAAATATCTGGTGGCTAAACTCTTCTCTGGTGTATTGGAGAAGTGAAAACACCTGAAACTAGAAGTTCCATACATGATATGAGGACCTCCTGTGGCCATGGCTTTCCCAGGATGTTTCCTGTTTCTCAGTAAGTCTGAAAGTTCCCAGGTTCACCTCATCTAGAACACAAAATCTTTTGCAAGACCCAAAAAGTTTTCCTCAGCAGCTCTACTTTTGAAACACTTAAACATAAAAATCATTAGACTTTCTTTATAAACAAACAAAAATGCCCAATCCATTTTGATATTAGAAATCCTAGATATCAAGTTATTCTTTATTCTTAAATGCTTTCCTTGGATAGTACTTAGGTGTAGCCTAAACTGAAGAAACTAAAGAAACAGCCCAGAAGTGCAGCTGTTGTGCCGTTTGTCATGTTTTGTGTTTCCTTAATCCGTTAAGGATATCCAGCTATTCTCATATTGAGGAACAGAATAGCTGTTTCAAATCAATGCTCAGTATTATTCTAAACAGCACACTGCCATCACATATTTATGAAAACACTAGCTATTTATAGAAAAAAATAATTGGACATAAAGCTGTTCAATGCTCATAACAGATCACTGGACATTAGTGAGTTATTCATTAATCTTTGCTTTGATTCAAACGAGAATGCATTCTGTTTGAAGTACAGAAATGGAAGCATGTGTTTTATTAGCAGTTGTTTTTAGAATGCATTCTCTAATGTCACATAATGAAATCAGTGATCCAAGAAAGCTATGAAAATGACAGGGTAAAAGGACTGAAAAGGATGGTATTTATTAAGCCTCTTTTCAAGTTTTCCTAATAAAAATACTGTCACTAATCAGTCATTCATAACAAATACTCATTAATTTTCATCCTTCTCAAAGCATCTGGAAAAGTAAGGTATTTGTAGAGGTGGCAAGGTGGAGGTGTGGAGCCGTGCGCTCATAAAATTAGCAAGTATTAAAATCGGAAAAAGACAGGATTTTGGTTTTATCTGTCTGTTTATAGTTGGGCCTTTACTGAACACCAGTCAGGCAGCATGCCTAGAGCTTAAATACATTATCAAGTGACAGATGTATTCACATCTGTTTGCTAGGTGTAGCAAGTATTTGCTTTCATTTCCCAATCCCTGCATTGATGTAAAATAATTCATAAATCTATTGAGGATAAAACCTCAGAATTGTATAATTTGGCTCATGCAAAATTAATTTCATGTGTTACAGAAGGAGGACTATACAGGGCTGTGACACACACAAAAATATAAAGAAACTAATTGATCAGTTCTGCCTTCTCCTGAACACACAGCTACAGAACTTCGTAACAAATCAGTTTTGGTAAGGTTTCATTAAGACATTCTTTACCTTTCTGGTAAAGGTTTCAGGACTTTGCCACAGGCAATACTGCATAGCCAAATAATGGCAAATGCTGGAATTAAGACGTTTAATTTTATCAACACAGTGCACATACGTTCTTTGCCTTCGCCTGCTTCTCTGACAAATTTCCCAGGCATATTTCTGTGCAGAGGATTCACTTCAAGGGATTTAGCAATTGTAATTTGCAATTACAATAAATATTCTGGTCTAAGTATTTAGGTGTACTGCAGTTTCCCCATGAGCGCTGAACACTTGTGGGATTAAGTTACAGACTGAGATTGTATCACCTACCCAAGGTTTCTTTTTGAAACCTTGGAGTTTCTTTACATTTTTTCTTTATATCTACTCCAGCGTAAAATGAGACTCACTCCATTTTGGTTTTGGCCTAGATTCCCACCTCTCTCTAGCCATCTATTTTTTCACACTGAGTTACTTAGTTCCTTAACTGGATATTTAGTTTTACCCAAGTCACTCACCTCACTGTTTTAAAGCACTGCCCCTTGACTGAAAGCCACAACGGTTAAGCAGTGTCAGCTGTCTCCACTTGGGAGATAAAAGGTTCAACTCTTTCAGCTTGCTTTTGAGATTTTGAGTTTGGCATTCAATAGGGAAATTGCGTATTCTTGAAAAGAACTCGTGTTGCACTGTATTTTAAACACACATAGCATTTTAACTGCATAAGATAATTAGGAATATTTCTTAATTTCTGTCACAAAGCTGCTTAATTTAATTTTTTTTTAATCTATCATGACCAGAGTTATAAATCCACTGATGGAAAATAAGTATTTTTATTTGATTAAGCATTTTTAAGCAGCACTGAATTTGGGAACACTGGCTCGAAGCACAGAATGAAAAATGAAATGACACAAGAAAAGGTAAATGTCACCAATCTTATGATTTAAAATACAATTAGGGATGATTTCAATCTTATGACAAATTCTGTGTATGAATTTTTACTTTAAACTGTAACATATATGCAAATAGGCATGCTGCATAGACAATTTCACCTACAGAAGCCAGGGCATGATCAGTAAATGACCTCTGACAAGTACACTGCAAAATTCCTACTACTAATAGCACTGCAGTCTGACCTTTGCCTTAGATATATTATTTGGGAAAATGGTGGTAGAAACAGAAAACAGGAGTAAAAAAAACACATAAACCAGAATTGGAGCAACCTTCTAAGCCTTATCTAGGCTCAACAGTAACACAGCAAGGGCTCTCCACAGTGATTTTTCCAGGTTTCTTTAAGTCTATTTTTTACTATGAACAAATGAAGTAATAGGGCTATGCACAGATGTTTAAAGTTTCATGAGATTTCCTAGTTAGGAAAATAATTCATAGCCATAGACTAGATAAAATATTTGTCTGCAGGAAATCAGAACAGTTAGTGAGAGCCACCTCCAAGATAAAACTTTAGCATCTTACCTTTTACCCCTGGTTTTATAGCATAATTCCTGTCAAAGTAGTTTCCAAGAACACCTAATCATACAGAGAATCTGAAATTTAAAGAACAGTTTGCCTGACAATTAGATTAGGGAAATGGAGGAAGCAGAAAATATGGTCCATCAATATCCCTTGAAGCTCGAGAGTTAGCTCTAACATGCACAGCACCAGTCTGTTTAGCACTTCAATAGGCTGGACTTGATGGTACTGGGTTTAAAATGATACTATTTACATTCACAGAGAGGTAAACAAAATATGGAAACTATCAGACTGAGTACAGAAATGTATACATAATGCCATTAGAGTGAGCCTACGTGCCAGTACTACCCAGGCTAAAGGGGCTGTTGAACACCAGAAGAGCTAATTTACCTTTCCTCCTCTTCCATAATTCACAGTGGCTGGCATTACCATGCTTGCAGCTTCCCAGAAAAAAATCAATTCCATGATGGTACCACTTCCAGGAGTCAGGTAAAGAATTTTATTGTTATAAAAAGTGCTTGAGCAGCGCTCATTTTATTTATTTTGGTTGCAAACAAGTAGTGCTGAGAAGTGTTATGTACATTTCTTTTCTCCCCAGTCTTCCCCAGCCCAAATAGAAACATCGTTCCCCAGATACTTGACACCAACAGTGACAGTCATTACCTTTAATACTGAAATACAGTGTCATCTCCAATACCGATAAGATTACTTAGAAAAGGAAGTCTCTACAATCTTCATCTTGAGGTTTTATTACCATTTGTAGAAATCTATACCACACTGCTGTGGCAAAAGCTTCCTATCAACACCTGTGGATTTCAAATTGCAAATTAGGGGCTGTATTTCTCTGAAGTACTACAGCAGCAAAATAAAATACAGCAGGGCACCAGATGTGAAAAAGCAAGGATCTGGGTCATCAAGAAGGATTTGGGTCCTATCCAAAGGTAAGGGAAAATTGAAGCTTCTGTAATTTTTTCCACTGTTTTACATGAAATGGCCCATGCATTGCTCTTATTTTCTCTTTACCTAAACAAAAGTCAGTTACTTAAATTTATATGTAGTTCAATCAAAGATAGTTAACAAATGGAGATTTGTGTCACAGCCCTAGAGGAGATATTCCTTCCCTTCAACCCCCCCGAAATAAAAAAAAATTCCCTTCATTTCCCTTTCAGTCTTTGGATAGACACACATCTGGGAACATACAGATTGTGTGACAGTTCCTTGGAAGACGTTGACTAAACATGCCATTTACATAGGACCATAGTTGCTTTATAACTGCTTGGAAGACTAAAAATGCTACCAAGGACTATTTAGTACATGCACATTTTTTAACTGCATGTAATTACTTACATGACAGTAAGAAATAAACTAAAGCTTCATAAACATATGAAAGGTACTGTTACAGCTTTTCTATCTACCATATTCTCTTTCAGCAGACAGAAAATGGCTAAATTACCTTTCTCATCCATGGCAAACTGTTAATATGAGCTCTCAAACCCACACCATGCTGAGAAGAAAATACAGCCCAGGCACCCCTGGTTATTACTAGCTGTCATTTATTTATTTATTTTTTTTATTCTAAGAGGCCTGTAAAACTTCATTATCTGATTTTACAGTGGTACTTTACTGATAATGAGTAAAATCCAAGAAAAGAAAGCACAGAGAAATGAAATTGTATGTGCTGCGAGGTGGTCATTTGGCCATCCTGAGAGCAGGATTTTCCACAACAGACAGTCTGCCACAGAAACGTGGCAAACTCATCTTAAGAACTGTAAATCAAAACACAACCTGTGCCCTAGGAACAATCTACAAATTGCACAAATTTTTATGAATGTGTGGGATCACGTTTTTCTTTTTCCTAATAGCTATCCACATCATTTCCATCTGCAACATCCTAGTAGTAGTCTTCAACCTGAAGCTTTCTTCAGTTTCTGCCTTCTTTCCATTGACTGTTCACCTTATTTTCTTTGTCCCACCTCACCCAATTTGCTCCTTCTGCATTTTCACCTGTATCTGCTTGTGTAAACTCAGACTGCACTGTCTACAACCTGGCATTCCACGTTGTCTTTTCCACATCTGTCCGTAATGATTTTAAGCACTAAAGTGTACATGCTTTTCTACAATGCAGGATAAAAGAAAGGAATTGAAGCTTTCCAAAGTGATGATTCAAAACTGAAGAAGCAATGGCCTAGAGACACTAAAAAAATAACCATTTAAACTTCAGCATAAGAGAAGACTCCGTAACTGTGAAGATCACATCTTTATTATGGCCCATGTTTCCCTCTGAAACTTCTCTGCAAAGAAATAACATGATAGAATAAAGTACCCATCATTAAACCCCAGTATGTGTGGATACGGAGGTAAGCCAAAACAGAAATAGATAGTTTATTTGGCTATTGGCAAGACAGTATTATGCATTTAATATATGAAGTGGTAATCTGCACTGTATTTATTCAGTTGAGCATTTAAGGTGCATTTAAATGTGCAAATGATAAACAGAAAGGAGCTATACAAACTGCAATCAAACTGTTTCATATTCTAGGCCTAGGAATTATTAAAATAGGATTGAATACAGAGTGAGCTGTGTGACAGGTGTTATTATGAAGGATACTAATCATAATACCTCTAGGGATTTACTTATAGGTGCAATTTTTTTTTCTCCCTGTGGAAATCCAGACCTCTAAGGCAGCTGTCTTGCACAATCTCATCTGTGTATGGTACAAAAGTCTGTGTATGAGCTTGCTTTCCTCATTTGCCTTTTTTATAAACCCTCAGATGCAATCCAAAAGTTTCTGCAGATTGCTGGTTAAAAGCCAGTGGAACAAACACAAACCCCTAGACCAGGCACTGACTCAGAATAAACTCTCATGATTGTACCACATGTATATTTTTGGGAGTAATATTTTGAGTTTTATACTGTCATATATCTGTGGTCTAGCTCCAGTAGCTCTATTTCAGATTTGTTTCACCCCCATCTGTGATTCTAGGTATATTAATTGCCAGATATTTATACATTGTTTGTCACATGTTTATATCATTATCTTCAGGGGACAGATGTTGAACAGCTGCAGAGGTGTATAATCTTTTGTATGTGTAAGCACTTAAGTTTGTATTTTTTCCTGGGATTCCAATCCTTCTCTGTAGGATACCCAAACTTACTTATCTTTCAGCAAGATAACATTTGCCATTTAATATATTAGAGGATAATCCATGTTGTATTTGTTTAGTTATGCTACTCGGAACATTAAAATCCAGGAACGTTTATTCTGCAATGTTCTCAATTGGTTGCAGATGCTGATAGAATTTTCTGGAGATTTTAACTGCAACTGTTTCTATGTTTTGCTTTATGTAGCTTATCATGCATTACAGTCAGTGCTACAGCCCCGTTACCCATACGTTTACTTGAATGAAAATGCCCAAACTTTTTTGTGTGCAATTTTTTAACTAGCTGATGTAGCCAGCTGAGGCAAAAGGAAAAGAAGTGTCAATATACACCTAGTATTACATTTCTCTAACAAGCAAGAAAGAAAACTGTCAGCTTATTGGAATCCCAGTTTGACCTTGCTCATGCAGGGTACCTAGACTTTGTGGAATTCAGATCCTGACTTTGCTGGAGCCTGAAGGTCAGATCTATAGCTGAAAAAATGGAGCAGAACGCGTATTGCTTATTATGATATATGTATAAATTCAGGCAGCCAAAACACAACACTTCCGTCCAGAAGACATATTTGTGGTCTCCATGACAATGTCAGCCACACAAGACCACTGCCTTAACATCAGTGACTTGAATACAGCTGCAGTACTTCAGTTACTGACTTCAGGTCTTATACCCTCCTGCAGCCCTATTGCCTAATGAGTTTGCTGGGGAAAAGCCGTGTCTTAAACTGAATGCCACAACACGTATTCACTCCATATTTAAAGTGATGATAACGATTGTATGTAGTTTTACAATGAAATGAAGAAAAGACCATCTTAAGAGCAGTGAGAACAGTTAATGATGTTTTAATTGTCTTGCTATCCCAGAATGGAAGCAAAACTTTACAGTAAAATATTAACATTTCATATACAGTGTCACCTGCCTCCCTTATCTGTTAGAGCCTTCAATGTTATTTAGCTAGCTGGGTCTTTGCACAATAAAAAAATCCAAAACATTTTGTAATAATGATCTCATAGAAAACAAAAGCACCATCTGACAGGCAGCAGAGGAAGCGCCAGGGGCCACGGGAGGCACCAAGAGCCGCATCTGGTATAACTTGTAGTGTCAGCAAGCACTCCTGGATACGTTACCGCTTACGCCTTGTAACTGGTCGATGATGTTAATTACAATTAGATGTGCATTGCAGAACTTTATAGCTTGTATGGGCAGATGAACATAGACTTGATTAACTAGCTATAGACTAAAAAAATAAATGGAAATATTTCTGAGGCTAATGTTTCTGAAAACTAGGAACAGAATTTAGTCAAGTAGTATTTCCTGTTGCTAACTGGCAACAGGGAAACAGATCATATGGCCATGTCTCTAAGGAGTACATTAGATGAAGGATAGTAATATCCTTATCCAGTCATGTGGTCTGTGTGTGGATATTCACAGTAATAAATCTCCTGTCAAAAAGCTTTTGCATTCTATCTTTTAGCATCTGTACTGCACCTAAAACCAGTATTATTCTATATATGTTTATTTTTTTGCCTTTTATAAAGGGTCAAAACCTAGCTCACACGCTTTTGTGCTCATAGGCAACTGCTGCCAGCTTCAGTCTCCTGTAAGTAGTGTAACATTAAGGTGATGACAAGCAGGAGTTCGCACTCCCCACACTCTGGCAGCTGTGCCTCTCTGTACCTTCCAATGTCACTTAAAAAAATGGAAGTGGAAAGACTGTAGAAATAAGTTCTGATGGGCAGAAAAAAAATATAAGAATAATGAGCAATGGGTAAGAGACGACATCTCACTTTGAAACACAGCACCAAAAAGTAAGGGATGACAATCAATATTGAGAAGAGACTTAGACATCATACTGTTCCAACTGAAATAAGGTACAGTTGAGTAAGGATGCATAGGAAAAGCTGTATGTCCACTTCTGATTTCACTAGAAGCTGAATGAACCCATAGGCTCACACCTGTGTAAAATTCCCTCTGACCCTGTTTTCAGTTATTATTTACTCATCAACACAGCTACAAGACAGGGAGAACCTGGCTCAGCAGGAGGTCCTCTGGAAAGGATCTAAAGGGTGGGAGGATCTCAAAAGCAAACATAAAGGTCCCAGTCCTGTTAGTCTTCTCTTGATTGCAGCAGATGTAGATTGAAGTTGGTTTTATTCTCACACTGAGTCCATTGCATCTCCCCTAGCAGATGCTTACCCACTCTGTTTTGCCAAGTCACTGCCTGCTGTTAGAGCACTGGTTTAAAACTGGGTTTTGTTTATCTTGCATTCTTTTATGGGTCTGGTTTAGTGTGTGGCAGCACAAACCACTTTCTGTTAACTTCCCTCAGTTGAGGGTGTGACAGCTGGAATGGCACAGAAAAAACAGGTAAGGGCAGAAAAAAGTAACTGGAAGAGGAAATCAGAATCACTATATCACTTTTAGCAGGGTAACACCTACCCCAGAATCTAGCCCCAAGTCAGTGCTTAGGAAGAACTCCAGAAAGTTAGCAAGTAACACACTGAAATATTTACAACAGGACAAAACCAAGCAACCTTTCCTGCTTCCCATAGCTTCCTAGGAAAATGAAGACCAGAGACTATACAAAGCACAGCCACTAAATCATCAGACATTTGCATGAAGGAGGTGCTGGTGGTGGGAAATATATGGGAAAATGCTCCAAGAAGTTAGTTTTCTTAGTCTAGATTAAAAGAAAGTCTGCTGTTTGCCCTGAAGTATCTAAAAAGTTGCTACAAGAGGAGGGAAATAAGCTATTATTCGTGCCATGTTGCAGCATAAAGACAATAACCTTAAGCTGTAAGAGGTACGGAATATATAGGTTCACGGAATCTCTTCTTTGACTATTCCAAAACTGTTAGCCAAAACCTTCTTGAGCAATGCTGCAGGCTAGTTTGTTCTGCCTTCAGACAAGATGATAAATTAAATGCGTGACCCCTAAACTAACTCTAATCTCTGCTCTTTTTCCATATAAACAGGAAAACGTACAGCAGATGTGGATTTATGTAACTTATCTCCACACTGTGAGATAAGTGGAAAGAAATAAAAGCTTGCATCAAAAGTGTTACAGGTGCAAATTCATGCATTCAAATGTTACCAAGTATTGCAATTCCTGTGTTGTCATAAATTATCCCATGATATGACCAATCAAAATTCTTTGATTACATCCATGCTTGTTATTATTTCAAAACACACTGTCTCATGCCTTGAAGAGTGACTGTTGTGTTATTGCATTATGTGAATCCTCATGACCTTCAACAGAAATGCATTTTGTTCAAATCCTGCTCTGAATAGAAAGCTGTTCATTTCCAAACCGGCCATTTACGAGTGTTGGCACCATTTTCTCCTACTGCTTCTCATGTATTAATGAATTCTTCTTCGCAAAATCCTCTCAAGCTTAAATGAAGTAATCTCCCATAGAACTTAAACGCAGAATTTGAAACCTACCCAGTACTTATGACTGCTCAACTTAAAATATGTTAAGCCTGATACTGCACAGCCTGATTTTGCCTTTGACACCGAGACATTAGATTTTCAAAAGCTTATTTTAAATCATAGGCAGTTGAACACAGTCAAAACTCCTGCATACCAAGGACACATGGCTCATGCTGGCTATTCAAATAGTATAAAATGCATACACAGTAGTGTCTGGTAGAGCATTTTGCTAAAATAATTAACTGGCAACAGACAGGAATCCTCTCTTAAAATCTTGGATAAAATCCTAAGTAGAATCAGGTTTTTTTTTTTCCCCAAGAAAGTATTTATCCTTTACACTATCCCTACCTCAGTCCTTGCTATGAAATGAAGACAACAGATGAGGAAAGCTTCATCAAGCCTGAGAGTCACTAATGGCCTACACTGTGCAAGCTAGCTGTGGTTACAGACTTGAACCTCTGTGCATGTGTATTTTATGGGTACATCATATACATGCACACACATAATATATAAGCTGTCAAACAACTCTGAGCAGTCTCAGCTGTTAGCTGAATTGGGTATGACCTGTGGGCATTCAAATCTTTCAAAATAAAGCTTCCAGTGTAGTGAATGTTTAGACATGCATTTAAGTGCCGATATTAAGGTTTTTGCTTTTGAAAATGTTAGAAATAGATCATTTTTTTTTTAAATGTGAGCTGCAAGCACAAGAATATTTAGATACACTAAAATCTCACTATGTTCAGAAAACTGCTCATATGGCAAAATACAAAACAATAATTTAACAGGGAGACTAAAACATAAAAAAAAACAAACAAAAATTCCTTGTAATTTCAGAAGATATAACATGCACATCAGTAAACTGTATCACACACTCAGGAATACTAGCAAGAGCTTGGCTTGGTCTACTCAACCAATTTTTGTTCCAATTTAAATATTTTGGTTAGAGGCCTGACTTTCTGCTGAAGTCAGTGTAATCCCTGTTGGAAAGCAGTTTGCTTATTCTCCTTTCCTTATGCTCAGACAAATGAGCTGTGCCAGCAGAAGGTATCATGTATTATCATTCTACTGGATAAGATCAGCCAAGAGTTGGTGCCTTAAGATTTTTTTGTCTGAAGAAGTCTGTAAGCTAAATTGTACGTTTGCAAAACTTGCCTAACTGTAACCTTGTAAGTGGTTATTTTTCAGCAGGTGAAAAGGCAGTGAGGTTCAAATATCCTATTATTAATAAAATTTTCTCATTTAAAATCTGTTAAATAGAAATCCCTGAGGATTTTTTTAGTTTAGGTTTTGTAGATTTGCTGTCAAATCCTAATGAATAAAACCAATCTAAATCACAGTGAATCAGAGTCAATGAGACCACATTTCCTTTATGGCCTTCTACTATGCTAAAAGTTTGTCTCTTCAATTAGCTAATTATCCATTGATTCAAGGTAAACATGTTTTCAAGTGCCAGTCTGGATAATATCCAAACTCATAAATTGTGTAGCTTAGAAACACTAAGGCTGAGGCCACTGCAAACCTGGAGCAAATTTTGTGTCTCTGTGCATGTGTTTGTGTGTGTTATGCCCGGAAATGAGTTAACTAGCTCAAAGTAACTGGTGATGAGCAAACTTAGACTAAAAAAAAAAAGAAGTTTCTAGCAGCTCATCATACTCATTTCAAAGATTAAAGAGAGCAAGGGCTGCCACATGTTCAGTTATTTTGCTGTAGTTTTCAATATGGTAAAGCAGCAATTGATTCTCTTCCTACTGTGGGTTGACATAGTTCTGTATTTCGATAGATAACTTTAGACAACTTACTTAAGAGTTCTGTAACTCATCAAACATAAGAAATTTTGTCAGTAAGTTGGAAACAGTCATCTCTAAAGAAAAGCAACTCATCACTCACAAAGTACATAACCTGCTATCCAACATATTAGCCTTCTCAACCACAACAGGAGAAAGCTGCTCATAGTGTGTTCCGGGTGCCAAACTAAATATGACTTTTAAGCTTACAATTCAGTCACACACTCTGTTAAAATCAAGGCAATTCTTAAAAGGAAATGATGCAGCCTGTACATAGGAACTTTTACAGATGTGCCACTGTATTTTTTCTTTGCTATCAAAATCTTTTTAAAACCTAGTTTTCAATTTCATTTGCAGCAAATGCTACCACATCTAAAAGAAAAGAAAAGAAAAAAAAACACCAAAACAACCCTAAAATGTATTTTTTTGACCCCTTTTCCTTACAATCTCTCCAATCACTTCAAGTGGTAAAACAAAGCATATCATTACTTTGGTAATGTTTCAGCCATACCTTTTCAATAGCAACACTGAAATGTTAGTAAAATTATTCATATTTATTTTCCTAGTATCCCATTCTTTGCCATTGTAAGCTTACAGGTACATACACATATACAGCCTCTCACAGAGGAAATGTAACACAAGCCTAGAATGTCCCTGCCAGACAGACATAGCCCTAACCGTCCCTAATGACAGAGATTACAGTTTTTATATAAGTCATATACTAATGTCTCCTCAGCCTTGTAATTTTTTTCCATATCTATCAAAGTCTCTGCTAATTAAAATTACTTTTTCCCTATCCTTTCTTTAACAAGAAGAATAATAAACTACCTTTCTATTTAACCAGACTTTTATAGAAAATAGTTATTTTCTCAACCTTCTCTTTTCTAGATTAGATTGCAATGGTTCCTGCAAGTTTTACACATGACATGGATTTCTTACATCTTTTATTTCTTATTATTACCTCCAGCTTTCCTACAGCTAGTGGTCACATTGCAGCTGAGCTTTAGCAAGGCATGTTCATGCTGCTGAGCATAGCAATGAGGGTACCAACATGCAAGAAGCCTCAGGACAACAAAAACTGGAAAAACAATGTGAAAAACTAATTATCCATATAACCAGCCCTGAGAGAACAGCAGTTTCTCTTAGGATGATATCATTGTACTGCCGATGAATTAACTGAATGGGTTTTATCATTTTTTGTGAGTGTGGGTGTTTCTTGTTAATCCAGAACAAGAGCAATTCCAGTGTTTTTATGCTTCAAACACTGCCTCTACACAGGCAGTGATTTATCATCAGCATAGAAGGAAATGAACAGCATGACAATAGCTTATTAGAAACCTGTGGTTTGCACAAATTTGTACTGCTACAATACAAAGACTGATGTAAAAACAACACAAGAAATGTGTGGTCATCACTAGGAAAACAGATTTGGGAAACTTCAAAACATCATAACGCAGTATTTGTGTTGAACATGAACTTTTAGCTACTGTTTTCATTTTGTTCATTTTATAAGGAAAAATAACCCCTCCTTAAAAGTCTCACTCACCACACATACACTCCCTGATAATGCAAGTACATCTTAAAACCTATGGGTCCTAAACAGATATTTTTGAAGATATTTTTCTTTGCTTCCATGCATACAGTGCTCTAATTCATATCAGAACCTGTCCTCAACATGAATGACCTTACAGAAGCTGGTTAGATAATAAGCCAATCGGGTAATAAAAAAAATAAAAGGAGAATTCAAATGGATATGAACATAATGTATGTGCATTATAAAGCCTTAAATTCCCATTTATATTCTCTTTCAGAAACAAAGTGGCCTCAATTCTCTCTAGCTTAATTGCTTTCAACTTGAAGAAAATCACTGATAGGGTGATTTAAGTCATGTAGCTTTTGCTTGGACATTTCAGTTATTAAATAAAGAAAAAAAAATACTTTGAGACTTCCCTACTAGGCAGAATAACAAGCCATTTTCCATCTCCTTCACAAATAACACATTCTAACTCATGGTAATTTCAGTGAGAGATAAGCATTTTGACCAGAAGCTTAATTAGCTGAGGACTGAAGGACAGGGATCAGAGAGGCATAAGAATAACTACACTAATGACACAGAGATAGTTTAAAATAGAAGTGAGAGTGTTGTTATCAAATTGCCTCAAGCCATCAAACTCACAGATTTTTATCAGTGTTGTTGCTGTTTGTGTGTTCAGCCTGGTTTGTTGGGATGGTTCAAATGGTTAGTAACCAAAAGCACTGGGACACCCCATAAAAGAGCACGTTGGGGAAATGAAGATGCTGTAGTGAGATGACAGCTGAATCCTTGAGGTGGGTTCAGGAGAACCTGAGCAAATGAGAGGTGTGATGCTGTCCTCCGGACCCACTAGCTAAAAGGTAACTTTTAATAAATGAGAAGAGCTTTACTGACTTTCAATCTTTTTTTTTTTTCACTTTTTTTTTTGGTAAAAAAATGTGTTGTTTTTCTTCCCATTATTATTGGCATTACTCAAATATTGTTCCTGATAGTAGCAACACAGCTATGAAATCCATTATAAGGCACATACCGCATACGAAAAAAAAGCTTAAGTTCCTGTTGCAGTGGGTGATTCACCAGTATCACACTAGCTTTATTCTCCAGACAGTAGTACTGATTATTAGATAATAATTAGACAATTAGATAATTACATCAGTAAGGTATTCTTATTAACCCTGCCAGTGTCCACCTTGCCAACTTTTTCACAACGTTTTATAATCATTCAGAGACTAGCACTGCTATTACTACCTGTTTTTTCTTTGAATGAAACGTGTCCTGAGTTCCAAGTACAGTGCACCTTCAAGTATATACAGAAGACTGTATACTAATGCTAGTCATCAATAATTACTTTAATATTTGATTGATAAAAAGGTATGCCCAGCAGCAAATACACTCACATAGTTACTTGAAAACATGCATGCCTATACTATTTTTATTATCTTAATTATAGTATTCTCTTTGACCCAAACTATAACCTGATGTTGTTAACGAGTTCCCTTTTAATGCAGTTACCTAATGTGCTGGAAATTTTAATTCCTTCAGTTTTGTCAGTGACTGTGAATACTTTTTACCTTCATTTGCCAACATTTTCATACCAGCCAGATTTCTCAGTGAGCAGAAATGTAATGCTGTACAAGAAACTAAGTTTCAAAGAAGATGAGGTCCAGGGGAAATGTAAAGGTAGCAGGGTTTTATGCCTCAGTTTAGCTAGTGACAATTAAAACCAAAAAGAGGGAATAGCGCAGAACTGGAAGCAGTTTCCTGAAAACCTGGGCTCAGTCAAAAAAAAAAATTAATTTTTTTTTTTCCTAAATGTTTAGGCAGTATTTGAGGCAATAGATGACAACACGGGTAAACACAATTTGAAAAGATTTTTTTTTGTCTGATTAAATATTTTTCCTCCTCTCAGTTGTTTTGGCTCCACTGTTACACCATTTCTAACTGTTCATAGCCTGAAAGAGGTTGTGGAGGGGGAGGAGGAGCAGCAAAACCTGAATTCTTAATGAAAATTTTCCTATTATGATTAGCTGTGACAAAATTTTGGTGTTTTTTTATTTGTTTGGTTGGTTTGCTTTGTTTTTTAGATGAAGGAGATGCTTTTTCAGGTCACCTTTAGAACCTTCTAGAACTTAAGTGTGCCTTATACGTATCTTACAGCTATTTGAAACTGCTTTGAGACAAGAGAAGAAACAGCTTTTTTAATAATGGCATGTTATTAAAATAGTAATGATTTTGCTGCTTAAAAGTGAGCCTAACACTCCTCTTTGATCAGCAGAAAATGGTGACTAATCTGAGATAGTCCAAAAAAAAAATAAAATTATGACTCAGAGATCTCCCCCAAGCCTTGCAGCTGCTGTAAAAGCTCAGAGACAACAGAGTAAAAAGAAACTAAAAAAGGCAGCAGACAGTAAGTGTAGATGTTTTATTTTTACCCTGAAAGACTCCCGTCTAAATAACAATGAAGCAAATAAAGAAAAATATATACTGGTCTGACCTCCTTTGTTTTTTTAATTTCTGCTTTCTTCCTCCCCTGCTACAACCCGATCTCTTCACTGATAATGAATTCCTTGACTTTCCCTTTTCCTTGTTTGGGAAATCACTCAAAATCCAACTGCAATTTATTGCACTGTCAGGGCATTCTGCCAAGTCAGGCCAAAGACTTTCTCTCTGCCTACCCAAGCAAGCCTGTGGGCATCATGTTGTCTCCAGCTACTGTCTGAGAACAGGCACGAAGCAGGAGGCTGTGCCTGTCTGCAGTCCAGACATGGGGACACTCATCAAACTAAATAGGAGAAATTATTTAAACATTTCTAATTTAAGAAGAAAGAAAAAAAGAAAAAAAAAAAACAACCCCAAAAGTAGGGGTTTAAAATAGAGATACTTTTAATCCTCTCACTGAGGTCCAAACTGTTGAAATGCATGCACAGCCCAGTCTGTGGCTACTTGCCTAGACTGCCAGCAGTGCCACCCAGTACCTGGGTGCCAGCTCTCCTCCTCATTGGGTCCCAGCATGGCACCCACTGTCTCACCCTCTGAATGCAGAGGGGGATCTGTGGGAAAGCCAAAATTCCTCCTGGTGCAGGCCAGGAACACTTTTTACTCTGCAAATGTGTTTTGTTACAAATCCATTTACCTTACATTGTGCTTAACTCAAGGAAAATAAAAGGTAAATTAAACTCTATCCATCATGTCTGTACTCATGATTTCTTTTCTTTTAAAGACACAGATACAGAAAATAAGAAAAAATATAATTACTTTCAGAAAAGTTGATTTGGAAGGGTCTGTCTCTACCTCCTCATCAGCCCAAAACTCACTCTATTTCCTTCACAAGGGAAAAAAAAAAGAAAAGAAAATCTCTTTGATCTCTTAAGGATTGTCTTCCATCCTCTGGGATGGCCTTTCCGTACCCAGGCACTACCTCCTGTGTAATACCTCTCTGGCAAGGAAAAGTTATAATTCAATGATGTGTAAAAAGTTTCCCATTCCCTTAGCTTTTTAGTGTAAACTGCTCAGTGGACCTTACATTACATTTTGATCTGTCCAATAAAGGCAAACATCCCAGAAGTACAGTTATACACAGCTTGGGTAAGAATATACGCAACTAACTGCTCTGCATAACAGAGTTCATATGACCAACCTCCTACTTCTTCCTCTTACACCTAGAGGAATTACGTCAAAATAAATTTACAAGTGAAAAGCAAAATATTAAAAGGCAGGAAAACCTCTTTGTATGAGTTTTCTATATCTTCTCACAAATATGATATTTTAAAGATGCTGCTCAACTCTGTCCTTATACAGAAGGCTGCAATTCAAAATGTCATCTTACTCCTGCCTTTCTCCTATTTTCTGAAATTTTAGACTGAGGCAAATTTCCCTACTGTGTTTCAAAAATATCATGATGTATTTTTAATTGTTATTATTTTCATACTGCAGCTTTGACTTTAGCCACAAAAAAATCTTTGCTTAGAATACTTACAATCGTTAGGGTTGAAAACCATAGAATCATAGAATGCTTTGGGTTGGAAAGTACCTTAAGATCATCTAGTTCCAACCTCCCTGCCATGGGCAGGGACATCTCACCTTAGACCGTGTTACCCAAGGCTCTGTCCAGTCTGGCCTTAAACACTATCAGAGATGGAGCATTTACCACTTCTTTGGGCAGCCTGTTCCAGTGCCTCACCACTGTCACAGTAAAAAACTTCTTCCTTGTCAGGAAGGTATCAACTGATTGCTATGAGAAACTTGAAATGCTACTTTTTTATTTTATTTTTTTTTTTTTAATTTTTATTCTGTTGGAAATGGCACATAACACCCTAAGACATTAATAGATGCTGTTCTTCTAAATCACCATATCACGATCTCTTCCTGTATGCATTTACAAATGTTGTGTGAAAGAAATAACCAGAGCTTGTGTTTTTTTTTCATTTCTGTAACATAGCAGAAGGAAAAGCCGATTAAAAGATTTATTCAAATATTTACATGACACACACACTGTTGCAGTATTGAAGTGTGAGCTTGCTCCTTTTGCAAATCTTTTTAGCAGTGCTTCTTTTCTGCTCATTGTTACTACTACCTTTTAAATAGTAGTTACAAATTTCAATGACTTCAGTCTCTAATTGGTCTCTCCGGTTCTTCTTTCCCTCCTCCTCTTCTCCTCCTCCATTACTCCTTGTCTTTATAGTAATTCATGTGGGAGGCACCTAAACCATTTCCTCGCTCCCATTACTTCTCTACACTGCTCCATGCATCCTCCCACATGCCAGCTTTGCTCTGCACATCCTCTGTAATCTCACCCTGTGCACCCTTTCTCTACACATCTCTTTATGTTTGAAACAGTTTTTTTAAGTGGGTGCTAGATCAATACCCTCCACATATCAAATGCTCTCATTAAAATTCATCTTTTCCCAGAAGCCTATGAAATATAGTAGAAAATTATGATCGGCATCCTAAATAGTATCTGAGCCACTGTTACAAGCTGCATGTTTCTGGAACCAGTAGTACACCTGAATCAACAGCCCTCTCTGCGGTTCCTGCCTTTCGCTGTTTCCTGGCATTTCCAGAAAACAGAAAATGGGTCCAAGGTGAAATTAAGACACTCTGATATTTATATTACTCCACACTGATGTCTAAGCAGTATGATCAGGATTGAACATTTCAAGTGCTCCTGTTGGGAGGAAACTGCAGTATCTCCCTCCTCCAATGCATTTTTCTGTATAAAATGCTGCTACACGTTCCCCACTGCCACTGTGATGCAGTGGAAGGCAACACTTTACCTTGAGCACTGGAGATAATTAAGAATGTATATTTAGAGTATAAATATGCTGATGTACACTGTTAGCAGTGCATTCTACAAAATTAATTCCTAATGTTCCTGAATGCATTCAAATATCAGATAATTGAAACAATATGCATTTTATGCTCTCTAGTGAATGCAACGGATGCAGAGACATAAAGAAAATAAAATGTCTAAAGACATTTAGCTGGTTTGTGGCAGAGCTGGGAGAGAACCTAAATCTTATCTGTGCTCTTGTGAGTTTTAAACATATTACCTTCCCTATCATATACACATGGTGATCAAAGTCTCATGAATGTGCATGCTGATTGCCAGACTAGCTGGAGTCCTATAAAAAGTAATTCCTCATGAGGACAGAAGACCTAGACTGAAGCCCTCAGCTAGAGATAAAATTGTTCTAACTCAGCTCATATTTGTTTCACAGTCATTGTATTTGTTGACAGTCATCAGCATCATCATCAATTTTATACCAGTTTCAGGGACCAGTAAAAGTAATAGCTTCTGTTTCTTGACCACTGAAGAAAAGAAGCCCTATATTGATAGTTATCAAAACTATGAACTGCAAACATCTTACTTCAAAGGCATTTGATCGATGATATATTATTGCAAAACATTTTATTCTCCATCTCTGTTTCTGATCACCACTTTCTTTCCTACTAGCCTTGTTCTAGCTTTTTCTTCAATACATTTTTCACCAATGAGTCTGGAGTCTGGAAAACTCACAGTGATATTGGCAGACACAGCCATTCCCTCTGATGACAGCCTCCCTAACATAGGTCTGATACTTGTACTGTGCTACTCTTAACAGAAAATTAGTTGGTATAACAGATTAGTATTAAGACTGCAAAATCTCTAACTGGGCAAATTATTAGTTCCTCGTTTGGGGTGGGGGAGATTAGGCATCCATTAGACATAGTCTGGAATAACCAAAAAATGAAACACAGTTCAGGCTGACAAAAATGCTGAAATCTGAAGGCAAAGTAACATACTTACCTTAGAAACATAACAATCTTGCTTATTCAAGAGCTTTTTGAATAGCAGAATTTTCCTTCTCTGAATTTAAAGTTAAGTTATAGAGGAATAACAAAAGAAGTTCTTTCATTCATTGTATGATGAGGAATAAGCTTAGTAGCTTAGGTTCCATTGTAAGCTCATAGAAGAATATATAAAAGCTTCACTCCTAAACATCTAACAAAGCTTGCAGGCACAGAGATATAAAATTAATCACACCCAAAACATATTCATGAGTGCAGAGAGGGGACCCATTCAGAATTAAGAAGTTTTCCACTAGTGCTTTAGTTGTTTTATTAATAAATGCAAAATTTCTGGATCATGAAACAACTAAATGTGTAACAGCACAGACGTGAACATGCAAGAATAGGAGGGCTTCACCTTTTGCTGCTTTGCGAAGTTTATCATAGGCCTAAAGGGTTGCGGATAAGCTTTGTATTCCTTAGCATAGTAAATAGTCTTTGTGTGAGTGTAGCTTTGGCTTGTAGAATGATGGGGCCAATGAGCATACCATGATAGCACTACATGTTACAGGAGCAAACGCAATGTAATCACATTTAACACATTAATATATTATTCTTACAGGAGAGCAAACCTCCCAGAACAGCCTGAGCTTCATATTCAAAAACCAAAATAAAACCCAAAATGTGATTTATAATCATATGCTTACATTGTATAAACATGACTGCCTTAAGAATCTATTGAACACACAGATGTATGCAACTCACTCGTTTACTGCTCAACTTGGACCATTTTTTTAGTATCTAGAAAACATTTAGATGCTTTTGTGATACTTTTGAAGAATTCAAACCAGTGAGTTACCTAGACAGCAATATCATGCTAATATTTTGACACAGAAATGTGTCCCTACTATCAGCATGAAAGAGTAAAATGAACAAAAAAAACAACAAGAAAAAAAGTAACAAAACATTTTTAAATAGTCAGAGTCCTTTTCAATTATCTTTTTGCATTCTGTACCAAAACCCAGTCACAAATGAATATATAAGTTGGGGCTTATCAGTTAAAATGTATGTCAGATAGCCAATTAACAGAACAACATATGTCAGATAATTAAGGAAGCTGCCAATAAAACCAGTAAAGAAATAGCTGCCGAAATGCAAAACATGTATTCTGAGAAAAATTTCTACCCAGTGTTTTTATTGTGAAATAAATTGGTATTGCTACATGAAGAATCACACTGTGAAACATGATAATCACTTTTGGTCTTTCCTACAGGCCAGAGCTTAGATATATGCTACAACAGACACTATTACTCTCACATGTGGCACTGAAAAAGGCAGCTATCTGGATAAGAATGGTTCATAGCTGGCAGATAACAAATGAAGGAAAAAGTCTCTCTTCTGTTCCACCCTTCCTCACAGAACCCATAGGGTTGGGTAAAAATTCTGACATCCCTGACAGGTAAGATGAGTTAAGACCAAACTTGGGATTCATCTAGTAAATCCAGCAAGGTATACAGAAGCAAACATATAGAAAAGGACTGCTGATGGCAAATTTGAAAGCTTCAAGTTCTTTCAGATCAGAACTTGCAGAAAATCAATTTATACATGAATTTTTATTTTTCTGTTAGAACAACTCTGGAGTCAGATCAAGTCAAGATCACCATCTGCTGCAGACAGAAATACAGCTATATTCAGGAACTACATTATAAAACTTCTTTGTAAACTTTACATGCAAGCTGTTCTTGTCAGAATTAAAGCCATGTGATAATGCATCTTAATATTCAATAAAGCTTTAAATAAAGAGTGACAAAAGTCCGCATATGGATGACAAGCTGTTCTACAGTAAATATTTTTGTATTTGCTGAGAAGGGACTTATTGCAGTTTAGGACATATTCCACCAGCTATTTCAATCTAAACCACTTACAGACTAATAAACCCAAGATAAAAATCCTTGTTCTAAAATCCTCACCTAATTTAGTTTCTAAATTAACTTGATACTGTTCTGATCTAGTTATGTTTTTGCTTCATCATTCACTTGAAAACTTTTCTCAGCTGGCAGCTGTTATAGAATGGAAGACTTTTAGTACCCTGTATTTTAAGCAAGGATTTACTCCCAGACGACACTGAATGTATCTATAGGAAAGGAAAAGCAAATACAGTTTAATTTTACCATTCTAGATGACCCTCTAAAGCAGAGTGAAAATTCTTCTGTTGGTTTTTTTTTATGCAATTAAAGTTGTTAAAAACATTTCCGATATTCCTGCAACTGAGGGAATACAGCGCAAAAAACCCTCAAAAGTACTTTTCCACATACTCTAGCTAGAAATACAATTTACAGAAAAGCAGAGGTAAAAGAAATTCTTATGACAAGCAGGGATAAATCTGTTTCTTCATTTTTGAGTCTATTTCAACAAGATGCAAGGAACACATTGGAATTAATACAGCTAAGTTCTTGCTATGATTCATTACACATCACTGTTTGGTTAGAGCGACTTTGCAAGTAACTCAGTAAAGCAATGAAAAAGTAGTTTATAAAACACCTAAATGAAACAAATACACTATATGCACACATCATATAAAATAAATCCTAATGCAGATAAATAATCTTACCCTGATGCTGGATCAACAGCTATGGCCTTAGGGTTATTAAGGTCAAGCTCAATGAGGGTAATACACACTGATCCATTCTGGTTGCAAACGAAGATCCTGTCACTGATGTGATCCAAAAAGTAAAAATTTCCAGTGATCCAGTCTATTGCTATTTGCTGTACATCTGCCAGAAAAAAAGGAAGGAAAAAAAAAAGCTCAGTAGTGCAATTGTAATACAAATAACTGAACGACTAGCCACTTCACCAAGCAGATGCTCTTCCAGTTAGAGAGTTGATGCTGTTTTCACATGTATTATGTGGTATATAACAAGGAATCCAATTTTCAATGCACAAATATTGGCTGGAGAGAATTTTTCCTTTGAAAGTACAAAAGTCTGATTGCAACTTAAGGGGCATGAAAGATCCAGATTTGTCTGTAGTTCTCTTAAATACTTTAAAGGTTGTCATGGTGAATTTTTCTTATGGCATATTCAGAAGCAACATCCCTGAATGATGGTGGATCTGGGAAACAGGGGTATGCAACGCTGCTGGTAGCAGACTGTGGTGGGAAGGTATCCTCTGAAGCCACTCAGGTTTTGAAGCTAGTGTTTAGGGATGTCTGTTAACCATGGGGATGCTACGCCGATAAAGCTTATAAAAATTTATTTGTTGTGATTAAAGGGGACTAAACACAGATAGCTAATACTTCAGAGAAAATCTAAAAAAGCTGTGGGTAGATAGGCATGTCTAAGACCGTTGCATGCAATAGCTACATGCATGTGCAAGTGTTTATTCTCATTTAAATGACCTTTTTTTTTTTTTTGTGGTTCTGAGAAATCTCAATGCTGCCAGGTTTCTGATTCAACTGCCATAGTGAGTAACATTAAAGTAACTATCTGTGTGATACTTGTATAAAGACGCCTCTTAATGATCTTCTTCCCTTCTTGAAATGCTTTGGCAGCTTCACAACTACCTAACACAGATGTTATAAACCAGTCATTTTTCTTGTGGGATGCTTGAACCACTTTTCATAAATGTCTTCTAAATAATGCATTTTTCCTTGTAAGTCAAGCTAACTGCCCAAAGATAGCCTTACCTTTACAGTAAGAAACATATAAAGAAGCTCAAAGAACATAACATTATCAACATAAATAAGATTTCTTTACTTTCTATTCTTGTTGACAGCACTGTATAGTTAGCATTTTAGACAGTATTAGTTAATTTTAAATGAAGAAAAACTCAAATACCATAACATAGCAATATAACAAACTATATTTCTGTTAAATGTTTTCAATGTTAAATATTAGTGCATTTTTTAAGATTTTAAAATATATATATTATATTACAATAGGTTCAAAATACTGCCAACATAAGTTGCAATTCTTTCATGATGAGAGAAGCCATATGTGATAAAATATAATTTCACATAGTAGGTTTTGTCTTTTGTCTGGGTTTTTTTTTGTGTGTGTGTGTTGCTTTTGTGGTGTTTTTTTTTTCTTTTTTTTTTTTGTTAATTTCAATTTTTTTCATTTCTACCATGGAATCACAGAATCATAGAATAGTTAGGGTTGGAAAGGACCTTAAGATCATCTAGTTCCAACCCCCCTGTCATGGGCAGGGACACCTCACATTAAACCATGTCACCCAAGGCTCTGTCCAACCTGGCCTTGAACACTGCCAGGGATGGAACATTCACAACCTCCCTGGGCAACCTATTCCAGTGCCTCACCACCCTTACAGTAAAGAATTTTTTCCTTATATCCAATCTAAACTTCCCGTGTTTAAGTTTTATAGTCTAATTTTTAGGCTGTTTTTCTGCACTCCAACTGTTGCTATGATCACATACATACTGCATTGGAGAATGTAAAGTAAACTTGAATCAGAAAAATATTGTAGTCATTAATTTTTTGACAATAACTGAGTACTTATGAGTCATGCATTTGCTAAATATTTAACACAGCCATGGAGACCCATACATTGTCCTTCAAAGTGCAGGTAACATAAACAAGATTTACTCAATAAAATAACAGGAATAGTGGCTGTATTCCATCTCAGCTGTCCCATTACACAGTTCACTGCTGTCTTTTCTAGATCAGATTTCTCCCCTTGTGCTATCCATTTTCTTTTTAATTCAAAGCGAATATTATGACTCTTCCATTCTGATAGTCCTATTACAAAGATATGCTGAGCCAGAATAAAGAAATGCTCCATTTAGTCCAGTATCCAACCTCCAGAGGAGGCCAATGTCAGGTGCACTATGAAACATAATGTGAACCCTAATACGTTTTAGACAATAGGGA
The DNA here is from genome assembly GCF_034315485.1 of Pezoporus occidentalis. Classification (NCBI taxonomy): domain Eukaryota; kingdom Metazoa; phylum Chordata; class Aves; order Psittaciformes; family Psittacidae; genus Pezoporus; species Pezoporus occidentalis. The sequence continues at coordinate 70,807 of NW_026915877.1, forward strand.
GGAAAAGTGTGGGTTTTTTTTCCTTGTTCAAATAAAATATAGGATATGCTTTAAAAAACACAAGAAAAAAACTCTGTCCCACTAGAAATCAGTAATAGTTTAAGCATTTTCAATGTGTCTGGTTGTCCATTTTGGGGAGTTGGATTCATGGAATTAAAGGTTTATGACTCACTGATTCAATGAGACTTTTGAAAATTGAAGATAGGCTTTCATGTAATAGAAGCATTTCTGAAAATATAATTTATAAATTGGGATGACAGGGATTAAATTTTAAATATTTGTAGGGATAAATATTTGTAGGGATATTTACTAGTTGCAAATAAATTCCTGCAATAAGAGCTCTGGGAGACTGCTGTACATCGGGAAATGGATGAGAAGGAGAAAGCTGCAGCAGTAGGCAGCTGGAAGAGGGTACTGTTGTCTTCTTAATATGAGGGAAAAGTACCTATTTATAAATAAATGTGATATATACATGAAAGGCATGTCACACACAGATTATTAGATCTGTTAACATAAAAATACTCGCATTTATAAAATGCTGGCTTTATTCTTCCTTTATTTATTTGTTAGCATAACACAGGAAATGGCACTAAGCAGGTTTTTTATATGGAAAACAAAGGTTATTAATTGAAGGTCATCGTAGGGATAACTATTTGCATCAATAAGTTAAAATTGAGGTTGCTTATTAAGCCCAGGAAAGAGAGACATCCAGAAGGAATTTCACACCATATTTGTGTCTAAGGCTTCAGGAGTCATCGGTGGCTTTTAACACCTATCTACCCAATTTCCCCTCCGCAGGAGATTGACTTTGGAAAAGGTATGGAGGGACCAACTGTGCAGGCTGTTACAGAGACTTAGGCTCATTGCAACTCCATTCCTTATAAAGCTGTTTCCTTATAAAGCATGCTATGCTTAAAGACATACTCTTAGAGTTTTCAGAAAAAGTGACGCATTAATTCACATTTTCTTCACAAGTCTACTGCCTGAAACGGAGATCTCCCACTACATGAAGAGTAAAAATAGACCTTCTGGGGCAACACATCACTGTAATCTAGTCATTAACCTACACATTCAATGCACGTGCATTTAACAGTTATAAACATGTTGTGTACTGCAGATACCATTGAACTGGCTTGGGTTTTGACTTCTTTGTATCATGCACTCTGCAATGAATTGGGCACATCCAGTTTCTCACAAGAGATGTTTATAAAGAATTGCTCAAGTCCACTCCCCCATAAAATTATATTCTACATGAAAAATCCACTTAGCCAACAGATAAGAGTTTTTATGAATCAGACTTTTAATCTCTATGGTTTTGCTAGCAGCTATACATTAAGATGTTTGAATGGCTCTTCAGTTATCACACAAGTTGAATGGGCTGTATACTATAGAGATAAAATTTGGGCTGCACTGGGGACTTTCAAAATATATATAACTTCTTATACTCAAGAAGTTACTGAATTAGTTTCATGCCTATTTCTGGATTCATATATTAAACCCTGATATGTACAGATGTCTAGTCCAATCACATCTTTAAAGTAATTATATTTTTTTCATTCATTTATACAGTTTTGATCTACTAAAAGAAGTATCCCCCATGGAAAACACACATATTTATTCTGAGCAATCTTGTATATATTTTTGAGGGTTTTTTCCTGTATAAATAACAGTTTCCTTGGAGCATTTCTGCTAAATGTGATCATCCTTCCTTTATTACTTTCTAAAAACTAGGATTTCTTCTGAAGGACTTCATAAAGAATAGCTAAGACATCATATAGTCTAAATTCTAGTCTAGTTAATGACATTATGTAGACCCTGGCTACTAGCAAAAGCGTGACTAATATACTTTTCCTATCTTTAAAACACACAAATATTATTATACCTTTAGAGAAAATAGCAATTTTATATGATACTGCCTAAATCTTCAAAGGGTATTGGAAATATGTCTTATGGCCAAACTATACTTTATGAAAATAACAGACACATTGAATGTCTGTCTTCTTTCACTTAATTTCCAAACATATATCTTGTGTGATATGCATTACTGCATTTATTTCAACTTCAAATCAAGATTTGCACCAGAAGACTTCAGTTAACAGAAGAGAGGGAAAAGCTGTGCCATATTCTTGCATTTATACTACTGTTGTAACCGAGGATTTATCACACATAGTGCCTCCTAAAATTAATATTATGTTAACAGATTTCATTTTAAAGATGTTGAAGAAAGGCTAGGTATAGAAAAATTAGTAAGCTTTCTCCATTTATACACTTCAGTAAAAGCAATCTTTGTTTTTAGTGCGAGAAATGACCTAAGCAAACTATTCAGTGGAACTTCATAGGAGTTAGAGTCTTTTTTCAGAAACTTCTGCATAAAGTGGGTAAAGGTTTTGGATGAAATATAATTAAAATTAAAAATCTTTATTGCACTCTCCATATGCTTCTGGTTAATAATGAAAAACACAGACAACTTCTCTCCATTTTAAGGAAAGGAACTTAGCTTCTACTGCCTTACATACTCAAAATTTTCCTTGCTCTGAACATGACTGCAATGAGGACTGCCTAAAGGAACCTGGAAATCTACTCAAGACTCAAGGTGGGACAATTTCATTGACATTTACTACAGGAAATTAGAATCATGATTCATCCTTTCACTTTGAGCATGGTTTTGGGCCACTATATGTGTGTGTGTGTATATATATACACATATATATATATATGTCAATATACACTCTCTTTCTGTGTATATATATATACATAAAGAGAGAGAACAATTCAGCATCTACTGCTTTTCCCAAATGTATATATTTGAAAATGTTTAAAAAAAAAAAAAGGAAGAACTATTTTGATTTACCTAAAAAGCTAAAAAAAAAAGAAAAAAAGGTACTAACCCATATTCATACCTTATGAATTAATGTAACATCCAAACTTCCACATAGGAATTTCATGCTGTATTCTGGGCTTGCTTGAGGAAGATGAGAGAAGAGGAAGTGGCTTTAAAAAACATTGCTTGTATCTTCAATAAAAGAGCACATGTGGGCAGATACACTGACTCCCCATGAACACAGCCTTGAAACCACAGTAGTGGGAAGGAAGAATGTGTCTCTCTGGCTGCACCAAAACATCAAGTGTTTATTTACAGAAAACTTTCCACCTTACAAAGAGCAGCTCAGTTTTGTCACAGGTAGTCAGGTCTGCTATGAGCCACTTGTTTAATTGATTCTGTTATACAAGCACAGTGGTTTTGAGGATTGCGCAACAGTTGTATGGATGGCTTGCCATCTGCTAGGGGAATAAATGTTTCGGAGAAACATGAGAGAATCATTGTAATAAAACTTTCAGGAGCTTAACGTTTCTGTAATGAGCATCCCAGCACATGGAAGATGTCAGTATAGTCCCCAATGGAAGTGCAATGTGGGAGTGGAAGGGTGGAAGTGCTTAAGTGCCTTGTGCCAGGAAGAGTCACCTTCTGGTCCCCTGTCCCCCAAAGGCCAGGACAACAGATCTGCAGATCTCCTAGGCATGTCCACACCCACTTACTCTACAACCCGCTACATCAGTAACTGTTTGCCTCTGGGACTTGCTTTCATAAACCAGTGTGGAGTAAGTAAGAGTTTGCTTCACTGTAGTTTGACTAAGGAAGTGTCTCCTGCTTCCTGCCAAGTCAAACCAGAAAGAAACAAAGGTAAAAAAAAAACCCAACACAACAAGCCTAATCTGGAAGCCAAACCCATGAAAAATGTGATCACATGAAAAATAAGTAAAAATGGACAACATATTTGACACATATTTTAACTTTCCCTGTTTTCTGTCTTCAGGGTGGGTTTTTTTCCCCACGTATGTTCGTTTTATTTCTCCACAGCTAGAAAGCTGCTTTAATTTTTTGATTGAAAGCTGAGATTTTAGCAGGAGAGGCTTTGTAAACTGTATAAGGTAGACAAATGACAAAAGTGCCAGGCATGGCCAGAGTTGCTTAGTTTAATTTACTATCTATTTTTTTAAAAATCTATCTAAAATTATATATTTATACAGGAACAAATTTTATTCCAAAGAACAATAGCAAGCAAGTTGGAGATACGCATTTTGCCTCCACCTGAGTAAAAAGGCAAGTTTTGAATAATAAGACAAACAGGAGCAAACCTTTCTTTTTCTAAAATAGCCAGTAATGGTGAGATCAGGTAAACAGTAGTTAAAACATGGGTAAATGACAGGCTGTGACATCTTGCAGAAGCACTGCCCTTGCTGTGCCTCTATTCTGAGAGTAATATTACTAATTAGTATCCCAGACAACCTTACACTGACACCATGACTTAGGGAAGTTAAGCTTGCATGGATTTTTCTGTGCCCCTTCTACTGACAGCATCTGCAATGCCATTTACAAAACATGATTTTTATTTAAAATGTCACCATTCAATAAGTTAGGCACACTAATGTCCAAACTTTTAACAGCCATGTTCTGACTGATTATTGCATATGTTTAAAAGTGAAAAATCAAATGAAAAATATCCATCTACCTTTTTCAAATGACTCATCCTCAAATACCTAATTCCTTTGAATTAAATCAGCCTTCTTAGACACTGCTTGTAAAGCTTATAATATAAAACCTAAATCATACTAAATTTAAATAAGCACTTTAAAGCACCCAGACTTCAAGTTCCTCAAAAAAAAAAAAAGCCTTTACTCTTAGTTGCTGAGTAACATAATTTAAATTTCAATACATTGAGTTAGTTTTGAAAATACAATTTTTATTCTTCCAACTCTACAGGATATTAGAATATCCCACTTTAAAAATCTATAAATGTGAATGAACATTTAGACAATAGCAGTTTCCTCAAGCTGAAGAGTTTTCAAAAATATGTGATTAATCTAAATATTATGAGTACTTAATTAAAGTATCCTGATAGCTCACAAAGACACCTAGTCCCTCAGAGATGCAGTCTATCCAGTCACTCAGAGATTGAAACATTCAGCCTCCAACTAGGCACAGAAGAGAACAACACATTTAGGCATTTATTCTATACGGGAATTTCTCTGTTTAGAATTAGACTTTTATCCTAATGGACGCAGCCATTTGTGAAGAAGAGATCTAACATCTGAAACTTCCCACAATTTAGGAGTTAAAGTTAGCATTTCCATACAACTCAAAGGAGTCCATGAAGACTATGACACTTCAGCATACAAAATCCCTGTCAATCCTCACATCTATGAATTATTATCTGGGCACTGATGATAAGATATGGCCAATAGAAGTCAGTTCTGGAGCATATTAAGCAGTTCAGCAGATCGCTGTGTATGCCTGCTGCTTAGCTCAAAATGCCATTTTAGCCCACCTGGTGGCCCTGTTCTACCTACACCTGCCCTTGCAACAGTCCTGTTGCATACTTCTATTTCTACAAAAGCTAGACATTTTCAAGTTTTTATAGCTTAGTTCCTTGGGATGCTATGAGGCATGCTACTACAGATGTAAGTCAGGCAACAAAGTTTTATTAAGATAGACAAGCTCTGGTATATTGACTGAGGTTGAACACTGAGCAGGTTCTGAGAGAAATGTAGGTTTAATGATAAAACTTCTTCCTCACATTGGGAGCCCTGGGATCTACAGAACAGTAAGAACAAGAAAGGGCATCTTCCTCTTCTAACAAATCCCTTGGTTTACAGAGTATTCTGAAGAAATGTGATGATGGTGGACCCCAGCTATGCTTGGGCCTATGCCCTTGCCAGGAATTTCAAACCAGGGTAGCAAAACCTGGTTCTGAATTCTCTAGCATATTTGTAATTCTACTCATGTTACCACACAATTCATCGAGCTCTGGAATGACTAAAACACGTGAAATTTTCTATTGCTGGGTCTTCAGTCACGTATTTGGCTGTGATGCCAACAGATTAAACAAGTAAGGAAACAATGAAATAAGGGCCTTATGAATGGCCCTATCTTTTAATTCTGAGTATCAAGATTTTTACAAGAAGTGAAATTTCTGACATCAATCTCATGTCAGAAACAAGCAAGAAGAGTTGAAAACCATATCATTTCTAATTTCTGCATTACTGAGTTTCAAACACATTGCCCAGCAACTGTAAACTTGTAATGGGGTCCCAGTAGCCTGCATACATGCTGAACAATAAAGACAGATTTATAGAGGTACATAGCTGTAAGTCTCTTTTTTTTTCTTCTTTAACTACACAGTCAAAAGCTTCTTATAAATCTGCTGAGACTGTAAATCAAACCCAGTTATTTACTTCAAAGCAGCTAAGTAATCCACTGTTAAAATTAAAGCATAATTCAGCAACAATAGGCATCCCAGCAAGCATGTGGACTAAAAGAACTGCTGTGGGGAAAATGATGTGGCTGAATTAGGCTGTACTACTTGCCTCATTTAACCACCTTCCAAAGGCAAAAGCATATGGCCTTCCACCTTCCTAGGACTGCCTGATGCACATATTATGAACTTCATAAACCATTGTCACACAAAAGTATGGTCACTTAAACATTTTCCCATAGAGATGCCAAGCAGTAGATTATTGCAATTTTATAGATATGTCAATAAAATATGGAGTTACTTTTGCAATAGAAAGCATTTAAGGAAAATAAGCGGCCGCTATTGGGACCGATCCTGTTCAACATCTTTGTCAGTGACACAGACAGTGGGATCCAGTGCACCCTCAGCAAGTTTGCCAACACCACTAAGCTGTGTGGTGTGGTCAGCACGTGGGAAGGCATGCCATCCAGAGGGATCTTTACATGCTTGAGAGGTGGGCCAGTGCCAACCCCATGAAGTTCGACAAGGCCAAGTACAAGGTCCTGCACCTGGGTTGGGGCAATCCCAAGCACAGCTACAGGCAGGACATAGATTGGATTGAGAGCAGCCCTGTGGAGAAGGATTTGGGGGTGTTGATTGGTGAGAAACTGAACATGAGCCAGGAGGGTGCGTTCACAGCCCAGAAAGCAACTGCATCCTGGGCTGCAATAAAAGGAACGTGTTCAGCAGACCAAGGGAGATGATTCTGCCCCTCTGCTCTGGTGAGACCCCCACCTGCACTACTGAGTCCAGCGCTGGGGGCCCCAACACAAGAGGGACGTGGACCTGCTTGAGTGAGTCCAGAGGAGGCCATGAAGATGATTAGAGGGCTGGAGAACCTCTCCAGTGACAAAAGGGCTGGAACTGAATGATCTTTAAGGTCTCTTCCAATCCAAACCATTCTATGATTCTGTGAAGATAATTTCCAGAACATTTTAATACCACAGATAGGCAATGGTGCTTTAAGGAATGCTTCTGACGGAATAATGTAGAAGTAGTTATCTTTGCCAGCTCTTAAAGAAAGGGTTAAGGAACAAAGGAAAATGTTGCACATCTCTGATAGAAGGTAACATTTGTCAGACAACACAGGTTCACAGGATCTGCAGCATGCTGCAGTTTCTTGCAGGTAAATGGTAGATTATAAATTGGTAGGGCAATTTAATTTTCAGGTCAATACAGTTGCTATTAACAATATATGGTCTAGACAATATGAATATGCACTACATGACATGACTTAGTGCTATAAATCAATCTGTTTCTTTTCCCCAAAGGGCACTATTATATTCAATTTTAATCAGATGGTAATACTGACCATAGAGTATTTGATTCAGATACATAGATATATTCATATTGGGCACAAAAGTTTTTCTCTTCATCTCAAACATACTAGGAGAGGACAAGAAGACATTACACTTCAAAAAAAAAAACCAAAAATAATTTTATTACATAATTTGTTTAAAATAATATTAAAATCTGCATAGAGTCCAATTTAAATCCAGATTCAGAATTATGACTTATAGAATACTAGAAAATAAAATAAAAATCTTCAATTATAAAACATATACCCTGCACGGTTAGCAAATATATACCTCATAATGTCTCTGAAACAACATGTCATGTACCTTCCTAGATGAGACAGCATCTTTTTTTAGGGTTGCTAAAGACAGAAAAAGAATAATTGCTTTATATATTAAAGAATATTATGCTGTTTTCCTGATTGTTTCCCTCCCTCTAACAGAGGTATCACCTGATGCCATCAGTATGCTTGTACTTCTTCAAAACACTCCAATCCACTGTAGAGTACCCAGTAGTGTTGCCTGCCTCAGATTTTAGTTTGAGCAAAACAAACAAAACCCTTCATGGCAACTGACTGTAACAAATGCATGCATATTTAATCATTGCCTCATCTTCCTTTTCTTCCAATCTGTCCTTTTTTTTTCATCCATTTGTTGCATCTTTACAGTATCAAAATAGTAATCTTTGAGAAGACTGTTATTAATTATACATGTCCTGAACAACATGCAGATAACTGCCCAGACTTAAAATACAGGCATTGTTGATGCACTAAAAAAAAAAAAAAAAAAAAAAAAAAAAGAAAGAAAAATTATTTTCTTCCTAACTTATTTCAGTAATGCAAGAAATAAGAATAACTCATGGGTTTAGTTATGTATTCATTATTTTTCTATCCATTTTCAACCAGACATCAGGACACTGGGTTTTTTGTTTGTTTGATTCTATCACTATAGTGGTGGGATCCAAGTGTTGGTCTACCTGAGCATTAACTTAAAATGATACACCACCATGGATCCCATTAAAAATCTCATGAAACACTCACATAGCTATTGCTTCCAGCAGTATGGCTCAAACTCAGTGCTCTTATATTTGCAGAACTTGAACTTTTCTTTCAGAAAGCTTCCAGCCCTTTCCAAAACTAGCCACTTTAGACAGATATAAAACCATAATTCCACCTCTCCTCAGCCACAAAAGTTTTGTGTACTTTGTGCTAACCACTCCCACCTTTTGCATCCCCTATCATTTTAGTGTTTCAGTTGTTAAACCTCACAGCATCCCTATGCCATCTGGAAATACTGTTATTCTCATTTTACATTTAGAGGCAAAAAGACAAGATTACTTGTTAAATGTCACCCTGTAAGTCTCAGGGAAAAACAGTGGTCTCCTGACTACCAGCATATTGCCTTTCTTCCTAAATCACTCCTCCTTTCATGCAAACAGTAAAAAGAGTTTCTCCCAACATCTGCAAAGAAATACAGAGGGAAGACATGAATATGCATTGCATCTCTCCTCCACGTCCCCTCTGCAAGGTATGCTCTTGTCTTCCTTGTAGTAATATTTTTTTTTTGCCTATCCTAATGTTAAATTACTTCTGCAATGGGTAATCCCACAGCAAAATACATGGTGTTAATGTTCTCTGTGTTCAAGAGCAGAGCAGGAGCACAGCGCCAGGTGCTGCCCTTGCTCTGCCTTCACTATACCCACATCCATCCATCCAGCAGCTGGCTTTGCCTTTCACAAGGCTCTCCAAACAATTTGACAGTTCGTGATGGTTAAATTCTTGTCAGAGCAACTATCCTCAAATACAGTTTTTGCTCAGTCTACTTTATGAAAGAATAATTGTCCATCCAAGTATGTTTGCAAAAGGAAAAACAATGAAAAGCTGAAAATGTAACCAATTATTTTGGAAGACAGAGGATGACCACAGTGCTTTCACAGACTGGTATAAGTTTTCCCACTACATCTTACTTGAGTTGCCTTTTTCCAATGGGTTCATTTCTGAAGCTAATGCAATGGTTATGACTATTCAAAACAAACCTGAATCTTGCAACTAGCTGAACAGACTCAATGAATCCTCCAAAAAGTCTTAAACCAAAAATACTTAATTTCAGTGCATTCATAACTGGAAGAGAAACAGCACTGGTCTTTTAAAACACATTATGCTTATCTGCTTATATATGAATATAAAAATATTCCCCCATATTATACAGTGAGGGTGGTGAGGCACTGAAACAGGTTGCCCCAAGAAATTGTGGATGCCCCATCTCTGGAAGTGTTAGAGGCCAGGCTGGATGACAAGGCTTTGAGCAACTGGGTCTAGTGGAAGGTGTCCCCAGCTGTGGCAGGGGGTTTGAACTAGATGATCTCTAAGGTCCCTTCCAACCTGAATCATTCTGTGAATTATGATTCTATGATATTAAAAAGTGGAATGATATACTTAAGTAAAATAGCAACAAATGACATAAAGCAAGTCCAAAAATACCAAATAGAGCGAGAGTCTCTGAAATTGCAAATTGTGGCAGGTATCCCCACACACTCCTCAATCAGCTCATTATTTTTGCTTACAGTGTGACAGAGATTTTATGCAATTACACGTGTAAAGACTACCCAAACTTTAGCATCAGCTTGAGACCTGTCATGGTGAATGCCCAACCCAACTCATCAAACTGCAGCTGCTTTGACATGTTGATAAAATGCCGAGCTTCAGCTTTGCGAAAACAGACCAACCCTTCTGCATATTTTGTCCTTCTCATTTAACTACTTGCCCTAAAAATGCATTTTTTTTCCATAAAAATAGGAAATTTATATAGCTTAAGCCTGACTTTAGCAAAGGTGATGTACTCCACTTAAAAGATTTGTTACATGTATTTTTTTCAATTTCCGAATAAGTGCTTCACTAAAACCACTATTAAAATTTTAAACCAAAGCCAAACTTTTATTTTATTCAGCCTAAATGACAAATAGTGAAAAGGATAGGATTTGTTCTTTCTAATTATTCTCATTATTCCCTGATGCTGACATGATCCATAAGGTTCTCAGCATTTCAAGTTCTACTCTGAAGCTGAAGTCAAAAGAAAGTTTTAAATCAAATTCACTTGATTCAAAGTAGAAATACACAATGTAAATTTTGTGGATTGAGAAGACAAAAATATTTCTGTGAACTGGAGATAGTACTTTTTTGAGCAAGTCATTGCTTCTGTCATTCAAAGTAGTTAAAAACTGAAAAATGCAATCATATATTAAACCCCCACATCAGATGTCTGTTTTTATTCGTCATGCCCATCGCAGTGTAAATAATAATCACAGTTTTATCAACTTTCGCAAACATGCAATTCCTCTTTCTGCAAGAGCTGCTGATAAAGCACTGAGTAAGGAACGAGCCCTTTATCTTATCCTGATGTGTTCAGACTCTTTGGCATGTCTGTCAGACTATAGCACAGCACAAAAATACCCAGGCTACAGTGAGTACAGAAAGCAGACTAGCCTATAATTTCTTAAAAAGCAGTGATAAGAATGCTGTAACTGTTTTCCATTTTATCAGATATGTAGCTTCTGATTTCAGATTTACATGGATTAATGCAATTTCTCAGTCATTTATGAAATGTGATCTTTATTTACCCTTTTCCACTTAGCACTACACAGCATTATATCTAAATATGAGTTACAAACCACAGCAACTAGTAGGGGCTGCCAGGTAGCCCACAACTCACAATGCCTGTGTTTTTATTCTCATACTCTTTTCACTGCACAAGACATGTAAGAAGATATTTTTTCTTCCTACTGTTTCCCCCCAAAATTGTAGCAGGTTGTTTTTCTTTTTCAGTTGACTTTTGGTGACTTCAAGGTTGTTATTTTTATGAAGTCTGAATAAAATATTTGCATTAATAAGTTAGTATCTTAACGTATATGGCAAATTTCCTCTCAGTCTATTTGATGCAAACATGATTATCATTCTATGTGACATGAATTTAAAAACAAATATCTCCACTTAAGAAGAAAAACACAGCAATATCATGAAAAATGTGAAATTTATAAATGAAGTAATAAAGTACCAGTAGAAAATTAAAGTAGCTGACGCATATATAATTAGTTGAAGATATCTAATACCACAATATAATCAGATGTTCTATTGCCACTGAAGACAGTTTCTGAAAGTGTGTATCTGAAGCCCCAAGTTCAATAACCAGTTTTATTGAAATGGGCAGGTCATAACTATATGTCTCATATATATCCCATACACATCTTTCTTAAAACAAAGGCAGAAAACGAAGTTATGTGAGAATGCTGAGAACATCTCAAGAGTCTGAAAGCATAAACAGCAGAGGACTTTTAACAACTACTATAGTTAGACAGCTACTTAGGTCCTGCATTGGATCAGAAAAGGGTCGACATTTGGGTTGTAAAAGGGAACACGATTCTGTTCTTGTTTCATTTGCAGCATGCTACAAAAAAAAGAAAAAGGACTTCCTGGTTTCAGCAGACAGCAAAAAAAACTACTTAAACACTACTGCAGTCAGAGGAATAAGGGAACATCTTCGCTGATCTCCGAGAAGGTGGCACTGTGTCTGTGTGTCCCTGAACATCTGCCCATTATTGAAATCCACAGTGGATTTAAAGAAGCACAGCAAGTTCAGTCTTTGTGAAAATTGTATCACAAAGAATAGTTCCAGTGGATAGTAAGTAAAAACAAAAATGAATCCAAACCGGTGCATATGGATGTCTAGTCCAATGAAATATCCATTATTAGTTGTCTTTTGTTTGTTTGGGGTTTCTTGTTTTGTTTTGCTTTGGGGGTTTTTGAGTTTTTTTTTTTGTTGTGGTTTGGTTTGGTTTGGTTTGATTTTTAATTTTGGGGTTTTTTTGGTTTTGTTTTGGTTTGGTTTTACTGATATTTCGTTATTCTTATATCTGGGGATACAAATGCATTTTTAAAATATTCACTACAAAATTGTGCATTTTATATTTGCGGCAACCTAAGTATCTATAAATTAGATCTTTATAGTCCCCTCAGTTATTGTATTCTATCTTCAAAACCTTGTTAAAAATACAAATGTTACTGTTTTACAAGCAGAATAATACTTCAGTTTGACAGAGAGGAACAGTCCCCCAGAATAATGCCTGATAAAGATAAATTTACATGGTTACTGACACTATGAAAAAGTGTTCATATTTTATTTACAAAATCCTTCTGCTACTGAGGGAGATGGCTTGTTTGCTCTTGGATTACCTCTGTGGTGAAGAGCCTTTCTATCAATGAGGGGTTGGGATGTAAAGAAGGCACAAATGATACAGTCATACCCCACTGTTAGGACAAAAATTAAGCTAATTAAGACAGAAGTCCAAAAGTGGTCAGCTAGGAAGCTGGAAAACTGGTAAAAAAACGGCGTGTGACAATGCGGCACTGAGAATAAGGACATGAAGAGATGTACTCTTTGCAGAGACAACATTCAGGAGACTGTCCCAGGCACGGCCTAGGAGTTTAAAGGAGGGGAGGGGTGGAGCAGAGAACAACACAGCAATCAAAAATTTGCACTGAGAAATGCCATTGAAAAAAGACAATTTACTTTCTGAACTCAGTCTGAGTACAGGTATTACTACTGAATATACACATATTTATATACTGAAAACTATATAAAAAAGAAAACAGACAGTAAGACAGCTTTGCTAAGCATAGAATTTTGAGCTGATGTCAATGAAAGATTAACTGTGGAAGTTGGGTAAGTAACAACACTTGAAATAGTAAAGAGGAACTGCAGGACCTCGAGCTACTGAGTGACTAAGCAATAAAAGCATGTGGGAAATTCAAGCTGAATAAACATGAAATTGATGAGAAAAATATCCTAGTTTTGTTCATTTAATGGTGGCTCTGTCCAGAGCACTTAAGAATGAGATATTGGCACTATAAATTAAAAAGACAAAGAAAACAAACAAACAAAAAACAACCAAAAAACCAACCCCAAAACAACCCAAAACCAGCTTTGGACAAAATAAGAAAGGTTACTAATCCCAGAAAAATCATTTGTTGAGTCTTCCCAGAAATGCAAGAACAGCAATACTGTATCAGCCAGGGTTCTAGGAGTGCTGAGTGAGTGCCATATATCAGAGAAGTGTGCTGTGGTATTTCTCTAGTATACTCTTATCACACCCTATTCTGCCTCCCATTACTGTATCAGATGATCTAAGCACTACTGAAGTGCCATGTGAGGTATAACTGATCTTTGACATGAAGCCTTCTAATTTCTGCTCATCTTCTAAGAGGTTTGTAAGCCTGGGCTGCCTATCACAGAAGGAAAAGAAAACCACATTCTACAACTATATGATGGCTTATAATGTTTGTGTGGGGACAAGTTTGGGGCAGACTCTGTGTAAGAACAGACACCTCCCACAGATCTTCACAGTTGTTCTCCTCTTGAGTAAGCCAAACTTTGATTTCTCACAAATATTCACAGAAACTTCACAGGAAAGTTGCTGACAGAAGCATCATCTCTAGGTCCTAGAGTTCCCTTCAATGACTGAGCCTCATCAATGCCAAGCTAAATAACTGTAGCTCTTCTGAACAGAGCACTAGTAGTTATGGATAATCACTGCTAGGAAGGGGGTTAGGTGAGGGGGTAGTGGGGTAACTAGGAGAACCAAAACCAGGGAAGAAAACAGGAATGTAAATAAAAGAAACTGTTGGATCCTGGTCAAAACATCTGGGCTTCCTGTTAGATGGTCCTCACAGCAATTATATCCACAAAGTGGGAGAGCCAGTAAGTCAGCTTTGGCTTGTGATGATGAGGGCAAGACAAAGGTGCTTAGTTTCACAAGCAGAGAGGCAAATACTACCCAGAGGAGACTGGTGATCCTCAATGCCCATCACGTGTTTCAAGTCTTGGAAACCATTTCCCTTGTGTTCTGGTATGGCAGGCTAGGGAAGGCAGCTAGACTAAAACTGAATTAGCACAGAAGAAACAAGATGTTTCTTTTCATCCAGGTAAGTCCTGCACAAGCACATCTGCCAACAGAAAAGCCTGTGTGCCTTCCAAGGCAATGTATGATCAACTGTCTGGAGGTATAAATCACCACAAGGTAGGAAAGTTAAACACAGGCATTGCAGGATTTGTACTGGTGTACTGTGATAACTAAATGCCAAAGAAAACCTGAATCAAGTATCAGCCAAGCAGAAAATATCCTCTGAAGCATTGTCCCAGAAGAGATTTTGTTATATTCTGCAGAAGAATAGTGGCTGCCTGGTGCTTGTTTGGAGAGCATGTAAGGTGCTTGGCACTTGTAATGAAGATGCAAAATACCTATTAAAATGAGGAAGAAGGAGATTCTGTCATCCCTTCTGTCTTGCAACCCCCCACTCCAACACACAAAAGCATTACTATAAGATACACATCACAGCTTTGGAAGGGAAGAAAATTGTAAGAGATTTTCTACATTCTTGCCATTAAAAAGAATTTTTGCTAGTTTGGTCCTAGAAGTAGCACTTTACATAAATGATTGCTCCTGAGAGTCTTGCTGTATTAACTGGAAGTGGACTATATGAGCTAGTGTAAAGTGTCAAGAAGCATAACCAGTATTATGAGCAGTGGTTGCATAAGCCTCCCTCATGGGAGAATCTTCCCTGAAATCCTATTTGGCTCTGACACTGCCTGCATAAATCTTTCCAAAAGGAAATTTTCCAGCTTTGCCTCCAAAAACTTCTAGGCTTTAAAAAGATGAAACAAAATGCCAGTGCCTGGCCTTGGCTAAGACAAGAATGGCTGAGCTGACAGTACCATGCCTACAGAAATGTATCCTTATTTAAAATTATAAACCTGTCAAATAAAACCTATTCATGATACAATAAATCTTACAAGACTGAAACCACCTTAATAATTCAGCGTATGGAATAACATCACTGCACCCTGCTCTCCTGCACCAAGCAACACCTGAGTGCGGGATCACAATCTCCACCTTCTTTACCCTCATGCAGAATAAGGTACAGATATCGGCCAAGGTAACACTGCTCTTCAAAGCAACCTGTTTGTGTCCATCTATAACACATGCACACTGAAATGAAGTTGTATTGCACCATCTTTTGAGGGAGAATGCTAAAGTACTGTAATTTCTTTTCTTCTGTGAATCCAAAGCTTATGATCACTACCTGGAACAGGTACTATCTGACCTATAATGAAAACAAAGTAATTTTCATAGTCCCTGCTTTCCTCAATCTAATCTCCCATCTTAAAATATGATCTACATAGTCTGTTCATAAGTGCAAGACTTACTTGCCTTCACTAAAAAAAGCACTTTGAATAAGACCAACTAAATCAGTCCCAATCACTTTGTATAGTGATTTATACAAATTGACTGGGACTGCTTGAGTTGGTCTTATTCAAAGTAATTTTTTTCAGTGGAGACTAGTAACTCTTGTAGTGTCATATGTCCCACTCTTTGCGTCATATGCAGATAACGTTTTCTTCTACTAAGAGAAAGAATGGATTAGAAGCCCAAGATTACAAAAAAAAAATATTAAAAAAAAACAAAAATCCACAAACACTGCTAAGAACACCTTTTGATTTCTACTTTTTCTTCTCCCCCGCCCCCCCCCAAAAAAAAAAAAAAGTATTTTTCCTAATACTCTTAGGAATATCCTCTTTCTGGTTATACACAAACACAGAGAAAAAAGTCTCCTATGAAGAACAGACCTTCCTTTTTTATGTGCAACTCTATGGGCATGACCATTTATTTGGCTTGAGCTGTCAGAGAACATAATTACACTTGAAAATGCTCAAGATGAAATTCTTGACAAAGTTAAAATTATATATATGTAAATGTGTTTATGATGAAGAGAAATAACAGAAATCACCTGATGAGTAACAGGAGGTGCAGGGAAGAGAACGAAGAATTTAAAAACTAAAACTCAGTTTTGCAGTAGCTACAAAATGACCTATACATGTGTGCAGGCAAATACAATAGGTACCGTAACATGAGACTCCTGCCATGTCCTTGCATGCATAACTCAAGATCTATGTCTGGAAGAGAACATACAAATCGATTGGATAATTTCTACATTGAGTACTAGGGGAAAAAAAATCAACAAATCTTCAGCAGATGAGTTCTGATAGAACCTTTGGAAGTTGTTATTCCCATATGGAGCAGCATGTTCATCTGAGCCCATGCTGTATCATGCCTCAGATGCCACAGTGGACCAGTCTGTTGAGACCATTCACTTCAGAGCTGTGAGCAGGAGAAGGACAAAAGAAGCTTTCAGACTAATTCCCCCTCTCAGAAGTCATGCTGAGACCGTGGGATTTGATGCTGCTCCACTGCAGCAACCTAAGAAGCACATCTGTGGATGCACATGCCTGAGAAAAACACCATCACAGCTAAATCCGCTAGTTTTTGTCAGTTAGAACTCTAGATGTCATTCCGAGCAATATTCCTCTAAGTCTCCAAGCACTATTTCCCAAATCAAAATTAAATAAGAAGTTGGAACAAGTCTCTGCAGTCGATTCATATACATAGAAATTTCTGTTCTTCATTTAAACAAGACTGAACAATTGCAGTGAAGTTTCAGAAGAATATTAGAGACCACAGGCTGATGTGTGTTACCACTATGAAAAATGATTAGCTCATTAATTCCAGGCACTGTATTCATTTCAAACCCATCATACAGACTTAATTTTGCAAACAGATGCACTATTGCAGATCTGAACACCACAGAGATTAGCAATTCTCTTTACATGCAGAGAACAGAGGGAGAGCCCAGGAAAGAATTACAAAACATAGTGCTAAGGTCCACTCTGATGATGAAGGTAAGTGACAAAACAAACACACATACAGTTCAGCAAAACCAATTTTGCTAAGGACTGTAGTTAATTTGATTGTCCTTAACAAAAGGAAAATAAAATAAGATACCAATAACAGAGTGAAATAAAAGGCACAATCAATTACTACCACCAAGAATTTTAGGTCTTTTAGGTATCTGAAGTGTGAAAAGCCCTCTAAAATACAATAGTAAAACCCCCTCATTTGAATAAAATAGGAAGAAGGCAAAAAAACCCCACCAACCAACAAACCAAAAAACTATACATGCAAAATAAAACCAAACACAACAAAACCCAAAGTCTGAATTGCTTTTTGTTGTTTTTTTTCTTTTTTTTTTTTAATTTAATTTTCTAATCTAGAAAATATTTAATATATATAATAAGGAAAATAGGTGTAGCAGAAACTTTATCTGCAGAAAGGGCTAAACCTCACAACAGTTATCTTGTAAATCTAAAACTCAGTATCTATGAAGAATTTATCACATTGGTATGCACCCCTAAGAGCTATAATCAGATTTGTTATTTCCATATTCCTGATCTGGATGGTCAGAGTGCAGGATCTGTTCTTTGATGCTCATCTCTGCTTAAAAAGACTTTTTCAAAATCATAGGTCCAATCTCAGGTTCAAGTCTTTTAGAAGCCTGTTATTGACACCGCCGTTGTGTTCCTCAGTGCTGTGGTTTATAAGCCAATCTATGGACATCTCTTCTGTGGAAGATGAAGCAAATTGTAATTTTTTGAGTGCGTGCTTTTGTACAGTCTGTTCACATGCTTAAGTGGATGAACACCTCCTTTACAAGATAAGAACACTCCACAAATTGAAAAGCTGATTGAGAAATAATGCTGTAATGCCGAAGACTAATTTAGTATGATGAGTTTAGGTCTTTTTAATTTATTTTTCCGTAATTGCAAAAAAAGCCAGCAATTTATTTCCAGTAAGTCATGAAACATTTTGTTATTTTTCAAGAACTAACATACCTACGATATTGACAGCAAATGTAATAAGCATGTGTCTCTTTAACACATTGTTAATATTGTCCCAGTAGAAAAGAATCATTTTAAAGCTTCATGTAGCACTACTTTGCCAGAGGAAAGGAAGCATTTTTCATTACTTTTTTTGTTTCACTGCTGGTTTTGTAACTGTTCTGGGTTCAGCAGTAGCAGTCATTTTTTTCTCCTTCTTAGTAGCTGGTGCAGTGCTGTGGTTTTGACTTTCAGCCTGGGAACAGCGCTGATAACACCGATGTGTTTAGTTGCTGCTCAGTAATGTTTAATCTGACCAAAGACTTTCTGAGTCTCATGCTCTGCCAGGGAGGAGGGGAAGCCGGTAGAAAGCAGAGACAGGACACCTGACCCAAACTAACCAAAGAGGCATTCCATACCACAGCATTTCATGCCCACTATATAAATTGGATGCAGTTACCCAGAGGTGTTAGATCACTGCTCGGTCGGGCTGGGTATCAGTCAGAGGGTGGTGAGCGGTTGTATTCTCTTCTCTTATCATTATTATTATTGGTGGCAGCAGTAGTGATTTGTGTTATACCTTAGTTACTGGACTGTTCTTATCTCAACCCGTGGAAGTTACATTCTTTCAGTTCTCCTCCTTGTCCCTCTGGGAGCAGGGGGAGGAAGAAGGAGGAGTGAGCGAGCAGCTGCATGGTTTCTGAGTTACTGACTGGGCTTAAACCATGACAGTAACTTCCACACATTATATTTAGTCTATAAAGCTGTACATCATTAAAAACTTTGCATAGATATAAATATTGATCATAGAATCACAGAATAGTTCAGGTTGGAAAGGACCCTAAGATCAGCTAGTTCCAACCCCCTGCCATGGGCAGGGACATCTCACCCTAGACCATGTCACCCAAGGCTCTGTCCAACCTGGCCTTGAACACTGCCAGGGATTGGAGCATTTACCACCACGTTTCCCCCTTTGGCCATAACCCACAGTTAGGGGCCCATCACCGATTCCCAGGGAGACTTCCAGACTCCCCAGACTATCATTGACATAGTTACACCCCCTCCCTGTCTGCCTGGCCTGTCTTTCCTGAAGATTCTATAAGTTTCCATTCCAACACTCCAGTCATAGAAGCCACCCTGCCACGTTTCCATGATGCCAGGGATATTATATCCCTCTAGATGTGTGCACATCTATGGGCATTTGTATAGAGACATCTGAGCCGAGCTCCGAAGAAAGCCAACTCATTGGCTGGAGCGTCTGGAGAAGCTCTGCATCGCTCTGAGCATTCGTTATAGGTGCTGGCAACTGACTGGTAGTTTTGGGATGGATTGGTGTTCCCCTCCCCCAACACATCTAGTTTAAAGCTACCTTGACCAGCTTGGCAAGTCTCCTACCAAAGCAGTTCTTCTCCTTTGTCAGTCTGGCCTCATCAGCCTGCAGTAGATCTAGCTTTCCAAAGCAAATTCCATGGTCTAAGTAACCAAACCCCTGACTATGGCACCACCCCTCTAAGCATCTGTTAACCTGCCAGATTTCTCTAGTCTAGTTGATATATACTGGATGATGTATATATGTACACATATATAGGAGTGAAAACATAAAAGTACTTCGGAATATTTCTGAAGGCTCCTGCGACAGTTCACCAAGACAGACACTATTTTACTAAAACTGTCAAATACTTACTGTGAAGATACTGAGCAATGTTTATTATCCATTCATCTGTTAACTTCCCAGCTTTTGCTATCTTTGTACACTTCAGCTGACTTGAAAGATCTCTTGATTCAATCCAACAAATGGTGTCCTCTTTGTAGCTATAGTCTAGTGTCAAAATTGCAGACCCTTTTACAGGCGTTCTGGCAGACATTTTGCTTCCATTAAGGTGTAATACCTCAATTGTTTCTGAGCTTGCAATCAGAAGAAGAGATGGTCTATCAGCAGGCTCTAAAAACAAAGTAAAGAGAATTTAAAGGGTTAATGGACTGTGTTTACTATACTTTTTCAATGTAATTTTTAATGTTCTTACCTGCATGTTTTAAGAGATATAATAAATTGGTTTTGTTTTTATTTTCATAACTATCATATATTCCAAATTACTAGTGTATTTTATCCTGTTGTTCTAATGGCTCACATCATTAAAGAAAATTAATTACCCTAGCCCCACAGCTTCTGTTTAATTCCAAGTACCATCATTGCAACATTTTTCATGCCTATGTCATAAAATGAAATACAACTCATGCAAATTACTTCTATCCAGACTGCTAGCATTTTTAAAGAATGAAGAACAGGAAAAGCTGCAGAACATATCAGGACACATGAAATGGCAATGTACTTTCCATATTAGAATCTATATAAGACAAAAACTGAGGACTGTATGCTGCTGAAAAAATCAAACCCAGTCTTACAAAATCCCAATGCAATGAAACCTGACTACATCATAGAGATGATGGGCCTGCTACCATGCATTATCAAGGAGAAAGCACCATGCAGTGGAGTTTCCCAAGAGCAGAAAGGGAACAGAGAATGTGTCTTTCCACTAGGTTACTATTAATGTTACAATAAACAAACAAACAAAAATATGAGGAAGCAACTCATATTAAGAGATTACATACAATATAAGTGTCACATTCACCTGAATCACTTTGCCTAGAAATCCTGCTAGTAATTTATAAAAATATTTGAGCAATGTGTGAATAATGAAACAAACAATAATACCCCTATAGTGAGGAATATGCATCCTAAAATACAGAATGTTCCAGTTTAAGTTAAAACTTGAAAGAGTTACATTATCCACACACAGGAACAAACAATTCTCATTGCTACAAAATATTTTTAGCACTATGACAAGTGCTATTTGGCACAAAAGCTGCTGTTCTTGTTTTAGGTGTATCTTTAATTGTGTTTAAGACACAGGATAGAGAAACTGCTTTTTGAAAAATCTCCTTCACATTAGATGCCATTCAGCATTCAGAGTTCTGCTCCAACCAAGACTGAGCTGATGCAGAAACTTATGAAAAGATTCCCTGTGAGAGAAAGATATTGTGACCCTAAAAACCGTTTCAGGTTTAACTGGAAGAACAGGCTGTCTAATATTGCAATGAGGTATGTTCATGTGAATCACTTAATGGAAAGCTGGCCTTTGCAACAGGGTCAACATCACTACAACATGTCTATTTGTCCCATTCAATTGTTAAATGAAATAAAGTTGTCAAGTGGGCAAACTTTTGGATGTTGTATTGTAGAAAATTACCCTAAACCATAGAAACTCACACTGCCATTGCAAGCATATGTGAAAAATATTTCTGTTGCCAAGTCAAGAGTTCTCACCTCAGTGGAATCTGCTTGTATTCAAAGGAATAAATCAGTGTTTAAATGCTGCATTGACATGTGGTACTTTCAATGAACATTCTACCTAATGAAGTTTTCAGAATTTTACTAAGCAATTACAGCTGTCTAAATGGAGAAAAAAAATGCATAAATACAAGGATTTGACAAATAATGCTTCATCAGCAAGTCTGATTAAAAAGAAGAAAATGCTTCAGTGAATAAAGTGCTCAGTGGTCTCAAATCCATAGAAGCAGGCGTTAAACTCTGTTCTTTGGTGCTCTCTGCTTTTATTGAAACAGCCCGTTTGCTGATTTTTTTAATTTTGTCATGTAAATAACTTCTTTTCTTTTTTTTTTTTTTTTTTTCTATAAGGGATCAGCATGTATTCCTTCTAAAGGGAATTTCATTTAATCTTTTCCTATTGTTCCTCATTCCACATGCATATTCTACCTTGGAACCCTCTACCTTTCTCCCTCCCTGGTAGATCTCACACTGACATCTGAAAACCTACACTTCCGTAGCACTGCTTTTTGAACTCACTGACTGTCCCCATCAGCCTCACATTCACTTCCCCCAATTCATGGACAGGACAGGTGTCCTGGGTTCATCAGTAGCAGACATTTTTCCCCTTCTTGGTAGCTGGTGCAGTGCAATGTTTTGACTTTCAGCTCGGGAACAGAGCTGATAACAAGCGATGTTTTGGTTTGGCCAAGGACTTTGTGAGCCTCATGCTCTGCCAGGGAGGAAGGGAAGCCAGGAGGAAGCAGAGACAGGACACCTGACCCAAACTGACCAAAGAGGTATTCCATACCACAGCACGTCATGCCCAGGAGGTAACTGGGAGTTAGCCGGAAGGGCTGGGAGACTGCAGGGTTGGAGGAGGTATCGGTCAGAGCTTGGTCGGGCTGGGGGGGGCGAGTTATCGGTCGGCTGGTGGTGAGATGATGTATTCTCTTCCCTTGTTATTTCCTTTATCATTATTATCGTTGGTGGTAGCAGCAGTGATTTGTGTTATACCTTAGTTACTAAACTGTTCTTATCTCAACCCGTGGGAGTTGCATTCTTTTCGATTCTCCTCTCCGTCCCTCCGGGAGCAGGGGGAGGGCAAGAAAGGGGGGGAAGTGAGCGAACGAATTACCTGACTGGGTTTAAACCACGAGAACAGGACAGGATAGGATATGGATAAGATGGACAGGATAGGATAGGATAGGATAGGATAGGACGGGACGGGACGGGACGGGACGGGATGGGATGGGATGGGATAAGATGGGATAGGATGGGATGGGATAGGATGGGATGGGGTGGGATGGGATAAGATGGATAGGATAGGATAGGATAGGATAGGATAGGATAGGATAGGATAGGATAGGATAGGATAGGATAGGATAGTTAGGGATGGAAAGGACCTTAAGATCATCCAGTTGCAACCTCCCTGTCATGGGCAGGGAAGCCTCACACTAGACCATGTCACCCAAGGCCATGTTCAACCTGGCCTTGAACACTGCCATGTTCAACCTGGCCTTGAACACTGCCAGGGATGGAGCATTTACCACCTGCTTGGGCAGCCTGTTCCAGTGCCTCAGCGCCCTCACTGTAAAGAACTTCTTCCTTATATCTAACCTTAACATCCCCTGTTTTAGTTTACACCCATCACCCCTTATCCTATCATTACAGTCCCTGATGAAGAGTCCTTTTCCAGCATCCTTGTAGGCCTCCTTCAGATATTGGAAGGCTGCTGTGAGGTCTCCACTACCAGCCTTCTCTTCTCATACGCATCTTTTTTGGTTTTCTTCTTTTATTATCATTATTTTTTTTTTTTTTACTCATGGAAGGTACCTAACAACTGAAAAGAATGAACTGATTTCTAAAACAACTCCTTGTGTTGTAAGCCATGAACAAAGCTCCTCAGTCTTGCCTTCTCCAAAAGAGAAAGCAGTGGAGGTTCTTATTAAGCCATTTTATTTGAAATTGGCCAGGTAAGTCCATTTGCAGTCAACAAGTGGCTGGGATATGTAAATCTCTTTTCCTTCCTTTCCTATCAACTTCTGCTACCCAGCAGAAGAAGAAAGCCAGACTTAAGAGCTTCTGTCTGTCACCAACTCCCTCCAGAGACTTTCCACACTGAGGGGTACAAAGGGGTGTTGCCATCTGCATTCTGCTATGTTTGGGGATTTTTTCTTACATCTAACAGCTCTGTGCTCATCTTCTCCCTTCCCACTGCCTAATTCTGGGTTCAAACACTCCTTTCCCAACCAGCAGCTTTGTGAAAAATCCTTTATTATTATTCTTTTATACTTTATGTCAGGTAAGATAGTTCCACCCTTTGCAATCTATAAAAACTGCAAGAGAAGGTAGCTATATGGGAGCTGTTTGCAGTTACCAAGCCAGCATGGTTGTTCAGTTGTTTGAGGTTGCAATAGAGGAACATATCCCTTCCTGCACTGTTTTAAACTGATGCATTGAAAACTGTAACAAGGATTTAATACCTCATTAAACTCCAGAGAAAGGATGCATTTTAGTATTAATGTCTAAGACATACGGGAATTTTGAAAAAGAATTACTGACAAGCTTCCTGAGCAACAGTTGTAATCAAAACTGGCTGCAGACAAAGGAATTGTGAGGACTCGTGGCACTGCTAAGAGGTTCTGCTCAGCAGGCAATATGACATGTTAAAAATACTTCTGCATTCTGGCAGAATTTATCCAGACACTAGATTACTGAGCTTGAAACTATACTTTTCAAGCAGACTGTACATTGGATTGAATCAGTTATTGTATTTTCACAGTAGGGTAGGTAACCTGCTTATTTCAGTGTTGCTCAGATAAAAACTGATTTCATAATTATTTTTTAAAAAAGAGTAAAATTATTTCAAAGACAAAAATATACAAAAAAGTATTAAAGGTTCCTACGAAAAAGAAAATAAATATTAAAAGCATCTTACTGTATTGGAAAATGCATATGAAAAACAAAAAAGAAGATGAATAACAAAATCAAAATCATGTCTTCTCCCTCACAAAACCTGCTTGTCTATTTCTCAAGAACAGAATCTGCAAAGCTTAAAGTTTAGTGGGCAGATCTAGGATGAGTTACCGTTAGCTGACAACAGCTTTTCAAATAACTGGACTTCATAGGTTATTTTTTCAGAAGGTTTTTTTTTTTTTTTGTGGTGGTTTTCTTGTGGGGTTTTTTTGGAGGTGGGTTGTTTTTTGTTTGTTTGCTTTTTTTTTTTTTCCATAGGAAAGATAAGCATTGAATAGCTCTGTAATCCAGGGAAGTTTTATGATTCATCCCTCTTGACTAAAATGAAAACATCTTCCTTTGAATTATGTCTAAGATAGAGTAGTGGAAAGGATGAATGACTCACATTTCCCTCCTACCTGATCTTGTCTAAAATACAGATCAATAAGTGATGTCACAATAAATCAGAAAATAAGGTGTTTTCCTCTGCCAGCAGCCCTACTTCTGTTCAGGAAGAAAAGATTCAGAAATACCTCCTTTTTTTTTTTCTTCTTTTTTCTTTTTTTTTTTCCAGTGTAATGATATGAAATAGATAAAACTCAGAATTCAGTGCTTACAAGCAGCTTAAAACCCCTTCATCCTGAGGTATGCACTGTAAATGATAAGTACTTTGCTCTTACCAATGCAAGCATTGTATAAAAATATGAAAAATGTTTTTATAGTGTTAAATAAAATGATGTGGACCTGTTGGAGTGAATCCAGAGGAGGGTACAAAGATGGGCAGAGTACTGGAGCACCTCTCCTATGAAGACAGGCTGAGAGCTGGGCTCGTTCAGCCTGGAGAAGGCTCCAGGAAGACCGCAGAGCAGCTTCCAGTACCTAAACAAGCCTATGAGAAAGCTGGAGAGGGAATTTTTACAAGGGCAGGTAGGGATAGAAAAGGGGGAATGGCTTTAAAGTGGAAGAAGGCAGATTTAGATTAGATATTAAAACTCTTCACTATGAGGGTGGTGAGGCACTGGCACGGGCTGCCCAGAGAAGCTGTGGAAATATTCATGGCCCAGTTGGATGGGGTTTTCAGCAGCCTGGTCTAGTGGAAGGTGTCCCTGCCCATTGCAGGGGGATTGGAAATGGATGATCTTTAAGGTCCCTTCCAACTAAAACCATTCTGTGATTCTATAAAAATGCAGTCCAGTTTAATTTTGAAATTAGTATTTGATGTTTATCCACAGTGTACCAAACATTTGGGCTGATTTATCTTTAAAGAATCAAAACTTAGTTCCATGAGATTTTAGAAAACTCTGTTGTAAAATAAGTTTCAAAGTGATGGAATATTTTCTAAATATCAGAAAGAGCCTTTTGCTTAAGCCATTATCAGTTTATCCAGCTTTATCTACATGACAAATGTTTCTTACCACATGGAATTTCTCTCTAAATAGGCTATACAGATATAAAACATACCAGGAACTTCTGGAAGAAAGAAGATTTCTCAGTGAAATTTTTCTCAGCAAAAAATTTCTAGTTGTGTCTTTTTGCTTCCTTAAACATTGTTTTCATCAAATGCAGGCCTTGCAAACTAGGCATACAAACTTGGTAAACAAAGAGGTTCTAAAACTCTGTTCAGCAGAGCTTTATTTTGTTCAGTTTTCACCCCAGAAGAAGTAATTAACTGTTTCTTTATTCATAAAAGAATGTGTGGTTAAAAAGTCTGGGAAAAAAACATAGTGTGCCCCCAGCTGTTTTGACAATTGTTTTAGCATGCTTCGCAAAGGTACCGTGCAGCTAAAGTTTTCAGCTCCAAAGTTATTTAAATGTGCTGAGGAAGAAAATGCAAAATTTAATGAGGGAAAGACCTTACCACCTTCCCAGCCAAGCATTTGCCTGCCTGAAGGGTATGAAAAAAGTAGCTTCTCTGAAGTTCTTTGCTAATTGTTCCATACCACGTGCAGAAAGAAGGTTATGCGGGCATGGGCTCTGAGGCTGTGCTAAAGCTGCTGAAGGGCGTTGGAAGTAGATGATCTTAAGGTGCCTTCTAACCCAAACTATTCAACAATTCTGTAAGTCAGGACCAGCAAAGCAACACAAGCTGCTCACTGCAGCTCTTTCAGAGCGCTGTGATAGAAGTACCTGAATTACTGTACCAGGAGTCTTTTTGATCTCTGTGCTCTAGGAAGTATTGGATCCAAATATTCATCATATTGATAATTTAATCCAGCAGTAATTCAAGGAAAAGTTATGTTTACACACACACACACACACACAAAAAAGCAATGATCAACATTCATTTCTTTGCAGCACCATCATCTTGATTTGTACTGTCCTGCAGTGATTTCTCTGATTAACGAGGAGTGACTCTTACCTGAAATTGCAAGAAAAGGTGAAAACTACTGTAAAATAAACATGATGAAGTATTAAGAAATACATGATGAAGTATTAGGAAATACAGAAGAGGCATTCTTCTTTGTTAATCTGATTCATTTCATGAAGACCACCCAGCCACTGACGGCTCACTGCAACACTTAGTTGTCACATATACTGCTGGATCTAAGAAGGGAAACTCAAAGGCTCATCTCAAGCCCAGTACTGGTACCATGAGGATTTCCTGATCTAGAATTGCATTACTGATTTTCATGTAGTGGAGGAGGAAGAATATTAAAATATTTTTACTTTGTGTGGACTTTCTTATCTCACAATGCTTCTCTGTGGATTTAAAGAAAAAAAAAATCTCAGCTATTGTGTGGATCAATATAAAAACTGGTACAAGAAGTAAAAAATCTGTATCTTATACTGTTGCTCAAGTCAGAACAATTTATTTAGCAATGCTCTTTATGTGAGGAAGCCTCAAAAAAACCCAGGAGACCTTCCTATTTTCTGATGGCAAAATATCTACAAAAAGGAAAACTTTAAAAATATATAGCAAACACAGGTTTACACTTGGGTGTTGAATCGTTGTGAATGTTGACTAATTTTTAAGGATTTTGGGGGCTTTTTAATATAAAAGTATTGTAAATTTAGTATGCTGAATAACAAGATATTGTGTACAATATCACTTCCTTAAACATAATTCACTGATTTCCTCAAATACCTAATTCACTATTACTAATGAAAATATGCAGTAAGCAATAAAAAGCCTAGTATGAATATGTATATCATGAAATTCACCTCTTGGGATATCGAAGGACAAAGCAATCTCCTGTCTTTTTTATCCTAAGAGTACAATTACCTCCCAATCATTTCCTCTGTCTTCTCACTATCTCTGTTGTCTTCCCAGCATAAACAGCCTATTTTGTTTGTGTGAGGAAAAAAAGCTTTCATTTATTTATGAACAGGGAAACTGGGAACTCTTCTAATCTTGGCTGAATTGAGTCTTTCACTTTAATTAATAATAATCATATAATAACTTCTAACATTTCCCTTGGAGTACTGTTGTAATATATGAAAAGTTTTCCAAAGGTTGTTGTGTGGCTCTTTGTAGTAGAGTGAAGGAAAGCCCACCTCTCACATGTTTGTTTATCTTTCCATATGTATCCTCTAGACAGGACAAAACCACAAAATATTTTAATTAATGTAAAAAGGTGTTAAAACTTACTATTTTTGGCCTTGCAGGATTTGTTATCAGGCTGAAGCACATAACCCTCCACACAGCTGCAAGAGTATGATCCTTCTGTGTTTGCACACATCTGGCTACAGCTTCCATATGTGTTACATTCATTCACATCTGAAGGGACATTAATGAGATGTCATTTATGATTGAAAAAAAAAATAATTCAACAATATATCAGAATCCTAAGATAAAAGTTTAAGTCATTAAGTCACTACGGTATGACGCTCTATGTTTTCCCCTTCTCAGACCGTGACTTTATCACAGATGTTGGCTGTTGAAATCACTCCAGTAACCAAACAGAAGGCTAAGAGTTTTCCAGTTTAATAGGCATTAATTTTCAAAGATAAAACCTTCATTTTTTTCAATTAGTATCCAGTATCTACATCATGTTAGGGTTCTTGTTAGTATTAGAGACCACTGGTTATCAGGACTGATGAATGAAGCAACATTTCAAGAATGGGAATTTTATCTTTCTCAACCTATTAATGCTGGCAATGTCTTATATTTCCTTAAATGAACTGTCACAGCTTCTACATTAAACCATCATCCACTACATCAAAACCTATATATTTCTCTAATAAATATAAAGAACAATTTTCTCAACTAGGGTACATGGGCATACCATAAAATCAAGATATGCTATTTAACAGTGGTTGAGGGCTTAAACTGACATTTAAAAAAACTGCTGTTGAAATTATTTCCTCAGATATATTTTTAATCACAAAACATGACACCCATGGTCAAAAGAACTTATAATAAATTACATTTATGAAGAATCTGGCTTAGCACCATTACTTAGAGAAAGGAGTGATTGGTAGTGAGCACATACATAAGGCAACAGAACTCTAACATGATTATAAAAAGAGAAAAAATAAAACAAGAAACAAATACCTGGATACAGAATTAAGAAGTCATATATTTAAAAAATGGAAAAGAACACCAATTTCAGTTTGCAATTAATTATACAAAGTAACATTCCCAGATAAATTGTATGATCTCAGAGTGTTCATTTATCAGATTCTAATCTAGGTGTGACTTTATGGGCATGAGGTGAAACACTACAAGTTTTACAGCATCTCCTGGTAGCCTGGTCTGGAAAGCAGCTCATGTGAATGAGCTGTAAGCTTGTCTGAGCAGGGGGAAATGCTCCCCACCTCCTCCAGCCTGGCTGAGGATGCTTTCCTTCCAGTAACTTAAGAATACCTGCTGCTGGGGCACAGGAGCACCAAAGAGTCAGGAGTGGGGCTGACTCTCATTCTGGAGAGGCACCCCTGGTCATTCCTGACAAACACCTTTGAAGACAGGTGTGCTGTGCTGTACAGCCTGCCCTTTGGCAGAGCCCAGAGCCAGCTCACTGTGCTTGACAGGATACCTGGCTGTTAATGTCACAGTGCATTTCTTGTTTACCTGTGCAGCTTCTTCCATCACTGCTTGTTTCATATCCATCGGCACAGTAACACCTGGTGCCACTCCTGGTGATGGCACATTTGTATTGGCAATTCATCTGTTGGCATTTGGGTAGCAATTCTGTAAATAATATCAGTTACAGCAAAAGGTTACTAAACATTTTTATTAATGCTAAATTGTAAATTTTACAAAATTTGTGTTATATGTAAGTGCATGCCTTGGGAAGGAAGCACCACCACCATTTGTATTAGCTGTCTTTGGAAAAATGACACATACATTACAAAAAGCTTGCTTTGAAAATTGCATTTCAGCAAGTTAATAAATAGAAATCAGTATTTTATTGCTATCAAAAGTTGCTCAGAGGTTTATTATTGAGGTCTACTGTTACTCTGCTTAGACATCCATTTTTTGCCAATCAGTCATTTTCAGTTAAAGCAATGATTTTGAAAAAAAAAACAATAAAGCAACCAAGCAAAAACCCCAGCAAAGATAAAACAGTGTGATTATACCTATAAAAACCAGCCAAGGTTATGAGAAAGGTTTCAACATCTATGTTTTTCCTATTCCTCATATCAATTGATTTTCTATCTTTTTAAAGCTTGTTTTGATTTACTGATACACATATAACCTTCACAGCAATCAATGGGAATACATTCTGTCTTAATATTTTAATACCAGACACGTAAAGCTGGATAAACAGTGGCCATTATATATGTCATTGCTACTGAAGTCCCTCCTAGAACCTATTGCTTAAATATGTACCATCAGCATGACACTAAAAAGCAGACGAAATATTGTAGAAATATACAGTCATGTTTTCAGTCATGAAACCCACCAAGCATAAACACACTACCCCCCCAAATCTCAAACTCTTCTCAGGGCCAAGCTGTATGACGTGTATCAATAATTTTACAGATACATTAAAAAAAAAAAAAAATTTTTTTACTCAAGGAAAACAATAAAAGGATTGAGGAATATAGCATAAGGAGTTCATCTCAAGATATTTTTCAATCCTTCATGCAGAAAATAACCTGTGAATGTACAAGAAAGTTTCTGTTACAGGAGTATAACTGGGTATGTCATAATGAAAAAGACAAATCTGTGTTTTAATATGTGGGCAGTTTCAATTCACCTGATAATTATTCATTGAGTTCTACTTAGGAGTAGAATGCAAATGAATATGAAGAAGAGTCAACATCAACATTTAAGCTGTGGGGCTTCAATTCTGGAAGCCTGCCGGTGTCAAAATAAAGCTGAAATTCTGGGAGAAAGAGGGCCTGGATGTGGCTGGCACCCAAAGCTATTAATTACTATAATGCAACTATTCTAAAAAAGAGAGGTTTCATGCTATTTTTTCAGGGCATTCCCTGGAATTCTGTAACCTACAGACTGACTAGAGGCTGAAACGCCATCCACTGTCTAAATCTGCCCAATTCCAAGTGTTTTCTGAGTTATTTCTCTGCCTTTTGTGCCATGGTGAATAGGAAGATATGTTTTTTGGCCATATCTAGCTTTATTTGTTTCTTGTCCCTAGTCCGGTCCTCCGGTTTTACCTTTCCAAGAACAAGTCCCAAGCAGAATGCACACCAGGTTACCTAAAGGTAACCTCACGTGGGACTGCATGCTGAGGTGGGGAGCCGTAACCAAAGCTGATAAGGTGATATCTGTTTATTTAATATTTCTATCTGTATAAAATCAACATCTACATTTAATTTTCTAAGCAAACATGGATCAGTCACCCTTCACAACCTATAATTGTCTTTCTTAAATATTTGTCTGATGCTATACGGACAGGAGCTTTTACTGGATGATAACTATCTGACTCACAAACAGACTTGGCTTCTTTGCGCTCTTTCCATAATGGATGCAGACAGCCAGCAGCCTAAAGCAGAATAGCGGGACCTGTACACAGCCCGTGAAGGCTGCTGGAGAACAGCAACAACAAATTAGCAAGTGATAGCCATTATAGGAAAATTAGAGGATATAGGAATATAGGAAAACCAGTCAATCTGCTCATATTTTTTCACAAAAACTGATGCATTACATTGATTTTAAATCTTTGCAGGATGGTTTTTAACAACAAAACAGTTGCATTTTCCTTACAGTAAATATAACTGAAGTGCTGTGAATACACCAGTTCTGCCAAAAAACATTTCTTGTCACACATCTAAACCTTCATTCTTTCTGAAATTTTTTATTCTTCACACTGTCTCTCACAACTTCATTGATGCCCTCATCCATTCTCCTATATTTTTAGAAAGGGCTTCATTTGAAGAGGTATTCTACTTACATTTCTTTCCCTTATATATGTCTGTCCATTCACTTTACTGTGAATACTGTCTGATCCTACTGATCAATTAATGAATTAATTTAAAATTTGTTTCTCGAAATACATGCTTCAAGATCCATTGTCAATAATGGTTTCAGACCATTAAAACTGGCCCAGTGAGAAAACTAAAATATTTTCTCTCCTTTTAACCAGCTAGGAAAAGAAGCAAACTCTCACTTACCTCAAGTTTCACACTACAACTACATTTACCTGGAGGATAAGAGCAGCCAAGGGAAGTTTTCAAAGAAACCAGACTTCCCCACAAATCCACTTACGAAGCATTGTGGACCACTATGCTTCTGACTTCAAACTAACATTCCCACCTTCCCCCCTAAATTATCCATGAGATTATTAAAACCGTAATTTGCCACTATTCACAGCTCCAGTGAAGAGCTTTCTTATTGCCTGTGTGAGAGACACCTTTGTGCTCCAGATTTTGGCTCTTTTACTGATCTGCTAAACCTGCTAGGTGATTCCACAAGGTGAAAAGCACAAAATACAATGACATCAAGGGTAAGCAAATGGAATGTCATTGAATGGAATGGAATGGAATCTGGACCTATAGTGATCATTTAGTACAACTTCCTGATCACTTCAGGACTGACCAAAGTTAAGACATGTTATTCAGGGCATTGTCAGATGCCCTTAATACATAGAAAAATGTAAAAATAAATAGTTTGAGTTTTAGTTTATACTAGCTATTTTGTCTTCTTTATTTTAAGTAACTGATCCTGAAAACTTGCAGAGAAAGACAGAGTTTGCTACCCTCTGGGAATATCTGAAATATTGAAGGACATGGAACACAGCATATACATCCATGGTTTGGTCAGATTTGTAACAGGTTTTAGGAAGAGGTGAGGAGGCAAAGAAAAATCATGAAGCAGAACTTCATGATTTTTAATGCTACAGGTAGGAATTACGCAGATATAAGCAAGGAAACTCATTTCTTGTCCTTAATTCTGCACCTAATTTGGTTTCCTTTTCTCAACATGAAATGGCTTACAAAGCACGTATACAGTGGAGAACAAGCATCACTGAGCTTTCCATTTTATCACAGCTACAGAAACCTCCAAATTTGTCAAAGCATGGTATTTCTGCTGCAAGATTTAAAATAAGAAGCTGCACTTTTGGAAAGCAACAGGAGAGAGCTTTACAGCTCACAAGAAGACCAACAGTTCAAGACTTGGAGCTGCACAGCAAGCCATGGGATTTGCACAGATACAGCCTAGCAGAAGTAGTTCTGAGTAGCTTTAGGATGATCTATTTTCTCCAAGACTAGGGCATACTTTAATTCATCCGCCTCGGTTTTAGATCATTTTGTTCAGTGTATTCTTTTTCCACAGGAGATATTAAGGTGTTTTTTTTCTTCCCTACATTCCCATGAATGGGCCTCTCTAATGTGATCCAGGTCCAACCACAAAAGCACCCCTCCTTTCTCAAAGACATCCACGTCGATCTTATGCTTCCTGACTTTCATATTCCTCTAACTCCCAGGTATCTAGTCCCAAAGAAGAGTAGTCAATCCGGCAAAGACGCTGCTGATCTCATTTCCCAAAAATTATATACCTTTGACCATGACTCAGAGGAGCTGCAAGTTTCTTGTTCACACTGCTCCTGCAGCACTTCATCCTAATAAAATCTTGGCTTCATTTACTCCTCCTGTATTCAAGGAAATACACCGTTTATGATAGTTCATCCAAGATGAATGACATAAAGAACTATCTTCTCTTGAATGGCTTTTTAATGAAAGATTAACCAATTGATCTGACTATCCTTTCTGTCAGTTCCTACTGACCTGGCATGGGGCTCATACCACGTTCTTAAGCTTGTCAAACAGGTCATCAGAGAATGACTATTGGCTACCGGTGCAATATTGCCTGGGAAAAATGTAAATGGATCACTGAGAGTACTAGGATAAGTCTTTTCCATAGAGAAACTGTTAATATCAAGGCCCAGGATGCTCATGAGTCTTCTTCTTCCAAGAGGCAGCTGTTTCTGGCTGCACCTATCCCAATGGATACCTGGAGGATAAACTCAGATTTTAGCAGGATCAGAGAATGGCCTCGGAGATTAGCAGGAGAACGGCCTCGGAGATTAGCAGGAGAACAGAGAGCTACAATCTGAGGGGAGACTGAAAGGTTTTGTGTTGATTAGTGCTAGGAGACAAAAAGGGAGAGGATTTATGACTGCTGTCTATGAATGTATCAGAGGATCAACAGCAGGGAAAGAGACAATTTAAACTAAAGGGCTATTGGCAGAAGTACAAATGGGTATAAATTGCCCATTAATAAATTCTGGCTCAATATGAGAAGGTTCTTAGCGATTACCGTAATCAGGTTCTTGAACTCCTCTTTAAACTGGAACAGCAGGGCCAGAAAATAAATAAATGCTTTCGACATGGATCATGATAGATTCATGAAAGACAGCGTATGGAAAGGCCCCTGAAAAAATAGAAGCTATGTTTGTGACCCACAAGGTTCCTTCTAATACTATATTCCTCAAGCAACACCGTATCTTATGCTGAAACATCATTGTTCATTATGGAACTAAGATTAATCCTTTTTTTCCTTGTCTCTGGAACACACCCAAAGGAAAACTTAGGGGAGCTTGTTACTGAAGTAGTCTCCTGATTGTACTCCACTCATATTCTTTTTTCTCTTAAATATTCACATTCTTTGTGGCAGCTTTGTGTTTCATGAATATACTTGATCTTATCACTGTGTTATTCATTCAGTTTCTGTGATTCAATATTCATACACTGATGTCTAGACTATTCTTATCACACATAAGCTGTAAGCCTTATTTTTCTTTTCTACTTCATTTTCCGAGTTTTGAAGTACGATTCTTTTACAGATTAGGTTCTTTAATGTAATCTACCTGAAGTTTTTTTTTTGTTTGTTATTGTTGATGTTATATATGCAATATACAGTTGGCTTCCCCAGGAGAAAAAGGTAGCTTGATTGATAGAATTCAGTTGCTGTGCTGAAATAATACAACATGTTTTTATCTTACATTTTTTGGTTATTTCATTAGTTTTGAGTACTGTACTATTAAAAAAAAAAAAGGACAAAAATGTAATGAACTTTGTCATACATCTCAGCCCATAACTCTGTTATGGTAGATATACGACTGAAAAAGAGATGTGGAAATCAGAAATCAGATTCATAACCTTACAGTCCTGTGATGTGTGACCTCAGTCAAAGTTCAGCAGAGAAGCAGGAGTCAGATTTTGGAAAACTTGCAGTATGTGGCTAATGTGCTCCATTATACTCAAACTGGGGGGAAAGAAAGGGAACACCTTAGGCTAGCAAAAAAGATTCCTGTTTGCCCTTAGACAAGTGCTTAGATGAACATGTCCTCCGCCCATTTTGAGTTTCCCCCTGGCTGGCCCAGGTCAAGCTTGTGTCCAAGAATTATCCAAGTCACAGCTGCTTCCCAACTCATGGTAAAGAGGCTTGGAAAAATACATGAAAAAAATGGTATTTACTAGTTCCTAAAATAAATCATCCATTCAGAAAAACTGTCTAAAATTCAGATATGGTAAAGACTGAGACATTTACGGTTAGGGTCTGCAAGCCAGCCTCCAGCTGTCTAGCCTCAGAGATCCGTTAGGCAGCTGTTCCTGAATTTTCCCAAAATAGCTAATGGATAAAACACACTGACAGCCTTTGCAAATACTATAACCACCAGACAACAGAGTCATACTCAAATGTGCATTCTCTGAGCTCACAAAACTCCCTTTTTCCTCACAGTATTAATTCAACATGAGAACAACCTATATTGTATAAGATGTAGTGACTAGTGCATCCTACAGGGAAATGCATGAGATGTGAATACCCCTGAGGCTGAAGGTACACCTGAGTTATGCAGACTCCCATCTCCTAAGCAAGTGCTAAATGGACAACACTGTCACGCAGAAGCTGAGCAACAGCTTTTGTCACATTAGTTACGATTTATAATGAAATTTGTCTTAGCTACACTGTATCAGAGCTCATTCCCATCAGTACTGCCACATTGGGAAATCTTGGTCCATAACACCAAGTGATGCAGCACTTTGCTTGAACTAAGGTAGGTGTCTATTCAGGATAAGCATTTCTGAGCATGATGGCATACGGATTGTACTTCATAAATTCTATCTGACGCACCTCAATTCTCTGTTTGATCTTTCTACACATAACTGTCTATATGTTGGCAATCAGTTGCTGAACAGCTAATTATTTTAAATAAAAATCCTTTCCAACCCTAACTATTCTATGATTCTAGAACCACAAATGGGTTGGGTTGGAAGGAATCTTAAAGCTCATCTAGTTCCAATCCCCCTGCAATAGGCAAGGATACCTTCCACTAGATCAGGCTGCTCAAAGCCCTGTCCAACCTGGCCTTGAATATTTCCATGAATGGGGCAGCCACAGCTTCTCCAGGCAACCTGTGCCAGTGCCTCAACAGCCTCACAGTGAAGAACTTCTTCCTTATATCTAATCTAAATCTCCCCTTTTCCAGTTTAACCAAATCAAATCTTCCAAATCCATATCCCAGTCAGTATTCCCTTTTCAGATGTGAGTATATTCATCTCCAAAATTTTACCTAATGGTATCTCCCTAATATGTTCCTGGATAAATTTATTTTCCAAGGATGTACTACTGAAATTTCTTCCTGCCTAAATCTTGACCTACAGTATTTGGATGAGGTTCAAAACAATTTGTTTTATGTGGTGTTTTTCAACCATAGCATCACAAAACACTTTAGAAGATGAGATCAGCAGGTAGTAGGCATGTAGTAAAATATTTGCTTCACCAGTGGAAATGCCTCATTATTTTGACCTTTTATTGTTTTAGTTATACCTTGGCTGCCATACACAAGCATAAACATAATCTAAAAAGAAGTTCACATGGGAAAATTTAAACTGGGTAAGTGACTTCATGACTAAAGAGAAGAGAATAATTTATCTGATTATTAACCTGGATACAAGATATATATTTAAAATAACAGATATCCTTTATATGAGAAGAATACATCTTTGCTTAAGTTTATATAAACAAGTTTACAGTTTTAGATATTTTATAGAATCATAGAATAGTTAGGGTTGGAAAGGACCTTAAGATCATCCAGTTCCAACGCCCCTGCCATGGGCAGGGACACCTCACACTAAACCATGCCACCCAAGGCTTTGTCCAACATGGCCTCCAACACCACCAGGGATGGAGCACAGGGATTTGCACAGTATTGAATGCATACTGAAGCAGGTTCACTGAGTTACAGAGAATCATGATTGAATTGAGTATGTGTAATGAGATATAAAGCCTGACAATACTGCATGTGTTCATTAATAATTCAGAAATTAATGAATAGTAAAATTTGTGAATGGCCTTCAAGACTGGCAGATAAACTACAAAAAGGACCCTATAGTCAACAGGAGCAGATCATGTGGTCTTCTTAGTAGTCTAGACCTAGTCTTATAAAATGCATTTGCAGAGTTAGCTCATGATTTCTCTGCCTTATAAGTAAATTGCATTTCAGTGCCTGAAGAATGCTTGGAGAGAAAAAGTGTAACTTGGTGGCAGGAGCAGAACAGGATCTGATGTGAAAAAAGTTCAGTAATGTTTTGGGGAGGTAAAGGATGTTAGGAAGGAAGCCTCTCAATGGGAGCTCTGGAAATCTAAATATGTTAGAGGAGTCTGCTCTTGATGAGGCAGATCTCCTCTCCTGGGCTGTCCCTACACTAAGACTTATCCTTTATTA
Source organism: Pezoporus occidentalis (assembly GCF_034315485.1). Classification (NCBI taxonomy): domain Eukaryota; kingdom Metazoa; phylum Chordata; class Aves; order Psittaciformes; family Psittacidae; genus Pezoporus; species Pezoporus occidentalis. The sequence goes on from NW_026915877.1 coordinate 108,518, forward strand.
TTCACATTCCAGAAGTATGAATCCTATTGCCCTCCTATGAAAAAAAATATTTCCATGTGAGCACAAGAAAACACTTTTTCACTACGAGGGTGAACACTGGAACAGCTTAGCCAGAGAGGTTGTAGAACCTTCATCCATAGAGATAATCAAAACCTGACTGGAAATGGTGCTGAGAAATTTGGTTAAGGTGACCCTGCTTTCCACACAGGGTTCATCAGCTAGACAACCTCCAAAGGTCCCTGCCAGACTCAGGGCACATGTGGACCCTACAGGCTGTCCCCTCCTTGCAAAGGTCTGCTACTACCACTTCAACCTGCAGCACTCTGAACCATACAACAGGGAAGGGGAACAATTAACTACCACCTGCAGAGGGTAGGCAGCAATGGGAAGAGGCCAAGATGGACAGCTGGGGAAGAGCTCTCTCTCTTCAGCCTTCTGCAGACAAGATGGCATTGGGAAGGAACATTGGGCAGTGACTCCTCCCTGTAGAAGCTGCTATCGCCTCTCCCTCCCACATCTTTTCTAACCCCTAATTTCCCTCCAGCAGTGACAGCTACACAGAGCTGGCAGAACACAGCAGGCTGTTCATCCTTGCTCAGTAAATCACTTTATTCAGGCAAAGAATACAGCATGTCACCTTCGAGACTTTTGCACTACTCAGCTATCGACAGCAATAAATAGAGCAAGCTCTTGTATCTTAATTCAACAAAGAGCAAAGTCACACACTAGGGAATAGGAAATGCCATGTTCACCAAAAAAGGGGGTAAAATTTCATAATCATCAGGCACACAAATGTAACCTCCTATATGTTGCTGTTCTAAGCTGTTGTACATGTGCTGTTATTGCCTTTGGATGTGAAAAGTAGCAAGCAGCTGTGGAGGAGAAATGACAGGACCAATGTGGCACACTCATACAGCCCTTGCATTGGTTATTTTTTAAAACCGAAAGCAACTGGAAGGTCTGGACCCTATAATGTACAAGTGCTCACTGTGCTTTGCTGTGAGATCAACCAAATTAAGTTAGAGAGACTTGATGCCTGAAAAGGTAATGTTATATATTTTAGAAGATGTGTTGCATAAGTTTTCTCTGTGATGAAGCAAGATCTTCTACTGCTTCTTAAACATAACTTACTTTGGCCATCAGGTATTTCAATGATCGTGTTAATTCGCATGGTTAAATACTCAGCCTTATTTCACATTCTGCTGATAATTTTAAACATGCTTAAACATACTGCTATTCAATTCTCACAACATTCATTATTTAATAATGCTTTAGACTTTTGGCTTCTTTGTTTGTTAAAATACGTACACATGTGCAAACACACCTGAAGTTAGTAAATTCAAACATTCACTGAATGCTTTTTAAGAAGTTATGTCAGAAGTAATAGTTTTAAGAATTTTTTGAATACAACAACCTCCAACTAAAGACTACTGAGTCTCAGAGTCCTCTGGAAACATCATTAATCAGTAACTGAAGGCATACAGTCTTGTGTTGTAATACACGCATACTCCTGTATATGATTCCATTTAGCTCATCTAGCCACTGGAAAACAAGGGCTTCTAAGTGGAAGAAGTGTGTCTGTTACTGTTTTATACACGTTTTCCAGCTCTATTTAATGCTCACAGTATATCATCATCGTTGCTCAATGTCTCTCTTAAAACAGCCTCTTGTGGATGGCTGAAATACCTGACTTCCTCATACATACCTTCTCATTCAAAAATGATTCAATTAAAGGTCATCTACATTAAGCAACATAAAGTTCATGTGAACTTGTTGTATAGCATCGTGTAACATATGAATTAAGAAAAAATTCCTTTGTTAAAATATACTTTAGTACCAAAGCAATACTACATACTCCAGACAGCAATCCTGATGAGTTTCCCATAAACTTAAAGCAAATATTTATGTTTTGAAGCATTATTGATTGAGAAGCCACAGTATAGAATGAAAATCTTTTTATTGAGGCTCTAAAACAAACTTTCTAACATCTGAACCATGAAGACTCAGGACTGACACCATCGTTGCCAAATTAATGTCTGTTGCAATTTTACACTGATTAGAGTTTGACACTAAAATAGATCAGGGTATGACTCTGAAGGTTTAATTGATGTTTTATTTACAATGAAATTACAGAAAGCCCTCCACACCAGTAACCTTTCTCCCTGCTTTGTGAACCCAAAGCAGCAGCTACACAACCAACACTTCCACATGTCTCAGAAAGAAGTGATCTCTGCAGTAGCTCTGAACAACTTGGTGTAAAGAGCAGCACTTGCACCAGTCTAAGACCAGTTTAGATCCAGTGACCAAGGGAAGACACTAGAAAGTAGGAAGCTCTCTCCTATACTTAAATAACAGCAACTGATACTATGTGCTACACCGCAGGCCCAGATCATCACAAGTTTTCAGTTAACCAATCTCAGCCAATTTTCTTGTACAGAAAGCTCCTGCTGAAGTTAATACTGAAATTTTAATCACTGTTATCTATACCTAATGAAATCAATAAAAAGAAGAATCATAGAGCCATTGAATTGTTTGGGTTAGAAAAGACCTTCAAGATCATCAAGTCTAAATGTTAACCTAGAACTGCCAAGTCCACCACTAAACCATGCGCCTAAAAGCCACATCTACTCGTCTTTCAAATAATTCCATGGATGGTGACTCAACCACTTCCCTGGGCAGCTGTTTCAGTGCTTGACAGGCCCTTCATAGAATCATAGAATACTTAGGGTTGGAAAGGACCTTACGATCATCTAGTTGCAATCCCCCTGCCATGGCAGTAACATCACACACTAAACCATGTCACCCAAGAGTCCATCCAACCTGGCCTTCATACTGCGAGGGATGGAGCATTCTCAGCTTCCTTGGGCAACCTATTCCAGTGCCTCATCACCCTCACAATAAAGAACTTCTTCCTTACATCCAGTCTAAACTTTCCCTGTTGAAGTTTGAACCCGTTACCCCTTGTCCCATCACTACAGTTCCTAATAAAAGAGCTCTAATGGGGCGTGTCTCTCTAGCACTCTTGTAGTGCTCCTTTGGAATTTTTCCTAATATCTAGTCTAAACCTCCCCTTGCAGCTGTTTCCTCTTGTCTTATCTCTTGTTACTTGGGAAAAGAAACTGACCTCCACCTCACTACAACCTCCTTTCAGGTAGCTGTAGAGAATGATAAGGTCTCCCCTGAGCCTCCTATTCTCTAGACTAACAACCCTAGTTCCCTCAGCTGCTCCTTATAAGACTTGTGCTCTAGATCCTTCACCAGCTTTGTTGCCCTTCTCTGGACATGCTCCGGCACCTCAGTGTCTTTCTTGCAGTGAGGGGCCTAAAACTGAACATAGTATTCGAGGGGCAGCCTCACCAGTGCCGAGTGCAGGGGAACAATCACTGGCCTAGTCCTGCTGGCCACACTATTTCTGATACCAGCTAGGATGCTACTGGCCTTCTTGGGCATCTGGGCACACTGCTAGCTCATATCCAGCTGTCTGTCAACCAACATACATACCCCAGTTCCTTTTCCACCAGGCAGGTTCGCAGACACTCTTCCCTAAGCCTGTAGCATTGCATGCGGCTGTTGTGGCCCAAGTGCAGGACCCAGCACTTAGCCTTGCTGAACCTCATATAGTTGGTCTTGCCTCATTGATACAGCCTGTCCAGATCCTTCTGTCGAGACCTCCTACCCTCCAGCAGACCAACACTCCCATCCAGCTTGCTGTCGTCTCTGAACGTACTGAGGGTACACTCAATCCCCTCATCCAGATCACTGATAAAGGTACTAAACAACTGTCCTCAATACAGAGCCCTGGGGAACAGCACCTGTGATTGGCCACCAATAGGATTTAACTCCATTCACCATCATCTTTTGGGCTTGGCCCAAGGTATTAAGTACCTCAACCTTTTCCTCATCCTTTGTTACTGTGTTTCCCCTGCATCCAATGAAGGATGGGGATAGCCCTTAGCTCTCCTTTTATTGTTAATATATTTGTAGAAACATTCTTTTCCCTTTACAGCAATAGCCAGGTTCTAGTTCTAGTTGGGCTCCAGTCATTCTAACTGCTGTACACCTTATCCCTGCCTCAACCTTGTGGAAATGAGATGTCCTGAAAGTCAGTAGCATAAGTTAGAAAAAACTCAGCACAGCTGTTTTTGAAAGATAATTCAGAAATGGAAAAAATGCCACTGTTTAGGATTGATAATATCACAGGTTATTCTGCATACATGCAGCTTTGAATAGTGGAGCCCAAGAGTTCTAGGCATTTCACATTTTATCATGCACTAAATCCATCAAGACATGAGCAGATATTCTGCCCTAGCTCCTACATCTCAGTTCTGTCCTCATAGTAAATTGCTGCTTAATTTTTCATTATATCATGAATCAGAATCAACATATTTTTAAAATCAAGCCTCTATTAAAAATAAAATCAGTAAGACTGTCACAGAACACAGACTGCTGTGAAACTGTAGCATTTACAAGCGTTCCCTCTCACCAAGAGTCCCAGATAAGTGAGAAGGTGCATGTAAGGAGCAGAGCGCTATTATTTGGCACTTTAATTTGCTACTCCGAGTAAACAGGATGGCAATGTTGCCGGACTGACTTTTACATGAGCAAAGTAAGATCCAAAGGGCATTTCACACAAACTTTAATAATGCTGGGGAGTATTGTGCACGGTCACAAGTGCACTATGGAGTGTAGAAGCTGTCACATGTAGAATTCCCTAGGCAATCTGACAATGTAAAGCAAGGAGTTTGTGTGGTTTCATATATTGATACACGCCAAGTGTCCAGCCAAATGGCCTGGTAAGTTCAATTTATGATTTCTATTGTGCCTCAAGCAGATACAACCTGGCAGTTGCAATGCCATGTTCCACTTACGTGGCACACCAAGGTCCCTTTCTGGAATGACAGTTTGCAGAAATAAATTTGTTCTGTTGTCTCAACTAGTGCTGCAGATATAATGGTGCAATAGACCTGGGAAGGGCATCGGAGTTTTAAAACATTCCAGAGAGGCCAAGAGAATATTACTTTTTTAATCCTGATACCGCAGTAGGGGAGGGGAAAACAAAAACAAAAAGGGGGGGGCAAAAAAATAAAGCTAGCATTCTTATTTACTTGGCTCAGTTCTCAGTTATGTGAAAAACATAATTAAATCATTTTGAAGTCATAAAAGGCATCTATAATAGCTTTTTCCAAAGTCCAATTTCATGCCTCTTCATGGAAGTAGTACCTCAGAAATTGCTTCTCTTCATGAATACAACTTCACTTGACAGATAAAATCCTCAAAAAATTACCAAGCAGAGACTCACAAGGCAGTCCTTTCCTGGAAACTCAGCCAAGAACTTGGAATCAATTCATAAAAGGACTGAATAACAACAGATCCCAGAGAATGGAACACGTGATTCAGTAACCCAGCTTCTTTTTTTACGTGCACAACTAAACCCAGCCAAGGATAAGAGAAAGGCCTTCAAGCTAGAAGAGAATTTAAAATTCTTAGCAAGGAAATATTATACTGGAGAAATAAAATTCTTATTCAATTGTCAATTTTTTCATTTATTCTTCCTGGGAGACAGACAGGCACTTCTGAACTGTGGCAGGGGCTGGAAAAAGTGATACGTTTTTCAGAAGCAGCATTTACGGTGTCTGCCAGCTAAAGAGGCTGAACGTTTAAATTTTTTCTTTGCAGTAAGTAGGGTTGGCTTGAAAGTTGGCTTCTGGAGCGTATTTGCCCCATTGGAGGTGCACAATTCATGACAAATTCCACTTAGAGTTGTATATTGCTGCTTGTGTCTGAAAAGACTCACAATTGCCAATTCTCAAAATACTGTTGCAAGTGGTTTTCTTAATGGCTCAGTTATCGGAGTGTTACGAATCTGAGTCTTGTCTCAAATGTGCATGTTACTGTGCATAAATAGAGACGTTCAGAGAAGCTAGAAAATATGAACCTTCGAATCCCAAAGCTTAGAAAATCACTGTGAATGAAAGATACTGTCCTGATGTCTGGGAGGAAATGCACCATATATGCTTGGTGATTTGTCATCATCTCACCATGCATCCAGCTAGGATTGCTTAGTGGTAATTTTTCTGGAAGAACTAAATACACATAGAGCACCAGTTGAAAACATGATCAGCAATAAACCATGAAGTATGGTAACATTTGCTGCCATTTTACCATGACTCCTCTTTCTTCATTGCTTTTCTTCTATTTTACCCAGCTAACGAGACTTTAGCCTTTGGCAGCGTGCAACAGATTCAGTATTGCTGAATTTGAGTTGCAACAAAAGCAAAAGTATTGCTTTTCATTCATTGCTTCATTTAGGTGTAAGTCAGTGATCCACCCAGTGCAGCAGCTGCACTGCTCAAAACTGCATCATAATTGCCCATACATTCTCTTGAGATAGGCACAAATAATTCCTAGGAATTATTTTACTTTTTACTGAATATTTTCCCTAGGATAACATTTGTTATTTTCTCATTGTGTTTCAGCACCTTTTTCAAAGCATTTCAAACATCTAGAGCCCAAAATAAAACCCTTCCTTTAATCCATCTGATAAATCAGACAACTAATAAGTGGCATGCTCCAATAATGATTATTTTTTCTGCCACATGTAGCTTTTATTGTTAGTTAACAATTATATTTTTGTATAGCTGTCCCATTTCATCTACAGGAAAAGAAAAAATGCAGTATTTCACAGCAGATGTCATTGACACATTATATTAGTGGGAATAGTGTAAATAAATGTCATTCGTGTATCCTGCCCCTTTAGCTTTATTCTCTAAGGTGTAAGCTGAAAAGGCTGATAAATAAGTTAATAAAACATGATGTAAAAATTCTCAGCATCCCAGAGTCTGAGATTATTAGAGGCACAGCTGCAAAGGATAACACCAAAAATTAGCAACTCAGGTGATATGCTTTAGAGGTTAAACTGTACTACAAAGATCAGCCCTGTTTCTAGCTACTGACAATACATAAGGAATCACTATGGTATTTACACAAAGGCTTCATGTACTACTTAAACATTTGGCTACTATATTCTGGCACATTAAAAGTTAACCTGGCTCTTCCCTGGCTTCCAGAGGGAGAAAAAGATGGGGGAGAAAACTACCTGTTTTTTTCTCCAGTTTCCATTTTTAAAGTTTTTGATATTTTTGAGAACAGTCCAACCATGCCAAGTGCTTGGCTTAAGACAATGAAGACTGTGCAGGTTTCTCAGGGGCTGCTGCTTCTCTCAAACTATTTTGATGTATCCTCTCCACAAAGTATAGAAAAATAACAGTATCTCTCAGTCTAGCTTTTCACTACTTCTTCAAGTAGAAACATAGGACATGGACGTAACTCTAGTTGCTCTCAGCTCATTTCAAGCTTGGCAGAGAGCCTGGTCATCCTCTCCTTAGAGAACTATCATGCTTCGACTATGTAGGATTCAGTGAGCAGAGCCCTCAACATCCAGAATAGGAAGGTAACAAAGAAATGCATCACCTTAGTTTACATTTGTAACTATTTCTTGCAACTCAGCATCATAAGAATTGTTTGTTGTTCTTTTTTTTTGCAAGACTGGTCTAGTGGAAGGTGTCCCTGCCCATGGCAGGTGAGTAGGCCTAGATGATCTTGAAAGTCCCTTCCAGCCAAAACCATTCTAGCATTCTATGATCATCAGAAGCTACACATCAGAAGATAAACTTGGTTATAGGTCTTATAGCTTGGAAAAATCAAGACTGTATTTACCTGTCTGTAAACCGTTCTTACAGGAGACTCTTTTCAGCATGGTATAAATTTTGCATGTCATTTGAAGACTTTCATAAACAGCTGTGTATTTTGCCCTCATAAAATATGGTTATGAAATTTGGCAAAATTATGTAGTCATCATGTAATCTTCAACAGTTCAAAGAACATGAAGCAAACCTTTCTCCTGAACCACGTTTGTTGGTAGTTTACTAGCTATGCAGTCAAAGAAATCTATAGCAGCTTTTATCACCGTCAAGAGTAACAAAATCATTCAGTGGAAGAGCCCTCTGAAGGCAGGAAGCCTTTTACAAATGTGGAACATCTTTAGTTGGGATTAGATGTCCTTTTTCCTTGACTTAGTAACAGAACTATTTAAAGGATGCTTAGACTTCAAAGAGAATTTGCTCCACAGAGATAAATATTCCCACCATTTCTATAACATTCAGTCGTGCTAGGAGTTTGAACAGCAATTACAAGAAATTCACAGTTATAGTATCACCTTTTTTTTTTCTTGAAAATTAATAATAGAATAAAACCAGGATACAAGCATCTTTCCTGCAAAATATTTGTATTACTAATGGGCTTGTGCCTGAAAAATTATGCTGTTTACATATTGATGATAGCTAAGTCCTTATGCACTCATGAGAAGAGACATGTACAAATATATTTATAAAACATCAGTGAAACAAATTGATATATGACTGTTAGTTATCTTCTTGCCATTCCCTGTTCCCAAGCCTAGTAGAAAAGCTTTGTATGTCCAAAGTTAAAGATAAGATTGGAACAGCTGAGAAAAAAAAAAATCCTTTATTTATTTAATGACTTTTAATAAAAGCCATTAAGTGCATGAATTTCAGTACAGTCTGTATAGTAGAAAATCTGAATAGATGATTACTGTGAAAATAAAAAGGCAATTAAAGAGGCAATAATTTAAAACACTTGCAGTGTAATTAGATTTTTCATGAAGAAAATAAAAATTGAAAATTAAATTGGGAAAGCATTTTCTTCAGCAGCTAAATTTAAGTGTGTACAGTTCACCTTCACTTTTCCTAACAACCAGGATATAATTCTATTTAAATTTAGAAAAGGCCTTGCTTTATTTTGTAAAGCCTATCAGCACAAACTGATTTCCCCCTTCTCACCCCTGCCAAGTGCAAGGCTACCTTGAGACTATACAGAAAGTATTAGAATTGATCAGTCACTGCTGCCAGGTAACTGAAGGGATGGTCTGCATCAAAAGCAAAGATGTATTTCTGGGCTTGCCTTCTTACTAAAGGAGACCAACATCCACACATTTCTTCCGATAAATTATTTCTAGCAACTTAATTCTGTAATACTACTTCTGACTAGAAGATTGACCCTTAAGCAGTTTGGGTTTTAACCCTGCTCCTTCAATTCATTACTTCTGCTGCACATTTTGTATCTCCTTCAGTCTTGCTCACAGTTTCTTTTGGCTGAGGATCAAATTTTCCTTCATCTCCCCACAACAGCTGCTGAAGACATACTGGTAATTGATTTATTATGGCTTCATTATATTCCCATATTTACAGTATATAACACGATAACATGTCAATTATAATATTATATGCAACATATATATAATATTCTATGTAAAATATTACATATGACATATTATATTTCTATCTTGATCTTCAAGAACATTACCTGGACCTCTGTTTTTCTGCATGTGTTTCAATAGATAGGTCTTGCTTTCAGCCCAGGGTTGGAGATGGAGTCTGAAAACTTGTAGGTATAACTTCTAATACAGAATCAGCTACATATTGTTTTCAACAACAATCTGTGAGTTGCCAAACAAGATTCAAAGCAACACTTACAGGCCTGAGGGGTTTCGATTAAAAAAAAATAAATAATTTTTTTTTTTACTAAATCTTTCATTTGGTCTAGATCCTAAATTAAGTGGTTGAATTTCAGAAGCACTGGGCATTTTTTAATTCCAGCTGCTAGAAGGAATTGTCTCAATGGGAACTATAGCTGTACACCATATCTCAGGAAAATATTTAATTTGGGCATCTAAATCTGAATGTAAATGATTAATTTAGCTACCATCTCTACAAACAAATAGTAAGTGCTGCTGAAACAAGGAAAGTGCCTGTTGATTCAGAGCTCTTTCACAGCCAGATTGACTTTCAATGACGTTTGGGTTGAAGAAATTCTGACATTCCTGTCTAGGGAGGTTTTTTTCTTTTCCTTACAAGTTTCTGGGTCTTGTGCTTGCAGTAAGGAAATCTTGACATCTTTTTGTCTCTCTCTCAAGTTTTTAATTTTGCTACGTGTTCCTCATTTTCTCTCCCTCCAGCACACTACCAAAAGTTCTCCATTCTGAACACACTCAGTTATTCCCCCAAAAGAACCATTCCAAACTGTTCTATTGTCCTGAGCCCAGCATACAGAACAAAGAACTGTAGAAACAAAAAGCTTTTCTTTCTACCTGCTTCTAAAAGACAGTCTCTCCAACAAAAAAAAAAAAACAAAACAACAAAAAAACCCCATGCAATACTTAGGGAACTGTGAAAAATAATTCTAATATCACATTTTAAAAAAGAGGGGTTTCAGAAGACAAAAATATATTATTTTGCAGCATTTTCCCTTTCTTGTTTGTTAATGAGGTTTGACGGCAAGTCAGAAAATTCATTATTGCAACCTCCTCACTGTTAACCAAACTACAACTGTATTATTACTTAAAGCACTGTAATATACATTAAGCCTATAATATATTCTTTTCTTCTTTTACCATGCTTTTATGGCTACTATGAATGAACTTCCTTACCTCTAACCATAGCTACTCTGCTTGCCTCTTTCTAGCACCTATGGCCACTACCTCCCCTCAAGGCAGTTTACCACCAAACTCTTCCATCCTGCTATCATCTGAAGCATTGCAAATGCAAATGAACCTAATCAGATTTTTTTTGTGTGTGACAGCAACATTTCAGAGCTTTCAGGAAGCAGTAATTGTCATCTCCTGCAACAGCTCTTTCATAGTCCTTCCATGTCCCTCTCTGTAACTCTTACCAAACCCAGGCAAAGAAGGAAATTTAGCAGCCTTCAGTGGTTAAACTTCAGTTCACAAGCAATTTTGATGATTTCTTTGGTGTAGCATTGCTACTTGTTGTATGTGTCTTTCATTTAAGAACATTTGTTCTATGGATGGCAACAAAAAAATTGCTGGATTCTTACTCCAATTCTGGTGCTAAACTAGTTCTTTGTCATGTTTCCCTTCCCTAAACCAATCTTTCCTTCCTGTTTTTTCCCCACAGTTATAGAAAAACACATATAAGCTAATCCTATAATGCAGGCACATATCATTTTCAGAACCATATGATAAGAATCAACTGATAACAGACACAAATTTTAAGTGAATATGGTACCTCACAAGATGAATCTGCAGTAGGATAGCAACAGAGGGTTGCTTGGTTGTTTTGTTTTTCTTTCTAGAATTAACTTCATTATTGCATTGCATGGCTTTCGTATTTGCAATAATACTTAAGAAAAAATCTTCCATCTCTGTATACCGTAAAGCTATACTCTAATGTCCTCAGTTACAAAATTATGCTTTTTACTTAGTCCTATGATATACTACATAGAGTAACTTCAGAACTATGTTCCAACATATGGTATGGTTGTACTGTGTGAAAACAGCAGTTTAAACACAGTTTAATTATGTGAACATTTGAATATACATAAATATGTGCATACATATTTAACACAGTTTCAGCACTCCTTTCCAAGCCTTACTATCTAATGCAAAATCAGCCTCACATTTGCCTGACGTAACCTGCAACATCCATTGAAAACCTAAGCCAGAAAACAATCTAAACAAGTGGACAGTGTACACCCTAGCAGTCACAACCAGTTTCAAGTTATGTCCTTCAAATAGCTGATGAATGGACATTTATGTCTGTAAGACAGGTCTATCAGAGGAGCCCTGAATAAAATAAAAACTTCAAATACCATTTAAATTAATGAATCAGGTCAAGTCAGGTAATTTATCACCTGCCTAAATTGGAATCCAATCTGAGGCATCCTTTAAAAAAAAGACACATTCAAATGAGGTAACGTTCACAGGGAAGTTCACAGTGAAGATAATAACTTAAATGAGAAAACGCCTGCATGGTTTTTGTGAAGTCTGACAGGGATTCTGTGCAAAAGCAGCATGGCAAGCAAAAGCAAATTTCCACAAATTAATTTGACCTTGATGAAAGGCACATATTTTTATCAATCAGACTTAACAAATATTGACTTAATGCGTTAACCAAAGGCATACATAAACATTCAGGTTGTTAAAACAATTGTCAAGTTCACTTTCCTTCTAAAATCACAGTTTGCTGATAAAGATCTAGCTGAACTTAACCTCTTAAAAAAAAAAACACACAACAACCTGTATTGCCTCATAAAGCAGAAGTCAGTTGGATTAGTCTTCTCTGCCTATCAATTGCTAAAAAAAGATGTGTCACGCAGGCAGACTGAAATCTAGAGCCAGAGTGCTGGCTAGGATAGGATAGGATGTATGAATAAATAAACCTCGTATAATTATAACCACAACAGGTTCCATGGCCATGGCCCATCCTCCTATAGCAGCACCAGCCAGGAAGCTGGGGGATGGGGGGAGCAGAGAGGACACACTATTCCTTGTGACTACCATTTATCACAGTGGTTTTATTTCCAGTGGAAGGCCAGCAGGGCAGCATACTTCAAGGAGCATGTTATGGGTCACCAAGTAGAGGACTTTCCTAGGAAAAGAGTAATAGGCAGTAACTAACTCATTTTCAAAAATACGAAAGGTGAAAAGACACTTTAATGGTACTTTCCATATTTAGTGAAGTATTGGCCTTTGCCAAAAAGGGAGGATAGCAGCTTGTGTAAAATGGTGACGTCTTATTTCAAGCCACTCCAGCAGCAGAGTGAAGAATCAACCATCATTTTGAGCAAACCAAGATTTCCAATAAATTTCCCAAGCGAAGTGTGCCCACTATCACTCACTGAGAAAAGATAAGATCTGTACTGCCAAGCAAGGCAGGAGGTCCAAGCTAATGCTGGGGGTCCCTGCAGGAAAGGTTCCGCACTTGAAAGAATGGAGAGCTGTTGAACTTCTCTCTCCCCCAAGATCAAACTCTTCTCTGAACTGTCAGATTCCATGGAAGGAAGGAAGAGCAGGGACCTCAGCAGAAGCCAGGCTTCAGCCAAGCACTTTCAAACATTCAGTAACATGAGTGCAAGATTAGATTTGAGGAGTACACAAAGGCTTTTTCTGTACCATGATATTCAGACACCTATTTTGTGTCACATCCAGCCTTCACCAAAGAAACACCTTGAGGCATTTCGTGACTATGTTGACATTTCAGTTATGCTGCACTTAAATAGATTTGGTTGTGCTGAGTCTTATTTCTTGCTAAAATACTTCCCATTCTAAATATAGATTTTAAGAGTTATTTATTAAGTCAAATTCTGACAGGAAGCATACCAAGGAAGCAGCAAAGCTGAATGTCACAGTATCTGCCTCCTCTTTTAAAAAATTCTTTCTGTCTTTTTTCATCTGCTGCATGACTGGAGGCTGTGCACAGACAGCACTGCAATGACAGAAACAGATCTCTGTAAGGAATCCTTACACTGGATTCAGCATGAGGAAAGGCAAAAAGATTCTTTTCTCTTCAGTCTCCTAGAACTGGCTGTAAAATGAGCTGGAGATCAGCCTACCTGCTGGCCTGGCCAAAAAGAGTGCAGGCCAACATAAGAAATCCGTGAACAGCCTAGAAATGAATGCTGTTAAGTAACTCAGGAGCCACTTCACCAGCCAAGTACAACAATACTTTTTCCACAAATGTCCTCAAAGTTTATAGGAAGCAATAGTGGCAAAGAACCACAAGATCAAAATTGCTTCCATAATTTAGCAGCCTCTCTGTAATGACTGACTTCCCTACAAGCCATGAAAATGTCAAAGCGTCTGCTAGCAGAGTTTGCAGAGGTCTGTTAAACAACTCACACACAGCAACCTTGTAGGTTACAAAAACATAAGACAGTTTCATACTCTTTGCAGAAAGAAGAAAAACTAAGAGTCAGTTAAGTTTCATAAATGTCTCCTCTTCTGCTTATTTGTGGCTAAATAAGTGAAAGAAGGTAACACCAGACTCTCTAGGTATAAAAGGTTTACATTAACATTTTTCTAGCACAGATGGTGAATCTTTGCTGCTTTAGTTGTTCTGCAAGTGACAAGTGTTATAAAGCCTGAGTATTTTTCTACATGTATATTTAAGATTTGTACTAACTGCTGCTTATCCAAAGAAAGTAATAGCTTTGAATACTGCTGAAAAGTATAGCATAATATTGGCAAAGTTTTTACTGAATCTGTCTTTATAAGAAAGAATAAAACAAGGGTACATAGCTATTCAGCAATATCTACTACTCACTTTTTTAACGTGCCTGGAAATATTTGAGGGAATGTGAAGGTGATCTCTTGAGAGTATGACCAGTACTCACTGTTACCTTTTAAATCCCATGCAGAAACATCATTGCCAAAAATAGCCTCCTAAAGGTGACACTTCTATGAAAGATGTCACAAGTTGCAGCAAAAGCCGCATGGGTATATAAGCAATACCTACAGTGCTACTTATTACAAGTTGCACATTTATTTCATGTACTCCTTTTCCTATTTGATATACCTTTCCCTACTTTACGTGAAGTATTTTGGTTTGGAGATTTGATTTATTTTTTTTTTAATTTTGAAATGAGATCTTGAAAAATCTCATTAGACGAGAATGTGAAATGTATCTACAAAACAGTGGGTTTGATCCAAAAACGGAGTTTGGAAACCAAAGAGCAAGAAACCCCTGCTGTACACTACACTGTTATCCCATAAGAAAACATTCTGCAAGGCAAAGAAAGCAAATTTTCCAACCAAAAATATTATTTAATAAAAGAGAGGAAAATATAACTACTTCATACATAGCTTGACATGAATCAGGTAATAAACAGATAGTAGCACATGTACTTAGGCATAGGCTTTATATGCACTTTTTTACAGGTCAACGATATGTAGAACTATTTACATATATCCTTATGCGCATACATCTTGGATCATCAGTGTGGAAATGATTTCTCACCAGCTGCCTGCCTGCCCCCAAACCATTCATGCACCAACAGAAACAGAGGGGACAGTGAGAGCAGACTAGAACAAATTCCTTTGGAAATACCCTCAAGGCTGCCTGTGCTCAGCCTGGGCTGGTTATTTCAGGCAATACCCATCTCTAACCTAGCTTTTACAGCTGTGTGGAGCATGGCAGCTCTTGACAGCACCAAAGCCTGCCAAGAAAATCCTGGGAGTGATAACTCCCTGCTTCTGAGATCTTCTTCTGGTCCAGGCACACAGATATCAGCATATTAGTGAGCTAATCTGAAGCCACTTTACATTTTAAAAGTCAAAACCCCACCACGAGACTTACTGCAATATCTCCTGAAAACAGGCTTTTCGTTACAGACACCATTTGTTGCTGCACTGTCTTGTACACTGCACGGCTGAGGATCCAGATTCAGATTTGGGGGTACTGTTTCTGGCTACCAGTAAAAAAGTAAACTCCTACAGAATATTTACATACTGAATAATGATTATTCAGGTAACATAGAGGTTATATTGTTCTGTTCCAGGTGGGACCTGGAAGTGATGCTAATTTTAGGTCATATTGTGAACTGTAGTGAATAGCTTCTTTATTTTCTATTTTTTATCACTTCCGTTTGCTCTCCTTGTCACTGCAGTAGGTGATTCAGCTACAGTATGTAGATGAGCTGCAGGACAGTAGGTATAAGAAATATTTCCATGGATTTACTATGATGCTTCGGACCCATTTCACAGCTATTATTATGAAACACGGGCAAATCCTGAATTGTTAAATTAATAACAAAGGAGTGGTGTAAATTAAATAGTATCAGCATATCCTACCCCCTACTCTTTTTTGTGGGGAGAAAAATGTAATTTTTTAATAGTTTTAGTACAACCAAGGAAAATTCACATTTTTAAAAGAAGATTGAAGAAAATACAAAGAAACAGAAAATCTAGTTTTCCTTCAAAAACAATTTGCTGTTTTAGTAAAACACAACTGTTATGTTCCTTGGAGTTGTCGTTTCCCTCCCCCCCCAAATGCAAAGTTCTTTCCATTTGAGATAACGGGAACATTTATTAAAAATGTCAAACCTAGCAGCTTTTTTTTGTTCTACAGTGATTTAAGCAGCTACCTTTTTGGAAAAAAATAAAATAAAAATTAATTGCAACTTAAGACAAACATATCCTCTTGACTCTAATGTTAAAGTTGATTAAAATTAGAGATGACCGAGTTCTTTGTTTTTGCATGGTTGGTATAAAAACAAAATGTATAGATTATTCTGAGGGGACACAAGCACCACAGTGATGAAGGGAGGAACATCCCACTGATTAAGCAAACAAATGCATCCTTATACTCTGCTGATATGCTATTAAAATTACGTCTGTTTAATCTGAGGTTAGATTGCAAAGGTTTATGCGCTTTATATACCTGGGGATGTGGTGCTGTTGGTTATTCTCTGTCCCAAAATATATATAGGAGCAGATTACCGCTTCCTCTTCATCAGTTTTCTAAAGCATGGGTAAAGGACATGTAAGGTGTCGGCTCCTACCATTTTCAGAGAAAAGGCAGTTCTTTTCTCTTGGTAGAGCTCTTCTTGTCTCTAATAAGCATCAGAAGTTGCATGATAGCTACACAGGCCTGAAAATTGGGATAGGAAAGACATCTGTACCACCATTCGTTCTGTGTTTTGACCCGCTAAATTGATATGGGAAAAAAGCTTGGCTGGCGTCTAGGATTCACCCTAATATATTTAAACAAACTGCTAATCATTACAATAATATTGGCTTCTTGAAGTAGTGACAAATTGGAAAGGAAAGTCAATTTCCTCATGAGAATGAGGCACAGCATCAAGCAGAGCTGTGCCAAAATTCAGAGTTCATCTTTTAAAGGCAACACCAGATTTTTATTTCAATCCAAAGAGAATAAAACAGGGATTATACTCAGACGTAAGGACTACTAACAAGTCTCCCAATTACAATTATACCAGCAAAATGCAGCAACATATCAACTAGTAAGGAATCCAACTGTTCTGCAGACCTGGGCTGCCTACCAGGCTGAACTATCAGAAAAATACAACTATATCCAAAACGATTTCAAAAAATTTGTATAGAGGACTTTTAAGGGAACACTATTATTTTTACTGACTTTTTCAATGTATAATGCTCTGTGAAGTGCCTTTAACAGTTCATTCAGAGTTTTAATAAATTGAGAGACCATCCAGGATCAGAGATTTACTTTCTTTCAAGCAGCACCTCCAAAACCCCTTCCAACATTCAGAAGTTCAAACCAAATGCTGACTATCACAGTGTGCTCTTCCTGACCTGAATATTTCAAATTCAGAGTTTCCTAACAAAAATCTCCCATCAAACACTTTTTTATTGACAATGGTCTGCTCTTCAGAACAAAGTGAACGACACCTTGAGAATAAGGAATGTATATCTGTAACCCTCCATATTTTATTGGCTACAAAGTTCTCCGACTTTATGCTTTCTCCCTATAAAAAAAAAAAAAAGAGAAAGCTGTGCCATTAAAATCATAAGAGAATCAAGACTGCACTAAGAGCCCATTATCACTGCTAATGAGGCTGATACCGCTGTGTTGAGTTGCTCTTTTGCTACTGCTGCTCCACAATTCAGGCAGTCTGATGAACTTGGATCTGCATTGTCAAACATCAAGAAGGCAGCGCAAGAAGGTCACAAAGTCTATGTAGCACTGGGTACATTGGAAAAGACATAGGAACAGAGATTGTTTAGAAAACAGTGAGTATGCAGATGGCCTTTTTTATTAGCAGAATATATTTCTATCATAGAAAACTTCTGCTATTTAAAAAAAAAATAAAAAAGGAATGCTCCTGTGGTCCACCCAGGTAATTGCAGCTCCAATATATCACAACTTCCCACAGCTACTGCAATGTTAACAGGAAGATGACTTAAAGTTTTCAGAGCAAAGTGTCACTGCTTTCCGTCAGCAACCTGAGATATGGTACATGCATGCATCCCATCCATATGATGTGTACAGCTTC
The DNA here is from genome assembly GCF_034315485.1 of Pezoporus occidentalis. Classification (NCBI taxonomy): domain Eukaryota; kingdom Metazoa; phylum Chordata; class Aves; order Psittaciformes; family Psittacidae; genus Pezoporus; species Pezoporus occidentalis. Next base: position 126,365 of record NW_026915877.1, read on the forward strand.
CAACTCAGCATAAAATCATGCAGTTTAAAATATGACAATCATAACTTCACATTTTCAGATGGTACCATTTGTTACAGGATGGTTGTCTGCTGTGTATTTTATCTTCTACATATGAAAAATTTATAGTCATTCTTGAAAATTTCTGAAAAATTCAAGGAACTCACAACCAACTTTCTCTATAAAACAGCTCACACGAAATATTTCTTTCTAGTGACACTAACACATCAGTGCTATGTCAGAAAGCAGGACTCCCAGAAGCAGCATAATCAAATGGGAAAGGTTTTACTAAACTCAGTATCACTGTTCTCACTGAAAGAGTAAGACAGGGGGCACAACATTCCAAATACTGCTGTGTTGGGGTAGGTCAATAGACTAATATAATAGACTATCAGACCATATGGACAATACAAATACGGCTATTTATACCCAAAACATGATTCAAAACTAAAAAAAAAAACAAAACAAACCACCAAAAACCCATAAAAATAAACAACAACCACAAGAAAAAAAAAACAAACAAAAAAAACACAAAACCAAAAACAGGCAGAAATGTATTAAATCCACACTTCAGATACTGATGTTGCCCAGACTTTCAGCAATCACTTGACATTTGGTTGTAATTTCCACAACTACATGGACATGTGCTGCATTTACCATGTAATTCCATATTTAACTGATTTAAGTTCAGATGAAATTATTGAATTTCATTCTTCAAAGATGGAGATAGCATATATAAAAGATAGATATTGGCACAAATCTGTTGAAAAAACAACTGAAAACTGGGGAAAAAAAAAAAAGTAGAACACCACAAATCCCGAGTTAAGAGGCCTGGAAAGATGACAATTACAACTAAAAGCTAATGTATTTTCCTGATCTTCTATCTCTTACAAGAATGACTATATCCCCAGATAAAATTTAAATTAAATGATATTCAGAAAGCCCTTCAAGAAGAACAACTGGCAGCAGCTGCAGTATTCGTCTTTAGATTTTTAGAGAGAAGATGACCTCACTGCAATATGCTGTTCAGCAGCAACAGCTTTGTCACATCTTTTTTTTTTTCCAAAGAGGAGAAGTGCTCCCTTACTGAGAAGAGTGGGTAGGAAGCATGTTCACCTAATCACTCTCAGGTAACAGGTGCCAGCTGAGATCTCTCAGGCAGCAAGCTTTCATTTTTTTTCAAAGGGAAGTAGACCCCATTTAGATAATTTAGAATAGAATCATTGAATAGAATCATAGAATAGTTAGGGGTGGAAAGGACCTTAAGATCATCTAGTTCCAACCCCTCTCCCATGGGCAGGGACACCTCACACTAAACCATGCCACCCAAGGCTTTGCCCAACCCGGTTCGTTGGATGCTTTTCTTCTTTACCTCGTGAATAGAAAAGGCTGCAAAATTGGCTGACTAATGCTGCAGAAGCTCTTCATAGCCATGAACATGGTTTTATTTTGCAAAGGAAGGAGATCTTGATACCTTTTCTGTGAGAAACAAACACTTGTAGACAGCCCCAGACTCTTCTCAAACTGGCCAGTATTCCTAATTCTACAGTATTAGTAAGTCTGTATTCTGACCTGTTTGAAGCCGTCTATAAAAGACTCATCGAAGCATTTCAGAACAGATTAGAGATAACAGTTCAATCCTTATTTTAAATTACAAGATCTGCAAAGCAAAAAAGAAAATAAAAAAAAAATAAAATAAAAAGGGTGGGGACTGGGTGGAAAGCCAATGGCATAATTTGGGCTGCTTTCCCTCGGCCCTGACAAGGAATGGCACAGAACGGAGTGCTTGGGGTTAATTTGGGTTTCATAATTTAATGAATGGAGCCTGTCAGTCACAGACGAAATGTGTTAATATAACCAAGTCAGGTACCAGGGGGCATTAGAATTCTCTTCTTGGCATAGGACTGCAGTGTCCAAAGGCTATCCTTCAGAATATTAAAACTAAAAGATGCTGATAAAACAGCTTAGCATGTTTAGTAGCTGGTGCACAAACACAATAATCATTTCCACACTGAGTGCAGAATCAATACAACGGATTACTTCCAAATGCCTAACAGAGTGTTTTCAATGTCACCAAGAAAAGTTCTGTCTCAAATCTCGAAGTCTTTATCTCTTGCCAATATATTTCCCACTCACTTCCCTCTGTGACATTTTTTCTAGCTCTGAACATCTTCTGCCTTGTCTTTGACATCCTGCTCTTCCTCAGCTATACAACTTTTTCAAGTTTCATCTGCTCTGTTGCATCCTTGCCATTCTCACCCACATGGAACACTAGGGGAAACAGCAGATACTTCATTCTTAGGTTCCTCCACCTTAAAAAGAGAGGAAAAATTTGCCCAAAAGACTTTCTGTTTCTTATTAGTTACCTAACTTTTTTAATTTTCTTTTCCACCTCCAATTTAATAAAGAAAAAATAAATATCTGTGGCTAGTTTCTATCTTCTCTCTCTCCAGCTTTATAATTCAGTAATTCACTTTCATAATGTCATCTTCCAGTAAATAATTTTATTTTTCTTTATTTTATTTTTCTTTTAACCTTCAGCGCTTAGTAGCTACTAACATAACTTCTACATTCACTTGTTATTTTGACTTTCTATGAGTATTTTATTTTTGGGTCTTTCTGACTGCTATATCTTCTGAGGTTTTAAAGAATTTCTTTTATTTTTTTCATAAATATTTTTTAAACTTTATATGACAAATCTACAACTCAGTGTTTTGTGTATCCCAAAGCAATAAGTAGCAACCACCCCCCCCCCAAAAAAAAACCAAAAACAAACCTCAACAGGTCAAGCATGTAAGAACTGTATTAAAGAACTAATCTATTTGTAGTTTTGATGAACTAAACTAAAGAAGAATTAATGTGGTAAAGAATTCCACAGAAATGTTACATGAACACAATCCACTTAAGCAAGACCAAAAATTAACAAAAAGAGACATTGAAACAGAATGGGAGACTCAGCGGAGAACACTGCTGAACATCTATAAGAAGAAAAGCAAGTAGAGACAACAAACAGGAATGAATACCAGATTTAGTAAGGTCTTAGACAGAAAGCACACAAAAAGCTGGAAAGGCCTAGAGGCTCTGAACGATGGACTCAGAATAGGAAAACGTAGAAAAAAGAAGTTTTATGCTCTACTGTTCTTTTCAGTATTGTGAATTATTTTCTGCTGTCTGCTGTGCATGCCCTTTCCTTTAACATCCTCTGCTTTTTCATGATGTATTTTTGTGGCAAATAATCTATACTTTTTCTTTTTTTTTTTTCTTCCCCCCCCCCCCCCCCAACCCAGTTTTCATCTATTTCAAAATCTTTGCTTCTATGTAAATGGTGATACTTCTAAAATGTACTCTTCAGTTCCCGGGGCATCTAAAAGAACAGCAGCCCTCAGATCATTTAACTACTGAGCTGACTGATGGAGTCCTATGGTTTAGTGACAGTCAGTTTCATCTACTCGGTGTAGGATGTTACTTTATGGATATTTCTACTTGGCTACACAAACTCTAACTGTAAAATACTTCTTAAAAGCAATGTTTTATATTAAAATGACATGATTAAATTTAATCCTTGATCTTTGGTGTTAAATGTTTTAGAGGGGATATATTACCTGGGCATGGGTGAGGTGTTGACACTTGTTACTTATACCCAGCACTTTGACAGCAGAACTACCATGATCCATATTTCATCCTTAAAGAAAAAAAAAAACACCAAACCAAAAAACAAGCCCCTGCACCTCTTCCATGCTATGCTTCAATATTTAATTGCCTACTCGTAATTATTTGCAACAATTTATTCCTTTAACCACAAAGGAAAGGTAAAAGGGAAAATAATAAATAAATGAATGAAATGAAACACATACTATTGGGTTGTAAGATTAAAATTATTTTTAAAAATTAGATCTAATTTCAGGTAAAAATCTTTCAGTTCACTGGATATCCCTAAGGAACTATCTTCATACATATTTTAGCTCTTTAAGAATTTATGTTCTCTTACATTGAATCATGCTGCAAACAATACACACACAATTTTCTGTGAGTAGCAATCAGGAAAAGAATATAAAGAAAATCAATGCTTTCTGTAAAAAAACAAAGAACACTGCAGAAATAATAGAAGTTCTGATAGCTATGTTTGAATTTACTTTTTAAAGATGAAGCATGGGTCTGCATTTGGTAAAACAGCTTCTAAATCAAAGAAAACTTCTAAGTAAATTGAATATATTTGTCCAGCTCACGTATTAAAGTCAAAGTAGGACTAGTAACAACCAATCGCCCTCCCGTTAAACCTTTAAGACTCTGCAGAAGGGTAACTCCAAACTCTTTGGAATGTGGAGGCACATTCACAGTAAATAGCTAATACAGAAAATAACAGGTGGCTGTTGTTTCACTTACCTGTTATTGCTCTCTGTGGAGTCAATCAAATGTGCAAGCACTGCTCAACTGATTCAGAGCAAAGCCAGGCTGGTAGAAATGCTTTTTAACCCAAAAGAGCTATTCACCTCTGTGTATCTGTTAAAATTAAAATCACTCCCCGCATATAAAGCAATTTGTGTACGTGTGCTGGATCATGTGCTCACCGTCTTTGATCTTCCAGATTTTCCTTTAGATTATCCTTTTCTTGCTTAAACATCACTTATTGAAACCTAACCAAGATCACATTGATAAGAGCTATCTAATACCGCAGAGTAGTAATTATTGAGACAACAGTAGTTGTGGCACAGGAGTAGACATGAAGGAAGAAAGAGACTAGTGGAGATCTAGTACACAATTTGAGTTCTAATATGAAAACTCCTGTTTCAGTGATTCTTCAGCCATTTACTATGCAAATTTATTGTTAAATCTGTGTTTATTATTGGTATAAATCTACTTCTCTACAACTGTGTACAATTAAGCTTTTAAATCAGAAGCATAAAAAGTATGATTTCACACCCAGGATCTTCCCCTTTTAGGAAGCTTGCAGGCTCCTAAGTTTCTTCTGTAACCCCAGATATCTTGAAAGTTCTGCATTGCAAACTGTCTCATGACGCAAGGCAGACAGCTCATGCATTTTCCAAAACAGCTGTAATTTCAATGTTACACAGAACCACAGAATGATTTAGGTTGGAAGGGTCCTTAAAGATCACCTAGTTCCAACCCCCCTGCAATGGGCAGGGACACCTTCCACTAGACCAGTTTGCTTCAAGCCCCATCAACCTGGACTTGAACACTGCCAGGGATGGGGCAGCCACAGCTTCTCTGGGCAACCTGTTCCAAAGTCTCACCATCCTCACAATGAAGAGCTATGAGATTAAGGTTGCAATATGGGGTTTGTTCTCTATCATCAGAATACCTTGTCTTTTGTGGCTGGAAGAAAAAATGGCATTCACCATCTAGCAGCAGGAATATTGTGACAACCATACAACAACAAGAACCTGGATTAGGTAGATTAGGACAGGAAGAACAGAAGGGACAACTTGAATAGTCAGAATAAAAATCAGCTGGTAAAGGATGCATTTTATATACACACCTACTGGCTGTGTACCTGATGGTGTACTGATACTTGCCCCAGTGTCTCTTGCTGACACTAGCATATTGTTAAGGAATCCTCACAGCAATCTCCATTCTTAGAATTTTCAGGTTTGGGACAGCAGAAATGCCTTGTATGAAAGTTTTGTTCCTCTGGGAGCTATGCAAAAGGAAAACCTTGATAGAGCAGCAAATTGACAAGGACAGGAGCTGGTGCTTAGCCCACCTGCAAAGCCACAGAGGTTGCATAATGCAAATTAAACTAAACCCTATAATTCCTGCAGAGTGGCTTTCTTCTGTATTTTGGTGATGATTGTCACTCATCTTGATGTGAACTGCTATGCTCCTCATTGCAAGCTGTTACTGTTTTTTCCCTATGTATTTCAGGCATGTGGAATGCCAAGTCTTTTACTGCCGAGCTACTGTTCTAAGGATCTTATCCTAACTTTATGTTTTTCTGCACATTTCAGTGTTTCTTCATTTGGTTCATGATGCAGTTGGCGCTAGCCTAGATCATGCCCTGTTTTTCTAACAGCTTTCTTAGTTTTGATTTGCTCCCTTTTATGCAGAGCAAGAAATTTTTTTAAATGGACATTTGTATTTCACATTTGATACTTGAAATCTTGGAACAAATAAAAATACCTACTTTACTTGAGAAGCACCAGGTAGCCCTGTGTTGACCACATCTATTATTTTTAAGTTGTTCAAAATATATATTTTGATCCAGGGAAGAGAGGAAATGGTTCCTTTCAAGTCTGATTTTGAAATACAATAGAAAATTAGAGGTAAATAAAACTAGGAAATATATCCCAGATTATTTTATTCCATTTCTACAATTAGAGGGATTTTGAAATTAGTTTAGTATTTAAGAGCAGTAAATCAAAATGTCTACTGCACAGCTGCTAACACTGGGCCCATACATGAGTTCTCGAGAGCAACTCAGAATGTGTAGTAGATTTCTCCACAAGAATGAGATGTGTCTGCAGTCACACTCAAACTCTTTTTCTGAGTAAAAGGGACAATGCCATACAAATGGAACAAATAATTTCTTGTTAGCCCAATTCTTGCTTATAGAATAAAAGTCCACTATCCCAAATTATACAACTAATGCAGAAAAGCCTCAATAATAATAGGGTACATCAAAGCTGAGACAGGTCAGGCAATACTGACTTGCTCACTGTGCAATTGCTGCAATGAAGTACAACCAGCTCAAGTGCAGGAAAGCTCAGATGGGTCCTGAAACCTGGCTTTTACTGGGTAAAGTTTGCTCCTTGTCAGTTGATTCCAAACCAAGAAGGATAAATCCCTAAACACTATTAATTTTATTCTTTTATTTGAAATATGCTTATAATAGCTTTATTTTACAGCCCTGTTTAATTGGTATTTGAGCTTAAAAACAAAAAAAACTGAAAAAACAAAACAAAAACATTCTTTAAAACACTTTTACATATGTAAGAACTCTTTCTACTATAAAATATTTTGCTAGGGTCACTAGAATAATTATCTTCTATTAAGAATGCTGGGTTTTGTTATGAGATGGTATTCTCATTTGAGATTCAACAATTAATAAAATGTGAGATAGGCTGGTCACATAATTTAAGGTCCTTGCATTAAGGTTTTAGATACAGTGGTGGTGAAGTGTAGGAACCATACCAGCACAAAATATCGTTTCCTACAAAAAAGTATTATAACTCATTATCTACATTTCTCTAAATTTTAGTTTGCATTTTGACTCCAATGAACACTTTCAAAACATAATTCTGTACAGCAAATATTTTAAAGTGCATAATTTAATGTGTGCTACCGTGTGACTACTCCACATAAATACAACCTTATTATACAAATGAGTATTTTTTGCCAGTTACTGAGGGCAGAATTCCCTATAACTGTAATTTATCCATTTTCTTGGTGATGCATGACTAGCTCAATTTCTCTTACTGGCTCATACTGAAAAAAATAGTAGAGATGTGTCTCTATTAAAAAAAAGCAGCAGGTATTTTTCCTTGACTGTATTGAATACTGGTAGGGGGCAAATTTAACATGTAATCAGATTCCACCTTTACAGACCTGGATTTCAGAATAAACCCTCTTTCTAAGTTGGTACTAGCTGATGATGCATATTGGATTTACCAAAAATTTAAGTATAAATTGCTAATTAACAAAGGTGCTGTTAATGAAATATAAATATTCTTGTGACTTAGTGATAAAGAAAATTACTTTCAGATCACTTTTGGATTATTCTTGACAGTACTACATAGAATGGAGCTACCTTTTTTTCCACTTGCCTAGATGTATGATACTAGCTTTATTAGTAGCTTACATCCAGTAAGAAACTTTCATTTCTTATACTTTTATTAGATTTTTTAAAACATAGCTTACATTTCAAGTTCCTTTCTAATTTGATGTTTGGACACTGGAAACTGAGAATTTTGGCCAAATCCCCAGATGGTTAGGACTAAAGATGAATGAGAAAACAGAAGAAAACCTTGTAGGAAAGGAGTCAACATGCATATTTTTTTCTCTTTTCTTCTTTCTTCCCATTCACATGATGAAGCATTGTGACATAGAAATCATAACAAAGAAAAGGCTACTTACTCATTACTTTTGAGTAATGACACTACCTAAAGCTGGCACAAGTAAGCAGCTGTACTGCATTTCAATTTCATTTCACTGTACTGGAAGAGGACTGCTTAATGACACTCTTTAGGAAGGTCTTGTATTAAAACAAAGCAAACCGTTGCTAAAGTTTATAGCAATGTGTGTATCTTCTTATTTTTTTGCTTTGGCTCAGAATAAGAAGTGGAAAGTGAAATCACTTCACCAAGTTCACTTTTCCAACTGCTAAAATTCCTGCCTGTATACTACAATCCAAAGAAAAAGTGTTTTGTTTTAATATATGGTTAATGGTTACTTCATTTTCAAAGGGAAATGGTGGAATGCTCATCAAAATTATACTACAGGGAGCAATCTCAAACTAAAATAGGGATGGCCAGAAGATATAACATAAATATTTCATCTCAAATTTCTTAGGCTCACTGGTAAATAACTCTGTGAGTGGATCAAAGTAATTGTCAAGAGTGTTTTATAAATGAGAAATAGACTGCTCAGTAGAACTGTGCCCATAATATAATAGTAGAAAATTCTCTACCCTTAGTTCAAAACCTAGAAATTGGTTTTTGCTTAACAGCAATTGATAGGGAGAGCTGCAGGATCACACCCTACTTGTTCAAAACTGATCATTACCACTTTAAGTGTTCCAGTGAATAAATACTTACTTCTGTACTGGTTCCAGTAGATTACTGGATGAAAAAAATGAGTATTTGATCAATTTCATTTTTAAATTGAACATTCATATTGCATTTTGTCTGACTTTTTGACAGATACACTAAATTGAAATTGATACTGGAGTTCTACTGAGTGTGCCTAATTGATAATACTGGCTAATTAAATTTACAACTTCTATGCATATTAATTCTCCACTTTTATTTTGGCACTCTGAAATTCCATCAAGCTCCAGCTAATAAAGAATGCAAACATTAATATGTAGCCAGTTCTGTTGCTTAGTATTACATTAGGAGTTTCAACACATAGGACCTACTACTTCTAGTATAAAAAGACACCTTTTGAACTCACTTGGAACATAAAAAGCTCTTCTGAACCTATGAAGATCAAAGTTGTGGTTTACTCAGAAAAGATAGCTATTTGAAATTTCTTAGATCAGTATACATATCATCATAAATTAAAAGCCTTACAGATCTGTTTTAATGCACAATATTAACTTACAGTTTCCTTCCCCTACATAATTCATAAGAAAGTATAATGCCCAGTTTTCACTATCAGTTAATGATGGATGCTCTTTAGACTAATCTAACCAAAATCAAAACATTTTGTGAATTGGTCCTCCAAAGCCTGTCCCTATGTGACTTTTACTCTAACTCTGTATATCATGTGATTTGGAAAATCCTCCTAATCTGTGGATTTGGTTTTTAGAAAGGATGCGCAGTTAGAATAGTATTTTTCCATACTAACAAACATGAGGCTTTTTATGCACACAGGAATTCAGTGAAGAGGGCCATATCTGTAATGCTGTAATTGTTACAATCAGTCCCATTTTGCCACCATTTTCACAGCTCTGACTGTTTCTCTTGGATAAAAATATAAAACATTTACTCTTTCAAAAGCTCATGCTTATTCCATACCAGCATCACCTCACACCACCTTAAAGGAAAGTAAAACAACAAAGACCAGAAAGAGACAACAACCTCCTGGGTTCATAGCAGGAGCAGGACTCCCACTGGGATTGTACATCTGTCCAATCCCCAGCATATTCCAAATCCACGATTACATTACTTACATGAGCGGCTGACACATTTGACAGCAGATGAGGAAAAAAAAATCTGAGTTTTAGGGTGAGTGGGAGATTAAATTTTCCTCAGAATATTTTGTTCTTTGATTCATCTTTCTGTTTCAACAGAAAGTTATTTTCTGTGTGACCATAAATTAAAAAAAAAAAAATAAGTATTACACCACCATAAAGCAAAGGGATATTTTCAAAACTAACTTAAGACTATTTAATTCAATAAACTACTTTATCTGAAATCAGAGAAAAATGGTTTTGATAGCCAATAATAAAACTTGGATGTTTCAGACTGTTGTGTTAATAAGACTTGAATTTGCTGGATGAATTTCTCTGGCCTCACCATAAACCTTGTACATTACGCAATCTCATGAACGGCACTCAGTAAGAGTAAATGTGCTTGTTGGAACCAATTTGGATCCATTGGCATTTATTAGTACATTGTTCTTTGCTTAGATTACACTTTTATTTTTGAAATTGTCATAGAATTCAGGTCATTGATAATAACCACCATTCACTCCTGAAGGATTTTTTACAGCGTCACCCCAGTGAATTTGTACTGCTATCTGTAGCACACTCCAGATGTGTGCCACTAAATAAGATGGAATTTACAGCCTTCAGGAGAAATTAGTAAGTAGAAAATTAAAATTAATAAACTATGTTTTTTTTTTTTCCATATGATAAATGATTTGTAGGAGAATTTTCATTATTGCTAAGAATCTCAAGGAATATAGCAAAATATATGACTGTCAGAACAGCTGAATTAACAGTAATGCTAGCAATCCTTCTGAGGGTTGCTAAAATCCACTCCTTCACAAGTGACAAGTCATGGCTTGACTTCACGAACGAAGATTTGGGAAGGGCTTTACCCAGGCCTACTACAAGCGCGCTGAAGACTTAAAAGGCCAATGTGGGATAGGCAAATCCAGTTGCAAAAGGAACAGCGAAACATCTCCTTGGGTGGTATAGGTGGGGTGCGATTCTTTTCTATGTTGTCTTTTCTCCTCAAGACTACTTCTGCACGAGTTCTCAAAGGAGACAACGGCATTATGGAGCGACCAATGTCCTGAACCGCTTTCATGCAGGGTTGGGTCTGCAACTTCCAGTGCACCTTATCACCTGCCGTTTCGTCCCTCGCCTGTTGCTACAGGGCTTTGCAAGTGTGGGTAAACCCTTTGGGTCTGTGCAGTGGATTTTTTAGGGGAGGCTCAGCATGTGCGGAACTGGCCCCACCCTTTACACGTGAGGTTTATCTGCCAGGGCCTAGCGAGCTTGGACAGTGACAGTAAAGTCCTCAGGTTGTAGGTTTGATTAGAGTATCCTCTCTTAGATGGATGGCCTTACAGAGCTAAATGAGCTCCATCTGCTCACTTTTGAAGTTAAGAGTTGTCCTTCTCCTAGGATGGTTGCCCGAAGGCTAGTGAGCCCATTCTGCCCATGGACACACTTTGTCTGACCCCTCAGTTGAAACCTGTCTGGCATGGAAGACCCTAGCAGAGGCATATGCCACCACTAGCATAGCTCCCAACCTCACAAGGGCACACAAGCTCTTTCTCCACGACAAGGGGGTGTCCATGAAAAAGTGACAAGTAAAGACTAGGCAAATATAGGAGGAGGACTTTCACCCTAACTCAGACAAAACTGCTGCCAGCTCCTCTGGGGCCTTCCACAAATTCTCCCCGCCCTCAGGGATGACACCATTGCAGATCACAAGGTGTCCCTGCCCATGGCAAGGGGGTTGGAACTAGATGATCTTAAGGTTCTTTCCAACCCTAACTGTTCCATGATTCTATGATTCTAAGTGTTAAAGCTATTACTTCTACACTTCTGAAGTTACGCTTGAGAACAGAAGGCTTGGGAGAAGTTTGGCTTGATCCCTAGGGGGAGAAAAGGCTTATTTATAAAGAGTATCGGATGTAGCTAGATGAAAAGAAGCCAACCATGCCAGCTTAAGGAGAAGAATACTTCATTCAGCAAAAACTGATACTTGCAATATGTGAACATGGCATTAGAATACTTCTGAAATTTTCATATTAAGAAATGCATTTATTGCTAAGTAAAATGAGTTATTTGGGAAAAAAAAATCTTAAAATTACAATTTTTCAGATAATCGTGAACATGGAAAGCTTCTCTAGTTTTAGTAATAAAAATATTTTTTATAAGAGCATGTAGGGATAGAACAAGCAGAAATGGCTTTAAACTGAAAAAGAGTAGATTTAGATTAGATATAAGGAAGAAGTTCTTTACTGTGAGGTTGGTGAGACATTGGAACAGGTTGCCCAGAGAAGCTGTGGCTGCCCCATCTCTGTCAATGTTCAAGGCCAGGTTGGACAGGGCTTGGAGCAAACTGGTCTAGTGGAAGGCATCCCAGCCGATGGCAGGGGGGTTGGAACCAGATGATCTTTAAGGACCCTTCCAACCCAAACCATTCTGCAATTCTATGATGATCAAATATGGGGTATTTTTAGTCTTTTAATTTTTATATTCATTAAATGAACTTCAGATGTCATATTGGGAATTTGAAAATGGTTATTCCTAGATGATCTTAAGGTCCTTTCTAGCCTTGACTAGTCTACAATTCTATGATTCTAAATAATTTGCTCTAGTAGGTCAAGATAATGCACGCAATTCCCTAATGTGCTCTTACCTCTTACAATGTATATACAAGAAGAATTTAGGCTGAATTGAAATTATTGGAAAGACAACAGAATGACACATGAATAAAAAACAGTTGCCACTCCTGCTCTCTGTGTGAATGTACAGCCTGATCCAGAAAGGCAGTTATATCTGCACAAGACTATACAACTACCATTGTATGGTAGTACACTTTCTTACAAGAGCACTGTGGCTTATAAACCTCAACAAATTAGGTATATTTTAATTCTTGCATCTAAAAGAAATTCTCCTGGGTGGCTTATACACAATAAGATAACTTATATTTGTGTGACAGGGAAACAAAGTGCAGGATTTTATTGATGATTTTTAAAAGTTTTCAGCATTCTGCAATTTGCATTCTAACAAATATGCTGTCCTGAACCATGCTGTCACCAACTTTTAAAAATGTCTTATCACCCAGCCAACATTATCGTAACTTTGGTTTCTTAAATTCTACCACAGATTCATTTTATGTAGAGCTCAATAGGACTAATCTAACACTATTCTTGCTAATAATCCAGTGAGTAATACAAATCTAACTCATGGCAATATCACCACACTGTGCTGGTGGAAATTCACAGTGCTAAGGATTAAAACAGAATGGCAATGATTACCATTTACCACCAGGTATGTGGTTTGTATTTGCAAATTGTTTGTTAAAGTTATCTCCTTATAGGAATAATTAAGCTTTTTCTTAGAAAGACTGATTAAAAGCCAAAAAGGACATAGACATAAATACATAAACAGCTGTGGGTTGCAATTAGTAGGAACATTAACAGCTATGTTACTTGTTTCTTATAGATAGAAACATGTTGTGCAGCAACAGAAGGTGGTAATATGAAATGCAGGACTAGAGAGTTGAGAAAAAAGCCTCTTCCATTGCTTATTCTAGGATGTTCAAGTGCAGCATTACCTATGCTGTTCTCAGTAAAACTAAAAATCCATTTGCCTCCATTTAAAACCAATATGCCTTTCAACTGTACTGGCTGGAAGGGGTGGGATTTTAAAGGGGTTTGGGTTTTCTTTTTTGTGAAATTTCACAGAGTAGTAATATCACTATAAGTCTCCAGCTTCCTGTTCAGCTTTGGTCCTGTGTGAGTACTAATGATAATGACCTTCAAAAGTAAAGAAACAACCAAGATCTTGGCTGAAGCCATGACCACTTTGAGCCTCTTTGCACAGAAGGGTCCCAAGGATACTGTTAGCACAAGGTTTACGTTTGTGTGTAAAACAGTTACTCAGATTTTAGTATTTTTCTTCTGCATATTTGCAATTAAGAATTTATCTAGGTGCTGGAGGTTATCTTCTTCTAGTACAAACAAAATAAAGAATACAATATCAACATATCAACATCTACACCCAAAGGAATAATACCTTCAGCAGGGAACACCAGGCCCATCCATTTTCTGTAACAGCTGAATGGGAATGACTATTTAAACTAATAGGTTTTGAAATGTTTTCTGAGATAAAACAGCAGTACTCCAGCACATTTTTTTATTTTTTTTTTTCCACTGTGATTCTGTTAGAGAACAGGTAGGCAGCAATAATTCAGTATGTAATTCCATTTACACATAACTCTGAATGTAGACTTGAGACTCCTTTGTATAATTCAGGGCTCTGGAATTGTCACATTCAGTGCATCTCGCTAAAGCCTTGTATTAAAGATTGCAAATGCAAACCAGTTGTTAAGTTTCCCATCCCTTGGGAAAGTGCATGCACTGCAGATTCAGAATATTCTGTCTGCAGGCAGGAGCCAGCCAGAAGCTCTGTGCATCAGCTTTTCTCTCGGCCAAGTTAAAAGTGACCTTATTCCCTCTCCTTCTTAGGTGGTTTGAAAGACAAGGAAGAAACTGCATGAAATGTAATTATCAACAGAGGAGAGGAAGTGGTTGCATTATCCTTTCAGGCTGTAATGCGAAGAAGCTCTGTAAGACTGTAAATACATGCATGACTATCTTTATGCTTTTTTTTTATTATTATTATTATTATTTTTTCACATTCACCTTCTCTCTTCTGCCTTTCCTCTCAGGCAGGCCGTTATGTCTATCACCTCCCCATGGGACCAGGTGGCACTGACGTGTAGAAGAAAGCAGCAGCAGTACTGATAAAGGATGCAGGAGCCACACAGATAATTAAGTGCAGTGCTTAAGAGGAGGAGCAGTAAAACAATTGGCAGCCAACTCCTCTGTGTCTGTCAGCAGGAGCAGCAAGTATCCATGAAGCTAAACTGTGCTGTGGGAATACAAGGGGTGGTCTAAAAATAATCTGCCAATAGACATAAAGTCTGCAGACTTCAATACACTTATCTCCTCCAGTTGTGCTGTTCAGCTGGGCAAGCTTTTGTGTGGTACTGAATTAATATATTCATATTCGTATACACCTATATTCATATACATGTATTCATATACACCTATACATATACCCAGGTGTATATATGAGTGTGATATATATCTTGCACTGATCTCTATTGGATGTAAAGTTAGCATAATTTGTGGTGCAGGTCATCCTCCTCCTGTTCTGAAGTCCCACAGAGATGCTCTTGTCTTCTCTAAAAACATATCTATCAAAGCAAATGTTATATTTCATATTATAATCTCATGATCTTCAAAATCAGAAGTCCTATATAAAAGTATTCAAGAGAAATGCTGGGACTTGACATGACATCTTTTCATGGCAAAGTCATCAGGCATTCATTTTTGTTCATGTATAATTCAGAGCGGGAATTCAACCTGAAAGGAACATATCGTATGTGCAGTTACACACTCACAGTAATGAAGAATTTAGGAATAATGCTTAAAAAAAGGAGAGCATTCATCTTTAAAACACAGCTACATTTCTAAAGTGTTTTTTCCACTTGAACAGTCAGTTCATAATTTTTTAAGCTGTTGGCCTAGTTCAACCAAACTGAAGGTACTAAATTCTGACAAGATTTGTGAAAATCAGTCACTTGAGAAGTGAGAAACTTATTTCTTGCCTCCACTAATAGGGAATCTGTGAAAAAACTCCCTTCCTGGCTTGTCCCAGAGAGTTTGGTGATCACCTTGCATATTCTGCCTTGCAATGAGCAGAGGAATGGCATAGAAGAGGTACAGAGGAGGTACAGCGCCCAAAACTACAGGCTTCCTGCCTATTGGGGTGAACAGTGAGGGGACAAGCCGGGGTTTGGGAGCATTCAGGGAGGCAGGCAGGGATCTGGAAAGCACATATGGGGAAAAGCAGACTGAGGCAGGAAGGACAGCAGCAGAGGCAGGTCTGGAAGGAAAGCGTGGCGTAGCACAAGAAGGGTAAAGGGTTTCAGGGAAGATGATAACAACCCGGCATTTTTTTGTAGGATGGATGAAGACGAAAGATACTCCATTCTTTAATATAATTTATGCTTATGAAACAGCTCTTTTTCTCTTGGTCCTCCGTGAATAAGGATCTTTTAACTTCCTGACTTGCTACTTCTTGTTTGCACTGTTTCCCATATTTGAACCCTGTGTTTCTCCATTTCCAGGAGGGTGCTGCATTCTTGCCTTACTTTGAGAATTCAACAGCAGCAGTGCTTCCCATTGATTACTGCCCTTAATCCCTCCAACCCTCCAACAGTGTTTTTATTAACATCTTATAGTCATTCCTTTCTCTGTTTTGCTGAGTACTAGCCCCACATCTTCCCACAAAACAGGTGTTTTCCTATCTACTGCAAAATACAGACATACAGTTCTTCTGCCTCTTCCCTCCAACTTATTTCTATCTTTTCACTCCATAGCAGGAAAGGAAAGACAGGACCAACATGGTGTCCCTGGTCTCTTTGTCTAACAGCTGTTTACAGCCACCTCTAGGACTTTGATGATCATCAAACTTCTTGAATGGCCTGCAGCTGTTTTTCAACTGCTTTTACAAATGTCTTGAGGTGTTAAAGTGAATACAATTTCCTGCAGTTTTAATGGCATGGAATCAGTTATTTCTCTCCTATATCAAGAGTCAAATGTGTACGTGGTGTCTCTGACTGCTGTCTTTGTTCAGGGATTTATACGTGTCTGCTTGTAGACTGTTGTGGCATGATAAAAACCTAAGAAGCATTAAAAATATTACTTGTATTCAACTGACAGCACATATATCTTAGTATTAACTACGAGCATATAAAGAGAATCAGCTTGTTTTATGAACAGGATCTGCTGCAACTGCAGTTAATAGACCTGGTGCTATTAAAGAGTGACAGTTTGTTGTGTTTGCATTGCAACTGTCAAGTTTCAGAATTGTACAGACCTTTACATGATTGCCTCTAGTAGCATGCCATGCCTACGATGAGCATGAGAAGCAGAGCGGAAAGATTAACTGCAAATCAAACCGAATGAACTACACAGGTGAGGAAAAGTTTATAAAAGGGTAATGGCTCCGTGCTTCTGAGCAACATGCAAGCTGCGAAGGGGAAAGTCTGTTTTCCAAGTCCAAGATGAGATCAGCAGTGTCAGAGATTTTACTGCAGTTATGGGATATCTGCTCATGCAATCTATCAACTTGCAGATACTCCAGCAGGATGTTGCGCAGTGCTCCATTAATATATGTAAAATGTTTGAAAATGAAATGCTAAGAATTAACCTTGCTATCATGAAAATCAGTGAGAATTATGCCAAAATCCTGTTTTTCAGCTACTCATAATTCCTCACATAGATTCTCTTTTATAAAAGTTACAATTGCTTGTCTGTGATTTTCCAGCTCCTGTTTAATAAAAACTTCCCAGTAAAGGCTTCTGATTTCCCTATTTAAAACTGTAAATTCTTATCTCTCTCTTATGCTGTATTGCACAAATCCAAATCCCAATTAAAAGAAAAACAGTAATTGTGTTGAAAGAGTATTATCAATGTTTTTCAAGGAAAAAAAAAAACATAACATAGAAATGACTACAAAGCACAAATATTTTTTACAATCAAAATATAAATTCTTGGCCTTTAAGCTGAAACTTGGTATGTAAATTCTGTGTGACATAAGCTGGTCAAAACCAGTATTACATACTGTTTATCACTTCATATAAACAGACAAGAAGAAATCTGGTCATTAAGTCTTTCTCAGATGTATGAAGTATTCTGCTGAGATCTGACACCCACCAGGATGCCCTGTGAAAACTTATTGTACTGCTAAGAGTGATTTATAGTGTTTCACATGGTGAGGTCTTGTTAGAATGCTGTTGTATTAAGAGGAAGTACCATCACCTCCTAAACTTAGCTGTGATAATATACAAAACCTGTCTTGGTGGCCATCTAGCTTCAGCACTGGCATCCATAAGAAACAGTACTTTCATCTCCAAGGAGCTTTTCATCACACAGCGCCTTTCCTCACAGCTGACAATTTCTAATCAATCCCGAGCAGCCAAAATCGCATTAAGGAAAGACATCTCATGCTTTCATCATTAAACAGAATGATCCTCTTGCCCTACCAGGTAAAACAGTGTGTTTATCCTTGTTTAAATAGTTCTGGTTTTACAGTTGGTGGCATTCCAGGGACTTAGGCAATGAAGAATATGCAATTTTAGTGTTGTGACTCTGCAATGGTTTCCCATTTGCTAATTAATTTTTTATTCACTCACAGAGCCTTAACTGTAGAAAATTGCTCCCGTGGCAGCTAAAACTACACATCATAGCATTTTGGTTAATCTGTCTCTGAACTATATTTTCATGATGGCTTAAACACCATATAGTAAGAACATGTAACAGCAGAATAATAAACTCTCTATAGTAAAATACTACACCCATTCTGATGGCACCATCCAACCAAATTTCCCTTCTTCAATTACATGCATCTCTGGTATTTCATAAACAAATAAAACCTAACATAAATCTCCCTCTGATGCACACAGGACAATTACAGATTTCAGCCTCATTGCATAGCAGATATCAGAATGCAGATCAGCAAAAACTTGCCTAACTGAATCAAGAAAGAGTGAATTTTATTCCCAAGAGAGATGTTGTCTAGAGGCTGAGCATAGGCCCAGATCTTTGTCTAGCTGATGTACAGGCTTATATCTTAGCCATGGAAACTGTCTGAAAAAGCTTATAAAGAGAGAAATAGGGAAGCAGTCAAGGTACTGCTTACGTCCATTAGTGTGTTAATCAAGGAGTGGGATAATAAGCTTTTTGTTTTGTATGAATTTAGCAATCAGACTGCTACATCTTATGTGTGAGCATATATATAGCAAAATTATCAAACAAAGTTAGCAATCAAGTAGCTGAAAGAGATCACCCCATGCATCCAATGAGGCATGAAGGTTTATACATGAAGATGTTCGAGACAGGATCTTTGGGTTCGTCCGCATTGTAGTAAAAAGGCTGCTGCAGGGAAAGAAGCACTGTGTTGCAGAATGACTTTAAGAGCAGAACCATAGAGTTCTGGAGGACTGTGCAAGCAAGGCAGGGGGTGGCCCCCACAGGTGGACAGAGACCGGACCTGGGAGGAGAATGTGGAGGAAGCTGTGGGGGCTAACCAATACTGTTATGCCAAGAAGGAGTGGCTGAGTACTACCACTCCTATATATGTGTGAACTGCGTCACAAATAAGGCAGAAGTTGCTTATCACCCATATTGGGTTGGCCTGTCTGCTTCTCCTCGCCGCTTACAGCACTGATCACCTAAGTTTGCAGTGGCCACCTGATCAAAGGAATGGCTAATTGATAGGGAAGTCATTTGGGTAATTATGATTTGGTTGTTGAGGTCTTGTACAGTTTTATTTAAATCTCTGCCTTGACAGATGGCTAGTAGTCTGGTATATCTTGAAGCTGAAAGTGTTGTATCTGAATATCTAATCGGGGGTTATAGGAGTGAGGAAATAATGTTAACATTTGTAGCTCTCATTGCACAACGCAAGCATTAAGTATCTAGTATCTCTGATACAGAGCAGGGTCAAGATTAATTTTTCATGTGGATGAGCTATTATTGGATGAACTATTTAGCAATATTTCCAAAATCCCATGATTTGATGAAAATGAGTTTGACTCTACTATTAGTATGCTTTAAAGTATCTGATGAAAATGCCTTACAGCCAAAGTAAAGTAGGGAATAAAGATATCAATATATGATTGGTTCTACCAAAGAAGAAAAGTTTGCAGTCAGTTGATCTTGCAGTCACAGGGGAAATCACACACAGCTAAATACTTTCACTACTAATTTAAAACCTGGTATGTTACATACCGACTATTGAAACTGCACAGTCATCTTGAAAAAAACACACAAAAAATCATGATTACAGGTAAATTTTTAGTAAAATGAAAGGAAATTCTGAATAAGAGGGATCCCCCATATGATTTCTATTAGACTGCTAGCAGTTAAAGTTGGAAAGACTGGAGGGATATTTTTCTGTGCACTGGTTGGTAGAATGAGGGGATTCCTCTTGAACGTAGGGAAAAATAGTGGACCTTTGCTGAATTTACCAGAAAAGAAAGACCTATGTTCTAACTGTTTCCCTTTTTTATTAAAGAGCACCTCATCCAGACAGCTGTACTCTATCATAGTTCCTTTGAAAGGCAGCACATCCTTAGAATTCACCAAAGTTCCCTTTTGCCTTTCCAGTTGCTTTCAGTGGAAGTAACAACTAGTGCTGTGCAGGATTTGACCCACTATGACTTCCACTACTTGGGGAAATTACCAACATTCCTCCGTAAAAGCTTTTGAAGCCTCAATTTTCTTCAGTTTTGATGCTATAATAAATAATGCAGTAGCAGAAAACTTTAGGAAAAGATGCTATGAAATGTGAAGTGCAAAGAAAAACCAACCCAATGACTTTACTTGCATTGGAATTTTGATCCATTGAATAACTATAATGATTTTAATTGAAAGTGTTAACTAACTCCTACATATAAACTATTTTCCTAGCCAAAAGTGGACTTAACCAAATAGCAGAAAGGAGAAGGAAATTATAGCAGTTTTTGCAGTCAACAAAAATGTTAAAAAAGCTTGTTTTAGGAGAAGCTATAGTAGGAAACAACTCTCTCTATTCTTACCTTCAGCTGACAACTACTGATGTTAAAGAATAACATTTAGTGACAAGTGCTCCACAGATACATATCCAGCATTTTCTGTATGTATTTGCTAAAAGAAATGTGTGAGGTACACTGTGATCTTTTCTCAGATGCAGCAGATCTTATTGCATTGTTTCTGCAAGGCCATGTAGCTAATACAGCTTCAATTTATGGCCAGAGCAAACTAAATAAATCTCTATTGTCAGTTAACTATAATCTTTTATTTACTTGGATTTGACACTAATTATAGTAGAGATTTCATAGTGATAAATATCTTCTAATACATTTATCAAGGACAAAATAACAAATTCTGTAATAAGACAGGGACTCTGGGTCAAATTCTCTTAATTTACATTGATATAAAACAAGATTAATTCTTTGGATTTATACCATAATACAGGAAAAAAAGAAAAAAAAAATTTATGCTTTATATTTTGATTTTGTCCTTCTTGAATGAAGTTAATTTAGACTCTATTGTATGTCAAAGTCTTTCCATATATACCTCCAACACAAAACACTTCCATGAAATAATAAGGAAATCAAGGTCCTCATTGTTTGTTGCTCAGTGCTTCAAAATGTCTTTTGAAATGGAACTGTTAAGTACAGCTTATAGATCTGTAACAAAAATAGCTTATGCAATTGTATGCAGCACTCAGATTTTTAGCTGAATGTGCTCATAACAATCTGGTCTTGCTCAATCCTCTGCCAGAGCTCTTCTCATCAGATGTTCACAGGTGTATGAGATACACAGGCAGACAGCATTTGGGGCAGATGCCTTCCATAGCAAATAGTCTGCTACTTGACTGTGTAATAAGAGGTCTTTTAATTTCTTACATCTGTCAGCTCCCATCACAAATGAAATCTAAACCTCTGGAGTGAGATTTGCATGGATCCTTGAAATGCTGTGTCTGGGTGTTTAAACCAGAGATTTTGCACCAGGATGTGCTGTTTGCACTATAATTTAAATCATCATGTTACAAATGCAAAGATGGTTTTATTATTATTGCTATCAGTATGTTGAAAATTTGCTGGACAGCTATAGCTGGGAGAAAGAGGAGACATGCTGCTCTCATTGATTCTAATTTCAATGCAGCTCATTGTGCAGGAAACCACTCTCTGCTCCAAAACTAGTACTTTTTATAAAGGTAGTAATTTGATCCATCTTCAAGGTGAATTTTAGGCAGGTACACAGGATAGCTGATAGCAGGCAGGCAGCAGTGAGCAGGCAGCAGATGGGCAGGTCAGTGGGAAGGTAAGCCCAGGCTATCGGTAGATGGCCAGGACATGGAGGGCAGCCCTGTGAAATAAGCAAGTGGATCAAACAGCAGAAAAACTTCACCTCTCGGTGCACAACAAGTCATTAATCACACCCATTGGGTTCTGTGAAAGTGTTTTTTAAGATGCATTTAGAGGCATGGCCAGCCCTTCCTCCTCACTTTAGTTTGCAGGATTAAACTGTCATGTCACAACTTGAATACTGCATATTTCAGCAATGCCATTTGTTGTTTGAAAGGGGGGGGGATTTTACTGACCCTTAGTGTTTGATCTGTCTATCAGCACTTCAGGAAAGCTGAGACCTTTGTGCCTAACCAGTCTGTCAGTGTCCTTTTATAGGGACCCTTCACTGAACAATCCTGCTGGATCAGAAGGCGATTCAAATGACTTGTTGAGGGAAACACTCCAACAGCGTAAGGGGGACCCCTCATCAGGTCTTACCACTTTATGTTACCTGCTGCTGGAAGCTGCTAGTGCCCACAAAGGACCAACACTAACAGTTTACGGACTAAAACTCTTTATTAATATAAAATTGCAACAAAATAATGTTCGTGATTGCCAGTGATGGGAGCTGTCTGCAAAATCAAGCTTGAAGTGATACACGACCACACTATAATCACTAATAACAGCTAGCGTGAGTTAGTTAGCACACATAAAATTCTTACCCAACAGGCATCCCTATGGGGGAGAAGACAGGTTCAGCCCATCAACTGACCCCAGAAGTTAAGATACAGTCTTCCCTGCTTTCCCTTTCCTAATTTCACATATGTATATAGTTTCATTCAGGTTAGTAACTCCCTGTAACCCTCCCACCATGTACGGAGTGGTCAATTAATTCGCATAAGGTTGCATCATTTTCATCAAAAGGAAATCCTAAAGTTTTGCTGATGTGTGAAGCCATGTGTTGACAATATCTGTGTGCTTCCAAGATGTACCAGGCTTCAAGGATAGTCTTTCCTGATTAAAGACTTGTTAGCTCTGTTTCTTAATCTGCCTACACAAGGACAAAGGCTCCTCTCTGACTGCCAGTTCTTTCTTTGTCAGTGCTGTTCATCCTGACCTTCTAGGAGCCCTGTCCAGGCTTCTCCATATTAACAGAGGTTTCAATTTTTTAACTCTGCACCTATGGAGCTTGAGTGACTCTGCTCATACAGACTTTGTCACGGATGGACGTAAAATCTTCTCGCTTTGCTTTTAAAAATACAAATCTAGTTTGCTTGTTTGGCAGCTGCTATATCGTTTATCAGTACATGGAGCCTTCAAGTTCCGGATCCTTCAAGGTGTAACAGAGCCTGTCTGCAGGGCTTTTGCTGCTGCACTCCACTCTCCATTCAGCTTCTCTTAGCTTATGCCAAGGTTGCAGGGTTGCCTGGGGAAAGATCACTGGGTAGATTCCCTACATGCCAACCGCATCCCGTTCTGGAAGTAACAGCTGCCTTTTACCCTACTCCTTTTACAGGAAAAAGGGTAATATAACCCCCGTTTTCAAGAAGGGGAAAATAGATGACCCAGGGAACTACAGAGCAGTCAGTCTCACCTCTGTGCCTGGCAAAATCTTGGAGCAGATTCTCCTGGAAGGCATGCTAAGACACATGAAAAACAACAAGGTGCTTGGTGAACAGTCAGCATGGCTTCACTAAGGGTATATCCTGCCTGACCAATTTGGTGGCCTTCTATGATGGGGCTACAGAACTGATGGACAGGGTTAGAACAGTTGATGTCATCTACCTGGACTTGCGCAAAGCATTCAACACTGTCCCATACCACATCCTTGTCTCTAAATTGGAGAGACATTGATTTGATGGATGAACTGCTTGGTGGATAAAGAACTGGCTGGATGGCTGCAAGCAAAGAGCTGTGGTCAATGGCTCAATGTCCAGCTGGAGACCAGTGACAAGTCAGGTCCCTCAGGTATCAGTGTTGGGACCGGTCTTGTTCAACATCTTTGTCGGTGACATGGAGAGTGGGATTGAGCGCGCCCTCAGCAAGTTTGCTGATGACACCAAGCTGTGTGGTTCGGTTGATACGCAGGAGGGAAGGAATGCCATCCAGAGGGACCTTGACACACTTGTGAGGTGGGCTGATGCCAACCTCATGAAGTTTAACCATAACAAGTGCAAGGTCCTACACCTGGGTTGGAGCAATCCCAGGCACAGCTACAGGTTGGGCAGAGAAGAGATTCAGAGCAGCCCTGCAGAGAAGGACTTGGGGGTGCTCGTCGATGAGAAACTTAACATGAGCCAGCTTTAGTGTGCACTTGCAGCCCAGAAAGCCAACCGTATTGTGGGGTGAATCAAAAGGAGCGTGACCAGCAGGTCGAAGGAGGTGATCCTGCCCCTCTACTCTGCTCTTGTGAGACCTCACCTGGAATATTGTGTGCAGTTCTGGTGTCCTCAACATAAAAAGGACATGGAACTGCTGCAACAAGTCCAGAGGAGGGCCAGAGGATGATCACGGGACTGGAGCACCTCCTGTATGAAGATAGGCTGAGAAAGTTTGGGCTGTTCAGCCTGGAGAAGAGAAGGACGCGTGGAGACCTCATAGCAGCTTTCCAGTATCTGAAGGGGGCCTACAGGAAAGGTGGGGATCAACTATTCATTAGGGACTGTAGTGATAGCACAAGGGGCAATGGGTTCAGATTTAAACAGGGGAAGTTTAGTTTGGATATAAGGAAGAAATTCTTTACTGTAAGGGTGGTGAGGAACTGGAATGGGTTGCCCAGGGAAGTTGTGAATGCTCCATCCCTGGCGGTATTCAAGGCCAGGATGGACAGAGCCTTGGGTGGCATGGTTTAGTGTGAGTTGTCCCTGCCCATGGCAGGGGGGTTGGAACTAGATGATCTTGAGGTGGTTTCCAACCCTAACTATTCTATGATTCTAAGTTTTCCTTAGTGCTTACTGTAACTTTGGGGGACTGGGAGGAGGCGGTCTCTAATTTCCCCCATTTTCCCACATAGTTTTAGAAATGTGTTCTTACTTTTGTTGGGTTACATGAGTATCTTAGTTTAATGCCCATCTGACATAAATATGTGCTGATAGTACAAACTTGAAATAGAAAAGAACTGTTGAAGACTGTGTAGTCACTGTGGTTGTAACGGTCATTGAAACACGGAGCTATAAGGGCTGAAGACAAGGAAAGCAATGGAAGAAGGTAAAGAAAACACACAGGAAACATTCACCTATCAACTATCACTTGTGAGACATACAGTGCAAAATATTAACGACATGAGCCCTTAAAGTTGTTGTGTTGATTGGTTTTTAAATTCATTAAAGTAACACTATTTTATTGCAGTGAAATTCATACAAACGCTATAAAAGAGCAAATTCATCTGAGGCACTTCAAATCCTCATTGCTGGTTGTTGTGGGTTTTTTCCCCTCTGGCACAGCATTCAGGTAATTTGTACTGGCTCAAAGCACTGCAACCTTTTTTTTTTCTTTACTTTTTTTTTTCTTTTCTGTAGAAATGCACTCGTGTTCAGAACTGCACAAATTATTAAATCTACTTCTGTTGTTTTGGTTGTTTTTTTTTTTTTTTTACTTACTGTTAATTTGGAAAACTGGATAGCACACACCAATGGCAACCTGTCTGTTTGGACACCAGCCGCTAATATAAAGTATCCAATTTGCATTTCTATCAAAATAGAAGAAGACAAGAACACTGCCACTGATTTAGCACCTCCTCCTGCTCCGACCTTTTTTTTTTCCTGTCCCACTGCCCTTACAGACCTTTCCTGAGTGCAGCTGAAATTAGCTCATCTGCATATACAACACTGACAGACACATTCAGAGATTCTTCTAGTTTGATTTTTATCAGCTCAGCAGGAAAAATGTGAATCCTCACTGTATCTCATCTGGGACCAACCAATTACACTCACTTGAACTCCCAAGCAGAGATGGATAAACAATTAACAATTTACTAGATGATTTAAGATACAATTTTTAATCATAAAAAGATTGCAATTTTTTAATTTTATTTTTTTTTATTATTGCCTTTGAAAATGCCCTGTGAACTACTTCTGCAAATAATTCTGGGTCTCTAGTTTCTAGTTCTGCTATGGTTTCTCTGGGGCATTTGGTACTCACCAAAAAGCATGTTCATTTGAAATATTAAAATTATGTGTGTAAGCATGGTTTGCAATCTTTCTGCAGTGTCATTGAAAAGTAAGGTATGAAATAGTTACATGATTGCATTTGCTGAGGCTTTATTCTATCCTGGTACTCTTCCAGCCTCAGGGGCAAGAGAGTCAAATACCAGTCTCAGATCTAGAGTCTAAACGAAGTAAATGGGGATAAATCTCAATAGGCATGTAACCAAGAACTAGCATCAGTAGGGAGGAACAAGTAACTATGTTAAGAACAGAAAAAGATATGGAACCAAAAAGTAATGAAAGCAAGCATCCTCTGATAACAATGTATAGAATATTTAATGGTTTAGTTCCAAAAACCTAAACAGCTCTCTACATGAATAAAACATGCGCCTCTCTGTTTCAGACATTATTCTTCCTGCTTTTAATATTTATCACATCTTTAGTCTGTCCAGAAACCAAGGAAAATAAGAAGGAAATAAAGATATGGATATGCAGGCATGTAAAGTTTAGAAAATATGCACATACATAAATTTAGAGAGGTTTCAACTTGGAAGGTAAAAACTATCACTGAATGAATTTAACCCATACTTAATTGACTCTATATTTAATTATTAAAACTATTAATAATTAATATATTAAAATTAATATAGCAGTTTCAAAAATAGCTGCCTGGAGACTAGCCTTCTTTCCAAACTGTATTGTCCTGGGTTCAGCAGTAGCAGTCATGTTTTTTCCTTTGTGTTAACTGGTGCAGTGCTGTGTTTTGACTTCCAGCCTGGGAACAGTGCTGGTGAAACCGATGTTTTCGGTTGTTGCTAAGTGATGTTTACCCTGACCAAGGACTTTGTGAGCCTCATGCTCTGCCAGGGAGGAGGGGAAACCGTGAGGAAGCAGAGACGGGGCGCCTGACCCAGGCTAGCCAAAGAGGTATTCCATACCACAGCACGTCATGCCTGGGGTGGGGGGGTAACTGGGAGTTACCTGGAAGGACACGGGCTTCCGGGTGGGACTCGTTTCTTGGCCGGTGGTATTGTATTCTCTTCCCTTGTTATTTTATCACTGTTGTCATTGGTGGTAGCGGTGGTGATTTGTGTTGTACATTGGTTGCTGGACTGTTCTTGTCTCAACCCGTAGGAGTTGCACCCTTTTGATCTTCTTCCCCATTCCTCCGGGAGCGGGGAAGGGGAGAGCCCCCGTGCAGGGGGGGGCCCTCGATTGTTGTCAGCCCAGCACCACTCACTGGGAGTGAGTGAACAAGTTGCCTGACTGGGTTTAAACCACGACAGTTCTTTTTTGGCACCCAACGTGAGGCACAAGGGGTTGAGATAACGACAGATCTGACCGGATTAATAGTCACTTGTCACAATGCTGATTTATTGGCTCTCAAGGTTGTTCCTCTTGATCTCACAGTTTCAGTATATCGTATCTTACTTCCATCCAGTATTTGCTGTATTAGTGTTTTTCAAGTGTGGGGCTTGTGCTAAGGTTTTTGTCCCATTGTACTTTATGGTAATGACTTGTAATACAATAGAATCATTGATCATGAAACTGATCTGGCTTATGTTCCCAGTGTGGTCACCACCTTTATACTTTGGGAGGTATATGATGGAGGTGCTTAGCAATTACACATCTTTTTTCTCCTTCTCAGGTGCTCAACCTGGGAAGGAGACATCCTTTTACCCTCCTAGTTGTCCCCCCAGACCATTTACATTTGAGAGTTTTGAATTTTTTGAATGGCCTTTTAATGCTGTTGAGACTTGTTTGCTGATGGTGATGGGAATCATCATGCTAACACGCATACAGAGTGTGTTTTGCCCACGACTGATTTCAAGAGTTAAGCAGAGTCAGGTTTGGGTCTTGTCTGGGGTCAAACGACAATGTGGGAGGACCAAGAGATTTTCCCTGAGGCTGGACAGCCATGAGTGGCAGGGTGTGTGGGATAGTATGGGCAAGTATCTAGGTCAGTGGGCCCCTCCAGTACTTCGGAATTTTACTACCGAACAACTGCAAAATCCAGACGAATTAGTAAAAAACTTAAATGAGGTGTGTGGTCATTCTGGCCATACCAGAGACGGACAAACCATGGCAACGTGCTGGGGCTTGGCCTATGCTTACAGGGCCTTGTTCAACACTATCCAGCTCCTCACGTGTACCAACACACGTCTCAGCTATTAACAAAAGGCGTCCTATTGTTCGAGAGAGGAGATACAGGAGGTATATGCCACCGGGTACCCTATGTTTTTACCTGTGGGACCACGGAGAAGACATGACAAAGTGGGATGGAAAACCTACTTCAGCTTTGGAGGAACGGGTGAGTGAACTGAAGAGGGGAGCAAGGGCCAAGACTGATTGTCCCATGAGATCTACGGCTTCAGTCTCTGGTAAGCAGTTTCCCAGATGGAATGGAAGAGCTGATTTTACTCCAGCTCCTGTGATAACTAAGAATAATCCGTTTTACCACGACTTAAGTGTCCAACGCTGTGATGACCATTTGAGGGGCCCTGCCTCCAGCCAGGTGGAGGTAGGGGACAATCGGATTTACTGGACTGTGTGGATCAGATGGCCTGGCACATCAGTCCCACAGAAGTATAAGGCTCTAGTAGATACCGGTGCACAGTGTACCCTGATGCCATCAAGCTGTCAAGGGGTGGAACCCATCTATATTCCTGGAGTGACAGGAGGATCCCAAGAGTTGGCTGTCCTGGAGGCTGAAATCAGCCTGACTGGGAGGGAATGGCAAAAGCACCCTATTGTGACTGGTCCAGAGGCTCCATGCATCCTCGGCATAGACTACCTCAAGAGAGGGTACTTCAAAGACCCAAAAGGGTACCGATGGGCTTTTGGTATTGCTGCTTTGGAGACTGAGGAAATTGAGCAGCTGTCCACCTTGCCTGGTCTCTCAGAAGATCCCTCTGCTGTGGGGTTGCTGAAAGTTGAAGAACAACAAGTGCCAATTGCGACCACAACAGTGCACCGGCGGCAATATCACACCAACCGAGACTCCCTGATTCCCATCCATCAGCTGATCCGTAGACTGGAGAGTCAGGGGGTGATCAGCAGGACCCGCTCACCCTTCAATAGCCCCATATGGCCAGTGCAAAAGTCTAATGGAGAATGGAGACTAACAGTAGGCTATCATGGCCTGAATAAAGTCATGTATAATTACAAATTCCACAGTATTGAGTTCATCCTAATGCTACAAAACATATATATTTACCTACTAACAGAGCATGTTATGGATATTGCTAGATGACTGAAATTGTGCAAAATTATTTACTAATCAAAAGCATTACAAAAATAGTCAATACACATTTCCTGTTAAACAAATGTGAAGGCATACATTTTTTTTTTCATAGGCGAAAAATATCAAGAAATAAAAAGATATACTAACACATCAAAGAAAAAACAGTGAAATCCTTCAGGAGAATAAACAGTGTTAAGAAAGGAAGCCTCAGCTAAACAGTCCTTTTCTTAAGAAAAGTTGTTTTTCCCCCATTTCTATAGCTAAAATTTGAGGCAGAAATATCTGTGGTAAATATACATTAAGAATGAAGCTCAACAATTATTTTGGCAATTATATCAGTATTCATTGTATCTATATTCAATAACAATTATATCTGTATTCAAAAATAACTATCTCGTGTTATAAATCACTCTAATTTCTTTAAACAATTCTTTGTCTGCAGCCTATTTATAAAGGTGTTAAATACTCAATAATCCAAAAGTGAGCTGCTTTAATTATAACCTTGCTATGTTCTGCTTCTCGAGTTCATGATAGGTCTTAGAATTAGCTGTTTGTGTGAATTCATTAAGATACTGGTAAGAAGCCAGTAAGCTCCTTTGTAGAACAAGGTAGCTGAAACAGTTTGAGACTTCCTTAAAACTCTGGCAACAGTTACTATTCAGCCTGATGGCATATGCACAGGACATCTGGGAATAGGATTTTCACTGAGTATTATTATATGACCATTTTTCTATTAATGAGAAAGTAGTATAAGAACTAGAGAAGCAGAAGAAAAAAACTACAAATAAGCCTGGGGCACAGCCAAAGAGACTCTGGAAGCTCTGTCCTTAAAACAAGCTAAGAAGAAAAGCTTCTGGGCTGAACGCTGCAGAGCTGGAGACATCATCTTTGTTGCAGTTTCTGGCTGAGGGAAAAGAGCTCTGGATGTTCTTTGTGACTAAATAGGATTGTGTAAAAAAAAAAAACAAAATTACTTAAAGTTTTTTTTTTTTTCTTCCTACCTCAAACAGACTCCAAGAGCATGAAGTTGGTTAACTCCTTTGAAGAAAAAGGTGCAATGTAAATGTTGCACATGGAATTCAGTTTACCAGGGAAGAAGGTGGGAACTGGTCCTCTCAATGATCCACGATGGACCAAACAGTCTAGGTACTTTCATAGCTCATTGATGTCTCAGAAAATGAAAAATCTTATTTAAAACAAGGCTGAACACATAAAAATGAATTAAAGTGGTGTCTGAAAGGTTTCTAGAAAACAGCTGAGGGACATCTTGCTTTTGGAGATCAATCATCTGTTAAAGTAACAACCAGACCATCTAGACAGATTATGAAGTCCATTTGTCTCGCAGTGGTAAGACAAATTGGGCTGAAGTGACTAGCAATGCAGTTATTACTGACAAAAATATTTTTAATGGCAAAATCATAGAAAAGTTAAAGGAAACTTGCAATTACATAACAGAAAAGAACCTCATATTAAGAAATTCTTAATAGAAAAGAACCACATCAAGAACTCAAGCACCCAAGACAGGACTGGAAAGACTGCAGAGCGCTTATCTGGTAGCATTTGGACTATTGATAGAAAAAAAGTCCAACCCCATTTCCAGCAACCAACAAATGGTGCTAAAGAACTTAGAACTTCTATCACTACTATGACTCAGTTATTCCAGGTTAATGTCTAGTCTTTTCACAAGGCTTCCTTCCAGCCATCTGTCAGAGATGGGTAAGGCATAGGTGAAACCTAAAAGGGAATATAAAGAAGAAACTCTAGTGAAACAGATAGAGGACCTTGGGAGATTTGTCTCATCGGCAAAATAGATTAATGGCTTCTAGAATAAACCAGAAATGACTTGGTTTATAGCTCCTGTGAAATCTGTCATGGAACACGCAGTGATAACCAGGAGAGGAAGCAGGGAAAGAAAGCTGTTTGCAATAGTCCCCAATACATCCTGATGTCTAAGATGTCCATGGGACAGAGGGTTCTTGCAGTTTAAGCACAGCCAGTAACTTAGAACCATGCAGCTGCTTGCTCAACTCCCCTCTGCTCTTCCCCCCCCCCAACTCCCAGAGGGATGAGGAGGGGAATCAAAAGAATGTAGCTCCCACAGGCTGAGATAAGAACAGTCCAGTAACTAAGGTATAACACAAACCACTGCTGCTGCCACCAATAATAATAATGATAAGGGAAATAACAAGGGAAGAGAATACAACTGCTCACCACCTGCCAACCGATACCCAGCCTGACCTGAGCAGCAATCTAGCACTTCCGGGTAGCTTCCCCCGGTTTATATACTGGGCATGATGTGCTGTGGCATGGAATACCCCTTTGCCTAGTTTGGGTCAGGTGTCCTGACTCTGCTTCCTTCCAGCTTCCCCTCCTCCCTGGCAGAGCATGAGACTGAAAAGTCCTTTATCAGAGTAAACATTACTTAGCAACAACTAAAAACATCAGTGTGTTATCAGTGCTGTTCTCAGGCTAAAGTTGAAAACACAGCACTGCCCCATCTACTAAGAAGAAGAAAAATGACTGCTACTGCTGAACCCAGGACAGTTCTCATCTGCTCCATGACATTCCTGAACAAATATGATCAGTTTGTCAAACAAGAAAAACAAAAATTAGTGAAAAAAAGGAGGAAAGTAGCTCAAGGGAATATATGTAATACCACACTGGCTCAGTTACAAAATCCATCAGCTCAGTGTCCTGTTTCTGAAAACTGCCAGAAGCAAATGCTTGAGGAAATATACTATCAACAAGCCACGTGCAGAATCACATTTTCTCTGGTTTATCTTCCCAGCTACTGACAACCAGCGGCCACCGAATGTCTCAAGTTGACAGTGCTAACAGATACACTAAGTACTGATCAATATTATTACAGGAATGTGACTAATCCCTTTTCTGCACCTACATTTTTTTGACTCATAGGGATAATTTAACAATATCCTGAGTAAAAGATTTTTGAAGAAAATGCCCACAAAAAACAATGTAGACATCCAGAAGTCTGGTTATACTGCAGACCAAGCACCAAACATAAACCAAACAATAGTTGAAAGTCACTTTCCTGTTGCAAGAAAAAAAGGCAACACAACTCAGAGGCAGCAATCTGTGAGTGTTGTTTACCTCTGGACCTCTGTTTGTTTTTGCTTACTACCAAGTAATAATAATGTTAATACTACAATTACGTATGGGAATAGTAAGTGTTTGCTGAAACTTAACAGTTATAAGATCAGACATGCTGAGACAGCCTGGGGGAATATCTGCTGCAAAAGGAGAAATGTTGTACCTATCATTGCCTGCTGAACATTTTAACTGTCAGAAAATGGTAAAGAAAGAAACACTGGAGCAAACCTGAAGTAGAAATCTTACTAAGTAATGAGATACAAGAAATTACAAGAAGGTGGCATATCCCATCAAATGGCCAAGCCCATTTTTAAGACACTTTCCAGTTTGAGACAGCACTGGCACTATGCAATAAAGACAAACTTAACTGGTCCAGCCAAAAACTGAAATTGGAAAAATAAAGAAAGAAATATTTCTATAAGGATCTACTCGAGCATTTAGCAAAGAAGGAAGAAACTTTTCAGGCCATTTGGTCATCTATAAAGTCTCTGAAATGTATGAAAGATGAATAATTTTGCATAAACCTAGCCTAGACTGCGAACATAAGACACAAGTGAGAGTCTCCTCAATAAATGAAAACACTGACACTGTAGAACTGTCTTTGGCCAGATGCTGCTGCAGTATTGACTTTGCTCTTTGACAACAAAACTTTATTAATTTATTGATTTCTTGGTTAAGGAAAAAGAATACATGTATATATTACATACTGAAAATAACTGTAATTTAAAGTTTACAAAGTTTTGGCATTCTGAAAAAATCTGCCGTAAAACTGTAAAAAGCCACTGTCAGAATCTTAATTTCCAGTGGACTAAAGCACAACAGTAAGTGCAAATTTTTAAAACTGCACAGTTAAGACAGATTCTGTAGACCTCCATGGCGAAAGATGAAGTCAACTGAACTATATCTTTTAGCTAAGACCTAATTATCATCTCATAAATCTCACATTAACATATTAAATATAAACTTGCATAGGGACCAATGCTATTCTTTGAGCTGGCCATGAGCCAATTCCCTCCTGTGCAGTGTACAGGCAGGGTAGTACAGCTCCTGCGCAAGTTAGGAAATGCTGCTGAGACCCTGGGCTACATCAAAGTCCTTCGCGTGGGACCAGTGGAAAATGTAGGTAGAGAAGCTGTAAGAGTTGTAGAGATTTCTAACGCTACGAGAGTTCATCTTCACGTTTTACATGTGCTTAGTAATACACAGTGTTCATTACGACTGTTTCATGAGTTATTCAGCAATGTTGTAAATTCCCAACTTCTGTCTTCCAAAAAAGTCTATATTGGATACTTTTAAGAAATACAAGGCACTGAAATTCCCAGTGCTATCAGGACAATAAGCAGTATCTCACCTACCAAATACAAAACACAATGAAAAGGTGAATTAAGAAATGCTGGGATCTTAAAATAAAATAGAGAAAGGTGCAGAATATTTGAAATCAAATAAAAGGAGAGATGAAAAAATAATCAAAACCAGGGCTGATGGAAATTTCTTACTTTTACCTTGGAGTGGACCCTGTTAGAATTGGAAGCCAGTGAGCATTTGCAATTCATATTTAATTCAGCAGGTAAGGTCCTGTTGGAAGCATTAAGCTCAGATGTTGCATGCTCTGTTGGCATAAATGAAACAGAATGCTTAAAACCATACACATATACTCCATACACATATACTCCCAAACTTTAGCTGTATTTGGCCTATAATGTGTGGTTAATATAGCAATGATCTCAAGAGAGTTCTGGTGACTAAATACTACTTTGTAAAGGAGATCACGTTTCATTTATACTGTGTGCTCCTGACAAATTATGCATGTCTCTTACAAAATATGAAGGTCAGATTATTAGCATGGAAAATTTCTTCATTCAGAGTCAGAGAGAAGAGCTGTCTGAAGCTTTCTAATTCAATGTCTGTTCAAAGGTTTGGCTGCATACTTCATAGGATATCTCAGATATCTTCAGACTGGTAATATGCACTGTTCAACTTTATTCATACAGTGCTTTCTAGAATGCAATATATTTGATTCTCATTTTGTTTGCTGTGAGAAGTTTCAGGTTAAGCATAGTTTCTCTGTTCTAGCACTATGAACATGTCTTTCTGTATTGCTTCTATAGATATATTATCTATGTACAATGATTTTAATGCCAACGTCAATTATGTGCAGGGTCACTGATTACTTGCACCTTTTTCTTCTGTTAAGAACCATACAATTTTGACCTACCAACAAACTTTCCACTCTTATTTCCACTGAATCACTTCAGCAAGAGAAGAGAAAAACAATCTGGCTGAACGGGTTCTGTCAGCTCTTTAAAATATCATATCACTCTCAGAAGTGATTTATGTGGCACATCAGATGAACGGGAGCGTATATCAATTGTGTAATCTAGGATGCATGTGCATCATGTATTGTGACAAAAAAATTGGTGGAACAATAAAATGCCATAGGTGCAGTAACAACAGACCAATATTTTTGATAAGTGTTTTAAGGAATACCACAGATCAAAATATTTCATGTATTTTAAAATTTACTAAATTGAAAAAAAAAGTGAACATGTGGGAAAAAGATGTACAGGAAAACTTGCTCTCACTTAACTCTCTTGATGTTGTGACATATTTAGGTGTGACTTCCTTCATTTTACATGCTTTGCATTTTTCAGGATGGAGCAAGAAGGACTACCACTGCAAGAAACTGGCATTCTTTATCTATCAAAATCTGAAGCCAGACAAGGTACATACATTCAGCTAGATGACCTTAAGGTACTTTCCAACCCTAACTATTCTATGATTCTAAGTCATTCAAATAGCTAGTACCAGAATCTGGTATTCAATTTCTTTAGGTTCATGCCTTCTTAGGAAATGAAATAGTACGTATATATTTAAATGGGGATGTTTAATCTTACATAAATCATCAAATAACATAAATATAAAAGCATTTTCTCAAATAAATTAGCTACACACTAATCTGTGGGTTAATGGACATCGGTATTCCACAGAGACTAGCTACAGATCAACAGAGATAAAGCACTATCAGCTCCTTACCGTAAATGATTCCTGTAATAAAAACATATCTCCATAACAAATTACTGTCCTTGCATTAGGCAGGAACACCTGACAAAGGATCTGTGGGAGACTTATGCCTGTGTGGAGTAACAGTGCAAGAGTGGGTATCCTACAGCATATAAAAACTATTCAATATTTACATTTATTCTTTGAACCTCTCTCTTCATGGTGTATGGATTCTCTGGCAGCCTACAGAATGTATACAGTGTATGCACATATAATGATACAGATTGTTGCATTTAATGAAGTGCTCCAAAACTCCACTCTTGCATAACTTTAACAAAGGGGCAACCTCCCTTGTATATACAAATCTACACTGCAAAACCAATAATTATTTATTTATTGCAATTTATACAAGGCAACAGGTACTTTCTCTCTACAACTACCTAAAATGAGAATGAAGCGAGAAGGTGGCTGGTCTCTTTTCCCAAGTAACAAGTGTTAGGACAAGAGGTAACGACCTCCATCTGCGCCAGGGAAGGATTATGCTGGATAGTAGGAAAAATTATTCACCAAAAGAGTGGTCAGGCATTGGAACACGCTTCCCAGGGAAGTGGTGGAGTCATCATCCCTGGAAGTGTTCAAAAATCATGTAGATGAGGCAGTTAGTGACATGGTTTAGTGGTGGACTTGGTAGTCAAGGAGCAATGGTTGGACTCGATGATCTTCAAGGTCTTTTCCAACCTAAAAACTTATAGCTATGATTCCATGATTATTTGAGTGGAATTTGTTTCAATCTGATATATAAATTTCCATAAAATAAAAAAACCAAAACAAACTCTGACTTTGGATATTATGTAAGATCTCATAGAGATCTTTCATGATCAAAGGCAAAATAAATAAAAGGGGACAAAATTACATCAGACGATGTCTTCTCTCTTATCTTTCCATTTTTCGTAATGCTTTAAAAATCCTGTTCTAGACTTCCTACACTTATCCATAGGAATACACAAATAGCTAAAAGGTAAGAAATTGTCTGTGACCTCAGTTCCTTCCTAGCTCATGCTTTGACACAGAGCTTTTATTTTTATCTAGTTTCCTTAGCACTGATGACTCAGTTCCTACACTATCATTACCATCAGTGCGGTTGACACATAAACTGGGGTTGGTACTCAGGCTGGGGCTGCTACTCAAGCTGAGGCTGATACACTCCAGCAGTAGCTCAAAAGAGCAAAGGAGCACACACTCCTGGCACAAAGGAACATCAAACCTCTCAGAATTGGAGAAGCACTTCAAGGTCTCAGTCTTTGGCCTCTCTGTCCCAGTATTTAAAATATCTGAGATTGATAGGCTTCTAAAGCAGTGTGTGGAAGAAGAAAGAAGTTAACTAGTCATTGAAGCTCACAAATTTGATGCTACAGAAAGCAGATATTTACAGGATGACTTTACACTTGTTGCTATAGTTTGACTATTGTTTCATTTTCAGAATTAATTTTCTTCTGTATCTTGATTACATCTCTCTGTATTCCCTTAACCTCACTGTGTAATTTGGAACATTATAATTTCCTTTGAACTGACTTCTCCCAACTGTTTAATGTCATTAGCAAACTTGATCATCTCATTGCATTGTTCTCCTCAGAAACAAAATGCAGAAGAGAAAACTACCTTGTCTGAAGACGCTCCTTTAGTCATTATCTTGCCTCAGAAGACCCATCTGCCATCAATATCTTTATTCACTGAAGTCCCTCCCAGTTCTACTCTTGATACATTCACCAATTAGTGTTTTGTAGGATACTTTATCAGAGCTTTCCATCAGGCAAGTACATTTACATAAATGTTACTGCCTGGAAAGCGCACTCTCTATTGTCCAGCTCATATACCTTTTTCATGATCTTTAAGGGCCCTTTCAACCTAAGCTATTCTATGATTCTATGATTGCATGTTATGTGCTGTTTTCTATCTTCTTAATAAGAGTCCCATGGAATCCACTCAGTAGTTACATGCTTAAAAAAGATAGGCTTCTGCTTGACTGAAAAAGAAGGAAGAATGTGTAATTGCTGAAATTATGGTCCCAGTGCTCTAGTTTGGGATAAAATACACAACAACATTATAATGAGAAAATTTAAATTAACTATTGAGTTCAGCACTAATTCTGTAAATAACACCGCAATTGCAGGAAATACAGAAAAGTGAGCAAGGCATATGTCTGACATCTGACACGTGTCTAAGAGCTTCCCTAATGGCAGTCAGGAGGACAAAACAACCAGTGACAGCTGTGCAGCTGGCCAGGTGGAACTGGACGTACCCACACAGCATGAGACCACCTCAGCTGCTTCTAAACCATTTTCCCAAGGTTCTTCTAACCACATTTCCCAAGGTCTCCTGTTAAGGAGATTACATGTCTGTGTGCAAATGAGTCTGCCCTCAACATGAGAGCAGAGAGACCCTTGAAGGTACACTGGGAGGATCCTGCTCTTTTCACTCCCCTTTCCTTCACACACTTGCAGAGCAACTCTGCAGGCAAAACAATGCGAAATGATCATTGCTACTCCTTCCTCATGTAAGCTGAACTAAACGATTCCCTAGGTTTGTTTTTATGTTTGAATGTAACTTACTCCATAATATAAAGCAGTGTCACCATTTAAAATCATTGATCAGATGGCTTCACACATTTAAAATTTTTCATTAATCTATTTAAAAGAAAGTTTGGCCAACATGAAGTGTTTTAACAGGTGTTTTTTCCTATGATGTTATATTTTAATAAGCTAGAAACCACTGTATTTTCTTTAGTAGGATTTCTAACAGCAGAGATTTTAAGTGCCAAACACTATGTTTATAATGAAAATGCTTATACACATTAAATTGTTGCATTGCTAGTTGTGCTGATAAGATAAAAGTAGCTTCATATATCCTGTGAATTTGCCTTGATTGTTCATGTCAGTTAGTCTTGTAAAAACAAGGATGGGCACAGCGTGCTCTCCTGGTCTCTAAATGGCAACATGAATCGTGGTCATTAGAGCATTCATGATCTGTGTACAAAATAAGGTATCAGTGTTAGCACAAACTGAAGGATCCTCTGGGACACAGATAATTGCTCCTACTGGTATGGTATCAAATGCTGTCTTTGCTTCATGGGTTTATACGTTTCAAAGATGAGACATCTTTTCACTTTGAGGTTTAGGAATGATATATGGTAAAGTATACTCTATTTTCTTTCCAGCAACGAGACTTACTGCTAAGTCAAAGATAAAATAAGGATGACACCAAAAAGAAAAAGAAACAAACCCAAACAGAAATCTAGTAGTTGGAATAAGGCATAGATCTGACAACACTTAAAAGGAAATACACATCAAATTGTCAAATTGATCAATATGTCTTATTTATTCATGAAATAACATCTGCATGTTGAACCAATAACACTATATGTAAGTTTAAATGAGGCAACTGTGACTGTATCATGTTAATTATACCTCCGTCACCAAATCTCTTGAGCATACTAAAAAAAAGAAACTAAAAAATGCCTGAGTCAGACAAAAATGTAAATTCTCTAGAACTGATTCATTTACTTTTGGCAGAACCACCTTTCCCCAGCTATTTTCAAATTCAGAATTGGTAAGGCATTTGGCCAATGGCGGATCCAGCTTGGTGGCTAACAGTGACCATATCTGATGCCCACAGAAGAGTAAGAATAAGATGTGTATGTGACACTTCCCCCTTAGCAGTCTTTCAGACTCTAAATATATTCATGTCGGTGATTTTTCTAAGGGAACTGTATTTGTTATATATTTAATAACTCTAAATGGATTTTTCACCCCTACTTATCCCGTTTGCCCTCATACCCATGCAAACTCAACGCATTTACATTCTTTGGTGAAGAATTTCATAGGCTTCTTATCCAACATGTTGAAGAAATACCTTCTTCCACTGGTTGTTCTGAAATCTGCAACCCAGCAGTTTTGTCTGATGACCTCGACTTTTGTTACAGAGGAGATACTGAGCGATTGTCCCTATCCATATTATTTATGCTTTTATTAAACCCTCCAAATATTCCAAACTTGTGGCCCTTCACTAATTTTTCTCCAGTTCTACAAAGTATTTTACTTATATCATGGGCATTTTTAATAAAGTTAGCCAATAAATTTTAAGGATAAACTTAGACATTTATTATCAAAACAGACAGGAAGAATCCATCTTTCATTCCCTATCTAGTCTCATTGATATCCAGTTTGTGGGTGATGGAAACAGAAATCCCACTTGCCTGACATGAAATTATGTCTTCCCGGGAAAAATCTTGGTTAGGATGTTCCACTTCAAGAAATTAAATATATATTTTAACAAAGCATTACACAATTCAATAAAAATATAAAAATATAATTACTCTAGAACTCAGTGTCATCCCCCAGAAATGTACACCTAGACTCCATTTATTCACTAAAGGCTATCTCAGTAATTTAATGAGAAATCAGTGTCAAAAGAGGCTGAGAACTGCCGACCCAAAGCATCTTGTAGCACAATGATCTATCAAACTGTGTGAAGTGAGGAGGTTCACATTGACCCAAGCAGCCAGAGTTTGAAACAATAACTTTGTTTTCTGATGAAATGATTCAAGCACAGACATTTTAGTTAAAGCAAGAGTCCCTCCTCAAAAATCTTGTGCATTTCAGGATAATACAGCATGAAGTTTTGATTAGAATTCACCATCACTTTCATATTGTTCATAAAGCATTAAAATTTCAATTAAAAAGTCACCAAACCATTCACAGAGTTCTGCTCTGTTAGAACACTGTTGTTTTCCAGGAAAAAAAGTAGTTTTCTTAAATTCCAATAATTCCAGTAGCTTTAGTCCCCACAATGCTTTAGAACTTTACAAAACTCAGTAACATGAAGGATTTCTCTTCTCACACTGGAATACAATGTTTTCACACAACGTATTTTGCAAGGCAGCAGCCAAGTGTAGTATGCAAACAAACACACTCCCACAATCTCTAGACCTGAACAATGCATTAAATCTGAAATTCAGAACAGAAGGAGTAAAATGTCAAAGTTGAGTTTTGAATAATGTGTGACAAAGAATTGATGGATGAAGTGAGAGGGAAATGCAATAATTACTTAGTGATGAGTCAAGTGAAGTAAGAAAATTAAGAAGTATCACTGGTAGAGATGTGAAAAGATGGGTTTGCATCAAGGCAAAAATACAGTGTGAGGTCTCCCATTGTACGGGCCTGGTTTTCAATTTTTCGCTTTTCCTCTAATTAACAGCAAACTGACAAGTGCATCTTTATAAGGTGGAAGACACGCATATCACTTTTAAACTGTAGGTTTTCTGTTTCCGGTTATTTACCTGTATCTACCCTACATGTCAAAGTTTCCTGCCTGCAAATGAATTCTGAAAGTCTCAGAGCTTAGCAGGTGTTCCATGTTTATCTGAGAAAGGTATTCCACCATCTCTGCAATCAATGAGCAGCTTCCTTATGTCATGATTGGTAAATGCTTGAGGACAACTCCCTAACTATTTAATTTCCTTCTTTACTCTTCTGAAGGGAGGAGCATCCTTGCACTAATTTTGTAAGCATGAAGGAAGAACAACAGTCAATGGCCATCTTTTAATTTCTGCTCTTCCAAAACCATTTTCAAAATTTAAATTTACATGCAAATTAAAATTTTACATTAAATCAAATATGTTTCTAATGGCTCGTTTTACCGCTAGTAGTTTCCAGGGATCTACAGGGAAATTCCCACAGCTCACATTTAGAGAGTCCCTGTCCTGAAATGTTTCAAATTTCAAACAGGCAAGGATTAAAAACATGCATTATGTATCTTGTCGGGGGGCGGTGGGGGGGGGGGGGGGGGGGTGTGGTGGTGAATGGCATTGAAAATTTAAGTTTTATAATAAACCATAATATTCAAAAAAAATAGCAATTTGGATGAGAAAAGCAGGAAAACTGCCACAGTTCAGGTTCACCTCTGAGCATGGGTGCACTGCCTGCAACCCTACCAGAGTTCATGGGAATCTATACTTATAGAAGTACTATAATCAGGTACTATTAATTGTGTTGATGTCTGGTTACCCAGAAATAATTTCACGTTACTTTCTACAGGCAGCTTTATAACTATAGAGTATTAAATAGAAATTATTTGTATTATGTTATCATTAAGAAGAAAATATGAGGCTTATGAATCATCTTCTATTCGTTTTGGAAGCTTTAAGGGAAGCCAAATACAAATCACAGAAGTCTCAGGTTTTCCCTAAGCCAAGTTTTCAACTGGTAACACCCAGTTGTTTGTGCAGTTCTTTCAGATCCTCGAAAGAAGCTTTGAAATATACTGCTGTTGTTATGGCAAAGGTCACCAGATGGCACTGTTAAACATTTAAAGATTTAACTGATAAAGATTTTTTTAGATGAGCGAGGTTTTAGTCTTAACAGAAAATCCTCTTGTGTTGATTTTTGTATAGCGAATCTTTGAGGAAGGTCTCTGAAAATTAATTCGGAAGTTTGCTGTCCATTTTGATTTCCCTAACTAGAATCAGTAATGGAGAAGGGGAGTTCTCCTGAGATCTCTGGTTTAAGTTCTCCAATGGGAGGCAATTGCCCATGTGAGCTGCTTCTGGTTTCTTTGTTTTGAAGACCAACATAGGTAGTGGAAACTAAACTCATTACATAAAGAGCATAAAGTTCTGATTATGTAGCACTATTTTTGTTCATTTGGAAGCAATCCACAAAATTTTGATATTCAGTACCACTTGTCAAGGAGAAAATTATTATTTACATTGGAAAGGAGAGGTGGGGAGGGTCCTCCCATCCCTTAATAAAGAATTCCTTCTATTTCTCTCCACAGATCCCATACTTTTTCCTAGAATGTTCAGGAAATCTTCTGTAATAACAGGAGAACATACTTTGACAGAAACTTCTCAGCAATGCTTTATATTAATTGATACTTTTTAGTCAAGGAAAAAAAAAAAAACAACATACTGATAATCTCTCAGTATTAGTCTGTTCTCAAGGGAAACACGCAATATACCAAACAATGAAGATTTCTTCTTCCCAAAGATCTGTGGAGTTCCATAAATTTGCTAACTTGAAATCTTTATTTTCAAGCACTGGAAGATATATGGATCATCGCTTTTTCACATGATTTTTATATATCTTATTTGTCTACTTAGATCTAATAGTAGTGGAAGGAGTGGGAATGTGCACAAACTGGCTCATAAAATGATAAACAGCATAGTCATGTTTGACATGAATTTTATCACCTGGTTTGATGCTGAAGAGATTTATGAAGACAAGTTGTCTAACTGGACCTGAAACGATACATAAAATCTCACTAGCTGGTCACTCAGGCAGGGAAAGCTCTGAGGAATTTTGGACCATGCTTTTATACTTAGTGAATTTCCTTGTCACTTAACATGTTAGTATAAATAATACTGTGTTTTTAAAACTTCATCCTCAAGAGTATAAAAACATCGGCATGTATAAATTGTTGTAATAATGTATGACAGCATAGTTTGGGCAAGTCAGCAAAACTGTATTTAGAATTAACCCAGTGATTAATTTCATTGGCACCAATTGAAAAGAAAGTCAGCAAATACACTACTTTTAGTGCCATGATAATAGAACGGACCTATAAGCACATGTTTTAGGTGCTCTGAAATTTCATTTTATTTCACAGTGAAGAGACTTCCCAATAAGTCATTTATTTAAACTCTTTTGGTTTTCCTCCTTATCTATAAAATGGAAATAACAATTCTGTCTGTTTGTGGTTTTTTGTCTTTTTTCTTGTTTTGGTCATTTTTTTTTTGTTGTTGTTTTAGTTTTCTTTTGAAACATGATTAATTCTGGCATTTGGCCATGTTAGGGTATTGCTATTTTCCTCGTTTGTGGGGAGGAAAACCTGAGAGTCTTGAAACCATTCTAATATAAAGCAAAACCTTTTGGAAATCTAAGTGCCATCAGAATACCAACATGACCTTTTGCACTGTCAATGTATCTAGACTGCACAATTAGTAAATAAATAACATTATCCTAATCACTTCTCTATTCTGGAACTTGCTGTCTCCTTTTATATTAAATGCAGATGTGCTTTATGAAAAAATGTATTTTTCCTTCATCATAAACTTAAATTTGCTATGATAACTGGAAGCCTATCAAGAATTTAAAGAAAAATGACAAATTCAATCAACTGAATATTACAGTACATTTGACCATACAATAAAACTCCAGAAATCAATTCAAAAGGAGAACATATAAGTCCTGTTCTTTCAACTAAAATTCCAGGTCTTTTATACTTTTTTTTTTTTTCCCAATATTTAGACATTTATTTTCCAAGTACGTAAAGCTACTGTTCATGCAGTAGAACAGATGGAAAAAGCTCTGTATCTCCCTTTGCATGAACCAGGACAGAAATACGTATGTTTGGTTGCATTTTATTAGAACTTATCTAAGCAAGACTTGTTTGGTTATGTTCAGAAGCCAGCTCTAACAACTAAAATTCAAATAATTTAACTGAAATCAATTGAATTACACTGATTCAAAGTTCCAAGAATATGAATTTAAATTCTGATAAAATTTCAGGATTATTGAGACTGTTACAGATAAAGTT
Source organism: Pezoporus occidentalis (assembly GCF_034315485.1). Lineage (NCBI taxonomy): Eukaryota > Metazoa > Chordata > Aves > Psittaciformes > Psittacidae > Pezoporus > Pezoporus occidentalis. The sequence goes on from NW_026915877.1 coordinate 170,170, forward strand.
TTTATCCCACTGATTCTTCCTGTGTATAGTTTTTCTTAATTAATACATGAATAACTATAAAACCTAAGGAAATAAAAGAAGGAAGACAGAATGCTATTTTAATCTACTGATTCAGGGGAGATGTCTGTATTATTTTCCTATGCATCTTTAATCAGTAAAATGACATTAAAATAACTACAATGCACAGACTTTTGGCTGGGGAATACTCATAATAAGTGCAACACCTGTTAAAGCTGTGGAAATTAACTAAGTTTAGTTTATATACTGGTAAATAGCATTCATGGAAGCGGGGGAAAGACAACCCTCCCCCCAGTCTAAACACCGAGAATCTAAAATAAAAATGATACAGGATTTTTTCTTTTGTTTTGCTCTTCTTCAGTCAATTTCCTTCCTGTCATGTGTGGCATTTATTTATTACACACAAACAGGACTGAAAATAGAATTTAAATGGAGATTTCATCTCCATTTGGAGTAGGCACCTCAGCCTTTGTTCTACAACCAACGTGTATAAACTCAATCTGATTTTTTAACATTAACATCTGCATAAAATACATATTTGCTGCCTCCTGTAAAAGTATTTACTGCTATTGATGGCTCTTATCAGTTCTCAGTCTCAGAAACTGATTATTATGGACGAGAAATTCTGGAACATGAAAGCAAGCAGATCAAAACAAAACTCTAAATACATTAATAGGGAAAGAGAGGACAAACTGGTACTGGAATGCAAGGAAAAAGGTAAATCTAGAGAAAAAAAAAAGTTTTAAATGCTTTCTCACATAATTAATCTGATTTGGAGTATCAGTAAAAAGAGTCTCCCAAGTGGTGGTTATTAACAATTCATCATCACACATACCTTTACACACACACACCTGTACACACACACATACACACATATAAGATCACTAAAAAAATATCTTCTACTTTTAAAATTCTGTGCCAAATTTGAAAGTGTAACTCAATCCAGTGGAAAAGTAAGCACCATATCTGCCCCCTTACCCTCAACTCAAGAAAGTGCAGTTTAGCAATAATTTAGCAGCTTTTTTTTGACTGAATATTTTAGTAGGACATAACACATCCCCGGTAGACAGTCACAGCCTTTTCTTCAAGTCCATTGGATCTACCCAACAGAATGACTGACAGTTATTTGAGCAAACCTAGGATTCAAGAAACTACAGAAAATGGGTGTTCACATAAGCTAGCAGATACCCCACTGATTGTGATAGTCTTGAGGCTTGACTACTGAGAAGAAATTTAGCTGTATGCATCTATGTGCTTTTGGTTATATTAATTACAACAAACTAACAGGAAGTGTCCTCTTGTAGTGTATGACATGAGATGTGTATGACATGTATGTCACATGTATGACAAGAACAGAAGAAACACAATGTTGCCAGGAACTAGTTTGATATTTATCTGTCTACATCCCCATAACTCACTCAACTCAGAAAAGCCATTTGCAAACAGACCACTGAATAGCACCTGGAGGAAAGACAGCAAATACAATTCTCAATGCCACCTTTACATCTTCATTCAGTAAGTCTCATGTACAACTGAATGAAGCAGAGCAGACAAAGGTAAAAGACTTAGAAATTGCCTTGAAGTGAAAGGGCAGTTTATAGGTAGAATTATGCTGGTTTTAGTGGTAGCTATCGAGAGACTACTGGGAATGAACTAAGAAGAACAATAAAGATGATTAAATTGAGAGCGAGGTATATAAATTAACCTTCAGTGCATTACAGCATGGAATATTCTGAGCTGTGAAAAATTAGAGCTCAGTAAGAGAGAGACAAGACAACTTGAAATGTGGTAAGAGGAAAGGATGATCCACTCAAAAAAGAGGAGAAAGGAAACAAAACAGGTTTGCAGATATTTTGGTTGGGACAATCTCTAGAAAACATGACAATTCATGCAATTGCAGTGCTAGCCTGAACACAGTGCAAGGGACATACAATGGACATTTGCTTGTGATTTCAGTACACAAATCTACTTTGTAAACAAATGGAAAACTTAAGCCATAACATATTACAAGTTATTTTTCCCCTTGAAGAAACATTATTTGCTATGGGCCACAAAGATGATCAGGGGGCTGGAGCACCTCCTGTATGAAGACAGGCTGAGAAAGCTGGGGCTGTTTAACCTGGAGAAGAGAAGGCTTCCAGTATTTGAAGAGGGCCTATAAGGATGCTGGGGAGGAACCATTCGTTAGGGTCGTTAGGGACTGTAGTGATAGGACAAGGGGCAACAGGTTCAAACTTAAACAGAGGAAGTTTAGATTGGAAATAAGGAAGAAGTTCTTCACTGTGACGATGGTGAGGCACTGGAATGGGTTACCCAAGGAACTTGTGAATACTACATGCCTGGTGGTGTTCAAGGCCAGGTTGGACAAAGCCTTGGGTGACATTGTCTAGTGTGAGGTGTCTCTGCCAATGGCAGGGGGGTTGGAACTTGATTATCTTAAGGTCCTTTCCAACCCTAAGTATTCTATGATTCTATGATTCTATACACCCGGAATCATGTCCAGTTTGAGATTAAAGATCATGGACTGGAAAAAAAAAACAAAAAAGCAAAACAAAACAGAACAAAACACAAAACACAAAACAAAACAATGAACCCAGAATATATATCCTAGTAACAGAACTGCTCTCTCTTCAAGAAGACAGGTATACCCAGTGAGTGCTCTTGACAGTATACTTTATCCCGTGCCCTTGCTTCCATGAGTTTCCTTTAGCATGAGGAGCAAGTTGGAATTCTTCACATGTAGGAGGAATATCAGCAGTAAAACCACTTCTGTTTTCCTTCTGGAGTTCCAGCATTATAGAAAAAAATCTGTTAGAATTCTTAACAGTTCTTTGTAGCAGAAAAGACCCTGCAGCTTGTCCTTTAAGAAAGTACATCTGATCTAAGTGTTGGGGTGGACACAAGAAAAATGGAATATCATTAAAATAGTTTCTAATTTTGTGCAGTATGGAATATTAGAGCAGCACATTATCCATTTGTTCTTACCTTCGTGTTAGAGGGATCACTCTCAAGGTTAACACTCCTGCACAGGACAGACAATGGCCTACTTCCCATTTCACCGTGCCGTGTGCAGACTGCACAATTATTTTGCTCATTCAGGGGCAAGGAGTGTGAAATACTGAATTGTGAATCCTTTTCTTGAAAGCAGACAGTAAGGAAGACTGACAAAATCAACATCACGATTCTCAGTTGTTTAACTGCTTTTCCTATGGCACATGCCTTTGGAAAAATGAAATGTGCTTACGGGTTGTCATGTCACCTTAAATTTTGGTGACTCAAGCATCATAAATGACTTCCCTGAAGTACATAAAAAAACAGCAGGGACATAGAAGTACCTCTGGATATTCAGCACAATTTAGACTCCATGAAATACAGATTTTTTCAGTACAACTTATCCACAGCAATAACATGCTGATACTTACAACAATACATTTGATTATTTCTGAGTATTGTGTTAAAAAAGGAATAAAAAAAATCAGGAAACCTGACAGCAGAGTGGATAGTGGCTGCTTTTCATGCCTTGGCTGCTCTCCACTACCTTCATTACTCAGCTCAATGGGGTGCAAGATCAAGAAAGTCTGCTTCCACCTCTAGGCCAGGGCGTCATAACTCTAGCAGGGTGCAGTGCTCTTAGGGAAACATATGAATTATAATAATAAATTACAACCCCCTTTTCCACATAATAGCATTATTCTTCCAGAAGTCAATACCAAGGAAGAGGTAGAGAACACAGAAGAAGGGACAAAAACAGGGACAGTGCAGTAATGAATAACAATTTTGTTTAAAAACTGTGTAAAACCAGTCTACTTTCATTTATTGTCTTCTTAACATGCACAGTTGGACTTCTCTCATATTCGTGCACTTTTGCCAATATCAACTTATTTCCACTGAAACAGTACATACCTTTGTTGTACTGCTTCTAATGTGTAATATATTTTGGCGAGAATAATCCTGTGCATTAGGCTAAGTCAGAGAACAAATAAAGCCAACATAATAAAAGTAATTTATTTTCTATTTGATTTCCATGCGGAAGATTGAAATGTGTCTGGGGGAAAAAGCATGAGGACTGAACAGATGCCGTTGTGAAGAAACTGTTGAAGGAAAAGATGCAGCAACCTCAGAGACCTGCATGCTGAGCCTTTCCACTCCTATACATGCCAAGGGCTGCCGGGAGAACAGCAGCTTCCAAGCCACACAAATCCTAAGGCTGGGTGCAAGTGCAATATGCCCTCCCGAAATAAAAAGTATAAGTAGGACACTAGGATTTCATAACTGTTTCTTACAATCATTTCATACCATACCTCCTTGTTGTGGAAGGTTATGCTTTTATTCCTCAATTTTGTTTCAAAGTGTCAAGCATTTCTATTAACATAAAAGCAAATATTCAGTCCCATGCTGAATAGTAATAATCCTCCATGCAAAAGAATCATGAAGTAATTGTAAGCTACCTAACAGTCATCCTCAAACTGAAAGGCATCCCTGTCTGGGATGGAAGGCAGGGAATTTATTACAGCAGCCTTAGTCCAAATAACAGTAACTCAAGATAAAAGAAAATGCAGCATTTATTGAAAGTTAAGTCTGTATTAAACTCACAGAACAAATACGGTCAAAATAATGAATGCAGGACACCTGGACTTTGGAATAAAATACTAGAGGAAGCAACGGCTTTCCTAACTGGATACCTGAAAGTCTGATTCTCTTTCTGACATATCCAGAGTATGCGCAAAGGAGGAGGAGAGGTGACAGGCCCATCACTTGTTTATTCCTAAGACTCTGGCATGACCATTCTTCTCCGGTTTTACTCACCAACCCAGTGAACTGCATTTTCACCATTAGCTCACAGCCATTTAGGAATACACGCATTTTTGGTGCCCTTCCTACAACCAAGGATATTGATGCAAGTTACACATAGGTTAAAACTGGATTCAAGCCAAATTGTGCTCCATGCTACACAAAACACTCTATTTATTAATTTATTTTAGAAAAAATGTTTAAAATGGACTGAATCTGACTTGAGCTTCCACTGTATGAATTGGTAAATGGTTCCTAGACCAAGTACTTAAGGATCTGCACTGGCTTATCAACATTCATACTTCTGTCATAACATGAAGGAAATAAAGCACAAGCAAGCTCTGAAAAAAAAAAAAAGATGAAAGAAGAGCTATTAAAAGCAAACATTCTTCATCCATTGTGCTGTTAATTTTCTCTTTAGCAGATCACATTCCCAATCCACCCTGAGCCAGGCAATAGTGTCAGTGGTGATGTATTTTGCAGATCTCTCAACAGTAGCATATATAAAACTATACCTATATTAGACACAGCTGCTTGAAATCTCCAGGCAGCCATCAGATTTGCTTTTCCCTGGGAGGATATCCCCTCAATTGACGCACAGATGGACAAGGCAGTTAACTAGCAACAATAATAATCATCCTCCAAGAGATGGTGGGGAGCTGCAGGAGATTTTAAGGCATGGAGTCCATGCCCTGATCATTACTGAGAACTCTAGCACACAATGTAAGAAAGGCACAGCTCTCTGTTTCAGTTGGGGATGGACTCTTCTGTTTAAGCCTTTAAACCTAGATAGAGCTATTAGAACCATTTATTAACACACCTGCTGCAGTAGAGGATGCAAACCAAAGAGAAGCCACTGTTTCAAACAGCTATTAACCTTGGTGAGCAGGTGGATTCTGTAATCATAAAAATATGTTATCTTGGAAGCGTTTGGGGCAGGGATGGACAGTGTCTCTCATCTCCTAGTCTGTCATCAGATTCCAATTTAAACAATATAAAATCCTTCAGAAGTTAAGGGTTTGTTTTTTGTTTTTTTTTTTCCCCCGTTATTTTACACAATCCCATTATCCCTATGAAACATTCATTACACAAATGTTAGATCCATTATCTTATTAGTTATCATTATCATAATATTACTTACGGGAAGAAAGATTGATTAATTTGTCCTGGGTTTAGATACACATGCTAATATATGAATGCTTAGTAAATTTAATTCACAACCTAAGATGAAGTCCTCTGAGGCAGGCTTTGAAGTACTTCTGCCTCAACACTGGTGTAAAATATGAACTGTGGGTGAAAATTATATCAATGCACCAGAGTAACATTGAACTCCAGGGAAGATTAGAATTCAAACATTTTGGAGTACACCAAATTCTTGTTTTCAAAATGTTACATCAGCCTTTCCTTACATACTGGAAACAAGGGCATCAAAATGTCCCACTCCCTCATGAATAACTACTCTATTATGTTAAGGTTTTTAATGCATGGAATACTGTAAAATAAAAGTAATCTATTTTCAATCTATAGCACCAAACTAGAAATGAAAGGGTGTTGCAGAAATTTTGCAGTTAAACAAAAGCCAATTCATTTTGCTGTAAATAACTTCCAAAGTTACTAGTGAAATATAATATATATATATACATATATACAACATACCCGGATTATTAGTTTTAAAACCATTCAAAATATGATTTTAACAGTCCCAAACTGCAGTTTATGGGAATTTCTGATGGAACAGTAGACAACAGATCTGGTCTTGTGGAAGGTGTCCCTATTCATGGCAGGGCAGTTGGAACTAGATTATCTTTAAGGTTGCTTGCAACAAAGACAATTCTATAATTCTATGATTCTAGAGATGTCTAGTTCACCATGCTCCTTGACTAACCAGGTAGGCTCCAGGCTGGACCATTTGTGTTTGGTCCTTTGCCAGCAGTCATGGCTGCAACCGCAGCAGAAAAGCAGCTGTACCTAACAAAGATTTATGCTTCATGCAGTTCCACTGCAAATCAAAAGTTTGGATTGTTTCTTATTTCATCCAGATGGTTTCAGCCAACCTTACATTGCAACTGTGTGAGCAAAGGACAAACAAGGTCAGAGAATAATGAAATTATAATTCAGTGACAAAATAATAAGCAACAAATGAATGCATTAGCAAATCAAGCCCAACAATGGAACATTAGTCGAACAACAACAAAGTGATTAATAGATTTATGTATTCCTGTCAATGATTAAATACTTAACTCTTGTACTTAGGAACTTCATCATTTTCTCCCCTGAATAACACCAGCAATTACCAGCCATGTGGTAATTACTGCCTTCTTTAAGTCACCAGTGCAGATTTAATGTGCTCAAAGTAAAGCTATCACTGCTTTAAGTCATGTAAAATGATTGCCACCTTTTTTGGCAGCTACCAATAAAAAATGGCTTTGTGGTGATATTAAAAAATGAAGATCACTTTCTTTTACTTACTGACATCTCCTTTTTGAAGTTAACTTTATGACTAAAAAGACAACAGCCACTGTTTGTCACTGTTGAAAGACAGATGGATTAAAAGGAGCACATATCACCACTGCAAATGGGCTACGCAACTTCATCAATATAAATCCACAAAGCATTTGTCTGTACCAGGGACACATATTCTGAGATTTTCATTGCAATAAGAGATTATGGGAACTTTAAAGGCAAATAGCCATTGATTCTTATTATATAAACTGTTAAAAGAAGGAGAAAAAGCATTTAAACTAGACCTCATAGCAGCCTTCCAGTATCTGAAGGGGGCTTATAGGGATGCTGGGGAAGAACTATTCATTAGGGACAGGCCGTGGTCGTCGTGGGGGATTTTAACTTCCCTGATGTTTGCTGGAAGGACCACTCAGCAACCCAGACACAGTCCAGGAGGTTCCTCCAGTGTATGGATGATAACTTCCTCATGCAAATGGTGGATGAGCCAACCAGGAGAGGAGCGCTGCTGGATCTCATCCTCACTAACAAGGAGGGTCTGGTTGAAGCAGTAAGGGTTGAGGGCTGCCTTGGTTGCAGCGACCACGAGATGGTGGAATTCAGGATCTTGTGTGGTAGGACCAGTAGAATAGCAAGTAGAATTGCAACCCTGGACTTTAGCAGGGCAAACTTTGGCCTTTTCAAGCAATTGCTAGGGGAAATCCCATGGGCAAGGCTGCTTGAAAGTAAAGGGGCCCAAGATAGTTGGTTGGCCTTCAAGGATTGGTTTTTCCGAGCTCAAGATCAGAGCATCCCAACACGTAGGAAGTCAAGGAAGAGGGCCAGGAGACCTGCGTGGCTAAATAGGGAATTGCTGGGTATGCTCAAGTGGAAGGGGAAAGTTTACAGGTCATGGAAGGAGGGGCTGGCCACTTGGGAGGAATATAAGGCTGCTGCTAGAGGATGTAGGAAGGCAGCTAGAATGACTAAGGCCTCCTTAGAATTAAATCTGGCGAGAGGGGTCAATGACAGCAGAAACAGCTTTTTCAAATACATGGCAGATAAAACTAACACCAGAGGCAATGCAGGCCCACTGATGAATGGGATGGGTGCCCTGGTGACAGAAGATACAGAGATGGCAGAGTTACTGAATGCCTTCTTTGTCTCTGTCTACTCTGCTGCAGGCAGTCCTGAAGAGCCCTGTACCCCTGAGACCTTAGATGAAGTCAGGTCAACGAAGCAGTTTGCCTTAGTCGATGAGGAATGGGTTAGAGACCAGTTGAGCAATCTGGACATCCATAAATCCATGGGTCCAGATGGGATGCACCTGCAGGTGCTGAGGGAACTGGCGGAAGTCATTGCTAGACCGCTCTCCATCATCTTTACCAAGTCTTGTGAAACGGGAGAGGTGCCTGAGGACTGGAGGAAAGCAAATGTCACTCCAGTCTTCAAAAAGGGCAAGAAGGAGGACCCGGGTAACTATAGACCGGTCAGCCTCACCTCCATCCCTGGGAAAGTGATGGAACACCTTATCCTTGGTGCCATCTTAAGGCATATCAAGGATAAGAGGGTTATGAGGGGCAGTCAACATGGCTTCACCAAGGGGAAGTCATGCTTGACCAATCTCTTAGCCTTTTATGAGGAAATAACACAGTGGATGGATGATGGCAGAGCGGTGGATGTGGTCTACCTTGACTTCAGCAAAGCATTTGACACAGTCTCCCACAGCATCCTCACAGCTAAATTGAGAAAGTGTGGTCTGGATGATCAGGTAGTGAGGTGGACTGTGAACTGGCTGAAGGAGAGAAGCCAGAGAGTTGTAGTCTATGGGGCTGAGTCTAGTTGGAGGCCTGTATCTAGTGGAGTGCCTCAAGGGTCAGTACTGGGACCAGTATTATTTAATACATTCATCAATGATTTAGATGAGGGAATTGAGTGTACTATCAGCAAGTTTGCTGATGACACTAAGCTGGGAGGAGTGGCTGACACGCCAGAAGGCTGTGCTGCCATCCAGCGAGACCTGGACAGGCTGGAGAGTTGGGCAGGGAATAACTTGATGAAATATAACAAGGGAAAGTGTAGAGTCCTGCATCTGGGCAGGAACAAGCCCAGGTTCCAGTATAGGTTGGGGAATGATATGTTAGAGAGCAGTGTAGGGGAGAGGGACCTGGGGGTCCTAGTGGACGACAGGAGGACCACAAGCCAACACTGTGCCCTTGTGGCCAAGAAGGCCAATGGCATCCTGGGGTGTATTAGAAGGGCGGTGGTTAGTAGGTCGAGAGAGGTCCTCCTTCCCCTCTACTCTGCCCTGGTGAGACCGCATCTGGAATATTGTGTCCAGTTCTGGGCCCCTCAGTTCAAGAAGGACAGGGAGCTGCTGGAGAGAGTCCACTGCAGGGCAACAAAGATGATTAAGGGAGTGGACCATCTCGCTTATGAGGAAAGACTGAGGGAGCTGGGTCTCTATAGTTTGGAGAAGAGGAGACTGAGGGGTGACCTTATTAGTGTATATAAATATATAAAGGGGGAGTGTCACGAGGATGGAGCCAGGCTCTACTCAGTGGCAAACAATGACAGGACAAGGGCTAACGGGTACAAACTGGAACACAAGAGGTTCCACTTAAACTTGCGAAGAAACTTCTTCTCAAGTGAGGGTGACGGAACACTGGAACAGGCTGCCCAGGGAGGTTGTGGAGTCTCCTTCCCTGGAGACATTCAAAACTTGCCTGGACACATTCCTGTGTAACCTTATCTGGGTGTTCCTGCTCCGGCAGGGGGATTGGACTAGATGATCTTTTGAGGTCCCTTCCAATCTCTAGCATACTGTGATACTGTGATACTGTGACTGTAGTGATAGGACAAGGGGTAATGGGTTAAAACTTAAACAGGGGAAGTTTAGATTGGCTATAAGGAGGAAATTCTTTCCTGTTAGGGTGGTGAGGCACTGGAATAGGTTGCCCAGGGAGGTTGTGAATGCTCCATCTCTGGCGGTGCTCAAGACCAGACGAGGCCTTGGGTGATACGGTTTAGTGTGAGGTGTCCCTGCCCATGGCAGGGGGGTTGGAACTAGATGATCTTAAGGTCCTTTCCAACCCTAACTATTCTATGATTCTATGATTCGATTCCTTTAAAACCTCTTCTTTAACTTGTGACCCTTCTTATTAAATGCTAAACACTGCTAGCAATTTTGTGGAGTCTATCTTATGTTTTCCCCCTAAAACTTTCTTTTAGTTTGTAAATCAATCACATTTCATAAAAATGCTTTTGTTTTTTCACTGAAGCAGAACTGGCAACATTTTCTCTACTTTTGTTAGAGAGGGCCTGTTGAGTGTTCTGAATATAGCAATCATGTTGTTTGTGGTTTATACTATAGTACCCTACAGGCTCATTGATCCTGACTCCATGTAATACCCAACTGGGTTTCCCCTATATGCATAGTTAACGTATGTGATAATTGCCTCTGGAGTGACTAGCTATAATTATTATAAGGCAATAATTATTACCTTAGTACCTAGGAGTTCAAGCCACAGATCAGATTCCCTCTATTCAGTCAGTTTTCTCTGTGACAGAAAATTTCCAGTCCTTGGCAAACCAGCTACATGGGGAAACTGAAAGGGAAATACTGCATGACAGCAAATACGATGACCAGTAGGACAGGCAACAGCCCAATGTGCCATGGACTCCATGTCATACAGACTAATTAGATCTTTTTGTGACCTTCCAGAGCATCAACACATCTCTTGATTTTCTCAAAGATTTCAAATAGCCACAATTTTTAATACAAATTTCTTTTTTTAAAAAACACCTTTTTGACAACAGATTTGAATATTATGAATTCTAATTAACTTCAAAAGAGTAATAAAAGCTTTATCCTGCAGTGGTTTGGATCATGTATCTCAATTTTCCCTGAAAACATCCATCTTTATATGACTCTGAGGAGACTAGAGAAATTTTATTCCTATATTCTAAAAGTAAAATACATTGCAGCTGTGACACACATCTCTTTAAAAAGAATATATATGGATTGAAGTAAAAAGAATTAGTAAGCTTCTTTACAATGGCATGGCTCTTTATTTCAGGTAACATTACACGTGCTTTAGAAGGTTCCTACCAGTCATACCCATATCTCAGCATCATTGGCTGAATGGTCTGTCCAGAGTAAACAAGGGGAGGACACCCCAGAAAGAATAACGATGCACCAGGAAGAGGATTCCCCACTGGGACTCTTATTTCAAGAAGCACAGTGCTCTTCTTCACCCTTGGCGGTTTTCCTGCCTGGTCTCATACATCTCAGCACCCCCTTCACACACCCATAGCCAGAATGTACTTGATCAACTGTTACATTCTCCCAGGTTCATCAACTAATTGTGCTTTGCAAGTAGCCTTGAAGAGAAGAGTTACCATGAAAATACGATAGAGACAAGGCACCTCTGATCCCAGTACAGGGAATCATAAATCAATTTTTAAAAAGCGATATTAATTTCCAATGATAATTTCAAATCTTTATGACAATTAAAAATTTCTATTTTTCCAAAATTCTAGATTCTAATTGTATAATATATTGTCTGAATTTTCTCAAAATTAAAGATCTCTATGTACAGCACAAAATTATTGGAGATTTCTGCAACCCTCTCTTTAAAATGCATCAGCATGAGAAGAAACCAAGAAAGCCTATATTCTTCGTATTTAATAAAGCAGGGCTTCTGTGACATTTTATTTAAAAATTAATGCAAAATTGATTTTAAAATTCATCTTTTATTTTTAATTTACAAATATTTGTCTTTTGCATGTAGCAAAATTTAAAACATTTTAATCAGCTTTTTCTTGAAAACTCTGCAAGTTGTTTGTTAACGTCGATTAAGAAGAAAAAAAATCAATTACCGTATTATTGCTTTCACACACACATTTTTGCACTCCAAAAATGTAATTTTTAACGTTCAGGTGCAAATGCCTTCCTCCACAAAGCTGGCAATAAAATGTCACCAATAAAAATTTCCATTTGTTATGTTCAGAAAAAACACTTATTGTGCCAATCTATGTAAGAGTCTTGCTCACTGGTAGCTCACCTGAGAAAAAATTAAGTAAAAGCTGAGCAAGTGCTCAGGCTGTGCCTCAGAACAACTGCTGAATTCCAGCACCTACTTGCACTAAGTCCATAAATTACTCGGTCTTTAGAAATACATATAGTATAACTGCAATAGGATCTATAATATCCTAATTGTTACGTTACTACTAATGCTAAAGTTTGTTCTGATTACAGTTTCCAAAAGTGTGGAATTACAAATATGCAAGCTTGATTTATGGTCAAACTTTGAGGTATGACAGGACTTCCCAGAGTGAGAGGCAATGATCAGTAGCTCAACATCAGCATTGTCAGCTCCTTGGACATCTCTGACATATTTTGCATAGCCCAAATTGACTTCCCATCTACATTAATAATCCTTCCACACAGGAAGGCAAGGCCTTGAACAGAAATTCAAAATAGAGCATGTATTACACCTAAAAAAGATTGCAGCACAGTAACATCTGTGCACCTAAGCAGCATGGGATGGCTGAGTAGAGTCCACCTCTCCCTCAGGTCAAACAAGAGTACCAAGGATGAGAACATAAGGGAAACATAGTGAGCCTCTGGCTGCATACTCACCTTTTCCCTTGTTTGGGAGTAGGGTATGACTATGAGAAAAATCTAGCAGGTATGTGTTCAAACTAGGAAAGAACAAGCATAGTTAAAGGCTGTGCTTTTTCTCTTGTTTAGATCACTCACAGCTGTCATTCAGCTAGCCCCAAAAATGTGCCCCACAGGAGGCAGCAGTGATAATTCCAAACCAGTACAACTTGTAGCAATGAATAAGAAATGGCAAAAAAAAAAAAAAAATCAACCAAAACAAAACAAAAACAAAACAACCAAAACCCAAGAAACTCCAGTAATCTCTATTTGAACTAGATGTTTTCAGATTTTATGGGAGTCTGTGACTTGCTCTTCCAGACCTCAAAATCAAATTGAAACACCATATAAATGCTGGAAGACACAAAGTTTTACTAAGCTGCTACATGTTTTTCGTGCTTCTACTACCAAAAATGCCCACAAAACCAAGACAATAAAAAATCTCACCAAGAATTAGTCGCTAACAACAACCCTTTTTGAAGGCAGATAAATTATTTTGGAAGTCTAGAATTCTTAATCACACTCTTTGTCAAGTCCCTAAATGCACAGCTGTGCCTTCATCAGGGGAAAAAGAAAGATATGAGAAGCACTTTCACAGCTGAAGTCAGAAGTAAAGGCCTGCAGATGTATCCGTTAACAAGAATTGTATTTCATTCACATTACTTTTTTACTTGGAAGATGATTTTAACTAGTGCTAACACGAGCCAACAGCAATTTCTACCTTTGTTTATACTTCACATATTGAAAAGGGCTTCCTGGATCCTGTAGTGAACACTAATAGCAGCTTTATTAAAACCAAGAGACTTTCCTTACACAATTACTGGAGGGCTAAATACTTTGAAAGCACTGTGGTTCCTTTTATATGTGTATCAGGGTAGACACAAACCTCTATAGAGCTAGGGTCCAACATAGCCCAGTTGCTGGGCAGCTCTATGTGAATTCTCATTACACACAGCTTCTCTCTCCTGCTGCATACTGGGATCTTGCATATGATTTATGTACATCCTTAAGGTTGTATCATATATATTATGCATATCCTTAGGTATGCAGCATGGGTTCTTTCTGACTTTGCTATGAGTCAGCCTCCCAGTACCTGAAGAGGCCTACAAGAACACTGGAGAGGGACCTTTTACAAGGGCAGGTAGGGATAGTACAAGGGGAAATACCTTTAAACTGAAAAAGAGTAGATTTAGATTACATATAAGGAAGAAGTTCTTTACTGTGAGAGTGGTGAGACACTGGCACAGGTTGCCCAGAGAATCTGTGGCTGCCCCATCCTTGGCCAGGTCGGACGGGTCTTTGAGCAACCTTGTCTACTGGAAGCTGTCTTTGCCCATGTCAGGGGCTTTGGAGCTAGATGATCTTGAAGGTCCCTTCCAACCCACACCCTTCTAGGATTCTATGAAAATATGAGGCATTTTGCAAATGGCTCTTCCCAGATGCAGACTGTTTTGTCATCAGGAGGGAAAAAAATCCTGGATTGGCAGAATGTTAAATGTAATGTATGAATTTTTTAAGGGATGTAAATCATGAGATTGTGAATCTCTGCATTTAAAAGGAAATATTCACTAGCTTTTACATCCCACAAATTTAATAGCATTAGTACTAGAATGATTCATGTTTTTACAACAGTTTCAAGGTAGCATCAACTAACCTGGCACATAACGGTGGACGACAAAACAAAAAGTTTTCAGTTAATACAAAGCCTGATTTTCTGTGAGGATCACGTAAGGGTATCTTTTTATCTTTCATCTTGTCGGTTGTCCTTTGTAACACTCCAAATAGGACACACACATAGAAACCAGTAACCTTTTCAGTAGTAGAGGAAGCATCCATGATCCCCATTTTACTTCGTCTAAAAAATAATACACATTGTGTCACTAAAAGGTATGTTGCTATCTAAAGCATTTTTCCATTAAACTCAAGAGGGGGAAATTACAGTTTGAAGATCACTGTGTTTTATCCGTCCCTCTAATATCAGACATTATGAGCAACATGAATTCAGTTTGGGTTTGTTTTCTTATCTCTCTAAAAATCAAAACATCCAGCTCCCAAGTTAAGGGCAGGAAGCAAACCTTGGTTTTCCTGGAGGACTAGTAGAGCACATTACATTTTTATACATCATAAGACATTCAAGTTACCAGAAAGCAGGAGTATGGGCTCCACACTATGTCCATTTAAATTTGTGAGTAATTCTCTGATTATTTTTAATGTAAATTATGAACATCAATTCATGGCAGAAAGCAGAACAGCTGCACTTCACAGAAGTATTTTTAATTACAATGTACTTTAAATGCCAGTACTCAGGATGTCTGAACAGTTTTGGTTTTATGTAACTGCACATTTCACAGAACAACTTGTAGAACAGAACTTATTCCCATCCTATTTTATCCTCTTGATGCCCCAATGTGCAGTTGGTTTAAAAATTTAAAATTATATTGATGCGTTTCCTGTAGAAACCTAAGAAATACCTGCACATTTTCTGCTATTCCTCTACCACTTTGTTGTCTTTCAATGAAGTAAACCAGCTCAAATTTCCTAAAAGACAACTGTTTTCCTACTTCTGAATTGTGAATTCTTTTTTTAATGTCAGTCTGTGTCGCTTTTTACAATGCCTTGATCCTAGATAGAACTGTTTTACCATAAATATTTCAAAATACAAAATAAATGTGACTTCACTTGGTTTTATTTTTGTTCAAGAATTTAGTTTGGCAAGTAAATAAAATTTGAATGCTCATTAAATGAACAAGTTTGGTTTTAATAAATAAACCATAAGAGTCAATATCAAAGAATACAACTAAACAAATGTTTACAGAAATTAAGACACAACCAGCTCAGGGAACAAGCTATTCTTTTGGGGCAGTTGCTGAAACTGTCTTAGAGTAACACTGAGGCAGCATGCCACGGCAGCATCTTATTAGCATGTTCAAATTTAATAAAAAGATTGAGATTATTCCTTCAATACCAGAGTTTTACCTTAAGAGCAGGAAATAAAATCTGAAAGGAATAGTTTCTGACTAAGCAGAGATCTCACAAAAAGGGGGCAGAGCCACTAACAGCTCCTGTCCTTCAGCAGAGGTCATTTCCTCTCATACACATCTGCTTTGACAAAAGTACATAGGTCACAGCTCCCGTGTCCCTACTCTGAAAAGATCCTCTGGGGGTCAGCAGGCTTTGGCTGGGATCCCATCACCTTTATACATCATCTGACACAAAAAGCTGCCTTTTCAACATGTAGCTGGATTCACTTCTGCCAAAATTCTAGGAGATGCACATCGTTAAGAGGGAAATAAGTCAATTAAACAAGTTGTAGGTCCTATATCTGATGCATAATTTTGAAAGAGGCTATCAAATATCAAAGACCATTAGAAAATAAAAAGTACCTCAGACAGCAACAAATTGAATTGCCTGCTGATAATTAAAAAGTGCATTTGTTTAAAAGACCATATATAGTTCTTAACAAGCGAGTATATCGAGCTTCTATATACAAGGCAAAGAGATGTGTTTGAGGCTTCAACTACTGCAATTGAGTCTTTTATTTTAAAATAGAGATGCTTTCTCTTTGTTTGATCTTGTTCTGGGAACAACACATCATCTCACATAAGTGTGAAAAATAAGCTGCATCATGATGAAGGCAGAAAAGTGCTACTGCGCACTGGATAAACCTATGTTTGGAATCATAGCCTGTTCTGCTGTTAATTCCTCTAATCCCTGTGGTCATCACTTCCTTTGAAAAATTTGAAGGCTGACAATGGTCCATTTTCCCATAATCTTCCAGACAGCATTTTTAATATTTTGGTACCTTTAAATGGATTTTTAGAATGACTAGATAGACATAAAATATTTTAGAAATATGCTAAACATAGTCTCAGATAATTTGACTTCATAGATATGTTCTGCCACAATATTTCACAGTTAAAAAAGGACACTCAGAGAGCAGCCAATACAACAACAGCAGTCTTATTCAACAGTTCTATGCCAGAAAACACTATTGCTTTGCACAGAATGGGTCACATTCACATCCTCATCTTTAAATATGCTTCATCCTTCTCCAGATGTAGCATTTAAAAAAAAAAAAAAAAATCCTTTTGCATATGTAAATGCTTAAACAGCTCCTGAATATAAGTGATTAAAAAAAAAAAAATTAAGCTCATTTTTTGGTTTGGATATGCCCAGTATAGAAGCCTAAGATTATGGAACTGTTGTCATTAATTCCAGTAGGATTCAGGTCTCATCCTAATTTATTTTTTGATTATTGCACACTGCTTTTTCAATTTTTTTTTTTAACAAGAATTTTCATGCTTGAAGAGGTTGTTAATGAACTTAACTAGAGAGAACATTACCTACACAGAGAGCAGTAAATTAGGTCTATATTTTCTTGGCATAATGTGTTGGGTTTAAAAAATAGTATTACTAGAAATTATTAATCTGTCTATTGTCTATGCAAACAGTATAGATTATATGCGATTCACATTTATTACAATTCTATTATATTTATTTAGTAACAGGACTGAAGCAGTATCATATTATGTCATCTGAAAATTTTCTGAACTTTACAGTTTGGAATTCAGGTGAATTTTTCTCTCTCCAAAATTCAAGGAATAGAAGTTGGTAGAATATAGTATGGAAGTAAGCAGTTTCTTCCATTCGATACCTGTAAGAACATGATGACAAATTGTAACTTTTGACTAGTTAAAACATATGTTGTGCACTATCTGCTAGACAAGTTGTGTGTGGAGCAACTGTGGTAAGATCTATGATGTTCTAAAGGACAAGTACCAATAATCAGAAAGACACAGGCAGACGGTGTAACAACCACAAAGAAATGCTGCTGAGCCATAGATTCCTATCGCTGCATATGCACAGGAAGACAAAATATTCTTAGGTTAGAGAGTCTCCTGGCAAATTCTTATTTTCTTATATGAGTCAGTGCAGTGGGAACATGTTCCTACTCTTTCATGCATGTATTTCCAAACAGAGAATATTGACTTAAAAATAGGTCTGTTTTACTAGTACTCATATAAATGATTTTATTGAACCTTGTTATTGACTGGTCCCAGTATTGTCCCCAGTTGTTTTTTTTCATAGAATAGTTAAGGCTGGAAAGGACCTTGAGATCATCTAGTTCCAACCCCCCTGCCAAGGGGAGGGATGCCTCACACTAGACCATGTCACCCAAGGTCCTATCCAACCTGGCCTCAAACACTGTCAGGGATGAAGAATCTACCACTTTGGGCAACCTGTTCTTGATTACTTCCAGTGATTCTTTTTACTTGCCTTTTACTTCCTGTACTTTCCCATGGTAACTTTTTATTTTCTTTCTCCCACAACTTTTAACTCTTTCCATCTCACATCACAGTATTTTAATGTGTACATTTCACAGATACCTCAAATTTTAGGCATTACTCCAGTGTTTTATAGAATAAGTTACATTTTCTTGACACAGATTTTTGTGGAGAAAAGATTACTGAAATCTTCCAGAGAGTATATAATGAATTCTGAAAACCAGTTTTTGTATGCTCTGCGCATACTCTTCCTTCCTAGTGGAAGACCAAGAGTTATTTCTCACACTGTCAAAGTGAACTTCTTCACACCACTGAATATTATCAATCTCCCTTAAAACTGGTGACATCTTCTTTATCATAGTCTAAGAAATTATGGCAACTTTAATTTTTAAACTGTATTACACAATTTGAAAAGTACTAAGACTTTTGATTATACAGTTTCATGAGCTCAAAATTGCAAAATGCAAGAAGTGGGATGCAGTAAGAAATCAAAGTTCTTGTCTAAAGGAAAAATTGTGAGTTCTTTTCAGCTATAATCTGTACTGTGTGAAAAGGCAAAATACAGTGTATGTAAACGGCCAGGCAAGTTGATGCTGTATAAAGGCATATGTGTTCCAAGTGGGACTCCCAGAATTAACCCTCTTTGGTTAATGACAACTAATTGCTGAGATGGAAACAAGTGGGAGACCAGAAATGACTCTGCCATGAGAATTCAAATGAACACACTGGAACTTCAAGTATTTGCTACAATAAATGTTTAACTGTTCATTTCACAAAGAGTGCCACGAGGAACAAAAGCACCCCCCACATAGAACATCTTGTAGTTTGCTCATTTGCTTATTCACCTTGGGAAGATAAGGAGCTGGGAAGTCAAGTCCCCTCAGGCAGAGAGCGAATGAACTTGAAACTGAGTTTCATAATTTAACGTGGCTGAGGACTCCTGAGGCAGAAAACTGACAACTGCATTTCCGACAAATTATGTGATGCTAGCCCCAGAATTTGCTCTTTTCTGTCTTCAATTTGATCCCGTTTTGTAAATTTAGGTCGACTTTATAAACAGCTTTAGAAGGACCAACACCACATTTTTCAGCATGTGAGTTTCACTTAATTTTCTTCCTCACTTCAAACATCAGGTTGCCCAGTTATTTTAAAATTGTTGATATGAGCAATGAATAGGTAAAAGACATCACTGGAGTAAGAGACCATGGAAATTTAATAATCAAGTATTTTACTGATGGACAGGTGTCTCAGATACATTTCTTCCTCATCAGATGTAAATTTACTATTAGTTAATGTAATAAGTATTAATTGTTACTCTATAGATGTAAAGTATAAAGTTCCTGTATATTCTGAAAAAGAAAAAATACTTAAAAGGAAACAAAAAAAAAAAAACACATTACTTCTTCTAAATAAGATTTCAGTATGTCTGATGTATCCCCTGCACCCCAAATATTGGTGACAATAGCTAGATAAAAAAAATATATATATAAACTGTGTGCTATTATTCTCTCTATGCCTCAAGGTTACTAATGTTTTATAAGCATTTGGTGTCAGCCCCTGGTTTCTCCTCTCTGAAAAGCTGTCTCTGACACATATACACTGAAAATGCAGGTAAGGTATACTCTGTGATGTGAACTAATGGGAGCCAGGCAGCAGCTACAACTCATGCTTGCGGGGTGAGTTTACAAGTGTTGGCTTTTTCGCCATGTGACTGGAACTCCTGATAAGAGATTATGCCCAGAGTATTTATCTTCAAATACTTTGAAATTTATTTGTACAAAAAGTGTCTTACATTTCTCATGTAAGATAATTTGCTAAAGAGTTTGATTAGCTCCAACAGGGTAAAATAATAATATAACTATACACAACATAAAGATAACAAAAAATATTGAATAAAACAGAAAAGGGGATGCTCATAGAAAGAATATAAATGTTTGTTTTCTTCTCTCAATAGAGG
Source organism: Pezoporus occidentalis (assembly GCF_034315485.1). Classification (NCBI taxonomy): domain Eukaryota; kingdom Metazoa; phylum Chordata; class Aves; order Psittaciformes; family Psittacidae; genus Pezoporus; species Pezoporus occidentalis. Next base: position 190,325 of record NW_026915877.1, read on the forward strand.
GCAGCCTCAAAACAGTAAGAGCAGGCAACAACAGCAGCAGGAAACAATAAATAACATTTAACCGAACTCCCTGGAAAGCAGAACAAAGCTTTCTCAGATCATTCCATCGCATACCCTTCAACACTGACTGTAGCTGTTTTCATCAGGTTTATTAGCCCTAAACCTGAGCCAGTTACCTACTGTCATCACTAACTGGCCCTCTTAACTACCATGATCGTGTTTAAAATATGACATGTTAACATTCTACTACATTTTGTCCATTTTATGAGGCAAGAGGGTCATAGAAAAACTGAAATATCTGACAATATTTACTCCTCTCCCTCATAAGGAAGTTAAAAAAGAACTACGCAGTGCCACCATTCAACCCTGCATGTAAATATGCTATTCCTATTGTAAATACGGTTTCCATGACATTGAAGAAAGTATATATATTTAAAACATGTATGCTAAATAGGAAGACTTATCAGTACTTGTATTCAGGGAGGCCATACCTGACCAACACTTAATTCTGCCAGTAAGGAACAGTACCCAACATTTTCTTTCAAGAAAATGAATACTGCAACTTGAAATGGAAATACTTATTGGAAGGAGACAAGACATGCATCACACCTTCAGAGGACAAAAGCACAACAATATACATGCTACGTACTACATAATGATGTGTTATTGTATATTATTATCAATATAGTCAAATATTTAAATCCTACACTTGCTTTGCCATGTAGGCAATGCTAATAGCTTATCAATGGCGTTCATTTGTATATTCTGCCCTAAAAAATGTCTTCAGCAACAGCCCATAAAAGGTGGGATAAAATCAAATCACTCTAATGTCTTCTACAGTTCTATCACTGAGCTAGCCACCCTTAATTTGTTTTGCTGCAGTAAGATTTTCTGACAGAAAGTTATTAAATCACCATGCCCATGACTTCTTTGTTTTGACAGCGGAATACACTAAATGACCTTGGCTAATTTCAATGATCCACATCATGTTCTATAAGGCAAAAAGATGGAAAAGTATTACACAAGAAATTGGCTATTTGGATGGTGGAATAAAAAGCAGATGCAATGAAATGGAAAAATGTAAAATAAGCCTTTGCTCAGACAAATGTAGTTACTTACTAGCACTTCTATTCCAAAGCAAAAATACTCGCAATCATCTTATTTTAGTGCCTACACTTTTTTTTTTCTCTATTCTGTCTTATAACAACGAGTAGAAGAGTTGATGCAGAACCCAGAGCAGTTGCAAAGGGAATAATTTTGAATGTCACCTGATGGTTTTAGCAGCCCCACTGGTACATCAGGAGCATGGTAAGATTTCCTGGAGATTCAAGGATTCAGTAACCTGATATGACACTTTGTATATCACAGTCTTAAAGGATGACTGAATTTAAAGCTTGTCAGAATAAACCAAATGAGTTTACAGGGAAATCTTTTGCACTACTAGCTGGAAATAATTTCATGAGAAAATGGTGGGAACATTGATAATTCTAGACTAATTTAGCTTTTCTTTGTTACCTTCTTGCACAACTCCATAAGAAAGAAAAAAAAAAATCTATATGAAGCTCCATAACTTTGTTTTATAATTTTGCTTCATTCTTGACAGGTCTGAATTTTCCATAAAATTCTGAAATTTGTATTTTCCCCTCTAGTAAACACTACTTAAAATTTCCCAGTGTAGAAATTTCCAGCTGTAGAAATGCCAGAACAAAAACATGATTCAGTAATAGCAGCATTTATTGTTGTCTTATGGTAACAATTCATTCAAAAAGCATAACCAGAAAAATAATACTCTGATTGTAAGCTGCTACATACATTATTTTCAGTCAGATCTTCTGCATGTCTGTTCTGCAGTTTCCTAATACTAACTGATCCAGAGTTCGCCTCTGTATATTTTATTGACTAGAGATTATGGTTCAGATCACAGTATAAAAATATCCAAATAATATGAAGACATGGAAGGATTCTATGTTACGTTCAGTCAAAAATTAAGCTTTAATTAAAAAAAGAAAGTATAACCTCTGTGATCTCTCCTAGATTTTCTTAATTAACCTAGTAAGTTATGTTGGGTTACATTCAGTTAATATGTCAAACAAAAATTTTAACTTATTTTCATAGGACACTTGGTCTTGAGGTAATGCAAATTTCTCCTGTATGCTCAGGTTCATCTTGCCCATGGGACTAGCTAGGCAGACAGAGAGACATTCAGGCAATTACTTTACGTCTGGGGACTCTCCAAATAGCAAGGGGCTTTATCAGGTGTTGCAGTGTTGCTATTGCAATGACTTTTAATATGAGATGGTAAAAGCTATCTGAATAATCAGTATTTAGATGGGAATAGATACAGCCACATTTTCATACAACCCCATCTTCAGTGGGGAGCTGCTGTGATGCTGAGCCAGGAAGAGCAATATCCTGAGCTCTGCCAAGCCCTGGTCCAGTGACTCCTGCATGTCACAGAGCCAGGATACTAGTCAGATACTATTGGTAGCTAATCAGTAACAGTGACTAGAATGACAGAAAGCATGCTCAAGAACCTGCTCAACTTTGCACATCAGGGTTTTAGTGCAAATAGACTTCTAGGGAATCCCTACAACACTCCTGCTTTCCCCTTCCCAAAGCCTTGGCTTGTCTATCCTCAAACCAAAGAAGTACAGAGCATAGTCCCTATCAAGGCTGTGACAGTAAACTTACAAGATCCCAAAGTACTTTATGGTGAATGTGTGCACCAGAGATGTGCACATGCAGACTACTAATGATACTATTATTTTTTTTCAAATAGGATGGATAAATTTGCCACAGTATTCCCACTGTCCATAGAAATGCAATGGGTACTGCATTATAATGCAAAATATGCTTCAATTTAAAGTCAGGGCAACAGTGTGTGATTCATGCCTTCACTGGGCTCTTACTTTGGCCTCTTAATTCTTTGTCAATTTTGCTTCTCTGTAATGGTTCCATTGATAAATTGGCATAAGCCAAAGATACGCAGAGTATTTGCTGTAGCGTTTTTTGGTTTTTTCACTATTTAGTATTTTTATGGCTGGAATATCTAGAATTAGTATAACCATTCCTTCAGCTATTAATAATTACTTATCCCTCAAGTTGTTTAGAAGAAGGAAATCTCTATATTCTGTGAAAGCTTTAGTTTTCAATAGCTCTAACTCAGAGACAAGACCAAAACCAAATTTTGGCATGTTACCTTCTTTTTTTTTTTTTCTTTTTTGCCATATATATTTATATAGGTATATAAAATACTTATTTATAAAATTGTACAAATCACCTCTGCAGTCTTATAAAAAATCTTTTCTAAGATTCATGGGAATGTGACTGTCATTCTCATGAAGTGATCGTAAGTATGTAGCTAATCCTTCACATAACACAAGGTCAGGTTACTCCATCTAACCTGTGATGGATATTTGTCTAAGTTCTTCCTAAAACATTTAGAATAAATAAAAATAGGTATTTTAACCTTCAAAAGACCACAAAACCAGAGGCTGGAGCAAGCTGTAGCACATGACACATGCTTTACCTGACCTAGTCTCAGTCCCATACTGATGATGCCCCTGGTGAGCTCATGGAGGTCTCATCAATACAGGCCTGGGATGAACTGTGGGAAGAAAAATCTTGGAGCTAGGTAGTTTCGCTTGCAATAATTTGATGATTCCCTGTGAAAGAAGACTTCTCAGCTTATGGCACGGCAGAGCTTTAAAAGTGTCTGAAAATGTAACTGAAATAAAGACCTGACTCTCAACAGAAACCTGAAGAACAGTGTTAAAGAAAGAAGCTTAACTATCAAGAGCAACTCCAAATCTATTGTCTTCTATTAGAACTAGAACGAATTGCTGAGGTGAGCAGCTCGAGAGAGGACGCCTTCAACACCGGATCGGGGGGGGAGATCAGCGTCCAAGAACCTCAACTCATAGCGACAAGAGCCACCGAGGGAGCCTCAAGTCCTCGACAGGACCTGCCCAGGAGCCGGCAGCTCAGCTGACGAGAGCGAGCAGCTGACTCACAGGGGGCGGAGCCAGGGGCAGCGGCACCAGCCCTGAGTGGGTAAAAACCTGCGCCAGGGAGCGCGGAGAATAGTGCGGGTTGAGGCAGTTTGCGCGGCAGTTCGAGCGGGATGGTGAGCACTCGCCGTATGAGCAGGGCCCGGTCCAGGAGCTCCGCTCTGGCTGCCCCGGTGGTGGCCAGCGTAGGCACCCAGACAGAGGGGACGAGAGGGGAGGCTGCAGTGCAGAGCTGGGAGTGTAAAGAGGAGAGTGCCTGCACTGGTCTGGTGAGGGGAGGGTGCGCAATGGGCAGGGCTGCGCTCGGTGCTCCCTGGTGGAGGTCCTGCAGCAGGGGCTGAGCTGCGGGATGCTGTCAATAGACTGCGAGATGTCAGGGGAGCTGAGAGGAAGCAGGAATGGCCCAAACTGTGCAGGGGCCTCGAGCTTCCGCTCTAGCTCATGAAGGAAAGAAGGAAGCCGTTAACCTACGAGGCTGGGAATTAGTGACAAAAAAAAAAAAAAAAAAAAAAGAGGAAAAGGACAACCAAAAGCAAGGGGCTTCCTCCTAAATCTGTTGTCCCCACGCAGAACCACTTTGCTGTCCTGCAGGGGGCTAATGAGGAAGCGCACTCGCACCAGAAACAGCCGGCTGATGCACTGCTAAAGATCTCTACTGGTGCTGCCAAGAAAACGCAACGGGTCATAGTAGTAGGGGACTCTACACTGAAAGGGACAGAAGCACTCGTCTGCCGGCCAGACCTGGTCTCAAGGAAGGTGTGTTGCCTACCAGGGGCAGGGATCAGGGGTGTGGCAGAGAGGCTGCCTGCTCTAGTAAGTCCCACGGACTGTTACCCACTCCTGGTGATACATGTGGGTGCTAGGGACATAGATAGTAGTAGCCTGGGAAACATAAAGAAGGACTACAGAGCCCTTGGGGGAGGTGGTTAGGGGCTCTGGAGCTCAGATAGTCTTTTCGTCAATTCTCCAGGGTACAGGGGAGGACCTAAAAAAAGCTAGGAGGATTGGCCAGGTTAATAAGTGGTTAAAAGGGTGGTGTCATAGTCAGGGTTTTGGGTGTCTTGAACATGGGACCCAAGTCTGTAGGCCAAGTCTAGTGGGGACTGGTGGAGCTGGTCTGATAAAGAAGGGAAAGAGCAGTTTTGGTAGGAGGCTTGCCAGACTGGTCAAGGAGGCTTTAAACTAGATGTGTTGGGGGAGGGGGCATCATTCCATCCCCACACTCCCAGTCAGTTGCCAGAACCTATAATAAATTCCCGGAGCAATGTAGAGATATCCCAGCCGCTCCAGCCAATGAGCCGGCTTCATTTGGAGCTCGGCTCAGATACCTCTATACAAATGCCCGTAGCATGGGGAACAAACAAGAGGAATTAGAGATGTGTGCACGTCTACAGGGGTATGATATAATAGGCATCACAGAAACATGGTGGGATGGCTCCTATGACTGGAGTGTTGGAATGGAAGGTTACAGGCTTTTTAGAAAAGACAGGCCTGGCAGGCGGGGAGGGGGAGTTGCTCTTTATGTTAGGGATAGGCTGGAGAGTATGGAACTCTATCTGGGGAGAGGTGAGCTGTCAACAGAGAGTTTGTGGGTCAGGGTTAAAGGGAATATAGCTATGGGAGACATTACTGTGGGGATCTGTTACAGACCGCCTGATCAAGGAGAGCCTACGGATGAAGCACTCCATAGACAGATAGGAAAAGCCTCACGCTCGCAGGCCCTTGTTCTTATGGGTGACTTCAACCACCCTGACATCTGTTGGAAGGACGGCACGGCCCAGCAGAAGCAATCCAGAAGGTTCCTCGATTGTGTGCAAGACAACTTCCTTCTGCAAGTGATAGAGGAGCCGACAAAGAGAGGTGCCATGCTTGACCTCATGCTCACCAACAGGGAAGGGCTCGTTGGAAATGTGATGCTCCAGGACAGCCTTGGATGCAGAGATCACGAGATGGTCAAATTTGCGATCCTCAGGACAATGAGAAGAGGGTGCAGCAAGCTCACTGCCCTGGACTTCAGGAGAGCAGACTTTGGCCTCTTCAGGAACCTGCTGTGGAAGGTTCCATGGGATACAGCCCTAGAGGGCAGGGGGGCCCAAGACTGTTGGTTGATATTCAAGGATCACCTGCTACAAGCTCAGGAGTGTTGCATCCCAACTAGAAGGAAGTGCAGCAGGAGGGCCAGGAGACCTCCTTGGATGGATAAGGAGCTCCTGACGAAAATTCAAAAAAAAAAAAGAGGCTTATAATAAGTGGAAGCAAGGACAGGCCTCCTGGGAAGAGTAAAGGGATGTTGTCCAGGAAGATAGGGACCAGCTTAAGAAAGCTAAGGCCCAGTCAGAATTAAACTTGGCTAGGGGTATTAAGGATAACAGGAAGGGATTCTACAGGTACATAGCAAATAAAAAACAGACTAGGGAGAACGTAGGCCCCCTCAGGAAGCTCTTGGGAGAACTGGCTACCCTGGATTTGGAGAAGGCTGAGGTTCTGAATGACTTCTTTGCCTCAGTCTTCACTGGCAAAGTCTCTGACCACACCACCCAAGTCTTGGAAAGCAGATGCAGGGACTGTGAGAATGAAGACCTTGTGCCCACTGTAGGAGAGGATCTGGTTCGAGACCATCTTAAAAATCTGAAAGTGCACAAGTCCATGGGTCCTGATGAGATCCTTCCGTGGGTTCTGAAGGAGCTGGCGAATGAGGTTGCTAAGCCGCTGGCCATCATATTTGAAAAATCATGGCAGTCGGGTGAAGTTTCCAACGACTGGAAAAAGGGAAATATAACCCCCATTTTCAAGAAGGGGAAAATGGATGACCGGGGGAATTACAGAGCAGTCAGTCTCACCTCTGTGCCTGGCAAAATCGTGGAGCAGATTCTCCTGGAAGGCATGCTAAGGCACATGAAAAACAACAAGGTGCTTGGTGACAGCCAGCATGGCTTCACTAAGGGGAAATCCTGCCTGACCAATTTGGTGGCCTTCTATGATGGGGCTACAGAACTGATGGACAGGGGTACAGCTGTTGACATCATCTACCTGGACTTGTGTAAAGCGTTCGACACTGTCCCACATGACATCCTTGTCTCTAAATTGGAGAGACATCAATTTGATGGATGGACCACTCGGTGGATAAAGAACTGGCTGGATGGCCACACGCAAAGAGTTGTGGTCAATGGCTCAATGTCTGGCTGGAGACCAGTAATGAATGGTATCCCTCAGGGATCGCTGTTGGGACCAGTCTTGTTCAACATCTTCGTCGCTGACATGGACAGTGGGATTGAGTGCGCCCTCAGCAAGTTTGCCGATGGCACCAAGGTGTGTGGTTCGGTTGATACACTGGAGGGAAGGAATGCCATCCAGAGGGACCTTGACATGCTTGTGGGGTGGGCTGATGCCAACCTTATGAAGTTTAACCATGACAAGTGCAAGGTTCTACACCTGGGTCTGAGCAATCCCAGGCACAGCTACAGGTTGGGCAGAGAAGAGATTCAGAGCAGCCCTGCGGAGAATGACTTGGGGATGTTGGTTGATGAGAAAATGAACATGAGCCGGCTTCAGTGTGCGCTTGCAGCCCAGAAAGCCAACCATATCCTGGGTTGCATCAAAAGGAGCGTGACCAGCAGGTCAAAGGAGGTGATCCTGCCCCTCTACTCTGCTCTTGTGAGACCTCACCTGGAGTATTGTGTGCAGTTCTGGTGTCCTCAACATAAAAAGGACATGGAACAGGTCCAGAGAAGGGCCACAAGGATGATCAGGGGACTGGAGCACCTCCCATATGAAGACAGGCTGAGAAAGTTGGGGTTGTTCAGCCTGGAGAAGAGAAGGCTGCGTGGAGACCTCATAGCAGCCTTCCAGTATCTGAAGGGGACCTATAGGGATGCTGGGGAGGGACTCTTCATTAGGGACTGTAGCGAAAGGACAAGGGGTAATGGGTTGAAACTTAAACAGAGGACGTTTAGATTGGATATAAGGAGGAAATTCTTTCCTGTTAGGGTGGTGAGGCAGTGGAATAGGTTGCCCAGGGAGGTTGTGAATGCTCCATCCCTGGCGGTGTTCAAGACCAGGTTGGACAAGGCCTTGGGTGATATGATTTAGTGTGAGGTGTCCCTGCCCATGGCAGGTTGGTTGGAACTAGATGATCTAAAGGTCCTTTCCAACCCTAACCATTCTATGATTCTATTCTACTCAAGCTTTAGTCTGATTTTGCATTGGTAAAATTTACCTGAGCCTTATTAATACTCCGAATACCAGTGGGTACTAACTCCTCCATTCCGCAGTATTGGATCCTAGTGAAATAATCTGATGATTCTTGGAAAGCTGACCAGCCCCAGCCAATGCTTTTTAGGAGGGGTTAGCATATACATTGATACCTTGCTTATTCAGCCTTTTTAGAGTGTTCTTTAAGTAGTCAAAAAGATAGTAAAGAATCCAAAATGACCGAATACAGATGTCTTACCACTATTATATGCTGTGAGTTTCAGTTTCCGTGAACTACACACCCCTTCTCTTCTGAAGGGCATTGTAACACATAATGTGAGATATCTCTATATAATAAAACATTTTTTATTTCATATTGCCACAACCCCTCCTGAATTTATACATTACATTCACCAGCAAAAATGCTTATGTGCCTGAAATAAAAGATGACGAGACAGGAATGTCATTGTATTTACTACTATTTCCTTGAAATTTCACATAGATTACCATTTCACACTGAAGATATGATTGCACTTTTACTTGTCAGGGAAAGGTGCAAGCCTGAATATATCTCTAAAATATCAGAATGTAATGAACTAACATAAGTGTTGGATTTAGAGAAAGAAATTAGTCTACTTCCAGTTACTGAATGCACACAGTCCATTAGTTCTTCAGTGTTATTAGAAGCTTTCACCCCTGTGGAGTCGTGACCTGTACACTGAAACAGTCTTTGCCATGGCGACCCCCTTCCCCCCACTTCCCTTCATATTATAACGTATTTTCCTGGTGTACAGACCGTGACTTATTTACACAGCACCATCAGTGATGCTAGTGATAGCTTGTTTTAATATAATCAGCTCTGTAATCAACTGACATGTTTGCTGTTAAATATTTAAAACTCTCATTGTCGATCAAAAATTTCATATGAACAATGTTAATTAAAGAGGAACGTACTTAAAATACTAGCTTTGTTACTAATATCAAGAAAAAGTTAACTATTTGGCTGGGTTTCTAAAGCAACTTTGCAGCTTTTGACCATGCAGATACCTAAACATGATTCGTGTATTCAGGACATAGAAAGTACAACAGAATGACTCAACAGTTCCCCATGCATTGTTCTGATGTATGGACATATACAGAGAGAGAATAATTACAACTGTACTGCATTCATACCAAATGTCTAATACATAGGAATCTATCATAATAGAACATCAGTGGCAAGTGTTAATATCAAACTACATGAACATAATGAACAAATGTTTCCTATATTCTTTGGCTTTGTTGATAGAAATGTTTCCATTAGTGATTTCAAGAACTGCCTCTTATAAGCAAGTCAAAATACATCACTGCTACAAAACCTAATATTACCAAGTTGTTAACTGCTTACTAGATGAGTTGCTTGGAGACAACCTTAAATTCTTAATAAAATATAATAAAAGAATTTCATTATCTATGTGTCCTGTGGGGTTTAGACCAAACATTTGTTTAGTATATTCTACTAAATTCTATGGTAATTTATTAGAGTAGACATTAATTTTACCATTGGGAAGTTTTCATATTTATGTATGATAGTAAAGGACTGAGAATCAACATGAACTTTAAATTTGAGCATAAATCGAAACGGTGTGAATAATGATTAGGAATTATACTATGCTATCATGTTCCAGAGTACAGGCTACATATACAAAATGCTACATATGAAAAACAAACATAACTATTTTACATTAATATAGGATTTTTAGTGTATTTTTTCTGATTCAATTAATCTAATTCAAAGGATTAAAATGCATTAAACATACAAGAGAGTTATAATGCAATAATTATTCAGTACTGGAAGTTCTTGATCCTCTGCTATTTAATCTAGAGCAATTCATACAAATATGTGAGTGTTGAGGAATACACATATAAATAGCACTTAATCAATGTTGCTCTCTAAAATACACTCACCTGCAACTTCAGAAAACTTCAGTATGGGCCAACTTCTACTTTGGCCAATTTAACTTTTTTGGGGTTTTGCATGCTGGGTCCTGTGCCAAAATCAATGTCCTGACACAAATTCTGATTTTGTGTAATGCTTATTGAACAAGGACTAAAAAGTAGAGCCTTCAAGAAAAGATATGATTCCTATCTCTATGAATAAGTATTGTCATATATTTTATGACTGCCTGTATCCTCACCCGGTTATATAAAAAAAAAACCTATTTGTGGTTTTGAGAAGTCAGCAGTATTACACTGATTAATTCCAGCTTGAAAGTAACTAATGTTAGTAACTCATGGTATGCCAAATTTGGACTTAATGTGGCAGCTTTATAACTATCCCCAAGGCAAACCTTAGTAAGTCTTCTGAGTAGCAGAGCTTAGTTATTAAAAAAAAGTTGGCCCGCATGAATTTCTATTCAAGATTTCTGATTGCCAGAATTAGGTAACAGCACTCTTAAATAGTAGATTATTAGAATAAAATCCCCCCAAAGTAAGTCCTCAACAAAAAAATAATGCTCACAGCAAATCTGATGCATTTTTTAGTGGGTTTCTTTGGCTTTTTTGTTTAAACAAAGAGAAAACAAAAATTTTCTGGCAAACAGTGTGCTGATCAGCCTTTGCTCCTGAGAAAAAGAGCTTCCTCATCCTTCTTTCGGTATAACCATTTCCATCATACATGCTTAGTAACTTAAAGAAAAAGTCTGAAAACACTTATGTGTTGGGTTTTTTTTGCATTTTCTTCACACAGAGTAGTTGTAAAATAAACTTGAAATATATATTAAAATACGCCTCATCAATTCACTTTTGTGTTGTGTTGTTTTTTTTTAATATACATCTGTATATGCATTCCCAAAAAGAAGAAAGTGCTGGTTCTCTTTGAACTTGAAAAGAAAACAGAGTAGAAGATTTTGGGTAAAAGTGTTTTTTTCTCAGCAAATTTACTTACCCCGGCAATGTACTCCTTCATCATACCCATCAGAACAGTCATAAACACCATTGCAGAGCTGGGACAAGTGAATACATTTGTTGGTACCAATGCAGCTAATGTAATTCAGGGCACACTTAAAATCTGCTTCCTCAGGACCTAAAAAAGAGACAGAAAATTTCTTATACATATTTTTATATCCACAACAAGGCAAAGAAAGTTCAATATTGCATTTCCACTTAAAAGCTAAGGGCAACACTCTATGTATTAGTCCATTTTGCAGATTTTAGTGCATTATCATTACTTTATTTAGGAGAATTAAAATAATCAGAAATGATTAGTTCAATTAAAAGGAAATCAATGGGCCAGAAGATAATTTCCCAAACTACAAGTGTTTTGCAGAGACTAAACTTAAGCTTTTTTTTTTTTTTAACATTAAAAAATATCATGAGATTTTTCAATTGCCTTGTGAATTTCATATTATATCAAGAGTCACATCAAGAGTAATAGGTACCACTATTTTCAGGCATTGTTCTGTAGACATGATTGTAGCTATTTATGAAATTACACATAAATGTTACATATTTACAGCTGCATTAGGTCAGAGAAACTGTTCCTCCAGGCCAGGAATCTGCCTCTGAAACTCTGCAGTACAGAGTGGTAGGGAGAAGATAAGGATGCTGAGATTGCTCCCTTTGGGATACCACTCTGGCTGCAATCATCTGTGTCCCCTTATCTCTGTAAAGGAGTATTTTAGATACTCTTTTATCTTTAGAAAGGGCTCTGACTGATAAAAACCCCACAACATAATTTCACATGATAAAGACTGAGATTTTTAGCACACTGCAAAGATCATATAGAAGTCTGAAGGGTTTAGGTCATTTAGAGGATGAATCATAATTTATACACACTATACGATTAGCTAAACAGAGACTGAAGGAGTTGAAATTTTTCAGGAAACAACTTGGAGCTCCTTGATTGCTCTTGTTGGAGCCTTGGATCTGTGCTTAGCTCTAACAGATTGTAACAGTTCCCAAGGGAAATATATCTTAGGATTCACTGTGCTAAAGTGCAGTATGCTTGTACCTTCTTAGAGGTACTAACTCTAAGGCAAAGGACAGAAATCATAAGCAGCAGCTAGAAGTTCCCTGATAACTGGGGAAAACTCAGTTTTGGCAAATCTTGCATCCTGATGTCAGCAGGACAAAGCAAAGGAGAACTCTGGGGGGAGTTTATGATTTCTATAATGAATACAGACAGCTTCTAGCACAGCCCATTAAATAAAAATCCTAACTTACAAAACTTGTCCTAATTAAAAAACTTAAATTAAAAATTCCCCCTGCTGTCAGGAAGTTGTCCACCATTTAGAGTGTGCACAACAAAATACCAATTTTTCATGGCTTACAGTGGTTTTTCATGGTTTTCATGGTTTACAATGTATTTGCCTGTATTCTTTTAGGCAACTCCCATTGGCACAGGGTGTTTCCCTTCCCCAAGCAGAGCATGTGCCCTAAAAAGCATGCATCTACTATGAAGGAAGACATGAACAAAATGTAGCTTCTTCCTTTCATCTCTGACCTTTCCAGCTTCACACTTTGCATCAATGGAGTGACACCAGATACATCCGTGATGTACCACTGATTAACAGAAACAGGGCACACTGATACTAGGGATAAAAAAGGCAGTGTATATGGGAATGAATGCACTCTGCCTCAACAATTTGTGTACTTCCAGGTGGGAAAAACAAACAAACAAACATTTTTTATTGTGGCTTTGTGCTACATACTGTTTTTCAAGAAAACTGCATTCCTAAACCAAGGGTAAGGGTCTAAATATCTTTTGAACACAAAACCAACACCTGTTCTGAATGTGCTCTAGGTTAAATAATTGCTAAGTGAATGTAGAGGTATTAAAACACTTCATAAATAATACATTTTTCTTGTTTTCCAGTAAAATGTAGGAGAATATTAACAACAGAAATCAGAGAGATTATTAAAACCTATCCTACATGTTTGATATGAAGACCACAGTAAGAAAGGAGACAGCTGTGACCTTCTGGTGCTGGCAGAGACTGCTGCATCATGGGGGCAGCGTGGCTCCATGCCCTTCCCAGGCTGGGTGTTGAGGGTTTGGTTTTTTTTTTTGGCTCGGGCTTCAGGTATTCTACTCCCTTTTCTGTTACCTGGATGTAGAACACTTCATCCCATGAACCATTCTGTGCACATGTGCACATAAAGCTCCCTACGATATCAACAACCTCTGGCAGTGCCTAGCGTTCCTCCAGAACTGGTTTAACTCTGCTGAGCTTTCAAAGAACATAAATAAAGCAGCTTTGGAGAGCCAATGGCAGGTAGGTTTAATTTGGTTTCCATTTCAGTTGCATCAGGACTCAAATACACCTAACACTTTACTAAACCAAACTAATTTTCTGATTTGCCATTTATAGCTTGGCTTGTTCACTGCATTAGAGCAACTGTGAACAGAGCATGTGGAATGAAAAAAAAATAATTTTCTTCTACAGAAGAGAACATTCATTAGAAAAACTTAGGTCTGTGAAGCATGTTAACCTGTATTACTTATATATAAACCCAAGACTGCTAGAGGGCTTTCAGCATTCATTCCTTATCAAAGAGAAAGCTGAGATTTGTGACCAAAAAATACATAAAGCATAAATATATAAGCATAAATATTTATCCTCTAAACTTAATGAGTGAAAAGAATGAATCTCTTAACTAACTTCTAAACTCTCAGTAGGACTACTGAGTCTGATATTCTCCTGTCTACAGATTTTGGGATTTAATTTTGATTTTATGCTTCCTGCTTTAAAAATACAAGATTCCTTCAGGACACAAACATCCTGCAATTTTAAACATACTCTCTAAATTAAAATACTAGTAGGGAGCTTCCTAAATTAGATTTCTTTGATTGCAAACTGCGCATGGGAGAAAACTGAAATATGCTCCAAGAAGTATTATTCACATTGTTTTGTTTTCAAGAGAAATGTTATGCATTACTTGTGAAAACAGAAAGGTTAAGATGAAAAGAGATTAACTGATTCATGTGATTAAGATAAATTCATACATACTTTCTGTTTCCTTACTAGCATGATACTTTGGAAGTCAACTTGATTTATCAATGAAGATGAACGTCAGTCAAAAAAAGCCTTATCTTATAGAAGACTTGTGACCTATTTTGTCTGCAAAATTACTCTAAAAGGTCTCAATCATCCACAGGCAGTGGAACCAGGCAGCATGTCCCAAGCCCTCCCTGCCGACACTTCCTACCCCTTTCATTGGACAAAAAAATTAAGCTAAACAAAGCTTCATGTTTGGATACCCTTGAAGCAGCTTTTCCCACTGACTCCTACCCAGCAACTGCATTTTCTGAAACGCCTAATGCAAATAAAGATGAGTGGCTTTTTATCTTGTTTACCCCTCTTCCCTCTTCCTTTAGCAGACAGTCACTTCTAGCAGCGTTATCAAGTGAACTTTGGGAAAAGGAATTTAAAAGTGTTCTTCTTCAAAATAATCTCAGTGTATTTTACATCAGTGCAAGAATGCTAAGAATATAAAAGACAGATGGTGTCTTTTCTTCCCTTAGAAAGACAAAGTAATTCCCAGCCTTGCTGGTTGGTGGAAAAATTGTCAAAACTACTGGCTGTAATTATGGTAATACAACATCTCGATGTTTCAAACACTCATACCAGGACACCACTTGGAGGGTGGAGAGGATAGAAGCAACATTGCTTATGCAGTGCTGTGCAGCTCAAGAGATTCTGGCTCAGGAAGCAGAATATCTAACTCTCCCCTTGGTGTAACTGTCTGATGGCTAAACAAGAAATGGTAAAAAAGCCTAACTGCAGAAAGATGAGCCAGGGCCAGAGGGATCTCCCTGGGCTTGGCAGCTAGGGGCATCCCACCCCAGCTGGTGGGTGGCTGGGGCAGCCTCAGCCTGCGTCATTGGGCACCTCCATAGGGATGAGCCACCAGGTCTGCCCACAGAAGGGGGGGTCAGGATCAGGATGGCCATTTCTGATGCGGTCAACCTGTGTCAAGGCTCACTGCACCTTCCCAGCATGTGAGAAAACATGGAAGAAAACTGCACCATGTTTTCACAATACCTGTGCAGTCTACAGTAAATCTATCTGCAGTCCCTTCAATGAAAGTGCCCTTACTTCAATGGGGTTTGAGAAAAGTTAAGAGACTTTTTATGACACCCTTCAGCAGGAGACAATGGGATCTATCCAGCACAACCTGTGGTTTCCCACTGAAGAAGCATCATGAGAAAGTATTAAAGGCCTCTATCAAAATTAGCAGAGAGATTTTACCATGCACTTTGGTCATGGTATCTGTCTTGAGTTTGTGCTTAATCAAAAATCTACCCGTCCCACTTCAGGATCATGCTACACTTAATTTCAAAGAAGAGAGTGCAAGTAGAATCTACAAGCTGATTATTTCAACTGGGTTTTGTTATCACAAGAAATATACAAGTGCTTATTAGCAAAAAATTATGGATGAACATTATTTCATTATGTACATTTCCTTCTTCTAGAAACATTGCCCCAAATTTAATGTAAATTAAGGTATAAATTTGTGTGCTAAGATTACTGAGAAGTTACAAAGTATGAATAAAAGATATTCGCAAAGGCTGCAGAGATAGCCAGACAAAAGAAGACATATTGGAATGCTCAGCACAAATTCAAGGTCCACAAAAAGTTACTAAATTACAGTAAAACACCCCCCACACACTTCTTGCAAATTTATCTAGAGCTGCTCATATTTGACAACTGCTTATAAAAAGCATCAAAGCTGCTACTTCTGAATATATTTTTTCACCATTGTCTTTCTCAACTAAGTTTTTAAAAAGTGCTTTATCTTGCAACATCTCAGGTAATTAGTCAGACTTTTAAATAAGAGATTAGGCAGCCAAATGTAGTAGATCCCTTTTAAATTACTGCACCCAATTTACTTTAAGACCGGCAATTTTCCAGCAGCTCTTATCCTGCACTGTCCTCAGCCACAAGAAACAATTAAAGCAAAGTATGGGATGCCTTCAAAAATTCTCATTTGTGTTGTACATCAGTGACTTACAGATCCATTTTGCTCTCTTAAGTGTCCTTAGGGAATGAACCTTCTCCACAGTGAGCAGTTACCCTGAACAAAACCTTATTCCGCTGATTCAGTGGCCTTTAAATTCAACTCTGTTTGCATGCATAGGTGGGAACCCTTGAAAGGTATTTTGTACCTTTCCAGGTACTAAAGCACCAACACGCAGTGGATGGAATCTGGCCAAAAGACAAAATGGTAATTTTGATGAAAATATCAGAGTTATCAAGAAATGTCTTTTACTGTTCTGATTGCAGCACATGTTTCTCTAGGGAAGTTTTGGTATAGCAACTATCATGGTCTTCTCTGTGGTATTATCAAATGAAGCTGATTAATGACTGTAAATACAAAAAAGCCCAAAGTTCAGAAAGAATAATCCACGGAACTTGTAGGAACTCTCTGGATAAATGTTGGCTTAAGTGAAAATACTCCACTCTGGTACAATACAGTACATGTGCAATACAGATTGTGAGACCTGTTTCTCCCTGTTAGCTTGCCTCCTATGCACTGCCATACCCCATTTCTGCTGTGGACTCAGACTGCAGTATAGGATATTTAATCTTGCAGAACTAATTAAAAAACTTAGTATTTATTCTCTAATGAAGCTCTTGGCATAAGAAGCAACATGCCACATCCAGGCAAGACTAACATAAAATATCTGATACAGTTTTAAAAGGTGAGAAATCATCCTCACAAATGTTTTTTACATTTATTATGTTAAATGTATGAAAACTTTCAAAGAGGCTGGATGCTACATATTAATTTCTGTACTTAGAGGTTAATGTGTAAAATGTAAACTAAATACACATGGTATCCCATGGTATCAGAATTGCTTTAAAGAGTAATTTTTCACACAGAATAGATAGATGCACACTTTTAATATCAGGACTTTGAATGATGGGGATAAATTTATGGAAATTACCTAAAAATCTTTACTCTTTGATATTTATATATATGCAAAGAAATTATTTCATATTTAATAAGGATTGATGTATCATAAGTAACCTCTTATTCATTGCTACTTTTATTCATATGCATTATTCAACCACATAGACTACTAATGGATATAAATTTGAAGTCACCTTCAATTAAGTCAGGTATTCACTGGTCCATGAAAGAAGGAGAATAATAAACACATATGGTAGGATGTGGACAACTGAAAAAAAGAAGGAAAGCAGGCGAAATATTGTACTGTCTGCAACAGAACAGTAACTGTAACCTCTGACCTCACAGGCACTATGACAACATGCTTATTGTCACCAAAATAATATTTCACAATAAAGAATAAAACCTGTAGCAGCCAGCAGGTTTGTGAGGGTGCAGAAGAATGAATATAGTTATATAACTATAGTTATCGTGCACCCTCATAACTTCTGGCCAAATGTAAGAGATGAGCTAAAGAGTATAGGAAGCAACACTGAAACAAACAGAAACAACAGAGAAAATTAAGAACTTGAGAAATCAAAAGATGGCTTTGAGACATCACAGTCTGAAAATCAGTCATCAGTGCTGATTCACATCCTCACACGTCTAGCACCAAGTGTCTCATCTCTCCTCTCCCTCTATAAACAGGAGTGTCGACATAAACAGCCCTCTGGTATCTACTTCCCTTTTCAAGAACAGGCTTTGGTTCATTGTGTTTTATATAGGAAGAAGAAACACAGCTCTTCAATCCAGAGTTTCCCAAGTCCAATCAAGGATTTGTACTGATCTCAGTCTGGGCTTAGAGTGCTGCACCCTCAGAATGCCTGTTAAACAACACTAAGTTGGGTGGGACAGTTGACCTGCTTGGAAGGCTCAACAGAGGGATCTGGACAGGCTGGACTGACAGGTCGAGGCCAGCTATATGAGGTTCAACAAGGCTCAGTGCTGGGTCCTGCACCTGGGTCACTCCCTGCTGTGCAATGCTACAGGCTTAGGGAAGAGTGGCTGGAAAGCTGCCTGGTGGAAAAGGACCTGGAGGTGTTGGTCAACAGTGGCTGAACATGAGCCAGCTTGTGCCCAGGCAGCCAAGAAGGCCAAGAGCATCCTTGCTTGCGTTAGAAATAGCATAGCAAGCAGGACTAGGGAAGTGATTATCCCCTGTACTCAGCACTGGTGAGGCTGTGCCTTGAATAGTGTTCACTTTTGGGCCGCTCACTACAAGACAGACACTGAGGTGCTGGAAGACACCCAGAAAAGGGCAATGAAGCTGGTGAAGGGTCTGAAACATGACTTAAAAGGAGTGGCTGAGGTAACGGGTTGTTAGGCCTAAAGAAAAAGAGGCTGAGGGGAAGAGACTTTATCTCTCTCAACAACTACCTGAAAGGTGCAGTGAGGTGGGGGTTGGGCTCTTCTCCCAAGTAACAAGTGATAGGACAAAAGGGAAAGGGCCTCAAGATGACCCAGAGGAGGTTTAGACTGGATATTTCTTCACAGAAAGGTTTGTCAAGCACTGGAACAGGCTGCCCAGGAACCGGTAGACTTACCATCCCTGGAGGGATTTAAGAGATGTGTAGATGTGGCACTCAGACACATGGTTTAGTGGTGGTCTTGGCAGTGCTTAGTTAACAGTTAGACTTGATGATCTTAAAGGCCTTTTGTCAACCTAAACGATTCTATGATATATAATTCAGCCAGTAAAAAACTCATAATTAAAAAACAAACAAACAAACAAACATGATGGATGGACCACTCGGTGGATAAAGAACTGGCTGGATGGCCGCAAGCAAAGAGTTGTGGTCAATGGCTCAATGTCCAGCTGGAGACCAGTAATGAATGGTATCCCTCAGGGATAGGTGTTGGGACCAGTCTTGTTCAACATCTTCGTCGCTGACATGGACAGTGGGATTGAGTGCGCCCTCAGCAAGTTTGCTGACGACCCCAAGCTGTGTGGTTCATTTGATACACTGGAGGGAAGGAATGCCATCCAGAGGGACCTTGACATGCTTGTGGGGTGGGCTGATGCCAACCTTATGAAGTTTAACCATGCCAAGTGCAAGGTCCTACACCTGGGTCAGAGCAATCCCAGGCACAGCTACAGGCTGGGCAGAGAAGAGATTCAGAGCAGCCCTGCGGAGAAGGACTTGGGGATGTTGGTTGATGAGAAAATGAACATGAGCTGGCTTCAGTTGCGCTCACAGACCAGAAAGCCAACCGTATCCTGGGCTGCATCAAAAGGAGCGTGACCAGCGGGGCGAAGGAGGTGATCCTGCCCCTTTTCTCTGCTCTTGTGAGAACTTACCTGGAGTATTGTGTACAGTTCTGGTTTCCTCAACATAAAAAGGACATGGAACTGTTGGAACGAGTCCAGAGAAGGGCCACAAGGATGATCAGGGGACTGGAGTTCCTCTTGTATGAAGATAGGCTGAGCAATTTGGGGCTGTTCAGCCTGGAGAAGAGAAGGCTGTGTGAAGACCTCATAGCAGCCTTCCAGCATCTGAAGGAGGGCTATAGGAATGCTGGGGATGGACTCTTCATTAGGGACTGTAGTGACAGGACAAGGGGTAGTGGGTTAAAACTTAAACAGGGGAAGATAAGATTGGACATAAGGAGGAAATTCTTTCCTGTTAGTGTGGTAAGGCACTGGAATGGGTTGCCAAGGGAGGTTGTGAATGCTCCATCCCTGGCAGTTTTCAAGACCAGGTTGGACGAAGCCTTGGGTGGCATGGTTTAGTGTGAGGTGTCCCTGCCCACGGCAGTGGGCTTGGAACTAGATGATCTAAAGGTCCTTTCCAACCCTAACCGTTCTATGATTCTATGAAACAATAACAACAAACACAAAACCCCTGAAAATCACTTCAAAGGATGGTTTTCAATTTTGTGTGCTACTGTGGACAAAATAGACAAAATAGTTCAAAAGGTTATCTGCTTCTAAAAACTTAACAAGCCTCCTAGGGGTATACACTCCAGTTTCCACAGTCCTGTGAAAGGCTTTTAGCACTGGCACTGATACTATATACAAATGAATTCACAGGTGCAAAACACAGCATACAGATACTGGATTTAGGATGCTCTACAGTTGCTTGCCTTTTTCTCTTTGTTTTTGTAAGTACTACACAAAAGCAATCAGCAGAGAGTTTAAATCTTATATAACAACTTTAATTGTTTAAATGCTTCTTTTTTTTTAAAAAAAAACATGAACACTGTTTGCATACTGCCACTATAATGACTGTCAGGATCTCTATTTGAGATGGCTCTCCAGCAAACGCTTTCCTTTTGGCTTTTTCCTGATCGCTGCTTTCCATGTGTCAGACACTTCCTCATCTTCACTGCACAGCTGTAAATAATTAACAAAGCCACAGGACTCATCTTTTCTATCATAATGTAGCTGATAGCCACTGGAGAGAAGTAGAAAAGCTATGCTGAAGGTTGCACTAAGGCTGTTGAAGAGTAAAAATGAGGTAGAAGAAATTTTTTTGAAACAGCTCAGGTTTGTATCATTCTCCAAACATCCCTCTGGGCAGACATAGGCTAGGATGGGTCTGGAGTCAGAATGCAGCTCTTTAGGTCGTCAGGCCAAGAGCACCCACCAGAACTGGGACTTGAATTAAAATTAGGTTTTGCCTAACATGAATCTCCCTCCTAAAGCTATAAAAGACGTAGGGGCAATAGGACTGATAATACTGAAATTAGATCATAAGAGCAAAATCCACCTAGATTCTTAAATGCAGTTGGATATTTTGCATCCAAAAATTATCTCAAATAGAAAGCTCCCCAGGCTGAAGGGAGAGAAGACCACATCCTCAGCCAAAACCCATCTAATATAACAGTTCTACAAGACTGGGGTTATTTTTCACCGAATGGCTCTAAACTTAACCATTTCTGGATTGAACAGCATGAAAATGTGTATTTTTTTATTATTTTATTTTTTTTTAAACAAGGTTAAAGGTGGTCAGATAAATCGGTGGTGGCCACAAAGGAACAGCAAACCTTACTTGCCCCTCAAGTTTTCTGCAGCCTTTCTAATTATTAAAAAAACCCAACGGACAAATTATGAGAGAGGCAAAAAGAAGTGGAGAGTAAACGATACTGGATTTGCCTGGAGTGTTCCAATATTTTTCCCACTGTCTCAGAAGATTAATGTAATTAATCAGTTAATAAATATATAGTACTTAAAGACTGCCAGACTGCATGAGAATAAAAATTAGTTTGGGGAAGAGGGCAATGCAGACACATAACTTTGTAGAACTGACAAGAACCTAAAGACCAAAAGAGGAATATGTCTTAATGTGTTTTGGTTTTTGTTTTTTTTAAGGTTTCATATTTTGGGATGCCAGTGAAAATATCTTTATTGATACCACCAGCAGGGCTTCATCTTTATGCAATAAGGCAACAGAGTACACTTTGCATATCGCGCATTTCAAAGACATTTCCATCCCTACAGACCAGATTATAAAATTCTGGCCTTTAGTGAAGTTAAGATAAATAGATTAATTTTTACCTATTGCTTAAATCAAAACCTTCTGTTCTCTCTATTGTTTCATTAGATGCTGGCAAACTCATCTTTTCTGTACACATTATCTGACTTTCATGGTCCAAGACTTAACAACTACCTTTGTTTTATGAACTCTATAAATACCGGCCTATCAACATATATAGAGTGCCTAAAAAAAGGAATCTATAACTTACTATCATGTTAAAACAGTAAATCACACTTTGTCATTCCCTATACTTGAATACCCTAGAGTTGTGAATATAAATACACTAGGAATTGGTCTTGCACAGTGTTTAAATATCAGGTATTTCTTAAATATTTGTAAATTTCACCCTTAAAATTTTTATTTGGATTTGGCATAAATATAAAAATGTAACCTTGCAATATTACTTTGCGCAGAAGAAAATGCATTATGCCACACAATGTATCAAAAAACCCACCAAAAAACCCAACTCTTTGAGGTCAGAAAATGCCAATAAAAATATCTAGCTGTAGAGAAAATGGGTTGATGTTTGGTAGTAAGAAGAATGAAGAACTCATTAAAGGAGACATAGCATGAACACTTCGTAAAAATCAAGGCTCTATGTTGTCTCGCAAAACTGAGTGTGCCTGTGGCGTCTGGTTAAAAACAACAATAAAACAATTCTCACCACTATTATCTTCCTTCAAAACTGCCCAGCATAATACAGTTATGCATCAATGAGTTTTAGTATTTTTATATACTTGCTCAATGACAGCAGCTTCAACTTGTGCAGTAAAAGTTACCATATAGACAACAAGAGAGAGAAAATTTCTCTTCTTTGTTGCAGTCCCTGAAAATTAAAAGAAACCCTGAACTATGCTTTTACTAAGCTTTTGCGGGTAGGATGTATCAGAATGTAAAAGAAGATCCTTCTATGCATCTATACATAAACAAAAACACTTGCAAATTTACATTCCATGCTTATTTCTGAAGAAGCCCTGGTTATTTTTTGAGAATGGATTTGCAAACATTGCCAATGAAAACCGTAGAAAGAGGAGGGAAAAAAAGCCACTGTTTTCAGGAAGCCACAATAATTAATATTCTTTGTACTTGCAGAGACAAACAAGCTTTGTTAATGGATTTTTTTTTGTGTGTGTGATTTACTAGAACACGCTAATGCAATACTTTATGATCAATGAAGTAAAAAATGAATATTGTCTCATGTAGATGGTCATTCCTCATTAGTTGTAAGGAAGCTATTTTGAATTTGGAGATTTTTACTTAATTACTGTCACACATCTCAAGGCTGTCTTGTGTCAACTGTTGCAATGACTTGCTGTCTCTGCACAATACAGATTGGGCTGCTAAAAGAGTTTCAGTTTGAGAAAAAAGATAATGAGGCAAACAAAAGAAGTGTCAATTACTCCCACAATTAAAGTACCTAATACCAGCAATATCAACACAACATTTATGTTATAGATATTTACACATCCAAAATGTATAAATGTCAGTGGATAAATGCATGTAGGTGTTCTTTATAGAACAATATAGTGGCGTAATTGAATGGCTGGATACGGCACACAAGTGCTACTGAATCTGTGCAGTATACTGTTAAACAGTATAAACATGTGTTTGACTATATTTACACACATCATCCCTCTCTGTATATTCCATTCTACTGTGTTACAGCTCGGCTCTTCGTTAAAGTACAGAATTCTACCAAAATAAAAGAACAGGAGTTATTTACTGGATCCTATCTGTAACAAGCTCTGGAAATTTTGATGGAAATCCTTCCATGGCCCACATCTTAGGAACATTTATGTACCCACACAGAACCTCAGAAATGCCTGTGGGTTCAGAGCAAATTTACTAAGCTCATGTTCACATCAGCAGAACTGGAATTCAAATCCAGAAACAGTTCTCAAGTCCAAAATAACATGAATTTTCATAGATTTGATGAGATTTCTAACCTAAGACACTGTTTTAAAAAAACAGAAAGGAGAACAGCATGCACTGATACCTGAACTTATTTTAAAAAGCAAAATAAAATGAAGTTTCCATCTCATTTGCAATACATTAAGGTTTTTTAGCAGATGATATTAGTATCAACACACATTTTATTTTATGATTGTGGGGTAGCAATTTGCCATTAAAATGTGTGATTAATGTTCTATAACCACAGGAAAATTCAGCTTAGAGGGCTGACATTTTCTAAATATTTCTTCTTTTTTCTTTAAAAAAAAAAAAGTTATTAAATCTGCATTACTTATTTTAAAAATTTTATATGTTTAATTCAGCCTTACTACAGTAACTTAGAAATACATATCCTGCATTTTTAAACTGAGCTAGGTACTTTGCAATCATAAATTTATTAATTTTTATTTTGTACACACATAAAAGAAAATTACATCTAATTAAAATAAACTGTGAGATTTCTTTCTTATACAGTCAAACACTGAAATGACAAGAATCAATTTTAATTGTTCTAAGTAGAAAATTTAACATGATAAACAATTTAATCAGGTTTGTTGAAGTATATTCTGTTTCATAAAGGTTAACATTACAGGGCTTTATATTGTGTAGACACTGAAGATCTTATTTGATTCACTATTATCCTATGACTATAAACTGACCTGGAATACCTTTAATTTCCAACAAAACGTAACATGTAGTGTACATCAAAGTAAAACTTTCCGTCTCTCCCAACATATCCACATCCTAACTTCCTTAGAAACAAATACATGGGAACCAAAACTGATATGAACAAAAAATTAGAACAGCTGGTATAGAATCCTATATTGCTTGTAGGAAATGTTAAATGAGTAATTTCCAGAGACTTCTAACAGGCTTTGCGGTGTGATAGGTACTACAATTCAGAGAGAAAATTAGTTTCATATGTTTCCCAGCTACAAAATAAAATAACATTTTCTCCCCATTTCTGTACTTACAGAATAATTCTAAAGCAACATTATTTAACATGATTCACCCTTGTTTGAATCTTTTTCACAATACAAAACCCGAAGTGCCTTTAGATAACAGCACAGTGGAAGCAGACAAAGAACCCATGTAAGACACAAACACAGTATATCTTAGAAAGCAAGCCAACACTCTCTATCCCTTTCAAGACAGATCTGTCCCCATTATTGGACATGTACTAATGAAATTCATGGGAAAGTTCCAGCTCATTCACCTCCATTTCCTCTGAAAGATTTTGCTGAACTCAAGGCCAGGCCCCCTCAACTGCGATTGAATACAAACACCTAGAGACATGAGCCTTATCCACCAGAGGCTTCTGCTGGCATATACACAAGATTGCAAAGAGCTGAAGTGCTCATGATATATCTGAAGTAATGCTTTAAAATGTCAGTTTCAGTGTAATTCTATATAATAATGTTTTCTGAAGCAAAAATTGGTAGTTCACCATTAAAATAATAGTTCAGCATACTAGAATTTTCAGCAGCCTATGCCTGGCTCTTAACAGAATCCCCACCAAGAGCAGGGACAGAGGCATTATAGTCTGGTCACTCTGAGCAAGCAAGAACAATTTCATGTGAAATATAGAGGAAAAACAGTGGGGAAAAAATATAATTTGCCTGCTGAGTTCCAGTCCCTGAGAAGAGCTACAGACACTTTCTTCCTCATCAGCCAATAATACAGTTTTTCAGAGTGGAACATTCAGGCTTTTCATTTCTTATAATGTATTTTAAGCTTTCCACCATGTCCTAGAAGAGCTGAATACTTCAGAGGACTCAGAGGATAGGTAGTCCAGAAGCGCAGGTACTTCAGCAGAGGCAAAGGGAAGTGAATTGTAATACCTGAATGTTAATAACTACAATAACCCAAACCACATTCACCTTTTATCACATCTGGCACCATTACTTCTAAAAGCAAGAATGCCATAAAACTGAGGAAGCAACACAGTTAACATTGTTATGGTCTGACCAAAACCTGCTACACCTAAATGCGAATGATAACTACAATGTGAGTAAGAACAACTCATGCAAGTCTCAGGTATGACTTTTTGAAAGCTTTCCTACCTGACAAGGCATGCTGTGAGAAGGTAATGTAGTGAGAAAAGAAAGGTACCTGCTCCCAAGAAGGAACTTAAATGAGGAAAGAGAAGTAGTTGAGTTTTGTACTTCATCTTGTACTTCACAATGACAGATGCCCCATCCCTGGAAACATTTCAAGTTCAGGTTGGATGGGGCTGTGAGCAACATGATCTAGTTGAAGATGTCCCCGCTTATTGCAGGGAGTTGGACCAGATGACCTTCAAAGGTTCCTTCCAAGACAAAACTATGCTATGATTCTGTAATGTTCTCAGTCTCTTCTCCTTTCCTTTCCTCAATAAGGTAGCATTATTAAGCTATAGGATTCATCATCTGTGACTAGGGAAATCACTTCCATTAAGGGGAGCCTTAAACAGTGCTTCCTAAATAATCCAACCTTTACTGGTACTCATCAAGGTCTATCAGAAGGGTGTGTGTCATGTAAAATTCTTGATATTTTCAATTCCAATTCTATACTCAGTTTTACCTTTACAGGCACAGAATCCTGCCCTTCAAGAACAGTGGTGACACTAATAACATCAAACTGATTATTATTATACATTAAAAAGCAAACAAACAACAAGCCCTTTAAGACGTGATTCCTAAATACTACTAGTGAATCAGTGTTCAGTAATTATTCCTGAATATGAGCAGTATTTATAAAATGGATAGGCTTACTGCAGCTCAGAATAAGTGCTGCAATTTAAATATCTTTTGAGTAAGGACATTTACTGTTCATTTTAAATAAAAAAGTGGAAATTTTCCAGGAAAGTGACAGCATGTAACAGATACTGTTGGGATACTGGTGGTGTTTTGTTTTTTTTAAAGTCTACAATGGTTGGCTAAATCATGACAGAAAGTATATATCTGATAACTGCAGAATGGGTAAGTTTGAATGCTGTCAGAATTCATTACACTCCTTACCATCAGATTATAGGAGAAGTAGCTCATTCACTTTAATTTCAAGAAAATCTTTTTGTGGTTACTGCACCTATCTGCTTTGCTCTGGCATTTGGTGAAGCACAAAAGTCACTTTATTCTGCTGAAAGCAGCTCAGAAAGAAAAGATTGTAATACCCGTATTTTACCTGAATACATTTCTAAGGACTTTTAGGACATATATATTTAAAGGATTCCATTTACAGACTGCTGCATTGACAATTTTATCCGATTAATCTCAACAGTTTGCCTTTGTGCTGTATATTTCTGGGTTAGGACTTAAAAAGTAACATAATTGAGTTCATTTTCTTAGCACTGCTTGGCTTTCATCCACGCTCAGCTCCTATTAACCTTAAGCAACGTCCACAAGAGCAGGATGCAGTTATCATGCATTCGTATTTTTTTAATGTTCAGTTTCTTACACCTCTATGTCTCATATTTCTTTCCTGAGTAAAGCAATCAATGGGGTCCACAGATATTTTGCTTTAAAAACATTTGCAAACATTTAATTTTGTGTCTGGCCACTACCTCCCACAACTTCAGAAGTTCTGGGTCTAGATCCAGAGCATGTAACGCATGTGGAGTAAAATCAACTGAAATTAGGTCAATTAAATGAAATACTGAGACTGGAAATGTTTTCTAAGCTTACCATTTCCACTTCCAAGTAGCACTACGCAGAAACACCTGAGAGAGCTCAAAACACAGCTGTTTGCACAGTACACTGAAGCATCGTGGTAGGGATGCTAGCTCAGCTGCCACAAACAAACTTTAAATTATATTAATTTACCTTGATCATTAACTCCAGCTGGGATCGACCTGGGCTTTCAGTGCTGCAAGTATATGAATGCTGGTTCTTATAGCCCTGAGGCAAAGAGGAAAGTGAATATTGTTTCTTAATTCTCAGCCAAAGAACTGGACTGAAGGTTAAAAGGTTGGAAGTTGCTAATAGACTGAAGAATTTGTATTGCCTTTTTTGTGTTTTGCTGGAAAAAGACAGGGGCAAGTAGAGTTCCCCAGTTATCTTTTTGAGAGCTGTTTGATTGCTGCACAAATAGTATGCTGTTTGAATGTGCACAATATTTTAGTACAAAGACTGTAGGGATCCAGTATTGTGGCAAACTACCCAATTTTGCCTTGCTAGTCTTGCTTAAAAAAGAAAAAAGAAAAAAAAAATATTGAAACCTCTCCCTAGAGAAGCCTGCATTTGGACCAAAATTGATAGTGTTTGTTTTACTAGAATTTGTGGCAGATCATTTGCCCATTTGGTGTGAGAATTTTTTTATACCCTTCTAAATCCAAAATCAGTTAAGAAGCTCCATAGCTGGGATGACATTTTATCCCCATTTTGCTGTTTCAAAAACGGTGGTTCATTCTCAGGCTATTGAAATTTGTTTCCATTTTAACAGAATGAAGGAATTTTTTTCTTTCCTGATCTTTGATTTCTGTGTCTCAATTATAAAAGAGTACAAGTCAATAATAGTGTTGGAGGGAAGTATTTTAAATGTAAGTTTCATTCTTGCTCTTTTCTCACAGAAGCTTTTTGCCTTATCCATGTGAGAAATGATTAAAAAAATTAAAAAACACAACATGAAGAACAGTCTCAGCCTCTTGACCTCTTAACTATCATGCATACTTCAAGAGTGAAGTTTCCCTTTCTCTGTGCTGTTGTCCTGTAGACACCTCTATGGAAAAAAATAATTAAAAAAAAAATCAATATGCTGTTTGGGAGACCTTCCTCCTGTCTTTTGTTATCTATGCCTCCTGGTGATCTTTGCTTTTTAAGTTTTTATTTTTTTTATTAAATACCACTTTTAAGTGCTTCTTTAGCCCTCATTTTCTGCTGTTCACATTCCTTTCTCTGACAGTCACTGGTTTCACCCTGGTGCATGTACTTTACACATTAAAGGAAAGGTATTGAAGCTGCAATCACAATAAAAATATTGGCCCCATTTTTCCTTGCAAATGTTACCACCTAATTTTCAGATCTGTTCTTTGGAAATGTACTTCTAAACCTCGCTTGTATCAGGTTTGCTTCAAGGTAATTCTCTTTTATCAGAATAGTAACAAGTTAACCTCTCAGCCTATGAACTAGAATCCAAATAATTTCAAGGACTTTATTTTATAGCTAAGCAGAAGTGCTTTTCCTATTTACTTTCATAAAACAACAGTTGTAAGGCTCCTTGCCCCAGGCAGTGGGTTATGTTAATATTAGTTTAAAAAAGTTTCTCCCCCTCGCATTGCCTACATAGTAGCCACAGAAGATATCAGTAAGTATAGATATCAAGCATAAAATAAAAGTATAAAGAGAAAAAAAAATGGTATTAGTACAAACCTATCTGCACAGTCAAAGTGACATTGGAAGTATAACCTAGGACCAGAGACAATAAATTAGCAGCAAATGGGAGAAGGAAAAAAGAATAAAAATCCCTCGAGAGCTACATTTGCTGTAAGATTTTTGTGCATTTCTTAAAAGACCTAAAATGTTTGCTGAAAGCTTTGCTTGATAAGTAAGAAAATAGCTTCATCCTTAATTTAAATTAGTTGGAAAAAAAAAGTCATATATATATTCAAGAAATTTATTTGTATGTCTACAAATAGATATTTTATTCACTGCCATGAAGGCACCTTTATATGCAGAAAGATAAACAAAAGAAAGATTTGTAGAGCTCCATAAAAATTCCAAACCCTCATCAATAATCACATTGTTTCCCTGATATATTTACTGGTGTGCAGACACAAGCAAGTGTTACTTGAAAGATTTTTCAATCAGAGGTGTAATTTAAATTCTTTAGTTCCCAGTTAAGCTCTTAGAGAAACTGCTATGGCTTTTGAGCAAACAAGCACATAGACTTACGTGTCTAAAAGCAAAACCTTATTTTTTAGGTACTTCAAATCTGAAAGATTCTGAGTTTTCAAAAGCTCAATTTTCCATGTTTTCCATGAATTATTAAAATTTCCCATCCACAAAATCAGTTTATCAAACTAGTGAAATGCTCTACATTTGCTACCAGGATTTTAATTGGTGTAACAACTGGATTTCAAGACAAGTTCAAGGCACTTTGTTCATCATCCAGCTTACATTATTTGATGACTAACTGCTGTACTGAACATCCTCTTTCCTGTTACACAGTTTGACTTTTTCTCAGTTTCTGAGTAGTGTACAGCAAGCTTTGCTTCCAGAGCATAGTGTTAATGGAATTCACACTTGTCCTATTATGCAGAACTACTAATTTTGCTAGTGCATGGCTATTTCATAGCATGACTTTTAGTTCACATCAGATCTCTTTCCTTTCTGAACAGGGAGTGCACATTATACAATTAGTGTCCTTTTATATCTGAAGAAAGAAATCTAAATGTTAACTAAATACATTTTTTCCTCATGATGTGCATTTACAATGTCATCTCAATCTTCTTAGTCCACCAACCACACACTGCTAATAGATATTTTTCTTTTCCTTCAGACTTCCTGTTTCATCTCACTTTTAAAACACTACCACCAAGATTTCAGTTTTCTGAACACTTTCGCATCTTTGATTTCATCAGCTTCAGTTAACCCCTGTGCCATAGCAATTCCAGGGAGACTGTATGTTTTACCATCTTTCATCTTCTAGAGAAGCAGATTTCCTAACAGACCTCAATAAAAGCAAAGATTTTTTTTTTTTTTTAACAAATGCAGGCAGACTTTAGAATGACCCTTTTTGTCATTTATAGAGCTTTAGGCCCTTTTTTAATTTGTGCTTTTTTATAATTGAGAATTTTCCTAGGTTTTCTGCTGATAATTTGCTACAGATTATTTTTTTGTTTCCAAATAGAAATGAAATGGGAAGAAGAAATACGCTTTGGTTTTGTGAAAATGGTCCCCCAAATGTTATAATATGGTTGCGATTTCTCAACTGGAGCAGAAGAAAGACACCAACTTGAATTTTCCACGTATTTGATGAATACTCCACCCACTGAAACTCAGATATCTGTCACTATCATTTAATTAAAACTGAGACTGTCCATGCAGGGCATTTGCTTCAACATTCAGCCTCTCCAGCTCACCAACAAAGTCCATATATTCCACCGGAACCACATAACTCTTAGCATAACAGTGACTCTGTCTTACACCAGTTCATATTTTTGAGACTATAACTTAAGTGCCTCGCCATTACTGTAGCTCTTAGACAGTATCAGTAACCTCAGTAAGCAAAATAGTTTTGTTTTGCTTTGGGTTTAATGTGCAAACTGAGACTTCTTCAGGCTGTAGCTGAAATTGTTCAGCATTTCAGATACCATCTGGTTTATGCTGGACACATGCCATAGACAGAAAAACACAGAAAGAGACTGGATTGTTGTTGCCACATTCATCCTTTGGCTCTGGTTTGTTGTTTTTTTTTTTTATACTGCAATTTTTTTCTGGTTCATAACCATATTTGCTTTCATTTGCAGAAAATCACCCTTTTTTAACTGACTATTTTACCTTTTTGTTTGTTCTAATACAACATGCTTGTGAACTGAAGAAAACAAATCATCAATTTTCAAAAGGGCTCACAACCTTCTGCTACCCCCCATCACTTCTCATATAAACTGTTGGTAGTATCATCAGGTAGGCAACTTTTAGACCAAGAACAATGATGCAGCATGAGTTATTTCAGCCGTGACAGACAACTCCACCCCCCAGGCAGTCATGCACATTTTACAAGTCATTGAAATGAAAACAGTTTTCAGTGGGGAGAAATTGATTTTATACCTGCAACAAACTTAGCAAAACTGCCTCATAAAGAGAGGAGTATTTATGATTTTTCTTCCTAGTTTGGAAAATGAGTTAAAACAAAAAAAGATTTTTTCTGCCACCTTCCTCTGGATTTTATGAAAGGATGGATCTCCCTATCAAAAACTGTTTGAAATTTAGAGGCACAGTCACATGTCTACACTCACAGAGCTGGCAATCAGCTACTTTAATTCTCATTACATCTTCTAAGAGCTTTCCAGTAGAAAGTTGCAGGTAATTAAACCCCTTCTCCCTCCAGTATACAATTTTGCAAGCACTATGCTGTTCTGCTTTATCCTACAGGAACTTGGTAGGACCAAAGTCCAGTACTGCAGTGATGCTGGGAATTCAGTACAATCTCAGACATCCCTTGAGCATAGAAATGTTTGATCATGTTCAACCTAGAACACAACAGCGCATTGCATGTTACAGAAATGGATTATCACTTTTGATTCTTCTAAGAGTCTTCCTTCTATTCAGCCAAGCATGTCATCCTTCAAACCCACACCTTTTTTCTGGCTGCAATGCTGTAACCACTAGTTCAGTCCCTCAGATGAAAATTTCTAAAGCCATACTACTGTTTGAAGGCCACACTGTCACAAGCAGCTGCATTAATTAAAGTAGAAAATCCAAATGCCTTTATAGGTATTGATGTTTTGAAGAAATTAATCTTTTACAAGCCGTTTTTCCAGCTGTTACCTCACTTTTTTACATAACTCTCCCTGTGCCTTCTCATAAGTGATGAGACCTAAAGTGATTTACAACTTACCTATTTTCAACGACTGGGAAGACTGCTTGAGTGACTTGACAACCGCTTCCATACAGCAAGAAATCTCCCTGTCACCCTTGATCTGAGGACAGTTGTTGACATGCACAGAGATTCAAATGATCGTCAGATCTGACTGTAATTGATCTCTTGTAAAGCTCCAGTGAGCTGCTGAATAGAATCTCAGAATATAATCTCAGAATATGAATATAATCTCAGAAGTTTAAATCCCTCAGTGCACATGACCTCACTGATGTTTATTCTTAGGCATAACAATCAGGCTTTGACCATGTTTTGGTGCTTAATACAAAAACAACTTTAAAAGAAAAGGGGAAAAATACTTCCCACTCTCACCAACACCCTCACCAAAAAAACAACCTACATGCTCACCAACAAACCAACAACAAAGATAAATAACAGCAAACTAAAAACCCACAAATGAACTCTCTAGGTAAGCTGAAATTTACCAAACTTTTTAGTAAGTCAAAATTATCCCAGATTCTCCCAGAACTATGAGATGGGATTCTCATTGAGCTCATTGGCCTAAATTTATCAACCCCCCTCTCTGTCCTCTAAGAAATGAGCAAAATGTTAAACCTTGCAAACTATAAAATGCAAGCTAAGGCCAGGATATCAACACTGGTCTTCGGAACATGGAACAAATCTTGTCCATTCTGGTATGGAGGAAGATAAACTGGTAGGCAGATAGGTAGGTAGATGGGCTATTTCACTTATTTGTTACATTATCTGAATTTGTCAGAAAAACTGACATTATAGAAGGAAGAGTGAAGAGAGAAGTATACCCAGCACTGATTTTTCTCTTTCTGCTTTGGATGAGGCATCCAGAAAGCATGCAAAAACACCATTTGAAAATGACACAGAGAGATTTCAGAAAGAGAAAGGCAAATGTCAGTAAAAAGATACAAAATAATGTATGTGAAATCATTTTAAGAAGATGATGAACATTAAGAATAGGAAGGATGAAGAACAGTCATTACATTTAAAACAGAAAAAAAGCTTTGAGAGCAGGGGGCTTGATATGTCTTTCAGCGGATACATCTTCAAGAGCAACAGCTAATTTTATGTTGCTGACCTGTTAAGGAAGTGTTACCAACTTTTAGGCAAAGACACTGTTACAAAGTTGCCAAGCAGAAACCACTCCTCCTGTATTTGTAATTCATTTTCTTTTATTTTTTGTTTTCTTCCATCTTTTGTATAGACACACCTGATCTGGGTATTCATTAGTCAGCAAAATCTTTCCTCTGAGCAAGCAGATAATGTAATCAAATACCAAAAGTCACTAGCTGGGAAAAACAATGATAACGATCAGATGAAACGTCCAAAAAAGCCACAGTGAGAGGGAGGAGACAACACAGCAACAAAATATAGAAAATACCTGCACGAGAATCTGATGCAGGTCTGATGCAAGGATCTAGGGTTTCACAAACTAGATGACAATGTGCTTGTCAGTAACACTCTTTCCAAGATAGGTAATTATTTCAGTAAATGCAAAAGCATGAAGGTTCACACACAGTTCTCAGCAATGCCACTACATTAAGAAGAGCACACATTATGTATTAGGTGT
Source organism: Pezoporus occidentalis (assembly GCF_034315485.1). Taxonomy (NCBI): domain Eukaryota; kingdom Metazoa; phylum Chordata; class Aves; order Psittaciformes; family Psittacidae; genus Pezoporus; species Pezoporus occidentalis. Next base: position 224,005 of record NW_026915877.1, read on the forward strand.
GACACTGATTATTCCTGCCAAAGAAACACTTTAACATAGTAGCTAAGGCTCAATATAGGGAGACAGACTGGAAAGCCATTAGAAAGTAAAGTTCTATCTGGGAATCCTGAACATATCACCCGCACGATGGCCTGCTTTGTTATTCTGTTTATTTAGAATTACTTAAAAGAAGCGAGAAATGGCAAAATCCCAATTTGAAACAACATACACAATTACCAGACAAATCATTCACATGCATATATGGAACACACAGACTAGAACTGAATATTAGCAGAACCACAGCTCATGTGCCTTTCAATTAAACATTGCTACTAGTTGTAGAGCACGTAAGTGCAGCTGACAGATATCCTGTCATAATATCTGTAACATAACATCTACACTAACCTCACACATGAAATAAAAACAATGTGGTTTAATACAATTATGATCTTCACAGTCACCATTTGCTTCAAATAAAAAAAAACTTTACTGTACTATGGCACCCTGTATTTCCCTAGAAATGTATATATTTATAAAGTCATCAATAAATATTAATGGAAAATTGTGAAAGTTTAACTTAAATAAAATCTTTAAACAAGGTGCAGATGAAAATTTCAAGATTATTTTCATTCCTGTCGCTGAGTTTCAGGAAGACATGTCAATATATATGTCTTTCTCATTTTTCTGAAATATATATTTAGCTTCATTTAACATAAACATCAGATCAGGGTCTCAAGGGTATGTTGATGGAGAGACATTAAGCAAATTATCAAATTCAAGTAAGGGAATATGCAAAAAAAGCAGAAAATGCATGGAAGATCATGCATAATTGACTACATACCATCTGCATGCACAACGCATTTTGGGGCAATTTATTAGACTATAATTGATTTTTTCTTCTATTAGGTCTGTATTACTATTTTCTAACCATAGTATCTCTGTCCTCCTTGCTTCCATTCCTTCCTCCCAAATTTTCTGAAACCTGTTACAGATGATAATCAAAACCAGAATTAACTTAAGGAACTAAGAGAATTTGCACCACTTCAACATGGTCTCCCCCTATTTAAACAAATGCATGCAACAAAGATACAAATTTGCCAGAATAGAAAAAACTGGTTTTGAAAAATGTCTAATATTTAATTAATGAAGTTTGTTCAGAGCACTGGAAGATCTCATTTGTTCACTTCAGCAGTGCATATCCCTGAGCTGAACTAAACGATTAGGGCAGATGCAGCGTGGTAGTGAGGCAGAATCATTGCTGTCTCTATTGAGTAAAGTGCAGAAAACCAACAGGGTACACAAAACATGTGAAGATGCATTCTTACCCTAGCCACAGTAAGAATGTCAGCTCCCCGAGAGGTCGAGAGTGAACACCAGCATAGGGATGGTGGGGCATTTAAGGGGAATCACTTCAGTACCGCATTGGGCAAGATAGAATCTTAACTGAACTTGTGGCATATGACTTGTCACACTGTTCTTCACAATTTCAGTGGCAAGACACTTTGCAGTCAGAGCAAATGCGGCAGAATACTTCAAAGTGTGCAAATTCAAGCCTAGGAGAACCAATGCTGGGATTCAACCAGATGGTCTTTGGGGACAATTTGGTGAACATTGTTAGCCTGAGGCATCAGTGAATTAGGCAGAAAAAAAAAAATAAACCTATTTTATTTTTTCCTTTTTTAAAATTTTAAGCTCAATTTTGCAATGTGATTCCAAATAAAAATAGAGGGGAGGTTTTTAAATGATATTTTAAAGTCCATGTTAATTTTAAATCTGTACTTTCACACATTTCAATTTTTAACCTCCTTTAGTTTAAATTAAGTTCATGCTACTGAAATCTAAGTAACTTTTTTGTGGACTATCCAGAAAGTAATAGATAACTCGAATCTATATCCATATATACACTGAGAGAAGATTCATGTTGCTTATTTTTTTAATTCGAATTATAGACACTAAGGAAGATTTTTTCTGACATTGGTATCTGTCAAAGAACCTACCTAAAACTTGGGAGACTGTGCTGCATATTAATTTCCAACTGATAATCAAAACAGGATATTTTTCTGGTCTACAGGCAAATTACTTCAGAACATGATGGTGTAAATGTGCCATTGTTGCAGTCTGAGAAACATTCTGCTTTCAGCTAATTTTTCAACTCCTGCACTTAAAATACACTGGCTTTACTCTTTAGCTCCTGCTGCTTTTGCTAATACTCCACTGAACGCTACCTTACTAATTATTTAGATATTCCTGTTATGGTCACCTACTCTTAGATTTTATGGTGTTTTTTTCTACCTCCATTATTAGTTATCCTCTTTTTTTTCTTTAATATATAAATAAGCAAACAGGTTATCTCCCATAGTTCCTAGTAGCTTCTTAATTTGTTCTCTTAGCTTCCAATAGCATCTTTAATACAAGTCATTGGTGGTAGCTTGCCCACTCAGCTGAAATGTCATCAAGGTATGAGTCTATTACTGCCCAAGGTCCTTTTACAGATGATGTCCCATCTCAGAGAACCTTCATTTCTGGTTTCTTCTGAGTTGATAAAGAAGTGAGTTGGTGACACACTCCATGGCTTGAACACAAACATTTAATCTAATACTGATATAAATGGTTTAGATTATTTGTTACACAGGTACAGGAAAAATATGCAATATGTAGATTCTATCTGATGTATCAATTAATATTTTAAAGTAGCCTGAACATAGAGTTAAATGAAAAATTCCTCACAGAACAGGGTAGGCCCTTATATGTAGGTCTTGACTTCTACAGATAATCTTTTACTTTATGATTCTAGATGAATAAACTAAAGAACTATTCAAAAATCTTGTCTAAAAGAAACTCTACGTGTTTGGTATGTCAGTATTTACCTCTCAGTTTACTGTTTTGGTTTCTTTTTCCATTAAGCATACGGTTTGCACAGGTGTTTGCAGAAAAACTTTTGAAAACACTGAAACAAAGAAAACAAAGAACTGTGGAGGTTTAAGCCTAGCTGGCAACTCAGAACCACACAGCTGCTTGCTCACTCTCCCTACTTTCTTCCTCCCCACCACCCCCCGAGGGGTGGGGAGGAGAATCAAAAGAATGTAGCTCCCACGGGCTGAGATAAGAACAGTCCAGTAACTAAGGTATAACACAAACCACTGCTGCTACCACCAATAATAATAATGATAAGGGAAATAACAAGGGAAGAGAATACAACCGCTCACCACCTGCCGATTGATACCCATCCCGACCTGAGCTGAGATCTAGCCCTTTCGGGTAACTGCCCCCAGTTTATATACTGGGCATGACGTGCTGTGGTATGGAATATCCCTTTGAGGTACACACCAGACTTCCCCATCTTCCCACGAAGTATATCTTGATCCTTGAGCAAAAGCAATCCCATGAGTGGGTTTGACTTTACCTGAAGCAGGAATAACCCAGAGTGTTTTCCCTAGCAAATTCTTTATGTGTTCAACAACTTAAAGATGTTATCTCCCTCCATTTGTAAAAATGCAGAATTTCACAGGAATTAAAAAACTATTCACAGCTCATTACTCTGCAGACTAACAGCTTTAATTGGTCAAATAATTATTTGGTAAGAAAATTTCAGCCAATTATTTTGAAGTATGCTGTTGGTGGAGAGGGAGGGTCATCCATCAGGAGGATGCAGCTGCAGAATGGGAAAGCATTCCATGTTCTCATTAAGATAACCTGACTGTGTCTGCATAGGCCTGTCCTGGGTTCAGCAGTAGCAGTCATTTTTCCCCTTCTTGGTAGCTGGTGTAGTGCAGTGTTTTGACTTTCAGCTCGGGAACAGAGCTGATAACAAGCGATGTTTTGGTTTGGCCAAGGACTTTGTGAGCCTCATGCTCTGCCAGGGAGGAGGGGGAGCCAGGAGGAAGCAGAGACAGGACACCTGACCCAAACTGACCAAAGAGGTATTCCATACCACAGCACGTCATGCCCAGGATGTAACTGGGAGTTAGCCGGAAGGGCTGGGAGACTGCAGGGTTGGAGGAGGTATCGGTCAGAGCTTGGTCGGGCTGGGGGGGGTGAGTTATCGGTCGGCTGGTGGTGAGATGATGTATTCTCTTCCCTTGTTATTTCCTTTATCATTATTATCATTGGTGGTAGCAGTAGTGATTTGTGTTATACCTTAGTTACTAAACTGTTCTTATCTCAACCCGTGGGAGTTGCATTCTTTTCGATTCTCCTCTCCGTCCCTCCGGGAGCAGGGGGAGGGCAAGAAAGGGGGGGAAGTGAGCGAACGAATTACCTGACTGGGTTTAAACCATGACAAGGCCAAAGAACATTTATTATTCCTTTTCACTAAAGGGATGTGGAAGAATCCCTATGCCAGATCTCCTTTTAATCCAAACCGCTCAATAACTTTTAATCTTTCAAAACCAAATAAACCAGAAAGTGCTGTATGGGGATTCTGTCCCCTTTCACAAGAAAGCATTGGAAATTCAATCAGATCAGCTGTAGTTCCATGTGAAAGGCACTTGCATATCACCATAGAAAAGGTAAGAGAAAATATCCATTTAACATGTGTGTCCTGCAGTGCTAACCAGCATAAATTATACTGGAGCTGTAGTAACCGTATACAGGACAACAAAGAAATTCTCAGCAGTCGGTTACAACCAAAATTTAATTTCTTTAGAATAGGATCCTTCTACACCTGAGAACATGACCTTATTGCTGCAGCTTTGTTTACTTCTCCCACTGATTTAAATCCAGAAGATAGAACTTATTTCAGTGATAAAGTTCTGAACACTATAGATGCAGTATTTATCTTCTTTTGTGAGATCTTCTTAAAAACTCATAAAGCTTTTTTATTACAATCACACCTTCAAAATATTACTGATTTCCTGAGATGTGCCCCTTGCAGTGGATGTGTCTCACTTCATGAGACATGCAGAATAGGAAAGTTCAGTTTTAAAGAAAAATATGCATGTCCTCAACTCCAAAAATATTAAGATCTTGTCAAAGAATAATAGCAGAAAATCAATCACAACAGTATATATTAATTTTTAAAGACAAGTTGCCAGTCATTTGTTCTAGTCTGAGCCTCTGTGGGGAAGTTCTAAACAACAACAATTTCGCAAATTGTAGAGCTGCAAGAGCTCATCTTTGGTATCTCCATTAAAAGGCTTTCAGCTATTTCTTAGGTTGCTGAATGTAGTTTTATTTTATTTACTTGTTTGGATGTAATTGCATGCAATTTGTAATTGTGCCTTCCCCTATAATTACATATGCCACTTTTCATAGTGAAAAAATGATGCGGCAACCGCCAAAGCATGGCAGTAGAAAGATATCTGTGGTGAAAATTGACAGGTTTTCATTACTACATATGTTTTAAATGTGTATAGGTATCACGTAAAAGACTGAAGACCTACTAATTTCTGTTGTGCATGCATTTCAAAGCCGCACCAATTTTTCAATGGAAATCTAAACATACATTAAAATTCTGTTCATCTTATTGACCAGCATGCAATAAATACTTTGCTAAATGAAAATCCTTCTGTTGTTTCAAATCTTTTTTTTGAGATAACTATGTAGACTCACAGCACTATAATTACTTGAAATAGTGGTATTTCACAAATGTCTGTATGGTGTCTAGTGATCCATGAGTGTTATAGAGTGCAGCATTTCACATGCTGTATTCCATTCATCTCTAAAAATAGGTCTAAAATACAGAAGCCTTTCAGTCACCAAATGGATGCTTTTGATAATCCCTTCAGACATTAACTGAAGAACAAATTGTTTATAGAAAAATGGGGACAAGGTATACAGCAGAATTGTACAGTAACAGAAACAGATATCAATGCAGTTCACTGAAATTAAATTTTAATCCAGAGTTTAAGAATCTAAACAATTTGGAATCCAGCCCTGAACTGAGTAAGAATGTTGCAACCATGGATGAGAAATTATGAGAAAGTAGAGAGGAAATTCTCATTGTCCTCACCACTGGTCCTGAGATGGAGAGGATACCCTGAGAGTCAGCTCATGCTGGTCCTTTCTCTCTCACAAAAGCTATGCTTAATCACTGCTTCATTTTTAACCCTTAGTTTCCTTTTCCTTCTAACAGATCTTAGAACTAACAGAGGTGTAGCATCCACAATCAAGAATTAAGCACTGCAGTCTCTCCATCATACAGAAAATGTGACACTCCCAAAGGATCTTCTGAACACATGCACATGGAGTAAAGAGGCACAGGGAAATATTGGCTACATATCAGACATCTTTTAATTGGAAACTAAGAATGAAACAAAACTGAATACTTTAGTCCACAGCGTGTTGGGTAGGCATACATACGAATCCTTCAGAAAGAAAAGGGTGCTCTGACCTCTAAGCTCTTATAGCAAGTGGGATGGCAGGAATAACATGAGTTCTTTTACCTCAAGCATGAAGTTAATAAAAGTGTCCCTGAAGTTTTAATTATCACTATGCCTTACTTGTGGACTAGATCTGCTGAGCTTAGATGAGACTTTGTCCCTAATTTCTCTAGCTAAGATGGATTTTGGATGCACAGAAATGCAAAGCTTTTCCTGGTACACCTTCCTGTTAAAAAAAAGAACTGTTAAAGTTTCAAGAGCTTCCCCATTCAGTTACTCACTGAATGAGAGCTAATGGGACCACACACAGAGGTAAGTCACTGAGAGAACAATGAACTTTGCTTTAGTTAGGAAAAAGGCAACTTTTCTCCTAGTGCTTAAAATATACACCACCCAAACTTCTAGAACACGTATAGGAATTTATTGCCAAAAGTATGGGAAAGTGCATTGAAACAGTTTACCAGTTTACCAAATTTTTTTTGCACTACTGACAGAACACTAGCAAAATATTTTTATTCCTTTAGGTTCACCTTTAAAAAAGCAAACTGAAGGAGTAAAATACCTCCATCAACTGGCCACAATGAAAACATTTTAGTCACTTAAACAAATGGCTAAAATTTTAGCATCACTAACACTGCCTAAAACCTATGTGCATAAAACCTGCTAACTAACAACAGTGTATGTGTACTCTAGCTTAAATGCTCTCCCCTGGCATAAGAACATCCGCATGTGGTGTGTGTCTGTGTATTTAGAAAACATAAATTACAAAGCTGGTGAGGAGTGCTACAGTTCTGCATACGAACCATTGGTCACATTCACATTATGACAGTTAAATTATAGTTATCTGTCAAGCAACAGTCATTAACTCTGTGTGTGTGTGTGTGTGTGTGAATCTCAGTGTGTATGCAAAATACGCTCCATCTCCTAAGTATACTGCACATGGGTTAAGCTATCACATTTTACTTTGAAACAAGATGGAATATTCATCCATGTTTTTCTGGTATTTTTATAAGCTGTAACTTTCTGAACCATTTCAATTTGTCTACGTGATGATATTATGATAAATCCACCAGGCACCCTATTATTGTCATTTTACAGATAAGATTGCTGTGACATTACATTGAAACAGGAAAATGGTGACAGTCAAACTTCTGAGCCTTCATTCCTAATCTGCCCTTTCTGTTTCCACACTGTCTTCAAGATACAGCCAGTAGTCTTCCATATTTTGCCTTTTATTTCTTTATCATCTTTTTCTTACTGCAACAGTTGCTATATATGTATATGTAGATCTTTTGTAGGTAACAAAACTATTAAGAAACTTAAACTTCCCTAAAGTATTTAAGAAACTTTACTTAAAGGAAGCATGTCAGGTACTACAGAAGCTTCACTGATGAGATGACTGTTTTCCAATTTTATTCACACATTTTGCATCTCCCAACCCCTATTCTTTTTCAGGGCGCATTTTTGTAACACTATGCTCAACCTTTCACTATCTTCATCAGGAGCTGGAAAGACTCAGAATGGATAAATACAGAAGTACAAATGAATTTGTAGCTAGTGGAACTCCAGCAGTCTTTCTATACTTTCCATTGGCCAGTTATTTCTGGCAACTGCAGATTGTAGGGAAGGGAAGAATGAAAAAGGAAAGCCTTTTCAAAAGCCTTAGAAAATTTCCTCAAAAACTCAATCTCACTCTATTTCTCCATCATCACTCCAATTGACCTCCCAGGAACAAACTTACTTCTTATTCCTCCATCATCAAACAAGCATGAAAAGGAGAATGAAAACAACACACACGACTGAGAACGAACATTTCTCAGACAGGGAAAGGAGGACAGATGTCTTCTGATAATCTGCTCTGCTCCATCCCCGCTACCCACCCTCTCCCTTTACAATGCAAAAGCTGTTTGTGAACTGGACACAGTTACAATTGCAATACTCATGTTCTGTAATTCAGGTAGCAATTTACTGATGAGCTGGTGTTAAGTTGCAGAGAGGATACTAAGAGAGGCTCCTGCAATGAAGTAGGTAGTGATGCCAGCAGTGAGTTTTCACTACATTTTTTCCCAGTTTGATACACTTTTTCCTGTACCTGGCTCAAACAGTAGTTACCACTTATGCTGCTGTTACTGCCTACTGGGGAGTGCTTGTTCAGGGGCAACTGTGGTGTACTGATTAATGACTACATCTCTGTACACATGCATTACTTATCAGACATTTAAATGACTGCTACCTGCTTCATTATGTGCAAAGTTTTGTTTTCCACTAATAAAAACCAGAGAGCAGAAAGTAAGGGCTAGGAAACAGTTATGAAAGGAAGCAAAACTATTCTCACCCCAGCAGCAGTTCCTTCCCATGAGAACCCACCACAGGTTTGCATGTGGAATACCACAGGAATGTCAGCATGAAACCACAGCAAGGTACATTACTGCCATGGGACCCTAGAAAACATAGCTGCAGCAGCTACCCAAGAGGTTACCCAGCTAAAAGGAAAAGGCAGTCTGGAGAGCTGCAAAGGCTCATAGCTACACAACAGGGAAGGCACCTATGGGACCACACATACCCCTTTAACTGCGCATGCTGGAGTCAATGTATTGCTGCCAGAACACTGTTAAGTCCATAGAGACCTTTTCAACGCCCACAGCAGAAATACTCCCCTCCCTCCTTAGTTTGTATTATCATAGAATCACAGAATCATAGAATAGTTAGGGTTGGAAAGGACCTTAAGATCATCTAGTTCCAACCAACCTGCCGTGGGCAGGGACACCTTACGCTAAATCATATCATCCAAGGCCTCGTCCAACCTGGTCTTGAACACTTCCAGGGATGGAGCATCCACAACCTCTCTGGGCAACCCATTCCAGTGCCTCACCAGCCTAACAGGAAAGAATTTCCTCCTTATATCCAATCTAAGCTTCCCCTGTTTAAGTTTTAACCCATTACCCCTTGTCCTATCACTACAGTCCCTAATGAACAGTCCCTCTCCAGCATCCCTATAGGCCCCCTTCTTGAAGCCTTTTGAGTCACATTGTGCTTATTCTTCATTCTGTACTTTGTCCTCAAAATGAATAACTAGTCACCTGCATTCTAAAAACTGACATTATTAAAACAAACAAAACAAAAAAACGTATATGAAGCTACTGTTCCAATATATCCAATTTTATCCCATGCACTAGGATCTAACCAGCCATCTAGAGAGACCTTGACAGGCTTCAGAAGTTTGCCTAGGCAAATCTCTTGAAGTTTAACAAGGCCAAGTGCAAGGTGCTGCACCTGGGTTGGGGCAATCCGCAGCACAAATACGGGCTTGGCAGGGAATGGGTTGAGAGCAGCCCTGAGGAGAAGGATGTGGGGGCGCTCACTGCCAAGAAGCTCAACATGAGCCAGCACTGTGTGCTTACAGCCCAGAAAGCCAACCGTGTCATGAACTGCGTCAAAAGAAAAGTGACCAAAAGGCTGAAGGAGGTGATTATGCCCCTCTACTCTGCTCTGGTCTGGTGAGACCTCACCTGGAGTACTGCATCCAGCTCTGGAGCCCAAAGACAAGTATGTGGACCTGTTGGAGTGAATCCAGAGGAGGCCACAAAGATGCTGCGAGGGCCGGAACACCTCTCCTACAAAGACAGGCTGAGAGGGCTGGAGTGGTTCAGCCTAGAGAAGTCTCTGGGGAGACCTTAAAGCAGGTTTCCACTACCTAAAGGGGCCCACAAGAAAGCTGGGAACGGACTTTTTACATGGGCATGGAGTGATAGGACAAGGGGGATTTAAACTGACAGAGGGAAGATTTTGATTACATATTAGGAAGGAAGAAGTTCTTAACTGTGAGGGTGGTGAGGCACTAGAACAGGCTGTCCAGAGAAGCTGTGGCTGCCCCATTCCTGGCAGTGTTCAAGGCCAGGTTGGATGGGGCTTTGAGCAACCTGGTCTAGTGGAAGGTGACCTGCTCATGGCAGGGGGCGTGGAACTAGGTGAGCTTTAAGGTCACTTCCAACCCAAATCATTCTATAATTCTATGAGACTGTGACAATCTAGTGAACCTATAAGCAAAAGAAACCTTCAAAGGTTTCAAAAATCAAGCTAACACCAATAGTGCCCTGACTTTGAGATCAGTATACGCTCAATTTATGTTCACAATACTATCTACTAACCGTAGATAAATCTGCATCAAGGTCGTGGGTATTTGGCATTCTAACCTGATCAGCATCGACTGTGGTGTCTTTGTCAAACTGTTCTGGGGTAAACTGTGGTTTTGCAGGTACCGGATTCTCTAATGAAGACATGCTTTGTGAGTCACTTCCCTTCCACAGCAGGACATCTATTCTGGGATGAACTAGCACTTCTCCAAGATGTCCTACTGCTGCAGATTTCCATAACTTATTAAAGACGCTTATTAAAAAAAAACAAAAACAAAAACAAACAAACAAAAATGTTTGCAGCAGTAATAGCTCATGGTTTAAGCCATGACAGTTTCTTCCACGTACAGATACATGGAACAGTAGTTGCAAGCCTAACACTGGAAACCAGAGTTGCAACTACCGTATGTATATTTCATTTAAACTCAGTAATTCTTTAGAAGGCTTATGACATCAAAATAAAACTGCTGGTATCATTTATATCTTTCTGAGAAATATATTACCTTATATATCAAGAAAACTAGTTAGAGCCAAGAACACTTTTTTTTTTGTTTTCTGAATTGTACACAGTCTTTTTACTAGCTCAGTGAATTGTCCCTGGTTGAAAGTAATGATTCCTTAAGAGCTAAACACTTAAATCTTTATTTAATAGAGGAGCAAGCCCTGAAGAAACAATATTTCCATGTGTCAAAGTAGTATATTTTTGAAAATACAGCCTTCTGCAGAAACAGATTTCAATTACAGTTCTTAATGCTTAAAATACAGTGACCTCAATGACTAATTTTCCCATCTAGTTTATACCTATGGAATATATAACAATATAACAACTTCAACATAACTGCAACTGGCCATAACCAGCAATAAAATATTTACTTGAGAAATCAAACACTACATTGTAAATCATTGCATAAATTGACTTTCTATACTCACAAATGTCACTAGCTCCAACCATGCCACAGCAATGACAAGTTACTATGGAAAATAATGTATTAATTATGTTTTAGAATAATCAAAGCATGAATTTACTTCAGCATTACAGTATTAGAGCTATATAAAAAACAAACTATCTGGCTCAAAAGGCACCTACCATCCCAGAACTGACTCCTGAACCTCAATGGAACTGAGACAGAGTATATCTTTCTGTCAACAAAGTACATGATGGTTTATCTAACACTTGTCCTCTTTGAGAGGAATCATTATCTGTGGTTTGTCCCTCCATCAGGTACCAAAATAAATGTAGAAACCAGAAGCTGTGTACTCAGTCGTTATTTGTTAGGGAGATGGGGGCAAAGCAGACTTGAAGGAAGAATAGACAATCACTTTGAATACTCTGAATATTAGCAATGGAAAATATTTCTCAAGTTGCTGTATACCTTCTGACCTGTATCTTCAAAGAATGCAGCAATGTAACTAATCACACTCCCTCACAGGGTAACACAGTGATAAGTAAATGGAAAAACAAACACGAAAACCAATCAGACAAAGAACAAGCCCAACCAAAACAACAAACAAACAAAAAAAGTCAGCATCTTAGACTCAAAAGATCAAATCCTTTGTCCTCTAAAGAATGTCAGTGTACCTGTAGAGGAATCTGTGACAGGGGTGGGGTTAATTGCTTTGTGAGTCCAACACACTGTTAATAGAAATTTCATTTGAATAAATACTGTGAAATAGGAGGATTAGATAGTTCATGATTTTCTAATTTACCTTAATTTGCATTCATTTTGAATTGCCAGAGCTGAATGTGTTCTGCTTCTCAGCTAAGGAAGGAGTGTAGAAAACCTTTTCTCACCCTGGAAACCCAGGGGAGCTGAGGGGCAGAACACAAGCTCCCAGCCATCAGTGGTAAATACACCCTGCTGTGACTGTACCCATGTGTGCAGCCTGGTCTGCAGTTTCCTGCTGCCAGGGGTACAGAGGAGATCAAGTATTCCTGAGGATGTGAGCAAGGGGTTTCCACAGAACAGGGCTGTAAAGCACTCAGCCTGATGGGTTCCTAGATCCCGTCACAAGACTAAGTCAGCCCTGGCTGATTTCTCACCTCACAGCTTGTTCTGGCAGAAAATGGTAAAAGGCCACATTTTGTGGTGGTGACTCCCATAAAAACACCTTATTGGGACTTGATTCTCCATTATTTTAGGCAGTGTCATCTCTCCTTCCAAGTGACAAATGTCTTCCATGCCTGCCCCTTCTCTTTGCCACAAGAACAAAATATATGTGCACATTCAAATAAAATAAAATAATAATTCAAAATATTTTATAATTCAGATTTATTTTTGCTTTTAGGAAGAACCATCCATGCTGTGATCTACACATCTTTTTTTTTTTTTTTTTTATTTTGACTAATCAAAATCCTATTCACTAATAAAGCTCTGGAGAAATAAAAGAATATTTTTTTTTTTTTTAAAGTACAGCTAAAGTAAATAAAATAAAATTAGAAGACCCCAAACCCTACCTCTTTGTTCACATTCAACGTCTGGCTGACTGCAAGGGCAGCTGGGAAATAAAGAGACCTGTTTATGTACTGGAACAACAAAGCTTCAGCAAGTTTCAATCTCCTCAACAGTCCCCTTTTCTATTAGTCTGATAACTTCACCTCTGTTGGTACTTCATTGTGTTTTGCCTCTTTGTGTCCATCACACATACTTAATCTCAGTGCCACTGAAGTAACATTCTGGTACAAAGAAAACCCCTACCTCCATCAAAGTTTTACTCACATTTACTCACTCTTCCCCTATGTTTAGCTAATTGAAGTTAACTGAATAGCAATCTGAGTGAAGTTTTAGTTGGTTTAATGTGGTTTGGTTTTAATAAAGTATTTGTGTCCAGTGATTAAGAGAGGGCCTGAAACTCAGGATTGCTTGGTTCTACCCCCACCTCAGTCTTCTGGTTCGTGATGTGAACTAGGGACAAAATACTGTTTTTGCTAACTTCTGTTTTTCCTTAATACTACTTACATGCTTATAATAGTAATCTTCTAAAGCACAATTAATTATGTGTATATAACATCTGAATTCTCCCACTGAAAGGTGCTACATTAAATGTTATTTAACCTTGAGTTTATTATCACTATTTATTATCACAAGTCTTATAATCAGAACTACTGAATAATTTTATTCTTACTAAGTCATCATCTAAATATCAATCATTAAGAAGGTTAGAAACATTAATACCAAATGTAATTTTTTGGCTTTACTGCAGAATTTACATGGGAAAACATGGAGGGGGGAGAGGGCAGAAACAGACATATTGCATCTTTTCAAGAGCAGCATAGGTTACTAATTCCTCCACCTCACATCTGCCCAGGAACAACTCAAAAATACACACTGTCTTTATGGCACTACACAGTAGAATTCCAGACAGCTTTGTGTCTTGAGAGCTGCTGTTTTAGTACATATTTCAGTGACAGAGAATCACCATTTGACACTAATCTCTAATCTCTCACTGCTGGGAACTCATTTGAGAAAGACAGTGCATCAAAACATCTTTTTTACCTTATAGTGAGTAAGCTTTCTAGCAGTAATAAAAGAAAACATCAGATTCTGCTCTTCAAAACACAGTAGTACTCCACTTGTGGAAATTAACTTTGAACATTAGCTTCTAGACAACGGAAAACATTCTTTAAAGGAAAGTTTAGCATGACTTTCTAGTGTCTTGGGGTCTGTATAGTGTCATATTGTAACTGTTTAATATTGAATTTTCTTAATTTTCTTTCCCCCCATATAAGTTGATTATGGAAAGTTCATTAAGAGATGGATTGAGATTTTCTAAGTAAGTTAAAACACAGTTTCACTCTATTGCTAAATCTAATCATGAAGGCTAAATTTATACAGAACAATCCTTCAGAGGCAAGTCATTTTCATAATGTGAGTTTCGAAAAAAATCCTGATTAAAAAAATTGCTAAGGGAAATTTTTTTTTCTCCCCCTCATGTAAATAAAACCCCACAATCATCAAAAAATCCAGGTTTGTACACATATTCTTACAGTACCAGCTCAGGCATAGAAAATTGTCTTAAGTTTTCTGCTTAAAAGGAATTATCTCCTTGATCATTATGGGTTAAAAAAAAAAGGGGGGAGGGGGTGGTAAAGAGATATTCCCTGTTCAGATATTCCCATTTTGTGCTACTATTAATCTGTCCTTAACTGTGTTTTTAATATGCCTCTGTGCCTGCATTCCAGCGTTTCTGGTAACCTCCATTTTCAGCATTTTGTGCCATCAACAACAGGAGTCTAACCCGAATCAGAGAATGTGGGGTGGCTCTTCAAGGTTAAGAGGAGTCCCCACATCCCTTTGAGCATAATGAAGTGTTGTTAACAATTGAGGTTTATTTGGCTGGTTGAACTTGGCCCTCCCCAGCAGAAACGTGAGTTCTGTGCTTATGTAAACCCAAATATAAACTGTGCTAACCCCTCTTAAGAAATGACACCACCAAAGCAAAATCAACTCACTACAAGAAAATAAAGTATCTCACTTGATTTATTTTCACACCTACATGTGAGAGATCATACCCATGTCCCCTGAAGTATTACTAGTTGGTGAAGTATTACAGCAGTTAGTATCTTATTAGTATCTACATAAGAGAATTGGTATAGATACAAAAGAAAAAGACTTCTAATCTTAGAAAACAGAAATTGTCCACAGAAAAAAAAAAAAAAAGAGCAGACATACAAGAGAATTATTAGGATACATAAAAAATGTATCCTAATGTAAAGAAATGCTGTTTAAGTGCCTCTTAAGTCTACATGAGAGCATTGAAAAAACAAGAAATTTCTGGAAACAAATAAGCTAAGTCTATATGATAACCGTTTTTGCTAGTGTCCCTTACATAAGCATCTTAAACTAGTTGCATCATTATGAAATAAGAGAGAGTGTCATCTTGGGAATTAAAAAGTCCCTAAAAGATAAAAAGGATATGGTACAATTACTTTTTTATTATTATTCTTCATAGTATGAAAGGAGATGCAGGTTATTTGAAGGATCAGCACTCAGATCCATGATATTCGACATTTAAGTAAATCATATGGCAAGTCTGAACATAAGTACATGAGTTTGATTGAAAAGACCCAGACAATACAGAATGCCTGGTGATGAAACACCAGATACAGCTCAATGGCAATGAGCTGCATGCAAGTAAAAATAACCCTACCTAGTGCAGTAATAGGCTCTACAATAATAGATAATACATTGCCACACATAGAAGACGTCTGGTGTCATAACGGACAATTCTCTAAAAGTGTCAGCTTAACGCTCAATAACATTCAAAAAGGCAAACAGAAAACTATTAAGAGTAACTCAAAAACATCATTATGCCATTGTATAAATTCCTGATGTACGATGTCTGGAAATCTCCATGCAATCCTAAGCATCTTACCTCAAGACTTAGAGCAGAACTATTAAAAAGTACAAAAAAAATATGATACACTGTACAGAAGTTTCTAAATAGGAAAGAAAAAATAAAATATAACAAAAAGGAAATAAACTCCACAAGCAGAGAACAATCTGATAAAGAGGAACAAGACCAGAGAACATAAAATAATGAATCATATGATGAAGTTAAAAAAAACATTATTATTCCATGTTCTTTCATACAGATAGGAGAATAAATTTAGGAAGACTCAAACTTTTAAACCCACAGTTTAAACCCACATGTTTGCAACACACTGTTGCAATGGAAGTCAGTGGGTTCAAAAACAGGACGGGACAGAGTCTGTCATTGCCTATCAGTTATGATGGCACAGATACAAATTCCAGCTAAGTAGCATCTTTCTTCTCTTCTTTTCTTCTCTTCTTAAGCCACAGTTAAAACCTGTGAGGTATCCCAAGGTTTGGGAAGTCTCCATTTGTACTGCACCTTTTATGTTTCCCCTTTGGCCACTTTCCAAAAGACTTTATTCAATTGGTTGGACTCAATATCACTAGCTTAGATGTTTTTATGCTTCTGAACTATGCTTCTGAAACCTTAAGCTTATTTCTCTTATTTTTATTGGTGCATACCTGATACAAGTGAACTTTGATATGGCTACTAATTTATTTATTATTGGATAAGAGTTACCTAGTTGAAAAAGTTAGGACATTTCTCTCCTTCCTTCTTTTTTTCTCTTCCCCCCCCCCCCCCCATTTATTCTTTGATTTTGCATTCTCATAGAATCATAGAATAGAATCACAGCTTCCCAAAGAAGTTATTTAAACTCAGTTTTACATGATGGGACAGAAGGAAGGTGTTCCTTACCTCACTCTCAAAAAATCTGCATCTTTGCAAAGGGGAGGTTAAGAGCACCCTGTGCAAGGTCAGCAATAGGACAGCATTTAAACCAGCATGAACTTTCTCATGCAGAACTGTCAGACAACTCAGAGCTGAAAATCTGTTGAAAATCTGCTGTACTGCAAAACATGAAAGACAGCATAATGGCAAAGGTCAAGGACTGAAATCAACGGAAAGATATTCTGCCTGAGGCACTGGACATTATTATCCTGTATTTTCCTCTAAAACAACTACTTACCCACCCGACTGCTAAATTCCTCCCATTCAAGTCACGCATCAGTCACACAAAACACCAGGACTGCAGTTCCATGGCACTTTAAAACATCTGCCCCTTATCTTCCACTACAGCCCAGGCTTGGCTGCCCTCCTCTTGTGTGCCAACACCACCACTTGCAAGCCTGTTTATAGAGCTTCAACATGCACAGACTAACCCTACCGGGCAAAAAAAACTGAACAGTTTGCGCACATATTACCTCCCAACACAGCTCCCTACACCAAGGAACCAGCTTTAAGTGACAGCAAAGAAGGAAACAACAGAAACACTGCTGCTAGAGGAACCATATGCAAATAGTCTGATTCACTCTATTTTTTATCATCGTCATTATTATTATTCAGTGTAAAACAAGAGCTTATACTTCCATAACATCTTATTTCCCTGAAAAAAAAGTCCATACTGAAGAGGAAAAAGTGGGAGTTTTCCTCATCTTTTCAGAACACTATTCACTTCTCTCGAAACAGATATTATTCTAAAGATATTTAAAATTATTTTGGTCCCACAGATAACTAAAGACCTCCTTGTAGTACAAAGAGATTCTAATTGACTAGCATTAGCAAATACATAAAAATAACTGAACTGGTCAATGAGGAATTGTCTCTGCTACTTGTGCAGTGCATTACAAGGGCATAGGAGACCTGGAAGAGTATGCTACTGTTAAGGTCTCATGTCAGGTTTATGTTTTGTTAAAGAATGTCACAGCTGTCAGGCAGCTAAATATAATGCAACAGCTAAATACAGTGTAGCACTGTTGGTCATTATGCATATCATCTTCGGTATGTTTTTGTGGGGTGAGATTCAGACTCAGCCAGCAATCTGAGTTTGAGTTATAGAGCTCCATCCTGAAATGGAAGAGATGACTCTTCCACCAAAACTCATGACAAGCCATGGGATACCACAGTTAACAATAACATCCTAAATTGATTAACTTAACAGTTACTGTTAGACAGAAAGCCACAAACAGGCAGGGGATTACACTCTTGCACAGCTGTGACAATACCCTATCACAGCAGTTTCAGTATTTCAAAACCTGTAGTTGTTTTAAATTGAGAAAAAGAAAGTGCCCTGAATGGTTACCCAGTTATGGCATGCTGAAATGTTTCAAACACCTACTTGCACTCTTTGGTTTCAGGAACTGTAAATGGAAGATGATTTTTGGGACTATAAAGACCATCATAGGCCACACTCAAGGATCTGCTTTCCATCTTTCCCAGCACCTGATTCAGGGAACCCAAACACAAACATTTTAGAGGCTTTCAGCATAGTTCTTACCAACATACTATTTTGGGACATCCTCTTTCCCTTCCCCTTCTTGCCCAATATATCAAACTGAGAGATCCCTGCAAAATATTTTGGTTTCTCTGGCACCCTATCATTACCAAGGAAACAGATATGGGGTTTTTTGCTTCTCTTCTGACATGTTTGTATATTGCAGAGAAATGAAGCGGCAAACCTATATCCTCCCGTTTTGCACCTATTAGACTGTCAGTCATAAGTACAATGCATTTAATCAAATCCAAACAAACATCCCAGACACTAGCTAGGCTGAGAAAAGGCAAGAATGCTTCAAAAGGGGTGCAATTCTTTCAAGATGACTGATTTTGTTAAGCATTGTACTTCAGTAGTTCATATTTGGGATTTCTTTGCCAGTTCACGAGATGTCCAAGGTTTCCTCTCACATCTGCTCAGAGCTGGATATCTTACATCTAGTGAATTTTACTCAGCTTCTCCAAAGGGAATTTATGAAATAATTTAATTAAGGCTTCCTTTTGTGCAGCTAGCCAGCCTCATCAGGGAATTAGAGGGATCCCAGGCCCAGGCAGGATGAGTATGCATTCATATTTAAGCTGTACTGGTGATGAATTACACCACAAGGATAGGGGAAAAGAAAAATTATCTCAGGACCATATAAAATCACCAGGAACTTTCTGTACTTTCTTGAACCTCTTTCATTAAGAATGGTGAAAAATTAAAAAATACTTCTGTTGTCAACAAAATGTTTCTTCCATACCAGTAAGAGACAAAGTTAATTGAGCCTGAGGCTCAGTTATGAGGAGGTCCTTGGTGTTTCAGATGTTTGACAGAATTTCCTATTAATACAGAAGATTTTGAAACTCAGAAGCCTGCCTGCAAAGACTTACAGCATTCCTTACACTTCCAAGCATTTCAAAAGGAAAAGCTTGCCTTAGATTATTCGCAGAAATTTCCCCATCACTCCAAAATCAGGTCATGCATCAAAAGGATGCAGGTCTGTAAAAACAAAAATCTATCATTGCTGTGTTTAGCACATTGGTCTTTAGGACCATTTAACTACACTTGCTTCAGGCTTACCTGAAATTGCAGTCTGGGATTTACTAATGTTCTTGTTTTATTTTCCTGTCTACTCTCCAGACAATCAGAATTTATCTAGCTTGATAGAGTAATGCACACTAAACAATAAGATAATGAAAAAAATATGTATCAAAAGCATGACTGTCCTGAGGATGTGCACTGCACACAGGGGCACATACCTGAACACAGATTTGTAACAGTTACTATTTAAGCATAGTACATGAACAGTGAGTGAACTCCATTTATATGTGGTTACAAAGGTAGCAGCAGAGATGAAAAGCAATTTTAAGTGTGCTGAAGAACTAGACTTGGAACAATGTGTAGGATACTTTCAGGGACATATTTTAGTAAATCCCTTAAAAAAAAAATTAATTTGGCATAGAAATACTAAGCCAATTCTATATTCAAAATTTGTACTTACTTTCCTAACAGCAGTTTCTCCTCTTCTCCCAACATGACCAACTGCTAATTCCTCCCTTTCTCTAAAATGACCTCTTTTAATCCTACACCGAAACTTAACATAATAATAATGATTTTTAAAAAACCTTTCTTTGAAAATCATTCTCCCTTTCATCTCTTCTAGTTGTAAAATTCTAAATCTAGTCCCTATCAGGATGTTTACAATAGTCAGAAGTAGGAAATAGAGGATTTTTTGTATTGAATCATTTAGTCTCTCTTTTAAGAAATGAAAAGATGTCGACCACTTCCTTAAGGAAGATCAACTCTGTTGGCTTCTTTTCATTTGCATTATGGAATGCTGATGAAACGTTAGCCTTCCCTGTCCTATTTCATTATCCTTCCACAGTTTTTAACAATATATGCTTTGTCAGCACTCTTCTTTTATAGCATATTGCTCTATTCTCTACAACTGTTTCATCTCGTTAAAAATAAAATTGGGAATTTGTCTTGCACAACTTGGATATAGGGCTGGTTCCATCTATCTCCTATTTTTTCTCACCTTCTAAAAACCTACTTACTGTCATTTTTGTCTTAAAGCTTCTCAAAATAAAATACACCAGTAGGGGTTATATTGTTCTTCCTTGACAACTGCCAATGCCTTATTTTGATAGAAATTTTTCCTGATCTTAAAGACAGCACTAGCACAGCCACCTGCTCTTCAGTTTGTGCATGGAATTTTGTAATCATTTAGTTTGTGAATGGAATTTTGGCTATCAGAAATTTCCACTTCATTACTATTAAGACAGAAATGTTACGAGTTTCACCTTTACCTATACTACAGTGTTTGGAACTTTTTGCTGGAACAAGTTTTGACACCCCCCCTCCAGGCTCCACAACTTTTGAATGTTTTATTAGACAGTGGCTCAGCTGGCCTCACACACACACCCTATCCCCATAATGATGATAATCCTTCAGTTTAAAATGGAAGGAATCACTGCAGTGAGATGGTTCAGGCAGCTCTATAACTAAGGATAAAAAGCACTTTAAATTTTCTATTATTTAGAAATTCAGACCAAACCATGTCCTATTAAAACCTATGGTTTCAGCCTTTACCTATTTTTAATTATTTGGAAGGGAAAAAACCCTTCCCCTCCCATTTGCTATCAAATTACAGTTCCTAGGAAAAAAAAAAAAATTAAATTGCTATCACATGCTTTGACCCGTGGACAGAACTAGGTAACTTTCTGACAGTGTTTGTAAATGACAAAACTGTTTTTCCATTCTATTTGATAGATCTTGTGTACACATAGGAGGGGATAGCAATAAGAACTCATATTTAATTAATTTCCATAAGAAATAACAGCCTGCAAGAGTAATGACTTCCTAGGTAGGATCTTCCTTTCTGAAAGTTTGAATTTAATAAAGGCATGGGCTTTTCTTCATGCTGCTTGTTTGCATAGGAGAAATTCTGGCCAATCTGATCAGTCACTATCAGCATTAATCACATACCTAACACCTGTATATTCTGAACATTTCATGAATACTCATCTTCTATTTATTACACATGATAAAATGTCTTAAATAGTACAGAGAAAAGAAATTCAAAACATATCTAGTCAGTGATGGCAAAATTATTTTAAATATAATTATGTTTAAATATACCAGTTGCTTATTTTTCGTCTACTGCACTGTGTTGTTTTAACTGCTGTTCTTAAGGTATCACATGCTACAGACATTTTTTCCAAGGCATATGACTAATCTCAACATCTCTGTTTTATCAGTCGAGCTTGTAATCTCATCAAAACCAATATCAAGATAGCTTGGTAGGATCCATTTACCCTCAGCCAATGCTGTTAGGCATTAATTACATTACCTTCCTTGTATTAACCACTGCATTATTTTGCTCCAGATCAATATCAGGCTAACAGGCCAGCATTTATTCTTTTTAAATACTGGCACAACATTATCCTTCTATCTGGCATCTGTACCTTTCCCGGATGAGTTATTTTAGTTGAAGACCAGTTCTATACAAACAGCAAAAATGCCATTGCTGAAGTAGCTTTACTTTGGCATTTTTGGTATAAAACTCCAGAATATATGTTCAAGAAACCTTAGGCACCTAAACCTATACATATTAAGAGCATATATCCAACTTTCTAGTGCTTATGGGTACCCAGAGCTCCTCTTACAGAGCAGGCATACAAATGATGTTTGAAAATATTCAGATTTATGGTCAATACCCATCAGGGCAAGACTAAATTCAGCTCTTTCACTTGCCGGGCTCATCATGCAGATGAACTCTGATTATATAAGATAAAAAAGAGAAAAAAATGGTGCCCTTCTGCCTACCCTGCTGACAAAACACTCCACAGGGGAGATCCTGGTCCATATCCTCCTCTGGCTGAGAAGACTTTAATCCCTATTACATATCTCCATGGAGGGTTCCAAAGTGTTATCCTGTCAGGTATTATGCAACTCCATCTGTTTCTACTATCATGTTTTATATGTACTACATATGTAGTCACTGAGCTAAAAAGAGGGAAAAAGTAAACATGACTCTACAGTGTAGGTGGATAGAAGAGCTACACCTCCAGACCTTGCTTCTACAACTTTTCAGTATTTTAGTGGCATGCTCTAGGCAGTGAGTAAGTGGCTAAGAGATTTTTAAAGAGCAATGTAGGTAACTGACTGAAGAACACAGCATGGGATATGGCCAAAAATTATCGCAGAGCAGTTAGTCACAGAAAGTTAGTGATTAAAAACATCCAGAAAGAAACTGCTCCTACAATTTCTTAAATTATGTTTACACAGCCATATTAATATATAGATATATATGAATGTATTCTTCTACGTATACATACACACATATATTTATAAATTTAAAAAAATACAATGAAATTAAAATTGGTATCCCTACAGGCCATGAATTGCATTGGAAGTTCTAAAACAAATGAAATGTCTTTTTATTTTCCTTCTACTTCTGGATATTATACTGCACTGTGTTACATAGAATAAGCACCCATGTATCTTACCGAAAAAAACTGATACTGTTACAATACAGATTTAACATAGTTTATATATCTAGATCAATGAAACAAAATTATTAAGAAAAAAGAAATTTTGCAGATGTCAAGATGAAAAGTTTTGACACTATGAACACAAAATGTATTCTGTAAACCTGCTGTTACTGAAGACAGCAGTGATACAGATAGGAGTCAGTAAGAGTCTTAGATCTTGAGCAAAGTTCACATTCTGGTCAAAAACTTGACTTAGAAAACCAGTGAAACTGCTTTACAATTCATACCTCTTTTAGAATTCTTTTTTTTTTGTTTTTTTTTGTTTTTTTACAAAAAACCAAAAACTACTTTTTGGGAATTAAGCTGTCTTCCTCAAACAATACAGTATTTCAAATCAATTAAAAGTATTTAACTGTTTTCCCCTGAAATTGCAGTATCAGTGACATAATTATAATTGTTCATTATTTAGATAATTTTTCAAATTATGGAATATCACTTGGTTATGACACTCAATTACACAGTGCTCAGCAGATTTCCTTTTTCTCTTTACAAAGCTTTTGAAACAGCAATACTAATAAACAAAAGTACTGCTCCCACCAGGAGAAGTTTCTGTTCACTTCCTTTCTAACTTTACTGCTAGAAGTACCCATATTCTTAGTAACTGCTAATGTGTGCCTAATTCCTTTTTATTATTTCTTTTATTAGCACTTCAGTGAAAACAGCAGCCAAAGTGTATAACAGCTCTAAATCACATGAAATAATATTCTGCACTGACACAAAAATTACAGCATCTTTGAAACTTGTACTTGTTTTCTCACTCTGCGTCAGAATACCTCAAAGAAAGGTCAGGTGATTTGTAAGTATCTCTGACATGTCTCTCAAATAACAAAACTCATTTTCTAAGAAATGCTCTGTAATCTATCAAAGAGGAAAGTTTTTGTCTCCAAACCTTTCATTCACCCTATGTAAGAATGACGAGCTGTTTGCATTCAAGTGAATGTGCAGCACAGAAGCACTCCACGTGTGAACCCTTTTCTACCT
The DNA here is from genome assembly GCF_034315485.1 of Pezoporus occidentalis. Taxonomy (NCBI): domain Eukaryota; kingdom Metazoa; phylum Chordata; class Aves; order Psittaciformes; family Psittacidae; genus Pezoporus; species Pezoporus occidentalis. The sequence goes on from NW_026915877.1 coordinate 247,763, forward strand.
GAGTGTGCTCTATGAAGTGTTAAAATGCCAAATGCTTATCCATTTCACTCACCACTATAACAAATATACATAAATAATGCATAGCAAAAGCACAATATCAAGATTCTCCAAAGAAGCCCTGTGTTAGCTAATTTTATCTATTCTTAATGAATAAGGGAATGGCTAGTTTCTCACTGAGTACTCTGTTGGACCACAGCAGCTGATCTAAATAAAATGGAAGTGATATCCTGAATAGAATCACAGAATGGTTTGGGTTAGAAGGGACTTTAAAGATCACCTAGTTCCAACTCCCTGCCATGGGCAGGGAAAACTTCCAATAAACCAGGTTGCTCAAAGCCCCATCCAACCTGGCCTTGAACACTGCCAGGGATGGGGCAGATACAGTTTCTCTGAGCAACCTGTGCCAACGCCTCACCACTCTCATAGTGCAGATGAATTTCCACACGACAACGTGGAGATGAATACCTGGTTTTGAGTGATATCAAACCTCATACAAATACTTACTAAATTTTCAAGAAACTCCACCCTTCCTCCAAATTAAAATACCAGTGGAAGCCATGCCTAGGCCACACCATTCTCATACAATTAAAAAAGAAAAAAAAGAAAAAAAAAAAGAAAAAAAAAAGGTATATAATTTAAGATTAGAAAGTAGGGTTGGGGGGCAGGGAAGACATACAAAAAACTTCACCAAAAAAAATGAAAAAAAGAAGTCTTCTAGTTAACTGATTTTTAGCCACAAAGAAATCCAGGTAACAAGAGAGGAAGAAAAATTAAGAAAACCATTTATTCCAGAAATATTTGGGAACCTCTTATTGAACCCATATAAAAACAAAAAAGGTATAAAACATTTCTCACAAAGCTTGTGTAGCTTAAGTTAGCCAAACCTAGTTATCCTAATTCTATACATAAATTATATACAAAGTCCCATAACCTTTTAAAAAGAATGTATTATTACGACAACTGCCTGGAAGCTTACTACTAATTATGATCAGTTACGACTTTAACAAGCTTAGAGAATCGATACGGTTTAAGAAAAAAAGCTGAAATACATAATAAATATGCTGCAAAACTCTTAAATCCATTTTACTTTGATACAGCCATTTTTTACAGTTTTCAGATGAACAGTTTATATTGCCAAGCCTTAGCTGTTACCCTACTGTGTTCATAACGTTTATATTTGAATTTTCATCAGGTTGAGTCTAGTCAGGAAGCTGCCATATTCCATTATGTTCCAAAGCAAACAGTTACTTGTGGACTCATTATTGCCTGGCTTTAACTAGCATAATGAGTTTGGAACAGATTTTCAGAGCACGAGCTTTTAAAAGTAAGTAGTGTGTGCCAGACACACAAGGTTTGAAGTTCCTGCTGTGAATACCAGATCTCTTTGTGCCCTCGTTCTTCATTTTCAAATGCTGGCTCACATACATTCACATTCTGAAAGCAAGAGACATTACCACTGTCAATGCAGTTAACATGCAGGAAATAAAATGGAATAGATATTTGCCATCTTTGACTAACCAGTCCCCTACCATTTTTAAAAAAGTGTGGCCTCTTTTGATCAAACTCAGTTTGGGTAACTAATATAATTGCTTTAAATGCTCCTTTGCTGTCAGTTAGGAAAAAAAAAAAAATCTACTTTCAAATAACATATTTTATCACAATAATTTAACCTCATGAGCTATCTCAGGTATGTTATGCACCTTGGGAATAATCATATTTCCCCTTTTCTGGTGACCTATCCTTGTAAACAGAACAGGACAAAACCAAAGATAGGGATGGTGCTGAGAGGAAGAGAGAGGTTTTGTCTCATTTGCTGCATATTCTAGAAACAAAAAAGTTCAAGAGGGTAGATATGCAGATATTTAAGAAAAATAACCACTTTATCTCCCTTGTGAAAGGATGCTCTGGGAAACATAATCCCACTGCTAGAAAGAGCAAATAGGAGATGGGGAAGAAAAAAAAAAAACAATCATCTTAAAAACTAAGTATACTTCAGTGGAAGAAAATCAGAGAAAACTAATATGCCTTTTACCTGAATAAGCCCTGTATAGAGGAAAAGCCTGTAATTTGAATTATTTACCTAATAATTATATACAATTTTAAAGAGAAAAAAGAAACAAGACTGAGATCAAGTTTTCTGCTTTCTTGTCTTGGCCACTTTTTCTTTCAAAGTGAGAAAGTCTGAAGAGCTCTACTTGCAGCCTTGGTAGCAGCTCTATGTGCCACAATTTAACTTAAAATGGAGCAGTAAACAATGTAAAAGGAAGTACATGCAAATTTAAGCCCACAATTAGTGGAGTTTATGAGCTCACTCAGAATGTTATTCTGTGAATTCGTAGAAAAAAAAAACCTGTTATTTCTTTCATGAGCACTTGACATTTGTGAACAAGGCACCAGACCATCAGGTGGCTAATTTAAGCATTAACAGTCCTTGGCAGGAAAGACAGCCAGACTGCATGCAGGCATTTATGACAGCATTTCTAAATGTAGGTTTTAGTCTGTAATCCTATAAATGAACATTCTTTTGTGCAATATTTTGACAAATCAAGGGAAAAAATGCCAGGAAAAATCCAGCAGATAGTATGAGTCACACCTTTGCTAAGCCATTTCAGGCATCTGTTACTATGGGACCATATGGATAAAACAGAAGATGCAGGTACCTTTTCCAGTCACAAGCATTCTAAAGATACACATATGGGTAGGATAATGCTAAAAAAGAGACCTTGATGTCATTGTCTGTTAATACTATGTGTTATGCTTACAACAGCTTTTCTCTTATCCCTGTTATGGTTAATTGTTATTCACTGTCGCTCTTTACACTCTCTCACTCAAGTGCCAAACCAAAAGTCAAACTTTTCACAGTAAAAGTTGTGGGATTTTTTTTTATTTGTGGGTGGGGGTTGGGGTTGTTGGGTGCCCAACAGTAAGCTCCTCATTCCTCACCTATGATTCAAATTTTGCTATTTTATTACAAGCTTATTATACTGATAGCAAATAAGCTGGTTCAGCAGAACAGGCTGGAGTTGTGTTTATTTTCCCCATATTTTTTAGAAGGTCACTGAATGATGAACGCGAAAATAGCTGTGATACCATGGGTTAATGGATCATTACCTATATTTGCATAAAATAGATAATAAAATTAATCTCCACTGGTCTTGCATTTGATAGCCAAAGAAAACCAAAGAAATATCACCACTAAAGAAAAAAAAAAAGCAATAAAAAACCTCACACATATTAAATACTATAAATAGCATTTGCTTACCTCATGTATTTCTATATATGGGTTCCAAAGTGTTAGCAGACCTATAAAGAATCAAAAACTTGGAGGCAGAATAGCCCCTGCTGGTACTACATATGTCCAACTGCACTTTGGAGAGAGACGCCATGACTAAAATCCCAGTTTTTAATGCAGATATGTGAATCAAGGAACAAATCTGGGGAGGGTTATTCATCTTCCACATAAAGATCCTATAATTAAATAACCAAATTACAGTATATGAAGTGCTTAATATTATGGTGCTTGCACTTTAATCATAGCATGATCTATCAGCTTAAGAGTTCTAATAATATATGCCTGGTTTACTGCCTTTACCCATCTTGGGTATTTCAGGAACGTAGTGGTAAGAATTTTTCTGATCTCAAGATGTGAATGAACTTGAGTAAGGGTAAAACCAGGAGAATTAAAAAATTAGAGAAAAGTGCCATTTTTAGGCACCTCAAAAACTATCAAAACCAGAGAGAAAAGTCTAAAATAATATGATTTTAAAAAGAAAGAAAAAAGCCAATCACCCTTTTAAAATGCAAAATCACATATAATTACATATAGATTTGTGTATCAGATTTTGAACCCACTTGGGCTAAACTGGCTGCAGAAGGTAAATTAGTAACATTAAAGGAATTTGTCACAGTATTTTGAGAAATATCCAAGCCTTGTAATTATTTACCACTACATTGTTTGTTGTTTTTTTTTGTTTTATTTTGGTTTTAATATGCATTTTTTCTTTTCTGAAGCCTTTTGAAGGGTTTCAAGCATTCTTTTGTTTTTCTTTGACCTGTTTTTCTTTGATTTGCATGCATTTTTTCGGCCCTGATGCAGGACTCTGCTGGTTTGGATCCAGCAGAAATGTTAACATTGTCAAAGATTTTTCATTTCTTGCTTCCATCCTGAAATTTTTAAAATATATTATTTCCTCTCCAACTTTCTTATCAGTAAACCATATGCAGTGCTCATGATGAAAGCTGTGTTATCACCTCCCGTCTTGCAATGACAATTCTAAGAGAAATCAGCTTTAAATCAATTACAGCATCAATCAACCTCCATGTACTTCAAATTCAACAGGATCTTGTTTTTGAAAATATCCACTGGAAAGACGGTCTGAAAACATACACAGACAACTATCTTCTTTCTCTCAGCTGTAATGTCTTTTTATCATAATGATAAGGAATGACACTTGAAATAAAAATCTGAATCTCACAGGCTGAGCAAAATTAGTGTCTCAGGACATTTAAAAAGAAAAAAAAAAAAAAGAAAATGAGAACCTAATGCTGCCGGTTTTATCTCCTGTGCTTCTTCCTGTCAAATGAAATAAAAGTGAAAATACACACAATATACAAGAAGTATAAAATGTTCTTTCATTGCCTGTATATCCCTTGCTGTCCCACACAGAAGGTAATTGCTCTTTAGTCAGGTATTGCTGAAAAATTTGAGAAGAAGCTGTAATAGGTAAGTGCAACTGTAGGCATAGCACAGAAGTGACAAGGGTCCAGCCTTGGAATGTGCTCTATTGCAAGACAGCATCCTCTCATTTGTCCTTTCAAATCTAGCTAGAAAAAAAGGTTATTTTTCTGTTTGAAATAATTTCCAGATCTAGTATATAAATAAAGATTATATACATTGATATGCATATTTATTATCAGTCTTTTAAGACCATCTTTCACAGAAATTCTAGCTCTGTATTTTTTCACTAGTAAAATATATCATGTAATTTTGACTTGCATAACCCTAAGCATCCCACCAAACTAGTTATAGCACTATGCTGTCTTCAGTTATGATCCAAGTGCTGCTGAGAATGTGTCTAGAGCTGATCATACTTAATATGAGCATAGGAATCTCTCAGTCATCCTTCGCAAACTGTGCCAAAGGAAAGAAAGAAACAAAGCCAATAAAACAACAACATTCCTCTTGAGAAACCATTAAGTTACATTATTTAATGACAAAAGACTGCAGGTCATCTGCCCATGTCTATAATCACAAAAGGTGAAATATTTCTTAGCAAGGAAAAGAAAGGAGGCAAAAACTAACACCCACATCTTTCAATCTTACAGTAAGAGCATTTAAGAATGTTTGCTTTGATGAGAACAGGCTAACCTTAAACATGTGCAAGCATTTGTAAACAAAAAAGTTGTTAAACAAACTAAGCAAGCTACTATGGGTAGCAGCCTACCATACCTCTTTCTCGCTAGGTAAGAGACACTAGATTCTGCCTTAGCATTCCTATAGCTGGAATTTTCGTTCTACTTCAAAACAAACTGTCAGAAAACAGTACAGGAATTTGGGTTAATTTTTCTTTGACATGCAGGGGTTAGCTCCTATTTGTTATCTGTATTCCTGTGTATGTATGTATATATCATAATAGCAAGAGAGCTAAGCAGGAATAGAGATAATGGAGGGGGGTTTAGAAGTAAAAGGGTTATTTAACTCCCATCTTCTCTTTTTCCTTTCAATACAAAAGGAGGTCAATGTTGAGCTAAAATAGTAATACTTTAAACTGCAAAGTCATGTAAGAACAAAAATAATGGCATTCCAAGGTAACTGCAAAACAAACCTATCTTTTTCCATTTTATTAGCTACTCTGAGAGAACAATGTGAGATCACACTCTGAGGAGAAGTACTAACTTCAGTTATTAACATCATTTATTAAGAAACAAGAATGTGAAGTGAGGCGTGATTAAGGTCAGGATACACAGCTTGGCTGCCCTGGTATTCAAGTGCAAGACCAACACCAATGCTGCCAGCGTCTACATTCCTCTTAGCTGTAGGTTGTTAGGGTAGGATTCATCAGAAAGCAACCTTTCCTCCGCAAGTGCTCTTAAAAGGGTCAAGTAGTAGCAAGTGAGGAAGGTAAAGATCAGGAGATGATTTGGCAGCGTGGTTTAATAGACTGGCCTCAGCTGATTTAAACTCCTTGGAAATTTGTTTCTGAAGAAAACCACAGTTAGCATATTTTCCACAATGGACAGAAAAGGACTAACCAAATAGATTCACTCTGAAAGAACAGACAGGATGGACAAGTGCACGTAATACAGACACCTTTAAGAGCAAGGTGTTTCTGAATTTCAGATAGATCATAAAGCAGCTACAGGATGAGAAAGGAGACAATCTTTGCTGCTCATGGTGCCAATAACAGTGGACAAGCTTTGTTCATATTACAGGTAAAACATCTGCCTGATAATGCTAACTGCACTTCACAGCTGGACATGGAAAAGTTCTAGAATACTTGCTACAGTGATTTATCTCCAAATAGCTCTCATACAGGTACTTAACAGTTCAAGGGAATACTCTGTCTCATGGGCAGTCTCTGCTATTGAGGCCAAGTTTTATAATCATATAAGTTATATAATAAGCTGATGAAGGTGGCTCTACCTTAAAATTAGCTGAGGTTTTTCTACCTGTATTTCTATCAAAGGCAGCTGAAGAACCTAACTTTTAAGGTGGTTAGAAACCTTATTTTGCTTATTTGCTTGAAATAAGAAAATAATTGTATGAAAAGAGGATCCAATGTGAGTCTTTGACCAAAACCAATTCGCAACCTGAACTGAAGGTTTTGTAAATGTTCTCCAACGTTTTATTATAGCTATTTCACGTATCTTTCGTCATCTTGTTTCATTCTGAGGTTATTTTTAAGTGTCAAAATAGAAAGAATAGAATAGAGTCAAGACCAGCCGAATAGTTCAGTTGGAAGGGGTCTACAATGATCACTGAATCCAACTGTCTGAGCACTTCAGGGATGATTAGAAGTTAAAGCATATTATTAAGGGCATAGTCTAAATGCCTCTTAAGACCTGTCAGGCATGGGACAAACCCTCAACAAATATACAGCAATGCTTACAAAGAAAGTCAACCCTCCTTCTAACAGGAATATCCAACCATATTAATTTTCTGCTTTTGGGGATATAGTTAACAAATGCTAATGTCTCTCATTAAAGCTCAAAAACTGATGGCTAGTGTGGGATTTTTTAATCTGGGAAAGGAAATCATACTTTGTTACATAGTACAACTTGATTTTTTGAGTTTACACATTCCTCTAGACAGACCACAAACTTCAGGAATCATTTCTGATTCATTTAACAACGCAGACTTTCTCCCTCATTTTACCTCTGTGTAAATACACCGCATCTTTAGGCACATGTTCCACTCAAGTCAGAGGCAAAGATAAGTGTACTATAATAAACAAAAAGATATATATATATATCTATACAGATGCATTAAAAGACTTATAAAGGGCATTATATGCTGTGAAGGGCAGCATTTATGGTTCATTATCATAGCAAACTTTCCTTATTACCAAGTAATATTTACCAATGTAGTGTAGAGCAAAACAGCAAAACACGTAACAGTGTGCTTATACTTAACGATGTGCCCAAGTCCTCTACTCAGCACAGGCCACTGACCCACATTCAGCAAAGCACTTGCATGAAAGCACACATACATTTGAGAAACTGCAATGTGCATTACCATCAGTTTCGCTTAAAAGCAAGGAAATTGCCTGCAAAATACTTAAATCATTGCCATGCTTGTAAAATACTCTTCTTCCTGTTCAATGTTATAAACTCTTCTCTCAGGAGTTAATAGTTTTGCTATATTCAAAGCTAGAGAAGTGCACAGAAGTATGAGATATTCTATACTGACAATGAATGTTACAATCTTTCTCTATTCCTGCAGCCTACCCAACAATGCAGTTCTCACTGGAATACAGTTAAACATTTAACAGTTAAATGTGTTTGTCACTCACACTCTTGGCTCTGCAAAAACTCAAGCGAAATAGATTGGCAACTCAGATAAGATAACTCTACTTCACGTGTTTGTGTGTGTGTTAGAGAATTAGTTTGGACTAGAAAAAAAGATCTGCTGCCTGCCACTAAAGACACTGACATTGATGTGATGATATCCTATTAATCTTAATTCTCTCAGTAAGTACAACCTTTACAACAAAATACACAGAAACAGGCACAAGATCTGGCTTACAGTTTGGAAATGTACCCTGTAAATATCAGAATGACAGTTTTGATGTTTTGGAATCTGCTGAAAGACAGAGACTTCTGCAAAGTCTGTACTTTGGTTTGGCTTTTTTTACATAATTTTCTATAAGGAAAAGAATCAGAAACTGATTGTATACACCTAAATTAGATTACGCTTGGCTCAAAGCTCCTAAGCCTACAAATGCTACTGCAATTCAAAGCACATTTACCAGATTTTGTTCCATTCCTACTCATTTTTTAATACTTTCATTTGCTTGTTGTTTTTTTTTCTGAAGTTGTTTTTTTGGTAAATCAATAGATCTCAAAAATGAAAAAGTTTTAAGGAATTTGCTTTGAAGAATTATATCAGTAAGGTACAAAACACAAATAAAACTAACTTGAAGCACAGAACCTTCCAAAGCCACTTCTGGGAAGAAAAAAACTGTACTTCATATCTCAGGTTATTGTATAAAAAGCCCTGGAGAAATACGCATTTGCAAATCAGACAGCATTTGCATGCCATTTTATGAAGGCTGGCTTCTGAAAGGCAGTTGTCACCTAGAGGCTCTCTGATATTAACAGCAAATCATTTCTGATAGTGTGTTTTTCATCAGAAGCAAGAACATGGTTATAGCATTCTGATCTTATGCTAAATATTCATGCAATGGCCACAGGGCTGAGTAGCAACTATTCTCCAATGAAATTATTTTTTGTATATAGGTGTCAATGTCACAGGAGCCAACGATTACTCTTTCCTTTTGGTTGGTAGAGAAATGCATGGACAGGATAGATGTGTTCTTAACACTGCCAACCCAGATTCCCAGGTTTTGCCCAATTGTTCTTATTGACCTATCATGAAGCAGAAATCAATCTCAGCTTTACTGGATGCTTAAAAGCTGCACTGCTGTTCCATTTTTGTCCATTTTTTTCCTCAACTACAGTGACCCAACACCATCTACTTTTTGAAACTTGTAGACTTTTTAATATTGAACTAACATGACATTAGGTAGAAGACAGTGATTTAAGGAAGCTATGGCAAATGATTCCATCATTTCTATTTTTTTTCCTCCCCTTCATCTTGCTTTACCTCCCATTTAAACATATGTTTAAACCAAACAGATCCAGACTTTGCTAATCAACCACTAGAATCAAAAAGTCTTCACCCTGCTTACCTAATATAGCTGTCTTGATGAGCTAAAGGCTGCTACCATGGAAAATATACTAGATGTATGCTAGTCTTGGATAGAAATATCTTGGATATGAGATTATTGCAATACACAATTATTGAAATTGTAATTAAAACCAATAATTAAGGTGCTGTGAAATAATGTATGACTAATGATGAATCTACTAACACTAGAGAGAAAGCAGACTTTAAGTTCTTTATTTCTCTGTAATTGGAACATATCCTCCCTTTTAACGACCTGGCAGAGGTATATCCACTATGACACAGTGGTTTGAGTCCTCACCCTGTACAACAGCTGGAGAGAAAGGGGCTGATCTATCAAGCCTGCTCTGCTATTATCTCTTTACTGTTTATTTTGTTTGATAAGCATTTTGATCACAATCAGTGTCAGTGCAGCACATTCATATAGCATAGAAAAGTGAAATGGTGAAAGACAACTGGCTGGTTTATGGATTAAGGTTAGTTTTATCCAAACTCTTTTGGCAGATCCTGTCACCATGCTGCAGTTAGCAGAGATCAGATACCAACTGGCAAAACCATACTGCAGGGATGGAGACACAGAGCATACAGAGAGGAGAAGGATCAGCCAGGATGGCTGATCTTTGAGCTGTCAGCTAACAACTTCTTAAGAGAACAATCACCAAGGTCCCTAAAAATACCTGAGCAAGACAAAAGGAATCGTTAAATATCTTCTAAAGCGATGTTAAAAAGAATTAAATACACAACTCAGATCTTGGAACAGCTCAAGCTAGCTTGCTTCTATTTCATGCCAAATAAAAGCTGTATGAATCACACAATAAAATGTTATGGCTGCTGGCACAATTAATTAGAGATGGAGGATAGCATGACTTTCACCTCAAACAGAAATGTCATATTAGAAGAAAAGCTGTTAAAATATTGTGACCATTTGTAACTGAGTCATTACAGAAATTAAGAGATGCTACGAAAATATGAATTTACAGGAAGTAATAAGAGTATGTATCATGGTAGCATTCCTACTACATGGCAATGTTTGCAAAACAACTTCTGGAGATCATATTGTGATGATGGTGGATCAGCACATCAGATGGAGAGATCTCACTTTCTCTACTGCTACTTGTGGTAATAAGAACTGCACCAGTATCTTCATGGGCTAATTAAGTCCATGTATACTTTTAGGGACAATAAATTTCCACAACTGATGCAGTAATAAATAAGGTCCACCTTTGCACTTGGAAGTCTGAGCTTTCCTTCTACACTTCATTCAGACAGCTGTATTCCGAGAATTTCAGGAACAAAAACTAGTTCAAGAATTAATCAGGATTGCTCAAGAATGATTACCCAGTTGAAGAATTACTCAGGATTTCTACTGCAACGTAAATCCCATCGTGTATTTTATTTATAGCTGGGTTCATGAAGCACTGTTTTTACGCAATTTGAGCATATAACGTCCATATACTACATGCTATGCTGACCTACACTGCAAAAAAAAAACCCAGGGAATCCCATAATAATACAGTAAAACAACACTTTTGAATCAATAATAATAAATGTGACATTTTTCAAGGCATATTCCTATTTCAAGCACAGGTAATAGGTAATACCATGCGTGCCTATTAAGTACACCTCCAGTTCCATTTGAATTGACAGTTACTGGTAAAACTGCTTAACCTGAACGAAAAGCTTGCACTTCTTGCCATACATTCTACTTCTCTGAAGTCATATGGATGGTTGGTAAAAATAATAGTACTCAAGGAGTCACCAAAACAAAGTGAACAATGGTCAACACATTCTTTCCATTCACCAAATACCGCTGTGATCAGTTATTATTATCAAGAGACATGGATGTAGGACCCAAGTTTTGTCAAGCAAGGTTTACTCTATTCACTACCCACTCATTCTAAACAAAATGATCAGTCAGCCTAAGCAGTATGTCACTGTGTGACTTGATGGATGACAGCCAAGATGTCAGCTGTAACCACTGATGCCTGATTCTGCCAATTAGCACAAATGCTATTTTAGAAAAACTTACATACACAATGCAATTCAGCAGAGTTTGGGGATCCAGTTTTGACAAAACCAGACAATGGTTACACAATCGGCTGCGTGCACGTGTCAGTTCTAACTTCCAATCATGCCCATTTAGAAGACCTATAGATTACACATCCCTATTTCAACTGTATGTAATTACTATATTTATGTATGTAATTGTATGTAATTACTAAATTCAAAGTTTGTTTTGTTTTGGTCTTTTTAAGGTTTCTCTAAAGACAGTTGCTGTTTGCTACACAATCCAGGGAACTTTCTGCAAAACAAGCTTTAATAAATAAGACTTTTCATAGTCTTACATCCTGATATTATGGTTTGTATGGTTTGTTAGACAAGAGCTATGCTCGACTGACTTGATGTAAATCGCAACACTACACTAATACACATACTGACACACTTCTGCCTCCACCAAACCTGATTAACAACAATTGACAAGCAGCTCTGGGTCTTAGAAATGAAACTTAACCAGGTTTTCTTCTGTGATGTTTACCCACAGGGAATAAGGAAAAATACGTACTCCTAGTTGGACTTTTTCCTCCTTGTATGTAAGAGCAACCAAGTTTCCCCTAGGTATACATCTTTATGTTTACGAACAGACGTAGGAAGGAAGCATAGTTTATGCTATACTAGCTTTAAATTGCCTCATTTGTGATTTCATTAAAATGCAGGATAACTTTGATATCCCCAGGCAATATTTCCCCAGAATTCTTTAAGTCAAGATTTTCTATTTCTCTAAAAAGAAAAATAGATTTTCTAAAGCCTTGCTGATTCTATGTATCATTAAAACTGCTGTTGAAAAAGGGAGAAAAGAACAAATTTTGTTTCTCAGCATTCTTCATTATTTCTTAAAACACCATATGTTTCATGAACCTGTGAATACCTCTTAAATTCTATGATCAACAAAAAAAAATCTGTAGTTTAACATACTACATTCTATGTAAAATTTAATCTTACAAGCTACTTCGATGATGAACAATAAACTTTGATGAAGAATATAAAGCATTAATGTATTTTGGGTTAAATATTTATTAGGCCCAGATATTTTTTATCTTCCATGAAATTTCTATTAATGTCATTCAGATACATCAGTGACCCTATAAGCTATCCTTGGACAATTATTGAGTTAATGATTGAAAATCTGGCACGTACGGTATGCATCTGAAATGCCAAGATGAAAAATCATTTCAAAATTTTGTCACGAGAGATTTATTCCCAACCGACAATACTGAGTTTTTACACAGGCAGTAAAATAAAACCACAGACCTGTGCTGCAGGTGATCAAGGGATATTATTAATATTTGCAAAATATCCATTTCTTCAGTTGCAATCATGGTAATCAGCTGAGGTAGTGACAGGCACATACTCTTGATATTGGACTCCCATTATTAACTACTTCTGGCTTACTCTTCCTTACACAGTACAATGTACTCGACTATTGAAAAAGTGGATTTTACTACTAATTGGTAACTCTGTCAAATTAATAGTTGGACTTCTGGTTCAATACCAGGAATTGCTTACCAAAGGTAAGAGTTGCTGCTTACATAGGAGACATTCTATGTAGGTCATCAGAATAATGTTTTCTGGTCTGTAAAGCCACAGGGCAAACAATATAATACAGTTGGTTCACTCCCCAATTAATTTGATCCACTGGGAGACTTGGACTTTTCTAAAAATTGGAATTCAGAATGAAACACATAGTGTGACCTAACTATCTGTAACTGGGCTGATTGAGACTGCAAGAGCTGTTGGGACAACTAGACAAATACTCTTCTGTCCAGTATAATACAAAAAAAAGAATTAATGTAAAAGAAGGCAGCATTTCCCAAGTGGCTACCACAAGGTAAGTGTTGCAACCGAGGTTTTTATTAATGTTGTCTCAATTGCTTATTTCTGAAAAGCCATTTCACTTTCAAAGAGATGAACAGTTTATTGCAAAGTTATCTAGCTAGGTAAGTGCATGGACCCACGGGGAACCTGACGTTGGAAACAGAAGGCAACATCACTAAGTATTTAATAACCCCTATTTACCACATTGGGGTTTTGTTTTCAGTTTGGCGTTGTGTTGAAAAACTGTGAAAGAAGGAAAAAGCCAGTCTCCAAAAACTTTCATTTTCAAATAGCCCTGTGCTCTAGCCAGAGAGAATTGAAAAAAAAAAAAAAGTATTCTACTTGATTAGGTTGGAACTTCTCTATTTAGAATTGCTCACTTCCGGATCACATACGGCTAACTGAAGATGTGTTACTTTTCCAAGGTTTCAGCTGTGATTAGTTACACTCGAAGGCATATGTGAAGACTAAATATCTATATGTAGAATCTGCCTATCTAATAAGCAAATTGACGCATACCAATTTGGATGAAGAATCCTGTTTTACCATGTGACCTTCCCTGGTACAACACGTAAGACTATGCTTGTGTCCTGGTTTTGGTTGGGGTAGGGTTAATCGTCTCTCTAGTAGATGGTGCAGTGCTGTGTTTTGGATTTAGTCCGGGAAAAATGCTGACAGCAACAACTAAAACATAAGTGTGTTAAGTAATGCTTACCCTGATCAAGGACTTTTCAGTCTCTCATGCTGTGCCAGTGAGGAGAGGCACAAGAAGCCAGGAGGGAGCAGAGACAGAACACGTGACCCAAACTAGCCAAAAGGATATTTCCACACCACATCATGTCATACCCAGTAAATAAACTGGAGGGAGTCACCTGGAAGGGACTGATAGCTGCTCAGGTTGGGCTGTGTATCTGTCAGTGGGTGACTGATGGTATTGTATTGTGCATCACTTGTGTTTTCTGAACTTTTGTTTCTTCTCGTGTTGTTTCCTATTACTGTAATTATTGTCATTGTTGGTATTCTATTATCACTGTATGTACCTTACTTATTAAACTGTTCTTAACTTGCGGTTTTACATTTTTTCAATTCTCCTCCCCATCCTGCCCAGGGAGAGGGGAAAGGGAGGGGTGGGTGAGCAAGCAGCTACATGGTACTTAGCTGCCAGCTGGGTTTAAACCACAAGGGCTTCTATTCCTCACTATTCTCTTGCCTACATTGGATCTCTCATCTCTGCTACTGAACCAGGAAACAACTACTTTCCTTAGCTCAGATCACTGAAAAAAGCAAAAGGAAGGCTTCAGAGGAGGGACCATATGGGAGAATCTGTTTGGCCACAAGCAGCTTCACTTTTTATGCTGCACCTACATGCAAGAGAAGAAAGAAGGAGCTCATGCTTGGCTTCTTTTCAGTGCAGAGATTACATCTATTTGGTGCTTTTGAGGCAATGGCAAACAAAAAGGAAAGAGGGGAGGAATAACACTGCATGGGTGTATGGAACACGTTCTGTGCAAAAACAAAGGACCTTTAAAGAAAGTAGATGCTAAAATGTTAAGAAAATATCTAGTAAATATGCATGAATTTTCGGATTTATATGTAATAGTCAGCTAAACAATGTGTTTTCCTTTAATTTCTCTTTCTGTTAAATACTGGACATCCAACCCTAACTGTTGTATGATTCTATGAATCTATGATATTTTGTAGACTGAAATATCCTAGTATTTAGTTTAACTCATATAACTGACATCGAAATTTCTGCCACTATATTTAAAGCTCAGCAGAAGATATACAACTGATATGGAAAGGCAGTAAACAACCTCACCCATAACCCCTGTTGCAAATACTTCCAGTAACAGATATGAAGCAGTTTTTCCCATAAGCCTCCAAAGATGTTAGATTCTTTCCAGGTCACATCAACAGAAGTAGTAGTCTCCAACCAAATTACGAACCTGTCTGTGATTGATCTGCTGATTTGCTACATCTTACGTGGTAGAGCAAACATCTCTTCCAGAGAGCTTGCAGGAGCTGCGCACAAGAGACTTCTGACATCTCTAATATTTGCTTAGAGGAGTAACAGGAAAATTGGTCTGCCTGAACAGTATTCAATCCAAAAAGCAATTTACATAACAAAACAAAGTACATCATTGAATACACTTTTAAAACAGAAAGGGCACTTGCAAACAAAGCATTCAGCAGCTTGTCTATTTTAATTATAATTATATACACAAAACATACACTGTAGGATAGAAATGGATGGCAATTCTCTCTCATTCTCCATCCTTGACCTCTTTCAAAACATTAGATAAAATGTCAGGAAACCATTTTGAAGGATAGTGAACACTTCCACTTCAAGACTTACATAATATTATTTTTTCAATATTTCATCTGCTGTCCTATGTCTTCTTAGATGGAATGTTCTTTATTAGCCTTCACATAGCAAGACTGAGTGCCAAAAATGCAAGCACTCTAAATGCTCAGGATATTTCTCTTTTTAAAATGGTAAGTATAATTGAATATAATTGAATACTACTTGCCTGAGGAGATTAGAGTTGCAATATGTCTTATATATCCTAGCTGATTGGATAATATACTTAATGGAACATACCTGGGAAGATGAACTGCTTATCTAGTCATAGCAGATGTCTCCAGGAAAGATAAGACACTTGACTTTTTTTCCTTCCTAACTGATAGTTCTTGATAATTCACTTGTTTGTTCATTTGTATATATAAACTATTTTATGGAGTTCTGTACACCCACTAATCAAGAATAAGATGTGGAGAGGAGCAGCAAGCAAGCGTTAGCTTGCTGTCAGCTCTGAGCTCCCCTGACCCCCTTCGCCAGCAGGTCTCCATGCATAAAACAGCAAATCAGACCTTCCATACATCCTGTGCTTGCAGAAGAGTTGCAGCAGAAAAAGCTGCAGCCAAGTGAGATCAGCCTTACAAGGGGCCTGGCCTGAACTGTAAGCCCTTAACCCAATGATTATCCATCCTGGCATAAAGTTAATTGTGTAGATCCCTCCTTCACCCCACAGCCCTCTACTACTGTCAGCCATTGTAAGAAAGACACTTCAAACATGCACACACCTATGACTTTTTATTAATCACCAATAATACCCAGAGTTCAAGTTTACAAGAACCTGCTTCACAGGCATAAATAGAAAGGTAGGCCACAAAACACCCATCACACCAGCAACATTCTGCCTATAGCCAGAAGACAAAGTGCAGATAAAAACAACTGAGATACCCAGCAATACTTTTTCCTTCAAGCTTTCCTTTGATGATGCTTAGCTATCTCAGGGAGAGGATTGGCAAAGAGCACCAGGCATAACCATTTGATTTTATGATCCTTCTTTTCAGCAAACCTTTTCCTTTAATGAATAGAGATGAGAGCTATTGTTCCATTTTTCCATGAAAGGATGCAGTCAGCTTCCTGTGCAGCTACATTTTGAGTAACTGCATCCCAGGGCCTTACTGAAAAGATAGGAACAAACTCAGCATTGGGAAAAACAGATAAGGTAGAAATACAGTAGACTAATACTAAATTAAACTTAGCTAGAGGTATTAAAGATAACAGGAAGGGATTCTACAGGTATGTAGCAAATAAAAAACAGACAAGGGAGAATGGAGGCCCCCTCAGGAAGCTCTCAGGAGAACTGGCTACACAGGATTTGGAGAAGGCTGAGGTTCTGAATGACTTCTTTGCCTCAGTCTTCACTGGCAAAGGCTCTGACTGCACCACCCAAGTCTTGGAAGGCAGATGCAGGGACTGTGAGAATGAAGACCTTGGGCCCACTGTAGAAGAGGAACTGGTTCGAGACCATCTTAAAAATCTGAACGTGCACAAGTCCATGGGTCCTGATGAAGTCCTGAAGGAGCTGGTGAATGAAGTTGCTAAGCCGCTGGCCATCATATTTGAAAAATCATGGCAGTCAGGTGAAGTTCCCAACAACTGGAAAAAGGGAAATATAACCCCCATTTTCAAGAAGGGGAAAATGGATGACCCAGGGAATTACAGAGCAGTCAGTCTCACCTCTGTGCCTGGCAAAATCTTGGAGCAGATTCTCCTGGAAGGCATGCTAAGGCACATGAAAATCAACAAGGTGCTTGGTGACAGCCAGCATGGCTTCACTAAGGGGAAATCCTGCCTGACCAATCTGGTGGCTTTCTATGATGGCGCTACAGAACTGATGGACAGGGGTAGAGCAGTTGATGTCATCTACCTGGACTTGTGTGAAGCGTTTGACACTGTCCCACATGACATCCCTGTCTCTAAATTGGAGAGACATCAATTTGACAGATGATCCACTCAGTGGATAAAGAACTGGCTAGAAGGCCACACACAAAGAGTTGACCCAAGTCAATAACTCAATGTCAGGCTGGAGACCAGTAACAAGTGGTGTCCCTCAGGGATTGGTGTTGGGACCGGTCTTGTTCAACATCTTTGTCACTGACATGGACAGTGGGATTGAGTGCGCGCTCAGCAAGTTTGCTGATGACACCAAGCCGTGTGGCTCAGTTGATACGCTGGAGGGAAGGAATGCTATCCAGAGGGACCTTGACACACTTGTGAGGTGGGCTGATGCCAACCTCATGAAGTTTAACCATGCCAAGTGCAAGGTCCTACACCTGGGTCTGAGCAATCCCAGGCACAGCTACAGGTTGGGCAGAGAAGAGATTCAGAGCAGCCCTGTGGAGAAGGACTTGGGGGTGTTGGTTGATGAGAAAATGAACATGGGCTGGCTTCAGTGTGCGCTTGCAGCCCAGAAAGCCAACCGTATCCTGGGCTGCATCAAAAGGAGAGTGACCAGCAGGTCCAAGGAGGTGATCCTGATCCTCTGTTCTTGTGAGACCTCACCTGGAGTATTGTGTGCAGTTCTGGTGTCCTCAACATAAAAAGGACATGGAACTGTTGGAACAAGTCCAGAGAAGGGCCACGAGGATGATCAGGGGACTGGAGCACCTCCCATATGAAGACAGGCTGAGAAAGTTGGGGCTGTTCAGCCTGGAGAAAAGAAGGCTGCGTGGAGACCTCATAGCAGCCTTCCAGTATCTGAACGGGGCCTATAGGGATGCTGGGGAGGCACTCTTCATTAGGGACTGTAGTGACAGGACAAGGGGTAGCGGGTTAAAACATAAACAGGGGAAGTTTAGATTGGATATAAGAAGGAAATTCTTTCCTGTTAGGGTGGTTCAAGACCAGGTTGGACAAGGCCTTGGGTGATATGATTTAGCATAAGGTGTCCCTGCCCATGGCAGGGGGGTTGGAACTAGGTGATCTTAAGGTCATTTCCAACCCTAATTATTCTATGATTCTATGATATTTGCTTGGAGAAGAGGATTTTAATCAGAGGAATCAGAGTGAGGTCCTGCTCTGAATAAAAGCTTCTGTCTGGTGGATTTATGTGCAAGCTCATGGAACTGCTGAGTAAAGGCTGTGTCCTGCTTGGCTCTGGAAGGTAGGCGGGTGGGTATTCATTAATAGCATGGATCTCTCCCAGGCAATAAAGACAACATTTGTGTGAACTGAGGTAGGAAACTTGCTGACAGAATATACACCATTTCTGAAGGTACTTGGCAGAGTCATGTCCAAAGTCAAGAAAACAGTCATACGAAAAAAGGGTTTACAAAACTTTGAAAATCCTGAAGATGCTTTGGCGCATTTGCTGCACCACACACAAATCATGAAGTAGCTACACCTCTAAGGATCAGAGAAGGACACAGATCTTTTCCTTGAAGGGGTCAGATTTCTACTAAAAGTTCTAATTTGGGAAGGAGAAAAAAAAAAGGGGGGGGGGGAGGCAAAAGGAAAGATGTTGAAAAGGTCAGAGAAAGAAATTGGGTTTTGGCAAACTCCTTTTTACTTAACATTACTAAGGACAGGGAACACAGTTTTTAATGCTAACAACCTTGCTAGCCACTAGTTCACAAGGAGATGACTTAATAGATTTAATAGGTGAATCATTTTTCATATTAAGTTACCAATAACTAGAAATATAGTTATGACAGCTGACGTTCTATAGTCTTGGTAGCAGATCACCATAAGGCCACATTTTCTCATACTAGCTGGTTCCTGATTTAAAGATCAGGTTTAACAGCTCACCTTCAAGAACTCACAGCGTTACCACAAGCATGGTAGAAACAGTTCATGGCTCAAAGACATGATATCACTTAAAATTTCTGACATTGCTTAAAACTTGGGAGGTGGAGGGGACTGTTGGAGGGCACAACCAAAATCAAAAAAACAGCCCAACAAGGAGCGATATAAGCTTACTTGTAGCCCTTTATTTACTCAGTATAGATGCTATTGAAGGCTGAAGACTCACTCTAGTGAAGAATCGGTGTAAATCACCATAATCTCACATGAAATTCAACTGTATTCCCATTAGGTTTGGTGAGAATGGTATTGGAATTTGATTTGTATCACACGGAAACATTTCCATACTGAAGACATTCCTATCTGATCAAGGAACGCACTCTTGATACTTAAAATACCCTCCCCTTTGAAAGATTTTCTTTCCATTTGCTGCAAGCTATCAAATGTTGTGAACAAAATAGTTGTGACAAGCAGACTACAAGATCTAAAATGTAATGTCTTCCTACTTTTAATACAGGTCAGTCTTTCAGAGCAGGATACAGCCTACAAAAAAAACTCTTCCTGTGTTCCTTTTCTTACTCTTCGTTGTTGTTTTTCTCTTCTTTGTAATGGTATTTCATATAAAAATCTAACAAAGGAATTGTTAAGTTTTACAGTTTACATCTAAAAATGGCTTTCAATAAACTAAATGTATAGGTGCAGAGCTCTGAAAAGAGAATCTCTTCCAACATGGTTAAAATGATACAATTTTATCAGCATCAACAATAAAGAACAAAATCAAAAAAATGGTGAAAAGGAAGTAAATCACTCATATGGCCATACCTTAAACCAGGTAATTATGGAACAGTAAAAGACAGAAGAAACAGTAAACGAGTGAAGGAGAAATTTACCCTACTATGATACACTCCATTTAGACTGATATTTAAGAAATTATTCCAGGCATTCTGAAAACAGGGAGTTGACTGGACTTCTTTCTTGGAAGACTGCTCTTAAAAATATGAAGGTTATTTTTAGCTCGTTTGTTTTTTGGTTGTTTTTTCTTTTGTTTGTTCATTTACTGTCTAGTAACAGCATTAAAAATGGAAGAACCGATTCACTAATTCACATGGACATTTTCCTCAGAGTCCAGCAGAAAGTAATAAGTAGTTTATTGTTAATTGCATTATGCAATGAAAATGAAAATGCCTCAAAAGCAGTCAAATTGATACACAGCACTGATACTCCTGAACATTTAATGCTAGCATAAAATGGACACCACCACACTAATCCATGCTAAAACATGCAGCAAAGTTTCACTGTGGGAACATGGAGGAGAGCCTCCATCTAAATATAAAGCCTAATTAAAACATAAATCTTAAATGAAACATCCATGTGGCACAATAAATAATTCTGAAGTTTGAAGTCGTTTTGATCTGTGGGTTTGTTTAGAATGGTCAGCTACATAAGCAACACAAGTCAATGCTTGCCATAAAGCAGTCAGAACATGAAGCACAATAGGCATGAATGCTTTCAGTGTTGACGTATACATTTCCCTGGAACTAAATTACATAACTGATTTATATTTTCATTCCTTTGTTTTCCACAATAAATCCTTAAAAATGTCTTAAGGACAAAAGTTCAAGGTCCAGCTGCTCTCACAATCAACTTTATCTTTCAGAACAGTTGAAACAAATTAGGATAAAATTATTGTCTTGAGTTCTACTGTGTTTGGGGGATATGCTGTTTCCAAGCATTCCAATTAATTATGTCCCTTTGAACTTTCCTTGGCCATGCTGTGGTACATGTTTTAAGCAAGTGTATTTTTATAAGGAGAAATAAGCTAAGCTAGGGGAAAAAAAATTACACCTGGAAGGGTGAAAGCAAAAGGTAAATAAACAAATAACAAAAAATCTTCTGCTCCTTTGATGGTGAAGCATGTTCTCTGTTTTGCTTCACATCTTTCAGTGACTACAGACAGAAACTGAGGTTGAGGTTTCTGTTCTGATCTTTAAGAGAAGGATTAGAAAGACTTAGGAGTTGCAGGTTTTATTTTCATCTAGATTCACTCTTCCTGATTAAAACCAGTGAGATCACATGGATTCATGTGTCTTGCAAGAGCTTTTCAAGCAATTAAAATCCTCAAGCCACAAAATATTTCATCTTGATGGACAGAAAAGAGAACACAAAGCTGTGCAAGAGAATAAATCTGAGCATGTTACTGAGCTGACAGGAAGCTTTCCACTACCAGTCTTTTTTGATAAATGTGCTCTATGTTTGCTTGGATGTGAATTAGTATATGTTGCTCCTCCCTAATTCAGTAGTACATAGTAATGATAAGACACTTCCCAAAAAGTTGTCATCAATCAATTTTTCAGTAGTCTACCTTTAGTTACATAGTAAAATCAAAAGATTTTTTATAAACTCTCAGCACTGACAAAACTGAGCTTGACAAGAAAATTTATTAGACTTCAGATGACAGAGCAGTAGGCCAGCCTCTGAAATCCCATATATATTAGGGTATAGTATGTGGCAGCTCCCATATACTGATAGTGAGCAAAAACATAAGTTATCTTAATAACAATATTTTTAAATCAGTTTTGAGTTACTACTTTTAGTCATTACCTAATCTGAAATGCCAGCATGTAGCATGTTTCAAGATCTTCTATCCATTTAGCATGCACATTCATATATCACTGACATTCACACACAATTTATGAAACATTCCTGCACAGTATCAGATTAAAAATGTGTTTCTGCTTTTCTTTTGAAAACACTACAATAAGAAACATCGAAGGACTTGAGAGGCAGCCAAGGCAAAAACACAGAATAGTATTTGTGACCTTAACTGAATCCTACCTGCAAAATCCATCCGACTATTTGTTCTTTTGCTACTAACTTGACTAGATAAACCACATGGTAATAGACCATGACTCCATAAAACTTCTCATCACTTGTCAGCTTCGTACAAAGATCAAAGTTTCACAGCAACACAAAGTTTAGGAAAATTATTGGAGGCTATCTAAGGCTACAGCAGTTTATACAGCAAAGCCTATAGGAGCACCAGAATGATTTAAGAACCTACACCTTTGCTCTTTATCACAGAATCATAGAATTATTTGGGTTGGAAGGGACCTTAAAGAGATCATCTAGTTCCAAAGCCCTGCCATGAGCAGGGACACCTGCCATTAGACCAAGTTGCTCAAAGCCCCATCCAACCTGGCCTTGAACAATTCCAGGAATGGGACATCCACAGCTTCACTGGGCAACTGGGCCAGTGCCTCACCACCCTCACAGGGAAGAATTTCTTGCTAGTTATCTTAACTAAAACAGTCCTCTTTAAACTGAACTGCTCTTTCAGTTTAAAGCATGATGCATGCAATTATATTTTCAGTGCTGAGGTGCTTTTGGAACACTGTCCCCTTAATGGTGGGCACTCACATCCTTGATGAAGTGCTATAATCATCACACTGTTTAAGTTTGCTTGCACCACCTCCTCACAACAAGATTTTGGCATATGACAAACTCCAAGCACATCTGTGTTCACTAAGTAACTTTCAAGGGATTACTGTTATGGTAATTATCAACCATAATTTCTAGAAATAGAGATGTAAAGGGGCAGATAACAAGAAGGTATTTTTAGGACATCCATTGGAAATGTTTCCACAGTTTGAAAACATAGAATATTTGAATTTTGGGCTTTTCAAAGAAGCATGATGTATATTTGCTGTAATTTCAGCTGTAGGAGTGACTAAGGCTGCTCTTTGTCTTGTTTCTTAAACTACAAGAATGAGAATAAAGAGAATGAGAATATTTACACAAGTATGCTCATTAGAATAAAGTCACTGTTCCTTGCAAAATTCCACCCTTCTGTGAAACACTAATAGCTCAAAAAACAAGGTTAACCTGATTATACACAGGACAACAAACACATCATTTTAAGCACCAGGATCGCATTGCTCCCAGTAGGCAGCTCCAGGCAGAGTATGGATCAAGTCTGGACCATCCGCTGTTAAAGGAAGGAGGAAATGTAAATTAAAATCAACATGTGAACTAACTGTCGTGGTTTAAAACCAGTCAGGCAGCTTGTTCACTCACTCTCCCCCTTCTTGCCTTCCCCCTACTCCCAGAGGGACGGAGAGGAGAATCGAAAAGAATGCAACTCCCATGGGTTGAGATAAGAACAGTTTAGTAACTAAGGCATAACACAAATCACTACTACTACCACCAATAATAATAACGATAAGAGAAATAACAAGGGAAGAGAATACAACAACTCACCACCCGCCGACCGATGACTCGCCCCCCCAGCCCGACCAAGCACTGACCGATACCTTGTCCAGCTCTGCAGTCCCTGCCCTTCCAGGTAACTCTCCCTTACATCCTGGGCATGACGTGCTGTGGTATGGAATACCTCTTTGGCTAGTCTGGGTCAGGTGTCCTGTCTCTCCTTCCTCCTGACCTCCCCTCCTCCCTGGCAGAGTATGAGGCTCAAAAAGTCCTTGGCCAGACTAAAACATCTGAGTTGTAACTAAAACATCGGTGGTATCAGCACTGTTCCCAGGCCGAAAGTCAAAACCACAGCACTGCACCAGCTACTAAGAAGGAGAAAAATGACTGCTACTGCTAAACTTAGGACACTAACCTTTAGGGAAAAAGGGGATGGCTGTGATACTGCAATGCATGCTAAAAGCATACTACTCCTTGCCTTTTAGGTGAACATGTAAAGAGGGACAATCTGTGCTCGCTGTAATGTGCGCAAGAATGATTTGTGTTTACTTGCCTTTTCTTTGGAAGAAAGGTAACAAAAAGAAGGAAGATGGGTGTATGATCCCTGTTTTGCCACAGCATCTCAACACACTTGATATCGACTTGCTTGAAAGACTGCACATCCCCTGTGAACAACAGGAAGCCCCAAGAGGGTGTAAAACTCAGCAACACAATTTTTCACATATGCCTTTTGAATTATGGGCACTTTGGGACAACTACATCTTTCAGCTTTTATGCTGCTTGCATCTATCTGACCTCCTATTGCTGTAAGAAACACCTGCATACAAACCTCATCAATAAACAGTCTCACATACTGCTGTTATTTCTGGTTTGAATTTTATGCAACAAATTACTAATGTAAGATACAAGCTGTTTATGCAATAATGTGCTTTTAACCTATCTTTTGCAACTTTCAGTCCCAAAATAATTTGCATTTATTCCAAAAAGTCTATAAATCATGTTCTTTCCTGATTGCCAGCTTATGCCTGGAATTCTACAGGGATCTTATTTTTTTTTCATTCTGAAGTCTTTTTATTCAACTTCCACACAAGAGCAACATCTCTTTTGAAATGAAGCTGAAAATCAACACAAGTGATTTCTGTTTCAGTGAGGCAGTTCATATCTGACATTCAGCAATTACCCTTGCTAGACCCTTGAAGGGGATGGAGGGGCTTATGAAGTTGCTCAAGCTTGACACACTGATTTGCAAATGAGCTGGCACCAGTTGCTTAAGTGTCTACTTCAGCTTCCTGTAAGACCTTCTTTAATAAGAAGTATATTGGAAGAAAGCCATACCCTGGTTTTCCACCTGAAGTTTCTTTCACGTTTGCCATTCAGCACGAAGACCTAACCTCACCATTATTTTTTTGCACAGCACTTCCCTACTGATTTCAGGTGGATCAATAAAGCAGGCTGACAATTGGAAAACACAGGGCTGACTGCCAAGCCAGTGCCACACCAGTGGAGAGGAGCACCTGAGAAGCAGCCAGTAATTTAAGGGGACACCCAAAGTCCCCCATAGTTCCCACAACATTTTAATTGACTTGCTGAGAGCTTCCACCACCCCATCTTCCTCTCTGTGGAAGAAATACATCAAGGAAATCAGTCATATAAAGTTTGTGGTGAATAAAAGCTTCTAAGGAGAGACTTGGCAGAAAACAACCCTTTACTTCCACCAGTTATTTTTATTTTTACCATGTCATTAAGACTCATATATTCCTATCCTGGATTACCTAGACAGAAACACATACCACCTGCATACATCACATTCAGTGTACCTTACTTGTTTGAGCTTACTGTGGAGCACAGGTGCTGATCTGTTGACCCGCTGTGGTTCAAGAGCAGACCTGGATTTTTCCAGTCTAACTAAGGCACAGACTACGATGACACTACAGGATGTCTGGTCTGAAGTTTTCCAGTTCAGCCAAAAAAGATTTATGAAAAGGAAACACATTCAGGGAAATACAGACATACAGTAGTCCTACTTCTGCCAAATTAGAACGCAGAAAAAAATCTGCCTTCAAATGTACTTATGTTGGGTAATGTCAGATTGCACTACATAATTTTCAGGAAGCAAACCAAATAATCAAAACCAAAATTGAAAATTAGAAATAGCTGAAGAGTATAAACCACAATCGATTCAAACCTGGTTAATGAAAAAAATGCATACGTTAGATAAATCTCTCCCAGAAGATACAACTAAGACAGGATGCTCAGTAAAATACAGAATCAGTTTAGATATCTATATGAATGCCTAGAAGTTATCATTGAGTGGCAAATTTGAGAGAACAATATAAAAATATCCATACTCAGTACTTCTTTGTACACACTGGTCGCAGCAAAACAGCTGAGACTTCTTTATAGCTATCATAATGTTCTTCAACTATCAATTAGAAAATTATTTATTTCGTCAATAAACAGTTGTCAAGAGAGCACTCCTGCTTTATGACCCTCCAATTCAGATGGATTGAATTATGGGTCAATTTTTCACACAATTTCTGTGTGTGTTTTTGTTGTCTCTAGATGCATCATTTGCCTTTAATTCTTATGGAGTCATCTAAAAGGTTGGAAAAGACCTTTAAGCTCATCAAGTCCAACCATTAACCTAGCACTGTCAAGTCTATTACAAAATCATGTCCCTAAGTACAAATCTTTTAAATCCCTCCAGGGATGGGATGACTCCATCACTTCCTTGGGGAGCCTCTTCCAATGCTTGACAACCCATTTTTTTTTCCAATATCCAGTCTAAACATTCCCAGCTGCAACTTGAGGCCATTTCTTCTTGTCCTATTACATGTCACTTGGGAGACCAACCCCCACCTTGCTACAACCTCCTTTCTGGGAGCTGTAGAGAGCATTAAGGTCTCCCCTGAGCCTTCTTTCTCTGCCCTTCTCTGGACCCACTCCAGCATCTCAATGTCTTTCTTGTAGTGAGGGGCCCAACGCTGAACACAGTATTTGAAGTGCGACCTCACCAGAGCCAAGTAGAGGAGAACAATCACTTCTCTAGTCCTGCTGGCCCCACTTATTTCTGATACAATCCATGCTCCACTGTGACAGTGTAATCAGTCAATACTGTATGCTCATGCCATGACTACCTCTGGGTATGTAATGTTCTAGTGCAATACCAAGTTTGACCTTACTAATCATTTCTAACTGATGCTATTGATTCATTTGGAAAGAAAAGACACAAGCTTCCAAGGGAAGTCTAAGCCTTGCAAACAAATTATTTGTGTAAGAATCTAAGAAAAAAGAAGTGAAACCCATTGTTTGGAAGCATTAAAACACAATGTAACAAAACCCATTTTAAATATATCACATGGAACATTATTGCCCTGCAGGGAAGATTAACTTCTCTGTCTTCTCTCCAGCAAGTCTAAGCTTATTTACTATGTACTGAGCTTTGCTTCATGTGCTATTCAAAGCAGCTTTGAGATAATTCACTTATCACTAATTGCTATCTGTTCATAGTGGTACAAATATGTACGCATCAGTTTTTAGGGCACTTCTTCCTTATTTCATTTGTAATTTAAATTGACTCTCAAGTGACATAAAAACATCCCTCAGTGACACGCTCTTAACTATTTTTGTAGTTATAAAAGTCATTAAGAAAAGAAATCAATGTTATTATTAAGACAAATACATTTTCTGTAAGTCACAAAATACTAGTACAAGGAAGTCCCCTTTAAAATATGTGGTTTACTTTCTCAGTATTATAAAAACCCTTCTATTGAGAGCACAATTCAGTCCATTCATAAATCAGAAGCTATCGAGAAAGTTTTATAAGTGAACTAACTACACTTTGAGAAAACCTGCAGAATCAGGCAATGGAAAGTCAACTTTTCAAGTGTACAAATGCCATGATTTTTTTGCTAAAGCAGCATTTAACTATGCAAGTTTTACTAATACACAAGTTGTTTAAGAACCAAGAGATGATCCATCCCCACAAAGCACATTTCTCAGTCAAACCCCCACCGCACTCATCAACTGCCTAAGCAAAGTTAACTACAAAAACGGCGCCATATCTATTTCTGAATATTTCTTCCATGTCACATGGACATGGCTGCAGAAATATCACTATCACTAAATTAACTATTCGAAGTGACTTAATCTACTGTGGTTCTGTGGACCAGAGGAAAAATTAGATATATTCTACCCTATATTTACATGCCACTTTTACACCAATATAGCCACAGTCTCAAGGAAAACAGGCTGCACTTCGGTGATTCATAGAATCTGAAGAAATAAGATTCTGGGGAACAGAATGAGACATATTGTGTGACGGTCATAGATGGGAAAGTGAAAGAGAGGGAAATTTAAATAAAATAAAATAAATAAAATAAAATAAAATAAAATAAAATAAAATAAATAAAATAAAATAAATGAAAAATAGAAAATTACAACAAGCAAAGGGAAGAGCTTAGGAGACAGGGACTGTCATAGAATCATAGAATCATAGAATGGTTAGGGTGGAAAGGACCTTAAGATCATCTAGTTCCAACCCCCCTGCCATGGGCAGGGACACCTCACACTAAATCATATCACCCAAGACCTCGTCCAACCTGGTCTTGAACACCGCCAGGGATGGAGCATTCACAACCTCCCTGGGCAACCCATTCCAGTGCCTCACCACCTTAACAGGAAAGAATTTCCTTCTTATATCCAACCTAAACTTCCCCTGTTTAAGTTTTAACCCATTACCCCTTGTCCTATCACTACAGTCCCTAATGAAGTGTCCCTCCCCAGCATCCCTATAGGCCCCCTTCAGATACTGGAAGGCTGCTATGAGGTCTCCACGCAGCCTTCTCTTCTCCAGGCTGAACAGCCCCAACTTCCTCAGCCTGTCTTCATACTGGAGGAGCTCCAGTCCCCTGACCATCCTTGTGGCCCTTCTCTGGACTTGTTCCAACAGTTCCAGGTCCTTTTTATGTTGAGGACACCAGAACTGCACACAATACTCCAGGTGAGGTCTCACAGGAGCAGAGTAGAGGGGCAGGATCACCTCCTTCAACCTGCTGGTCACGCTCCTTTTAATGCAGCCCAGGATGCGGTTGGCTTTCTAGGCTGCAAGCGGACACTGCCAGCTCATGTTCATTTTCTCATCAAACAACTCCCCCAAGTCCTTCTCTGCAGGGCTGCTTTGAATCTCTTCCCTGCCCAACCTGTAGCTGTGCCTGGGATTGCTCCGACCCAGGTGTAGGACCTTGCACTTGGCATGGTTAAACTTCATGAGGTTGGCATCAGCCCACCCTGTCACAGCAGTAAGCCACCAGGATCTGCCCTCACCCCTCACCCTGGTCCATGCTCCAGACAGTTTATGCAATATATTTATTTCTTAGCAAAGTGTGACTCAAAATGAAGTTCCTAACTTCCTGACTAACTGGAGACTGAAATAAGAAGCTGATGAATACTGGGGTTTGCTTTCCTGTTTTGTTGCCTCGTGATATTGTGTCCCTCGTTCTGCTACAATTTTCATGTAAATCTGTTTAGGGTGTTTTATGCTAGTAACTCTAGTATTGTAATACATAGAGTCCATTTTAAGTGCTAAGTGCTCCCAAAAGGTATCTGTCATACTGCCATGCTTGATTATGCTCAAACATCCATGAGAGAAGGGAGAGGATGAATGCTTGCACATTATGAAGTTTTATATCAAGGTTGTTTCCCTGGTTGTTCAGGAAATTGCAGAGCTATGTGGTTTTGGATAAGCTCTCAATTATATCGATATAAATGCTCATAAAGAAAAAGTAATTTTACTTTTAGGGTCATTAAAACTGAAATGTAAGGAA
This sequence comes from Pezoporus occidentalis, assembly GCF_034315485.1. Taxonomy (NCBI): domain Eukaryota; kingdom Metazoa; phylum Chordata; class Aves; order Psittaciformes; family Psittacidae; genus Pezoporus; species Pezoporus occidentalis. Next base: position 277,167 of record NW_026915877.1, read on the forward strand.
TTTGATTCAAGCTATATCCTATTAAAGAAACAAAAATTATTTAAATAGATTTGTTTATAAACTGCTTTCATCTCAGAAAAATCTCCCCAACAACATACTAAACTTCGTAATGTTCCAGCAGTGCATTTTACAGATAGCTGATATATTGAGGCAGTGCAGCTTGCCTTGAAAGGGTCAGGTAATTCCCCACTGGAGAAGAACTCCTACCATCACAACCAGCTTTTTATTAGTGATTTTAAAATATCATCAGCCATCAAGGTCACCAGATAATGTTCAGAGTATTCATTTCATTGATAGGAGGCACAGGGAGATTTCAACAATGTCTCCTTTTGTTGTGATAGAATATGTATGAATATGTATGTGTAGAATATGTATGCAGATTTTGTTATTTAACACCAAGTATCATGGAAGTATTAACATGTAAATAGCGAAGCATTTATCTCACTTGATATGAACATAAAGTTCTTAGGAATAAAACACTAGGTAGAAATTTATAGTTCACAGGAATGTGAGTTTTGAAATTTCTCTTTATAACTGAAAATTTAACTGATAATCTGTTTGATCCACATTAAGCAAATGTGGGAAAAAAGTGTTTCTGTACTCAATATGCAATCACAAAGCAAGTTCATACAAAAGATTCTGAGAACACTGAACATACACCACAAATGGGTATATAGTAGGGTGATAGTGAAAGAAATCTTGGGATATTTATACGTCTACTTTTAAAAACATAGAATAGGAAAATTATTCAGTTTATGGTATTATGACTTCTTTATATGGTACATTTTTCCTGTATCTGAGTGACAATCCCCTAAAGCCAAGTATATTTTGTAATATAAAATGCCAGTGATCGCATGCCGTGCTAAATTGTACAGGATGATTAAGACCTGCAGCATTACTACTGCAAAGTAGTTCAGTTTGTATGCTCTTTATCATCTACAGGATGGCAGGTAAATAGATACTTTTCTCCCATACAAATATTGCTGATGAGATGATTATTAAAATAAATTTGGAATTCTTAATTCTTTCCTTCCAACCCAGAGTTTCATGCCTTCAAGAAATACTCAGTAAAATATAAACAGATTTCTGCAGCCCCCCAGTCCATGTCTCACATGCTGGGTTGAGTTTCCAGCTCACTTTTGTTTAAGTTGGATTTCTGTGTTTCAGTGCTCACACAGCTCTAAGCAATATCTTCTCATTTGTATGTGTCTGACCTAATTTGATTCCATTTTTTTCCTAAACCTTAGAGGTAAGATATAAATGTCAATACAAATTAAACTCTGGACAATGTAAATCTTTTTAGTCTTTTATATCTTTCTAAAAGAAAAAAAAAAAAAGAAAGAAACAAAGAGAAAAGCCTTCAGCTGGAAAATAACCAGGCAATTTAAAATAAGTATTATCCTGAGTTTAAACAGTTATATTGCCTTCAACTAATTTGTAAATGTGAAAATGACTGCTAATGGTCTGATGTGCATGACTGAAAATTCTACCTATGTTTTGGAAATACTCAATCTAGCTTCCAGTTTAATGTTTTTGCAAGATATCTGAATTAAAAAAATCCGTGGAAGAGATTAGTGAAACTTACATTTTACAATAAAGACAATTCCAGATCCTTTAATTCTATTAACAGTTACTAAAACAAATAAAAATCTAGATTTTCCATGCAGCTAGAAGAGCAATATGTGGCATTTATACACTATCTGTGTAGCATTTCAGACTTCTCATAATCTGAAGGCAATATGAAGTCAGAACAGTCAAGTATAAACAGAAGTAGACAGAGCATATGACTTCTCTTTTTGAGCAAAAGAAAACTTATCCGCATCTTTTGCCCATGGCAGGGGGGTTGAAACTAGATAATTTTAAGGTCCTTTCCAAACCCTAACTATTCTATGATTCCATGGTCTTTCTTACCACAGTAGTCCATGGCTCCAATTTGTATTTAATGCATATTAGAAGAGGGGTATTTTTCATATCACAGAATCATGGAATGGTTTGGGTTGGAAGAAAACTTAAATAGATCATCTAGTACCAACCCCTCTGCCACCAGCAGGGACACCTTCCACTAGACCAGGTTGCTCAAAGCCCCATCCAGCCTGGCCTTGAACACTTCCAGGGATGGGGTATCCAAAGCTTCTCTGGGCAGCCTCACCATCCTCACAGGAAAGAACTTCTTCCTAATATCTAACCTAAATCTACTTCTTCAAAGTTTTGTTCGATTTCAAACCCACTCCTCCCCCCCCCAAAAAAAAAAACCAAAAAAAAAACAAAAAAAGAAACCACCAACCAACCAAAAAAAAACAAACAAAAAAACACACCCCACAAAAAAACACCACAACTTTGCAAAACAGTCAGACCGTGCACGTGTGAAATTCGGGACTAGCTCTATTCTCTGCTTGCGTCCTCCCTCTTCCACTTGGATCTACTATGTTAACTCCCACCACACTATTTTGCCCACAACGGAAACCAGGCACATCTAGTCTTCAGCATTTACTTCTAATGTTTTTTAACAGCTCCTTGCTGTAAATTTTCTCCAAGAATTTAATCACACTTCAGCAGACATTCAGCAAACGTCAGCTGCCACATCAGAAGTGAAGGATATATTATAGGGGTTTTATCTTTATAAAGTTCTGTAAAAGCCACATGCAAGATTCCTGTCTGCCTTTTCCATCAATGCTGATAAATAAAGAGGTATAAAACAACTGCTGTCTGCTTTCCAGCTTACAGCTTCTGAATTTCCTAATGAATGAAAATGAAATGGCCCTGCTGGCAAAGGGCACAAGCTTTATTTCCGTTTCCCCCTAGTTTCAATGATGAGGTGAACCCTCTTCCATATCAGCCCAGCAGTGCACACCCTGCTCAGAGGTACACAGTTCCCCAACTCTGCACTCCTGAAAGCTCCTAATCCTCCTGCTTTCCCCTTCTCCTCTCAGCTACCTCTTAGGTGGCATTATTTTCATAAATAGTTACATCTCAACAATAACCACGGCTGCATATCCAGAATCCAAAACAGTTAAATGCCAAGGTTGTTCTTAGTTCCAGATTTATTCACGACTTAATTTTTATTTCTTGTCATTGGGAAAGAAGGAAAAAAAGGAAAGTGATGAAAATATACTCTTAGCAAGAGATTTTTCAAAAATACGTAACATTCATTGCTCAGAACACATTAAAGAAATTACATTCTAGAGCAGACTGCGAGCAGGAACTTGAAACAAATGCTGCTAATTGTACTTTTCAGAAAAAAAAAAACAACTCCAGTTATGATAACTAATCAGCTGGGAATACTATAATCTGTCAAAGAAAGCTGTCAATTGAATGGGGAATTTTTAGCGTGGCTTATGAGCCAGAATTAGGACAGCTACGAATATCTCATAGTATTTGGCAATATTTGAGGAAAGGCTAAGTTTTAACTAGTTTAAAAAAAATGAAATAAATTCAACTGAAACCCAACACCAACAAAATGAGACAGTTGGGGAAAGTTAATATATATAAAAATATTTTTAACACTATGTATATGTATGTAAGCACTATATTTTGACATATATATATACTATACATATACTTAGTGCTAAGCCCCAGGATTCCAGATGTTCTATTATTCTCGTTTTCACCGGAGAAACCATATAACTCCTTTGTGCCTCAGTGTATGTACTGAAAAAGCAAGGATAAAAGTGCTTATAAAGCTTTGAGGAATGCTGGGAGATTTCAGTGTCTCGAAATCCTCAGAAACCCAGAGTAAAATCAACTGGTTGGTCAGTTAGGACCAACAGCTCAACAAACTGTATGTTCCCTGATGTGACTTTGCACTTCAATCTTTTAGTAAAACCCCAACTGCTATTTTCTTGTCTCAGGTCCCAGCTCCTCTGTTCTGTCCCATGTCCCATTAGAAGCAGACTGGCTCATGCTGGTCATAGATTTAGTGATTTTTCTGCCCTGCTACAGACCAATAAAAAACACTGATAATGAAAATTTGGAATAATCCTGCCTGTGACCAGCATACTTGCCTTACCCCTACTTGCGAACTAGAACAGCATGGTCTCTAACTGGGGGAAAAGAGTTTTTTACTGGGAGGAACCCAGTAAAAAAAAGAAAAACCAACCAACCAAAAAACCACCACTACATACACACAAACACACACACAAAAAATAAAAGGACAAAAAAAATCCAACCCCATGAATTAAAACCAACCCTCCCACCATCAATAATGCAAAACCAAAGCCAGAAAAACAATCAATCTGTACAGGCCGAGGCAAGCAGTTAGTCAGCAGCTGTTCTGGAGTTTGAAGTACCTTGTTGTATACAACTCCAGAAAAGAAAAAGCTATAAATGACAAGGAAATTTCAGCTTTCCTCTCGAGCACTGAGGAGAGGTAACATTTGTAACTACCATCATGCTACCTGCAATTCAGAGAGTCCCTGTAAATACAGTGTAGGATACCAGGATTAAACACCTGCACTGGAGAGAACAAAACCATTTTCACATACAGACTACACAAAAAGACAGAAGTGACGAACATTTGAGAGTAATCAGAAAAATATAGAAAAGTGTTAACAAAACTTCCAATCACCTCAGTTTTCAAATGATAGTCTCCATATAGAAGTACCTGGATGCTGGGGACGGACTATTCATTAGGGACTGTAGTGATAGGACAAGGGGTAATGGGTTAAAACGTAAACAGGGGAAGTTTAGATTGGATATAAGGAAGAAATTCTTTCCTGTTAGGGTGGTGAGGCACTGGAATGGGTTGCCCAGGGAGATTGTGAATGCTCCATCCCTGGCAGTGTTCAAGGCCAGGTTGGACGAAGCCTTGGGTGACAGGGTTTAGTGTGAGGTGTCCCTGCCCATGGCAGGGGGGGTGGAACTAGATGATCTTAAGGTCCTTTCCAACCCTAACTATTCCATGATTCTACGATTCTATGATCATCAAAACAATGCACTTTCAAATTTATCATTTTTATATGATACATAGTTATATCTTATTATCTGCCATCATAGATCAACAAAGAAAAAGTGTCCTGGGACCACATTTGGCCCTTACTAAAACAGCACTGCAAAAATACTTGAGTCTTACAGTCTAAAGACTAGAAAGAGATACAATTTGTACAGAAATACAGCATCTTTCACGGGACTAAATACAATTTTGGGAAGAAAAAGACAACAAACAAACTTTTTCAGACAGTGTGTATGTACAACACTTGCAGGTGTTTCCCATCTACAGCAAACAGTACATATTTCCCATCCCTATAAAATATGATAGCCTTCAGCCTTACAACAGTAAAATTAGTGCAGATTATGTTATATAGTGACAATGTCACTTCATTTTACTTCCTGCAAAGGAAAAAAAAGAAAAAAGACTAAAAATATCTTTGGATATCCGTGCTTATTTAAGGTGTTTCAAAGACGTAGTTATTCAGTGGGATATATGAAGTATTTGTGCTCAAGGCTAATAGGATCACGAGGAGAACAACCAGTAACGGTTAGAAGTCAGAAAACAAAATTTACAGCAGTGAATGGCACTCAGGCTGAAGTGATCTGGCACATTTAGGAAAGATCACATACCAATTAACCAGCACATTTAAAGAGTTTATGGAAATGTGCAGTTCTGTTTCTTAAAAGGCAATAAATTCCATATGATTAACAACTGGTGTATTTGCTGTGTACATTTTATAGTAACTTTTCGTTCCTCTTTTTTTTTTTTTAAGAATCACTATAGAATCTATAGAAAAACTAGAGATTCTAAATTAAAAAAAAAAAAAAAAAAAGAGGATAATAGATGAAAGGCAACTAATTGGTTCCATTAAGTAAAAGATTCACATTGGTACAGGCATAAATCAAAGGAAAAAAATTACTTCCAATTTACTTCAATCTAAAAGGAGGAGTACAGATTCATAGAAACAAAAATTACTCAGACTGGCGCTAGGACAGTGCCAAGCAGCACTCAGGGAAATGCTGATCAGAGAAAATCTATGAAGGTCGTGTTCTAATTGAAGACTAATTGATCTCAGTCCACTGGAATCAATGAACGTTTTACTATGGACTTCAGTGACAGCAAACTGCAAAATGCATCTGGTGTAGCTTCTGCTCTCAGGTCACATACCAAACCTCCAGGCCTGCAATGGTTGCTCCTTACAGCCGAAGCAACAAGCGATGACAGTCGTAGACAGCCAACCCTAAATAACACACTCATTGTGTATCCAATATGTATTCCTTTAGGCTTGATAACTTGACTTAGCAAAAATCACAGAAACGTGAGGTGCAAACTTCCTGTCAAATCTGGGATATGGCATTCATGTTGGAGTTATAAATGAAAAATCTACAAAATATCTTAAAAAAAAATTTATATACATTACCATAAACAACAAACAAGGAGATACAGTACATAAGGAACAATTCATTGGTCTGACACACACACAAATTTGGAAGTTCTTTGATGTCAGACAGGCCATTAGAGTAAGTGCCTTTTAAATAATAGATTTTTACTTTGGATCACCCATATATCAGCATGCTCTTGAAAGACTTAGTTTAGGACTGCTCATAAAGAAACCCTCAGTCACTTGTAGTCCTACTACCCATTTTTCTCCAGAATAGTCACTATATGATGCACCTCTTGCCTCTCCTTTTACAAGTGTTTATTTGACTGGGACTTGAAGTCAGTTATTTTCTGAACACATGGTTGCCACTGAAATGAAGTCACACTGTACAGATGAGTTTGCTGCTTTAATTGCCTCTGTGAGTCCTCTTTATTTTCCTCATTCCTAGTGACAGTCCGTGGTGCAAACTGGCACCCAATGGACTTCTAAAGAACACCACCTCCAGATTTCAAACTCCAAAGGGCAACAAATGGAGCACAGACATTTAGGAACTGCCCACAGACAATAAAGTTAAAAATGCCCTGGGCAAGAAATGTATTTCACATTCCATACAGTGACACTGGAAGCAATTTTGTCAATACATGGACAGTGGGACTGAGTGTACCCTCAGCAAGTTTGCCAATGACACCAAGCTGTGTGGTTCAGCCATCCAGAGGGACCTTGACACTCCTCTGAGGTGGGCTGATGCCAACCTTATGAAAGTTTAACCATGCCAAGGGCAAGGTCCTACACCTGGGTCAGAGCAACCCCAGGCACAGCTACAGGTTGGGCAGAGAAGAGATTCAGAGCAGCCCTGCGGAGGAGGACTTGGGAGTATTGGTCAATGAGAAAATGAACATGAGCCAGCTTCAGTGTGCATTCGCAGCCCAGAAAGCCAAGCATATCCTGGGCTGCCTCAAAAGAAGTGTGACCAGCAGGTCCAAGGAGGTGATCCTGCCCCTCTACTCTGCTCACTTGAGACCTCACTTGGAGTATTGTGTGCAGTTCTGGTGTCCTCAACATAAAAAGGACATGGAACTGTTGGAACAAGTCCAGAGAAGGGCCATGAGGATGATCAGGGGACTGGAGCACCTCCCGTATGAAGATAGGCTGAGGAAGTTGGGGCTGTTCAGCCTGGAAAAGAGAAGGCTGAGTGGAGACCGCATAGCAGCCTTCCAGTATCTGAAGGGGGCCTAGAGGGGTGCTGGGGAGGGACTCTTCATTAGGGACTGTAGTGGTAGGACAAGAGGTAACAGAATCAAACTTAAACAGGGGAAGTTTAGATTGGATATAAGGAAGAAGTTCTTTACTGTAAGGGTGGTGAGGCACTAGAATTGGTTGTCCAAGGGAGCTGTGAATGCTCCATCTCTGCCAGGTTGGATGAAGCCTTGGGAGACATGGTTTAGTGTGAGGGGTCCTTGCTCACAGCAGGGGGATTGAAACTAGATGATCTTAAGGTCCTTTCCACCCTAACTATTCTATGATTCTATGATTCTAGTACTGGAGTGTTCTGCGTCTATTAGTGCTCCCTGTATTGGTGGGGAATATTTTTACGCTATCACTGTGTTTTATTCATTTCTGGTTTTCTAAGCCTGTAAAAACAAGTTCAATAAAGACTATTTCAGATCCAAACTCAGAAGAGGGAAAAGAAAAAACAAACAACAAAAACCCAGCACTGCACAACAGCCATCCCAAGTGAAACCACTCCCACCCATAGATAGCCTTCAGCCTCATCCCAAAAGTGCAGTCCACTGCAAGGAATTTTGAACTACTAGACACTTCACTGGTAAAGCCACATGAAGAGGATCACCATGCAGAGACCTGCCAACTCAGATCAAGCATGGAGTAGAATAGCTGTGGTCAGGGCGCTGTGCCTACCACAACAGTCTCTGCATACCAGTGGGAGCTGACTCCCTTGTGGAAATCACAAATCTTTCTCCATTCAGACTCCCATTTCTGTTACCCCCAGGATAAAGGAAACAAAACCAGTTAGTGGTCTCTGTTCCCACAGTGTGATTCAGTGTTCCCACAAAGTGATTCAGTGTGGAACTGGAAACAAAACCAGTTAGTGGTCTCTGTTCCCACAGTGTGATTCAGTGTTCCCACAAAGTGATTCAGTGTGGAACTGAACGAATTAACTTGTAAGCCCCATAAGTAAATATCCATTAAAAAAAACAAAAAACAAAAAACAAACCCACAAAAAAAACACAAAAACCCCCCCACAAATTAAAAAAAAAAAAAAAAAAAACAACAACAAAAAAATACACCAAACAAAACAAAATCTCCCATTTCAGCAAGTTAACTTTTTTCATTGAGAAATTGTTGAGTATGTTGAGTATGGCCACTGTTCCGGGAAGGAGAGGGCTAGGATGGGAGAGCAGTAGAGGCTGCAGGCCCCAATATCCCATGCTACATTCCCCCACAAACTGATGTGCTGTTGACAACACTACAGCACAAAGAACATTTCCCTGTGTTTCATAAGGTATTGGCAATAGCATTCAGTTATTCCATGGAAACATGGAATCCACATCTCAGGACCATAACTGGAAGTTAAAGGGAATCCATGCAAAAGCATCATGTTGGTGAGTATAAACACATATCCAATCAATTGTCTAAGGTAGATCCTGCATATCTTATTCAGTTAGCCACTACATCATATTAAAAGTTTAACGTTTTGGCATACAGTTTTTTAATATCCTCTAAATAAAACACTACATATGCACCAATGCTGCAGATAAATTTCAGTGCATTCAGTAACACTACTGTCTACTTAGGTTCTAAAACACTAGGGCATTTTATTTCTGTATTTGCTTCCTTTTTTTCTGTCTCTATTGATCCTTGGACAATTACAACTACTTCTATTCCCTTCTTACAGTTATTATCCTTACATTGAGACACTGAGATAATGAAACCACCTCCAAAATGTAACGATCAGAAGAAAAAAAAAAAAAAAAAAGTGATTTACTACTAATTCAGTGTGAAAACAAAACGTATATTTGAAGTCTTTTTGACAGGAACATCTCAGTTCCATCAGAATTGGTAGTTTTGAGGTTTAGCATGCACAAGATGCAAAGTTTTGTGTCCGTGTTTTCAAGATATATACCACAGTTCTTGGCACCTTAGGTTTGCATGGAAAAGGCTGCAGTGCCCCATGGTTCTGGTGGAACAGAACTGGTTGAAACAACAGTAAGAAACTTATGAAGGAGTTGGAAAACAAGAATAAAATAACCAACCTCAGGCACAATTACATAAACTTTCAGCAAACTCTCTTAAAATTAACACGACTGCAAAGTATCTGTTCTGGGCTGCTAAGAAGCAATCAAAAGTGGCAGGATGGTTGGAAGTAGATGATCCTTAAGGCTGCTTCCAACCCAAATCATTCTACAAATCTATGATATCACAAACCATGGAGATAGCATTTATAGAGAGTCCACTGCTCACCCTCCAAGAGTATAATCATTTCTGGAGGGACCAGGGCATGCAAATGTATGAGCGTTGATTCCAAAACCATAGCCAGATGTTGTAGACTTATCATTAAAATCACATAGAGAGGCTCTGTTTGCAAAACAATTTCATTCCAAAATCTCTTCACTGATGCTTGAATGCAAGCCCAATTTGCAACCAGCAGCACGTTGGGAAGCTCTTGAGCAAACCAGCACATTGCTACCCCTCACTAAAATGCAGCACACTCTCTAGTGAATCACAAATCCTGAATACGCTACAGAACATGAGGATAGCTGTTCCTAATGTGCAGTGTACCAAATCTCTGTATTTGAAAGCAGCCTCAGCCTTCCAACTGCTATTCCATAGCTTTCCCTGGTTTACTTTGCCTTTTCACAGCCAGTATTTTCAAGCAGCATTAAAGCTTTCCCTGGCCTCTGTGGAGAGCAGCTAAGATCAGGGAGTGGAACCTGCTATGCTTTATCTCTATCCTGTTCTTTATTTGAGGGTAAGCTTTTTCAATTTTATACACTAGATGGACTGTTAAAACTGCTTTCTGCAAAAGTTTATTATTTATTTTACACAGCAGTGTCTACGTTCATGTCCCACAGGTTGAAGGAATTATTGTGTACCTTATCCACTTTGGTGGGGTATTTTAAAACTACTTTTGTTTTCTTCTTCACAAGCTTCAAGCAACAATAATACACAAAGTAAGACCTTTCCTTTTGAAAAGCTACTGCCTTGAATAAAGTCACTAGACTTCATTGTTTTGTAACAAACTATAGGATCTATTCCCAGGCAGGATTTTCTTTTTTAAAATCAATGTCCTTTCCATTTTACTAAATGACAGCTTAAGTGATAGGAGTATGGCAAAGCCACTAAGCGTATAGTTCTCCCACAGATAAAGCATTCAAACTATGACCTTAAAAATGAACGACATTAGCTGCATTGGAATAGTAAGTTTTCTCTGATTCTAGTACAGTTCCCACTAAAACAGATTTCCTGAACTGAAACAGATTTCCTGAACTGAAAATTGCATAGTTGAGCACTGCTCTACTTGAAAATCTTTGAAAGCAATTTTGCAAAAGGAATCCCTCCATAAACCACATTCCTGCTCAAATAATCCTCATATTGTCACAAAAAATTGTAACACAATGATTAATTTTTACAAAGATATTTTACTACAGAGACCCTATAATATTAAGTGTAGTATGATTCTTAATATCTTTTCATTCAGTAGATTCAATTCCTTTTCAAAGATTTAACCTCTGTGACACAGATACTATATTACAGGAAACAAATACACTAAAAAGATACAGGAAGGGAAAAGCCAGAAGTTGAAAATACTGCATTTATTCTCACAGTTTACAGACTAACTTTTTTTGTTCCCACATTACATTGAGAAAAGCTGTTTCTACTGAACTGCAGCACAGCTGCCTCCATGGGCTTTACCTTGCCAGCCCAAGAAGCCGCTCGGCTGTCCAAGCTACTCTTAGGAAACTGAATTTCAAATCTCTCTTTGGTCCATTCCCAACCCCTTCCCCTGGCAGAGCAGCATGAAGGGGAAGACAGGGTCAAGAGAGGCCTTAGTTTAGCTTAAAAGACACTAAGTCTGTCATAGCCTAAAAGAATAGCATCAAACGAACTGAAATGCTGAAGTAGGTGAAAGGCCATTTATGAGTAATAAGATCTTGCATTTTTCATCTTTCCATAACTTTAATTAAAACACAAAAACATATGGAATACAGACTTTTACTTTGTGGGATTAAGATGAAAGCGCATTACTACTCTCATTCACAATTCAGTGCCTAGCACACATCTGCAATAATTTGCCTTTCATAAACTGTCCCAGACCACATCAGAAAGGTCTAAGTGCACATCTCCTGTTTCGTCTACTCCACACACTGCCCTGTTCAGCATCTTTCAGCAAGATGCAGCAGGCAACCTTACTCTGCTTGATAGCACTGCTCCATTTTACATATAGAACATTCATTGGGTCAGCATCAAAAAAGCATTTTGAGTCAAAATAACATTCAAGAACCAGTCAATGAGGACATTCAGCTAATGACAACTGCCTCACTTGCAGTCCTACTCCTATGAATGCCAAATACTTAATCTAAAGCTTCCACAGTGTTTCCAACATAACACAATCCATTAGCCACAGTCTGCATAGTGGAGCATGATTTCTTGGAAAGCATAAGCTGCTGGTGGAAGCTGCCAGTTTGAGTGGCAGCTGAGCTGTTTGTTGAAGATCTAAAGCCTGGACTTACATTTCTTAAGTGACAGGCATCTGTCTTAACTCTGTGGATGTAGCCTTTAATTGTTCCTGTGCCTAAGTGGACAAGATAATGGCTGTGTAAATGTCCTGCTCAACTACAGTGTATTCCCACCAAACTCACGCCGCACATGAGGAGTCTGTGCTGTGGATGACATTGTGAAGCACAGCATGCCAAGCATGAAATAGGGAATTTCACTGCCAGTTTGAATTGTTAACCTATACACAGTACAAAAAGTGAATCCTAGATACTTGGGCCTTTCCTCGGGAGGTGTGGCGGTGTGCTCACCTCTACCCTTCCCAACCTGACCTTCAATTCCCAGCTCTACTCAGGTGATAACACCAGTGGTGGTTGCAATGGATGCATCTGGGTTATGATAGGCCTACATCTGGCTCAAAGTGGATTCAAGGGAGAGAGGTAACAGCATAATAGTCAGTAGCTAATCTCAGACACATGAACACCACCCCACAAAAGTCCTGGTCAAGATCCAACTCAAGCCAAGCTTGGTAAAAAACCCTAACTTCTGTAGTTAGTATGCAAACATGACTATGACTCAATTATGTTACTTCTTAAATACTGGACAAGCCCAGGGCCCAGAGATCTCCTACACAGCTGTGGGCTGCATGCCAGGTCACTCCTTGAGCAGGGACACCTCTCGGTTACTTCTTGAGGCTGAGAGATTCCTTGATGCAACAGACTCTTGGTAAGTGATTAATAGTTTGCTAAACTTTGAAATCTTAGCTAAATGACATAAAGGATTAATTGTGCCCATACAGTCCTTTAGAAATAAACCACTGACCAAGTCTGAGACTAAGTCTGGATCTAGCCACACCAAGACTCCTCTCTTAGATGGAGTTTAGAAAGCAAGAGGGTCCCTTCTGAACCTCATGAGTCAATAGGAGGGGCTCCCTGATAGTTTTGTCTAACCCTGTACTCTAGGCAGTAAATACTCAAGTATACCTTGCTACTGAATCTAGTTAAACCACTACCACATTTACTATCAAACTTTGTTAAACCCTTATCTCAATAAACATATTGCTACTTCTCTGAGTGAAGTGTGTCACTCCACCTGCTACAGGAGGTAAGACAGTCTCTACTAGAAGAACAACTCAAGTTTAATTCTGGTATGAGAAAAAAGCAAACAGCTGTTCTCTGAATGCTCTGCCTACTGCTACCCTTTTATAGCTAGAAAGATAAGGAACCTCTTAACACAGCATGAGAGATGTATTAAAAATCTGAAGGTAAAGTTACGGAATGCAAACCTGTAAAAACACTTCGATCCTATGACCTGCTATGGCCTAGTGCTGGAAGCAAAACTTCACTTTTCGTATTTCCACCTACCATTAGTTCTGGAGCTAGTACACCAGTTTGTGAGAAAAAGCAATTTTTGCAATAACTTTCTTTTTAATTACATTAGCCTTTACATTTTTTCAATACAAAAAGAATAAGTGCCTTGATGATTCAGGAGAATTTCTCTTGTGAACCTGAGGTTTCTTCATTGTACTATGAACGCTGACACCTGGGAGATCTGGATAAAAAGTGAAGGAAAACCACAGTCCCTCAAGTGAATTTAGATTGCAAATTACAGATGTGCTAACAAGATGTGTTATGTATAACAGGAAGAAAGAAAAAAAAGAATAGAGGCAATTTCTACAGGATACATACATACAAACAAAATTAAATAACGCTGTGGGAGTAATCCTCTGTAAAAAGAAAACATGCTTTGGGGCATTTTATTCTCTCCACTTAGTTAAACAAATTAATTGACTAATAGAAAATCATAATTATGGCCTTTTTTTAATTTAACTAATGCTTCATTTCTTTAATTGCTTAAAGAGTCTAATTATTCCAAAAGTACCTATACAATCAAATCTGCTGTAGCTACAAAAACTCAGCCTAGTACTCTACAGAGGTCTGCAGACATACGAGCTAAAATTTGAACAATAAAAATATGGAAAAAAGGGAGGAAATGCTGCTTTTAATTCCACTGCAACATGCTATATGTGTAGAGTTACTCAAGGTACTGAAAACCTGAAAAAAATCCAAAAGAATGTACCTGTCCTTTTCTACTCTCAGTTTCTTAGCTCTGATTTTTCATTTTAGTTTATCAAACCTGCTCATAATTAGTTTTGACTTTGTATTAAGAATATCTACTCCCATAATAGCACATGGGCTCAGGATACTGACCATATACACTCATTTTTAGGTTTTGTGGCATAAGGCAGACGCTTATTTCCACTCATAAGCAGCAGCACAAATCCTGCAAATACTTGGTCTTCTGACAAATATAATGCTGGGATAGAAATAATGAGAACAAGTTCTATTTGGATAACTGAGCTTAAATAAAAAAAAAAAAGAAAAGAAAAAATGTATTTTGAATAAAGAACAATTACACCAGAGAGAATCTGATGTACAAATTCCAGGGGTGAAGGGTCCCCAAAACTCAAAAAAAAATGAGATGTTTGATCTTGGTGTATCCAAAGTGTTCCACTTTTTCTACTTTCAAGTAACATCAAGCATTTTTCTGCATTAAACATTAAAAAAATGACAAAAATTAAAAAGCTGAGAATGGGAGGGAGGCAGTTAATCAACACAAATGATTTAGGTTTTCCGTAAAAAAAAAGAAAAATAAATATTTACAGTGCTACTCTTATGATAATTTGTTATTTTAATTTCTTTAAGGAATCATAAGAACATTAAACCAGAAGTGATGGGAAAGTTGATGACACATTTCAAATCTACAGAGGAGTTTTAATTTCTGAACTGATGTTTCAGTCACTGGCTGTACATAAAATCCAAGTTCCTAATTCTAAGAGCAGTAAGAAGTCTCTCTTTTAAAAAAGACAGACTTCTCTGTATGATTTCAATTTTTTCTGTATGATTTCAATTTTTTCCTCCTTGGAACAGCGTAACAATGAGTGAGACTATTTATTTGGAAGTTTAAAAAGAACAGATACATTTTATATGTCAGATAAATCAGGGAAAAAGATTAGAGCTCTTCTCAACAATATTTTTTTTTCCCCAGTTTCCAAGGGACTGAAAAGATGGAGTTTTCTAATACATAAAAGTTGTGAGAAACCATCTGACTTTGTCAACAATTACTTTTTTTTTTTAATCCTGGGAAATCTAGAAGACAAATAACGTATAATAATATAAGAAAGTTAGCATACCACAGCACACTAAACTGTAGGCATACAGCCTTTCATAGCTTTTTGTAAATAGTTGCACCTTATGTATTGTTGCAAGCATAGTGCATAGAATTAAGTGCACACTGACCTTTTTGTGGTCTGTTTTTTTTGTGTCTTAATCTATTCATTGACCTTAAAATCCAAATTTTTCTGATGACAACCACTCTCCTTCCCAGTCCTCCCTTTTTACATACAGATTTGGGTACTTTATATAAAGCTACTTTACAAGTCTTGCTTCTTACAAACATGTTGCACTTTGCTGTTCTTCTCTGTATACTCAGGGCTGATGCATGAGAATCATCAGGAATGTTCCTCCAACTCACTGCCCAAAAAAAAGTCTGGTTTTCCCCCTTTTTATACCAAAAAAAAAATATATATTTAAAATAAACCCTGTAATTATGATTAAGCACATGCTATTATTTTTCTAACTATTTTCCACAAGTCTTCAACAATTTCACAGAATTGTCTGTGTTGGAAAGGACCTTCAAAGATATAGTTCCAATTCCCCTGCCATTGGCAGGGATACCTTACACGAGCAGGGACACCTTCCACACTGTCAAACCTGGCCTTGAACACTTCCACGAATGTATGGGCAGCCACAGTTTCTCAGGACAACCTGTGCCAGTGCCTCATCAACCGCACAGTGGAAAATTTGTACCCTCATACCACTGTTATTGATCAGTCATAATACCAAGTTAAAAAAACTGTATATAAAAGCAATTTCCTTTAGATACGAGAACTGCCAGCTAACTAGAAGTTACCCGCAGCATTTCCCACAAAAAATATATTTTTGTTCCTCAACTAAATATTGCAAATCCAGCTTGTGCTTTTTCTTTCTAATAAATAGTAATTATCTTGGTAGAAGAAAGGCATCTTTGGTAGGAAAGGGATTTAAAAGGCTTGGAAACATCAGTTTTCTGAATTCACTGCCCTAACTTAATGCTGAAGATTTTTTCTTTCAACTGCCTCCCACAGCCAGGTTCCTTTTTTCTCTTTTCAAGTCTCTGGAGTATCCTCTCATTTCAGCATCCTCTTCGTTTTATATTTTTATTTTTTGGAGGAAAAAAAAAAAATCCTATGCAGCAGCAGAATTTCAACAGCTACTAAGCACTTCAAAGAAAAGCAATATAAAGCAACAAGCCAAAATTGGAAGAATTTTAGTATTTAGCTCCCCAGCTACTCAGGACCAACTACTGTCACCACTGGTTGGGAGAGCAAGAATTTGCCAGGATAGAGAGCTGCAATAGGGAGCCCAAAGCTGCCCACTGCCTTCGAGATGATCAACAGCTGCAGGGAGCTCACCAACATGAAATCTTGGCAGAAGCTCAGGAGTCCAGCTCAAGCTACACAACTGCTCATCTGCCTCCCTTGTCTGAGCTCAATATCCCTGTCCCAGTGCTGTATTATTCTTGTCTACGGGAGTGCTGAGAAATTCCACTGTTCAAGGGCAGTGATCAATAAGGTCAGTTTCTTGCCTAACACACCCTTATTCTTACAATGAAACTCAGTGTTCACTTTCGCTGACTTTTCATGGGACTGACAGTACATTATTTAATAGGAATTTCAGAATGAGAAATAGTAACTCCCCAAGGCTCTTACAAAAAAGTAATGGAGATTAAGGAAACAGAAGACTAAAGCTAGAGGTGCTAAAAGTGCCTTTTATGAAAACCAGCAGGTTTTATGTCTGTCTGCAAGTTTTTTAGAGAAACATTTTTTTTTAATATATTTTCCATTCTATTACATAGCTTTTGTGTCCAATTTACTACATAATTAAGAGATCCAAAACCACCACATCACTGGTTTCAATAGAACTTTGGTCAAATTCCAATTTAGTTCTTGGACAAAATACCCATTATACCTCCTAAAAATATTCTGCCTTCTATGCTACAACATACTGTAAACAATGAGCAACTATAATTAGCAGCTGAATGCCTAGACATAAGTTAAAATTAATGTTTGGTTAACATGGCATTGTAGCTGTAGATGATATATCACTTCATGTCTTATAGTAACTACTATAACAAAAATTCTGTACTGATCAATTTAAAATAACCTTGTAAATTTAATTGCTATCTAACATGAATAATGAATTGAACAAATGTCAGATCCTTGTAACTGTGTCTTTTATAATAAATCAGTATTTCACATACAATAATTATTCCATTAATGCTAAATTAAATGCTTATTGGGTGTATTTAGCATGCACTTTAAGTAGCTGAAATGACCAAGTATAGGTATAATTTCCTGACATGGTTAAAAAAAAAATTCAAAATCACTTTGAAAGGCAAATTATTCTTGTTAAAGGTACCACAGAGAAGATAATTTAGGACAGTATAGAGAAAAAAACTTATGACACTATGTCTTTGCCTCTATTAAAAGTTTTCTTTAACAGTTTCTGAGTTTAATAAACAAAAAAGGACAGAAATAACCTCCAGCATCTTCCTAAAGCAATAAGGTTCTATGCCTCATTTGGGTTTAGTTCTGCTTTGTAAGATAAAGAATGATGTATGAGTAGTTGCCAATTTATCTAATTTAACAAATGCCAGACTTGCCAAGTGTGTTGTGATAAACAGTTTTAACTATCTTCTGCTCCTCTTTTTATTATAGGACAAGTTTATTTGTAATAATTTACAGTAGGAAGCTGAAAAGGGCACTTAGTAGGTTTAGTGGGAAAAATAAGATTAAAAGGGTAAACAAACAGCAAAACTCTATTTTATATTATCCAAGACATCTTAAGATCCTAGGATTATCTAAGGTTTTAGAAAAAATCTTTGAAGAAAGCTCAGTGCTATGATCACTGACAAACACCATAAATAATTACAATCTTCTTGCTTTCTTTCTGAAGTATGTTTTTATGGTTTCTGTCTACTTGAAAAACACATGTGTAAATAGCCTACTGTCTCAATCTGGTACACTGAGGAAAGAAGTCCTTTTCTGTCATATGTAAGAGGAAATTAAGATAAAGTACAACTGTACTAATAAGCCAATTCAATATGCTCTGCACCACCCTGCTCTAACACTCCTAATGCTCAGAGATTCCCGCAGTTAAAGGGACACCATCAAAGCTTTGCTCTCCTCTTTCTGCCCCTATGCTCAACTCCATTACACACTTTTCTTGTGAACATTTCAAAATGAGAACTCATCTTAAAATCTTTCTTTCCTAAAATCACTCTTGTACCTTTTTGAATGAGGCTGCCTGTAGGCAACCACAAATATTTCAACAGATTAATAATTTTATGCTGCTCTGATCACATGCATCTATATTTGCTACCTTGTAAATAAAAGGCTTAGGAAAGCTTAAGAGTTCACCAGTAATTTATGTTCTCTGCTACTAACCGTTATCATCAAATCATTATCATTAATCATTATCATTAAATGATCCTTGTCCCCATCCTCCATACCACATTAACCAATCATGTATCATAACTTACTTTTTTCAACTTTTTTGATATATTTTGCACAACATATCACATAGGTCACCTCATGTTGTGAGAAACCTTTCACCTGATACTAAGAGTAAGGAGTTGTCCAAGTTAGTGGGCAGATTAATTTACTATTTATGTGCTACAAACTGCAACTCTTTCCTAACCATCTCATTAAAGCAGTGGTTCCCATCTCAGAGCTTTAACCCCACATCCCAAAATGATGACTCTTGAAATACATGAGTACAAGACAGAAAGAATGATCAATAGTTTAATTATCATATCATTTTGCAATGAATATGACAGAAGCCTGGCAGTTGTTACAGCCATCATCTAACAAATTGCTGTTCCAGAATCAACACAGACATGAAACTGAAGGTTTACAATTCTTTTTTAAACCTACAAACACATATAGATGGGATAGGTACCTGCCAAATATAAAGTCACTATACGCACTACTTCTGCCTCCTGTTTCTGACATTCAATATTCTTTGTTCTTGTCCTGTGTGTGTTTGGTACATTTTGAATATTGTTTTATCGGCCATTTTATAAAGTAAATATCACTAACTTTTTCATCTGAAGTGTGAAATAAAATTACTTATGGGAAAAAACATTGGCCAATCATTTCACCAATTCACTGAGGAGGGACCACAACAAAATTTGCCTTAAAGAGCAGTACCGCTTACGGCAACAATATAGGAGCAAGGTACGTCTGTACTAGGATCCTGTGCAAGGGATGGAAACAGCCTCCGTTTGTATAGCCAAGTGTGCATTTTCACTGCTGCTTTTCCCTGTCTTGTTTCATAGACTTCAGTGCTCTTGATAGTTACACTGCTGACTCAGGCTATGGGCACCAACAGTCAAATACTGCCTTGTTTTAAATCCTCAAATATTTAATTTCTTCAAACAATTACAGAATTGTGAGATACTTGCAAAATAAATCAGTCACCAAGAGATACAGCCATTCCCAAAGCTATTAGTTTGACAATTCAAGCCCAGAAACTGATTTAACTTCAGTAGCAGCTCAGCTTCTCTAAATTCCCCATACAGCAATATCCCAGGTTCCACACCATGCACTTGTTGGTGTTCCATGAGAACTGTGTTAATGCTCCAAAGCATTTGTTTCTCTGCCCACAACACTGACTATGATCTTCACTCATGATACCATTATAAACCTTCAAAATAACCTACCCCTACAAGAGATTTTTTTGTATGTATGACTCTGTCCTCATGTGTATATATATTTAATCTTTATCTGAATTATCACCTTTAGAAAGAAGTTAAAATGCTTTATCTTTTACCTAAATCGATCATGTGATATCTGTGACATCTATTGACAGAACTCTACATAAGTTATATAGCTATTTTTTTATTTAACAAGATTCTTTTCATATAGGTAGATAGATCTCTTCCAACAGATATTTATCACATGCCAATAGGCTGATAAACTAATTATACCACTACTCACCACAAAAGCTGATGATATTCTTTATTTTACCTTACTGTTAAAAAAAAAAAAAAGGAAAAGTGAAAGGAAAAACACCCACTTTTTCCCCCTCACTGTTCAAAAGACACAATCCTAGAAATAATGAAACACCACAAGTATTTTTTTCTCTTAAAATTTTCTCTTCTAGATAAACCTATATTCTTTATGTGCCACTTTGCATTTTAAAATTAAGCAAAGGTTATTTTATTGCACCTATTTACATTTCTCACTTCTACTCATGTTACAACACGCTTCACTGACTGAAGCTGGAAATCCTTATTAAAGATGGGGCTAAAACATTTTTATTATCTCACAATTCCTGGCACTTCTCAGAGCAGTCTCTGTATTTAAAAAAATCTCTAGGAAGAGCGGTTGTTATTTAATGCCAGAGCTAATGCTGCAGTAGACTGGCCGCACCCAACCAACCTTTCTTCAGACCCTTCCTGACTTATTAAAGAATAACATTTGTAACGTGAATGAAATAAAGCCCATTATAGGCTATACCGTCTTTCAAAACAAGGGGTGAAAATTCTGTTAAAACAGCAAAAATTTTTCAGTTGATTCACATTAGTAAAACAATCTACAAAACTGAAGGACCATTGCATTCCGTGTCAATATAGAAAAACAGTGAGGTATATTTCTCCTGTGTTACACGTTTTGAAAAGAAAGTAGAAACATAAAAGATATTCAAGGTAATATAAGACTGAAATGAAAAGCCACACTCCTCATGAGTGAAATGAACCTTAAATAAATATATGTTATGACATTCTGCACAAGCTACAGATGCAAAATGATATATATGCCTGCAAGAAAGCTGGAGAGAGACTTCTTTTAAGAGCAAGTTGTGATAGAACAAGGGGGAATGGCTTTCATTTGAAAAAGGATAGATTTAGCTTAGATATTAGGAAGTAGCTTTTTACTGTGAGGCACCAGAACAGGTTGCTCAGAGAAGCTGTAGCTGCCTAATCCCTGGAAGTGTTCAAGGCCAGGTTGGATGGGGCTTTGAGCAACCCGATCTAGTGGAAGGCGTCCCTTCCATTGCAGGAGGGTTAGAAACAGATAAACTTAAGGTCTCTTCCAACCCAAACCATTCTGTGACTATATAGATATGTGTGTATATATCTATATATACATACATATATATAAAACCCAAGCAAAAATGAACAGAAAAAAGATGCCAAACTTAAGGACTACAATTTTTACATGGACAGGCAGCACTGATTAACATGTTGGAGGCAGCATACTATTAATCAAGCTATGCTGTGTATAAGGTAAAGCCTGTGCACCCCCAAGCTTATACCTGAGAATATAACCCAGGGATACAATCATCTTTCATCTCAAAACAACCTCCATTTGAGTGGGGCTCCAGGCAGCAGCATCAGCAACAATTCCTCCAGAGACAGTTTGGGTTTTACCATGTTTCCACCATTCAAAGCAATGCCCAGGGGCGAGCAGTTGCCCCAGCATGAAGAAGCACTCTGGCAACCAGGATAAATCCATGACAAGGCACAGCTGAGGCAATGTCTGGCATTTGCCAAAAAAAAAAAAAAAAAAAAGAGATGAAAAAACTCAAATAATTTTGTAAGAGTTTATATGGCATAGCAATGATCACTGAATCACCTCCTCAGAAGATAAATTCTTCACAGAAGTAACAGGTGATAACATAGCACAGAATGAACTATTAGCCTCCAGCAAATGGGGTATTTATTGTTTTTAAATTGTACATTAGTGCTCAAACAACAACGATATTTATACTGCACATTAAACTGTGAGAATAAGACAGCAGTGAGCTAAAACTGAGGACTTGGATTAGTCATCTTGTATGCCCTGAGGGAGTATGAGAACTAAGCAGATGCACACATAAAGTAAATAAGATAAAATGATACTGGGGGAATAATGCCAACTGAGTCAGCAACATAAAAAAGCTATTGATTAGAAATGTCCAATGGGTATCAGATTCCCATTTCAAAACACAGTTTGGAAACTGAAGGGGTTTAATGATAAGTGAGAATAATCCTGAAACAAGAGTAAGCACCAAGCTAAGAGTATCTCCTGTCCAATCTCCTGACCAATCCTGTCACAGCACCATGGCCAGAAAGCAGCATATGTACACAGCAGCCAAAACAAGCTGGCATACACCAGAATGCTATATCATTATTTTATGTTTCTGTCTCTAAAAGTTTTCCTCAGAGAGTAAGCTGAAACATCAACACATCAGTATTAAAAAGTCCTGTTTCCTCCTGCAGCTTTTAAGTCATAGATACTAATGAAGATTAAATGTTCTATGTTCTTCTATTTCAAACAGAAGGGCTTTTTTGACCTTGGTCTATTAGTGTAGAAACAAAATGTGTTGTTTTGATATTTACAAGGTGCCAGAATTAGCTGCACATCACAATGGGCCTCATACTAGCCTCGCTAAAACAGCCTTGCAAATGCCCTCTGGAGGAATGGGGGGGGGGCAGAAAACTGAAAACAAAATAAAACACAGTTACTAAACTTCTACTAAACAGTTTACAAACTGAAATTTAAATCTCTAGTAGGATGGTGAGACAGTGGCACAGGTTGCCCAAAGAAGCTGTGTCTGCCCCATCCCTGGCAGTGTTCAAGACCAGGTTGGACAGAGCTTTGAGCAACCTGGTCTAGTGGAAGGTGTCCCTGCCTGCAGCAAAGGGGTTAGAACTAGATGATCTTTAAGGTCCCTTACAACCCAACCCAACCCATTCTAGGGTTTTCTGATTCAGAAACACTGAATTGAGCACTTGAGCTCTGTAGACAAAGGATTCACAAAGTCCAGACTGGAAGGAGACTATATATCTGTAAAATCTTCTCAAGGACCAGCTAAAAAGCTCTCCCCTCTTACTGACAGCCAGAGCTGCTGCAGAGGATGAGATCTGCTGTCTAGGTGGCAATGGAGGGTGCCATGTAGATCACTGAGAAACCATTAGTGCACACAAGCCACATTCCATCTGTTTTGTCATACATCATTACGTATGTCTGGTGAAATTTGAGAGGATTATTATTTTGAGATGTTCTGGCCATGTACAGATGCTGTTACACAGTTTATTAGTGAGCCACACTGAGCGCTCAAAGCTCAGGCACTGAGCAAAGCAGAGATACAAAAGAGACTGGTCTGAATTTAGGTCTGAGTAGTCAGTAATAACAAGCAATGGCAACACAGTATGCACTGCAGTAGCATCAGTGACTGGCTGTGCTGTGGGTGGCTGGAGGAGGCCCTAACAGCAACTAGGAAAACCATCTACACTGGTTCTGAATTTTTATCTTAATAATCTTCTCTCAGTAATACACCAGTGTCTGGTCCTGTACAGCCTTCAAGGACTTCTAATTTTTAATTTATTCATTCCTTATTTCAATAGCATCATAAAATGGTTAGGGTTGGAAAGGACATCAAGATCACCTGGTTCCAGCCCCCCTGCCATGGGCAAGGGAGACCAGGTTGCTCAAGGTTCTGTTCAGTCTGGCCTTGAACACTGCCAGGTAGGGAGCATTAACAACTTCTTGGGCAACCTGTTCCAGTGCCTCACCACTCTCACAATCCTGCCTGGCTTTGGAGGAATATTAATGATGCAGAAGATACAACCCTGAACCCTGTGAAAGCCATTGCCATTCACTGAGAGTAATTGGGCTGATGCCAGATAAGTTCATTATATCACTTTTGTTTGCTTCCCTAAAAAATGATGCTACAGTGAACTATGGAATGTTAATACATTTCTATGCCACGCTGCATTTGTTTTTATTGTCAGAACTCCATACTTAATACAGCCGATACCTTCTAAGAGGGTAAGACATCTTAATGAGCTCAGCACTACCATGCACAGAAGCTACACTAAAGATCACTGCTTCATGGGCAGTTTACTGGGGTGGGTATGGATCACTATACAAATATTACTGCTAGATGCAGACTACCTAATGCAGTTTTAACATGCCAAAAACATCTTGCTGAAGGAAATCTGTCATTATAAATAAGTGACAGTAAATTGGGCACACGTTGTAATATGTTTACCAGGGCCATCACATGGTGGTAGGAATTAGCTTTGGTAATTGGCATGTTTCTGTACTGATAATGGTTGGGAGCTTTGCATATAATTTTTATTCTAGCAATTTCATTTGCTAAAAAGTATGTAACTGTCAACTTGATGCATATATTTGGTATAAGACAAAACCCTTCAACATCCCAGTATTATTAAATTGTACCATTAATAAGCCTGTGGCTGAGAAGGAATCCTGCCTACCCCTGTGCACCAAAACAGCATTATTCTGGGCAAACCCCCAGCTCTCAATCTTTAAAAGCATATGCAGTCCCTTACTAGAGTAATACCAGCTTAGTACTACTCTGCTGACCTGCTTTTTTACTAATGGATCATGTACATACGCAGTTTAAATCAAGACAGTCAGATGCATTTCCTGAGAGATGGGATTCAGTCTCAGCATTGCACCAGAGTACCACAAGATCTGCTTTCAGGCTTAAGCTGAATCTGAGGATGTACCTGTGCATTTAGAAGTACAGGGCTCCTTACCTGCTATACACAAGTAAAAGTAGCACTGTTGTGGAAACACAGAAATACACACTTACGAGAATGTTCTTTTGCAGTGCTCAGAGAATAAAAAGAAATCTTTAAATTCAAAGGTAAATAAAAGTACATCTGACACAATGCTCCCCTACACAGACAGAAAAATGTAAGCAGAGCTCCAGAGCAGAGACAGCTATATAGAAGCATCTTAAATTCGACACCTCCTTCAGCTTTAAGTATCTTTTTACACTGATTTTCCAAGCATTAGGAGATTTTTTTAGTAAGTTACCAACTGCTTCCAAGCAGGGTCATACACACGAGGAGTCCAAATCTGGATGTAAAAAAAAAAAAAAAAAAAAAGTCTGAGGTAATTACAGGTGCTGCATCACTGCTTTTTCTACACAATTGACTCTCCAGTTGCAACTTTATACATCTCTCTTTATACATTCTCCTCCACAATGGAAAAGGAACACTTCCCTTGACTGTGCATGAAGTTTTTCAGCTATTTACTGTCACACACACACACAAAAAAAAAAAAAAAAAAAAAAATCAGACTAAGAGAAGTAAAATTCTCTTAAAGAATCTGAGTCATTTTTATGCACTGAAAATTGTAATCCTGCTGGCAACTAAAATGTGGCCACAAATACAGCTGACTCATGGAAAAACAGAATAAAAACACACCATGATTTATGGTTTTAAGATTTACCACAGAAAAGCAACTGAGCTGTCTGCACCACTGCAATTTTCTTTCCTAGGCTTGGATCACTCCCAATTAGAGCAAAGTATTTCATTTATTCCAGTTACTGTGAATCTCAATTCCCTTTAAAAAAAATGTACACTGCAGACTGGACCACAAGGTAATGCTGTTTTTAAGAAAGTGAGCTGACAAGCGCTTGATAGTACTTTAAGTGTCTGGCATACCTCGTAGGGGCAGGTGAATCATGAGTGCAAGACTCTATATGTCACTATTTGGCAGCAGCGGTTCATAATTTGGGTAAAGGTGCAATGGTTGCATGGTTTGCAAGACTTGAGAACTGACTAGATCCTGTTGCTTCTCCACCTACAGCTTCCCCTTGCAAGGCCAAGCACTTTTCCTCAGCCATTTCTCCCACATAGCCTTGTGAGTTTTTTTTCAATGGGCAGCTGCAGTAGATTATCACACTGGCATTAGCTGTGCTTCCTATGTTACTGAACCGTGGCTGCATCAGAGATGCTGGGTGTGTAACTACTGTGTGCATCTTTCTGGGTACTATTTCTGACAGTGGCGAGCCAAAAAAAAACCCAGAGAGACCATGTCTTAAAGGTCAAGGAATATTATTTGCATCATTTCAGCCTATCATCAGCTCAAAAAAGTGCCAGCCACCAAAACTCTTTCTTTAGGTTTAGCTTAGTCAAATTTAACCTTGTTCTAGCTTATTAAGAACTATCTCACATTTTTCCAGTACTTCTAGGGAAAAACAGAAGAATGTTAAATAAAATATTCAAATTAATAGCACATACTTCATAGAAACAGTAAATCAGCCATGTCCTTTCCTCCAACATCCTTTTCTGTGGTGGACTAAGGAATAGTGCTATGAAATGGCTTCTTTTAATACTCTTATTTATCTGTACCATTTCTGTGAACAGTGCTCATGAACAACAGAAGGGACACTTGGAGGTCAGCCCTATGACCAAGCCCAGCCCAAGGACTGTGCTTTCTCCTTCACAAGCAGAAAGGGACATTATTTCATGGATTTCACAGAATGGTTTGGGTTGGAAGGGATCTTAAAGATCACCTGGTTCCCAGCCCCTGCCATGGGCAGGGACATCTACATCCTATCCAACCTGGCCCTGAACACTTCCAGGGACAGGACAGCCACATCTTCTCTAGGCAACCTGTATCAGTGCCTTACCACCTTCACCCTCAGAAGTAAAGAACTTCTCCCTTGTATCTAATCTAAATCTACCTCTTTCAGCTTCAAGCCATTACCCCTTCTTCTGTCATTACATGTTCTTGTGAAAAGTCCCTCTCCAGACTCTGGATGATCCTTGGACTGATCTTCTGCACAAATACGCATTCTACCTTGCTTATATATGAATTCATGCTATCTCTGAGCCATTTCCCTTCTTTCCTGCTTTGGTGGCCTACCCCTGATTAACCAAGCTGAAGATTACAGGAGAAATTCCTGTTCATTTTAAAAAGAAAGGAAAAATAAAAAAAAGCAAAACAAAAACAAAAGCAAAACACAACCCACCAAAAACCAAAAAGCCCACAACCAAAAAAAAAAAAAAAAAAACCAAACAATCATATCAGTGGGAATTTTCCAGTTTGGGGCTCAATATTCAGAAGTGTAGAAAGTGTACTCCATAATACTTTCTTTCAACAGTACCAGATGCATTTCTAATAGAAATAACTTGTGGGATATTTATTCATTGACATTTCAGATAGGCAAGCAATTTTACATCTTGATCTTTATTACTTTTTGTACAATTTGGTATCTAAGCAAAGGTTAAGGACTGCACCTGCCCCCTTTATTAAAGCTGTCGGCAGTGTTTCTTCACAGATTAGAATCCTGACATGGAACACGAAACCTAAGCTGAATTGTTATGGCACAACTGCATCTAAACAGTAGCACAAGACTCTGGGTTAGGTCAGTAGAAAAAAGCTTGCATAGAGGGAAAAAAGCATACAAATTGACGATACTTAAACCCCAAATATATCATTTAATCCTGAAGAATACCATCCTAAAGTTCAGCTCCAGTTCTGCTTGCTGTGAATGCAGAATTTTTCTCTGTCACATAACCTATGGAGAGTTTTGGACAGGCAATTCACAACAGCCTGCTCCTGCGGCCTGACAGAGGACGCGCAGCTAAAGGGCCAGAGACCCTTCAAGAACCAAACCTTACTGTACATGGACAGAGAAGGAACGATTCCTCAGCTAAACAGTTTCAAAGGCACTCCTACACAGTGGCTTGCCCATAGAGAGCAAATCTAAAGATCAGAGTTTCTGATGTAGTAGATTAGGCTCTTTCATGTGTTTTGCTTGCTGTGTAAATCGATTATTAAGAATCTTTGTGACAGTTCTAGATAAACTGTCCTTAATGTCAGGAGAGAAAATGCTGCCTTTAAAGAATTTTAAATCTTTTCAGGTTATTTGTTTTTATCACAAAAAAATTATTGTTACCAGTACTAGTAATATATTAATTATTTGACTGAAATAAATGAATCTGTTAATGTGTTTAATTAAGCATTCAAAACTTTTTATTTGATGCTATTTGTATTTAAGATTTCTTGTTTTCCCTGAAGCATTTATTATCCTAGGCGTGATTCTTCTAATCTTAGACATACTCTGGGACTGAAGTACTATTTTATACCAGCATTTCTTAGCTACTTTTATCATTAATAGATATATTACAAACCATGTTAATGAGCTGTTTAGTATTCATATATTAGACTTTTCCACATTTTATACAGAAATAATACTATAAAAATTCTAAGAATACTAGTTTTATGTGCACAATAATGGTAAGATTCAAAGCAAATAAGAAGGAAAACTGTACTGGCAGTGAATATGAAATGGATTAGTACATCAATGTACTTTACATTGGTATAAAATTATTAAGCATGTAATTAAGTAGTATCAATTGCACTGGTTTTGGGGGGGGTAATGTTTTAGTTATTTTATATGTTTTATCTTTAAGAATTTAATTTCACACTTTAATGATCTTCTTGTAATTTCCTCCTCCTGCTATGAAGCCACATAGTCAGGATATGCATGAAATCTACTACATATCAAGAAGTGACTAGGGTGGAAGGCCAGGCCAAAGCCACTGCAAAGTAAGATAAGAACAAGGCAAATTAACTAATTTTGTAAATACAAAAATAGTTAATTTCAACCAACCTTATTCATCAGACACATTCAAATCCCCAGGATTTTTATCAGGAAAGAAGTTATGCAGTTACTCACAGCAACTTCAGCTTTGACCGTGTTGACCTCGGACAAATCTCCAGTGCAGCCCAAGTGAAAAGAAATTTGACATTACAGGAACCTAATGAGTAAAACCGCCAGCCTTCAGTACGTTTACATCTGCATGCAGGTCACCCAAATAAATAAAAAAGCCTAAAAGATTCCCAAACCCCCAGCTCTGGGTAAGGTGGAAACATAGAAGACTATTCTCTGTCTTGGGTGGAGAACTTAGTACTGTGCTACTGAATAAAAGCCCAACTATGAAAATAAGTCTGCTATTAAACAGAATTGTCTCATTTTGAACAGGAAATTACCCATCAGTGAAACAAAGCACTTAGTATTATGGAAAACAAGATGTCTGACGAGGTTCCCTTATTGACTTACATGCTGGGAAAAAAATGCTGCTCCTGCAGCCCCAGCTCGATGTAGATTCTCCTGTATGTGGCTTCCCAGGGTTGCAAAGCAGAGCTATGGATGCCAGCAACTTCCTGGGAGGAAGAGGGTGAAAGAGGGTGAAGGCAAATTCATTGAAAGGCAAAACAACAGGTGCTATATATTTTACTTAAAAAAAAAAAGGCGGGGGGGGGGGAAGGGAAAAGATAGATTTCAGTAAGAATAATGTATCTTTATTATTGTACTGAGCAGGTACTATACTATAACGTCTGTCTTAATAGTAGAGCAGATATCTATTAGTTATACTATCCATTATTTGTACCTGGGTTTTGTACTTGAGCTTGGCATTGGCTTTAGGTTATGGAGCACTAAATTACCTCTTGTAACAAGAAGGCAGAAAACCAAAGTCAGCAGCACGTTAGAGATCTACATTAGACAGCTTCAGATTAAATAATTTTTAAAATTATCTAAAATATCAAGTAGCCTGGTACAGATATAGAGCAGAAAAGGTCAGAAACAACTTTTGTTTCCACCTACATTTTGTTTCAACACTGAAATAATGAAAACTAAGTTTGCCACGTCTTTACATTGAAGTAACTCATGTTATTGGCAAATACACTACTAACAGCTATATTTTTTAAGAAACTGTACCTTTAATACTAAAGGTCAGATGGTGAAAATTAATTTAGCATTCTCTGTGAGAAAACAGACACACAGCCTTGGGTCTAATCCTCTAAATGCCTATTCTCAGAACAGAAGTAACACAGAACTGTTTCATATTGGGCAATCCAAGTTTTACATACAATTTAAGACCTATTTCTGAGGGCATAGTTCACAGTGCTACAAAGTAGATGCACACAGAAGTTGATGCAACTTTGAATTATGCAAGATGAAGGCATTAAGCAACGCAGACTTTAAGGTGTTTCATTTGGCACAGTTTTCACCCAGAAGCACTGGGGCTAAAACATGGCCTTTCTGTTTAGACCTGTATATCCATAAGCATAAGGAATGAAATCCTGAAGGATGAAATCTTCTCCACCATTTCCTTTTCTGCTTTATTAAAAAGCTGAAACGTAGCACAGCTGAATCTAGACTGCTGGCAACTGTGAGTTACACTCCTTTGTCATAGTTACGCATTACTCTTTGTGACCAGAAGTTTTTGTCTTGCATTATTTCTTTGTCCATAGCAAAATGCCCTCTTTGCTGACTAAAACTACTGTGCATTTTATTGCTAATAACACATCTAAATTCTTATTTTAAATCACAGCCCTATTTTCAGAAAGAGCAATTTTACTTTTCTTCCAGAAAGCCATCTGCTTGCTAATGAGAGTTATTTTCATCAGTAATTTTGAGAAGGAAAATGGTTATTACACTTTAGCACTTTTTAAGTGACAAATAAAGAATACCATTCGGCCCACTATTTAAATATACTACACTTCTCCCAGCGCAGGATCTACAGGCCAGATGCATCATTGTAATTACAAACGTAACGAGTCTCGGTGCAGTTGGGGCCCAGAGTGAAGTGGCACCACCTCAGATAAAAAAACTTTCAACAAGAAATTTCATACATAAGATTGTTGCAACTTATAAATCCCTGCATTATCAAAAACTACCTTTTAACACCAGCAAATCCAAAAAGGATTTTGATGACGCTATGTAGTTACGGATTTTTTTTTCTAAATGTGTTTTTAAATTTTATCAAAGCCTAATCAATAGACAATGCTGTGAGACAGTAATTTTTCTGCCTCCCTTTCATCAAAGCTATTCCTGACAGAGAGTGTAATGACAGCCTAACAATCAACACACTCACAATCATCTTGACATTGGCCTGAATTATCCTGTGTAAGGTGGATTTCCCATTTCCCAAAATACTATATTTTCCTGATCTTTTCCAGTCTTTTGCTGACTATTGAGCAGCAGTAGCATGACAAGACAGCAAGAGACAAATGACTGTTAATGGGAAGATAAAAACTGAGAAATGAAGGGATAAGAATTAGGACATCAGTGAAAAGGATGAGACCTATGACAGAGGTAAGGGTTAGGATTTCTGTTTAGAATGATGACAGAGGAGAAATGAAAGAACACAGTTTTCACAGTAGTTTTAGTAATTCTGTCAGCAGAATTAAAAAAAAAAAAAAAAACAAGAAAAGTGGGAAAATAATGAATGAAGCAGTAATGAGGATTAGGGAGGATTAGGGCTAAACAGAAAACTTGTGCGAAAGCACAGAGCTGGAATGAAAGAGATACCTGAAGTACAGAATGCCCTGAAAGAGTTTCAGTGACATAGATATGAAACAAGTAATAAAATTAAGTTGTGAAAGAGAATGCAAATTGAATGGGCAAATGCATATGGAAATAGGAACAAAAACATAATGGAAATAAGTTCAAATCAGTACACATCAAACTAAATAAAGAGCTTTAAGGAAAATGAAAAAAACAACAAAAAACTACACTAGGCTTGTGTCGCGGTTTAAACCCAGTCAGGTAACTCGTTCACTCACTTCCCCCCTTCTTTCCCTCCCCCTACTCCCGGAGGGACGAAGAGGAGAATCGAAAAGAATGCAACTCCCACGGGCTGAGATAAGAACAGTTTAGTAACTAAGGTATAACACAAATCACTGCTGCTACCACCAATGATAATAATGATAAAGGAAATAACAAGGGAAGAGAATACATCATCTCACCACCAGCCGACTGATAACTCGCCCCCCCCCAGCCCGACCAAGCTCTGACCCATACCTCCTCCAACCCTGCAGTCCCCCAGCCCTTCCGGGTAACTCCCAGTTACATCCTGGGCATGACGTGCTGTGGTATGGAATATCTCTTTGGTCAGTTTGGGTCAGGTGTCCTGTCTCTGCCTCCTCCTGGCTTCCCCTCCTCCCTGGCAGAGCATGAGGCTCACAAAGTCCTTGGCCAAACCAAAACATCGCTTGTTATCAGCTCTGTTCCCGAGCTGAAAGTCAAACCACTGCACCGCACCAGCTACCAAGAAGGAGAAAAATGACTGCTACTGCTGAACCCAGGACAGCTTGGCAGAAAGCACAATCCCATGAAAGAGAAACTCTGCCAAGTCTTTCCATCTCTTCTCGCACACATGGACCTTTTTTTGGTATAATTCATAGCTCAGCTGTGAAAATAAAATTGCTCTTGGTTAAAAACTTGAAAACAAAGTCTTGGTCAAAGTATGAATTACTTTTATAGGTTTTTCAAAAGACCAATCTTTTTGTTTTCTTGTCTTGTGAGTATATATCCCATTAGATCTACTTCTCTGTAAGACATGCGATTTTAGCAAGCAATTAATCCACAAATGAGCTGTTTCTGAGTGTTAAGTATTGGGCATCATCCTTCAAAGGCTCTATCCTGGCCTTGTATTACACCTACATGTTTCCAAAGACCTTAAAAGAGGCTCTTTTTGGCAGCAATCATTGAACTGAATTCCCCATGAATCACTTGTGGAAAATCATGCACAAGATAATCAGCCACAGAAAAAAAAAAAAGTCACATTTCTAATGACGATGTCACTGAGACACACAATGACCTTTAAATCCTTCAGTACTGACCTTCTTGTTGCAGAATTTATTCCAAAAGAAAATATGCAGCAGAGAACTACAGAAATGATACTTATTTGAACATGGACCTCTTGCCAGGGATGCTAAGTTTCTGTGCAACAACATGACTCCCTGTATAGTTCTCATCTTTCAGACAGACTGGAGATTGCATGATTTTGATACCACACACCCTCCTCCAAATCTGTAAACAAACACTTTGAAAACTTTGCCCCATGTGGAAAGCAAAATGAAATCTTATGCTGCATTTTATGCACTCAGATGGTCACAAACTCTAGCACTTCAGACACTTCCCCTTGTACTCAGGAAAGATCTTTCCATATTATGTGCTCAAACATTTAAAATACAAAGGAATCTTTCTTCCTTAAACTGTACATTTGCAAGGGATGTGTCACTGCTAGTAAACCATAAATGACCTACCCTTACAAACACTTACTGGCCTATGATAAAAGTTAATGTAACTATATTGGCAAATTGTAAATAATTGTTCAAATTTCTGCACATACAACACACTACAAAATCTATTGCAAAATCTCCAACTACCTTTCAAGACAACCATGTTTGGATGAAACAGGACTGGGTGTACACACTATGTCAAGGTCAATGTCAAACAGACTGGAAACTAGAGTGAAAATGAATAGATTTTATATATATATATATATATATATATATATATACACACACATATATAAAGAGTTACTGAATGCTTCTAGTCTTTAAAGTTATTAAACTGCAGCCTCCTCCAAAACAAAAGCCAAGCCCACTGTTTCTAACCCTAAATGGATACCATAGCAGTGCCTGACAAGTCAGCAGGAAGGAGACTTGCTATGCTACCAGCTGGACAGACTTCATAGCAGTCTTCCAGTATCTGAAGAGGGCCTATAGGGGTGCTGGAGAGGGACTCTTCATTAGGCACTGTAGTGATAGGACAAGGGGTAATGGGTTAAAACTTAAACAGGGGAAGTTTAGATTGGATATAAGAAGGAAATTCTTTCCTGTTATGGTGGTGAGGCACTGGAATGGGTTGCCCAGGGAGGTTGTGAATGCTCCATCCCTGGAAGTGTTCAAGACCAGGTTGGACGAAGCCTTGGGTGACATGGTTTAGTGTGAAGTGTCCCTGCCCATGGCAGGGGGGTTGGAACTAGATGATCTAAAGGTCCTTTCCAACCCTAGCTATTCTATGATTCTATGACTTACACCTTGCCACCTTGCTCTTGCAAAATCCTCATGTTCACTACAGTGCATCAGTTCCTGCAGCGTTACCTGGCTGACAGGTATAACATAGATACCTGTTCCATATAGCACGGCATTCCTCAAGCACTTTGTTATTTAACCTTTCAAACATTCCCCCTTGTAGATCTGATCTTCCTGTCCTAATCAAGTTTTCATAGTTATCATGGACACATAGAGCCACTCTTTATGGTAAAAAAAAAAAAACAAAACAACTATTAAAAAAAATTAAAAGCAGGTATGAGCGTAGTCATTCCATACTTCAGACAGCAGAATGTAATGTAGCGCTAAGCAAAAGCCATGTAACCTCCTTCTGGTGGGACTCATCAGCTCACGTTGAGCACTACACCAGTACTGAGTGTTATGACAGCACATTTGCTTGGCTTCCATTCATTTCAGGTTTATGTCTATACATGGGCTGTATAGACACAGACCATATAATACTGGGAACAGAGACAGTCCTGGGGCAGGTCGACTGTGGCCAGCTGCCAGACACCCACCCAGCTGCCCACTCACTTCCCCCTTTAACAGGATCTGGAGGAAAGTAAGATGGCAACTCTCTTAGTTTAAGGTAAAGCCAAGGAGCACTCACCAGTTACTGTCACAGGCAAAACACACTTGAGTTTGGGAAGACTGATTTAGTTCACACCTATACTATAGTCCTTTCAGGACTGCTCCAGTATTCCTCTCCAAAGGCCCTAGTTTCTTCATGAAATATCCACTTGCTCCTCCATGGTCTCCCCACAGGCTGCAGGGCAATCTGCTTCGCCACCCACTGCACCTCCTTGGGCCTGGGTGCTCACAAGGCTTTTTGTTTCCTCACTCCTTTTGCCCTTTCTTTAACACATTGTCCCAGAGCTGCCGCCAGTGTTGCTGACAGACCCAGCCATTGTGGAACTGGCTGCATCCGGCACAGGGCAGCTCTGCAGAGACCCCCACAGCTCTGGCAGCCAACACCCAGTCACACACACCTGGTAGAAATCCAGACCATAGTAAGCTCCACAGTAGAGCCACACACATATATTTAATCACACAAAGTATTCAAAGTCACTCACGCAAAATGAACTAGTTTTATTTAGAGAAGGCTAATGCACGTATTCCAGTAATTTGACAATGTGCTCATGTCTCAGAAGTAGTATTAGAGCCCATTGGGAAATTATAAAAAGGAATTGTCTCTAAATGTTCTCTAGGGCCACAATACCATTGCTTATAAGTTGGCTGTGACAGAAAGTCAGTGCAAAAACATAAAGGTTATTCCCTGGCTCAAGACGAGTACTACCCCTTGCACTCAACAACAGGGCAGTCTAGAGGGACAAGGAGCAGAATTAGTGGTGAGAAATGCAGGAACATCTCAAAGTACAAACCTCTTCAGGAAGACAACTGGGCCTCATCACCACCAGTCCCAAACACCACAGTGGAACAATCTGAACTCGTCCAGACTGTCCGCAATGCAGGATTTGTCTCAACAGGGTACTTCTCTACAACCTTAGACGGTATGAGCACCATTGACATTCATCCTTTCCAGACTGTTTGCTCTAATATTCTGTTAACTACCAGAACATCAGCAATCCCATCTCACCAGCAAAATGACACTTCCTAGAGGGGCTGAGGATGGCAGATTTCTTAAACGACAAGAGAAAGCAGAGGTCAGAAGTTGGAGCCCAGGTAGCAGCCATGCAGACGTTTACCACTGGGAAAGGGAGCAGACAATGTCAAACTATCTAATAGCATCAAGCACAACAAACCTGAGAGGCTATGTGCCAGAAAGTGGGATGGCAAAAACACCACCCATAACAAATACATCTTTATACATCTCTTCTTGACGAGTGTCAAGTACAGTAACTTTGCCAGGGTGAACTGCCAGGAGACCCTCACTGGGAAGTGTGTTTTCTTCTAGTCTGTAAAAACAGTATCAGGAAAGCTAATCCTATTTCAAAACACTTATCTTATTCTGTCAGAAGCACTTGTTTTCACCAGCTAACATAAAAGCATAGGAATATTGTATTGCTACATTAATCATTTAATTTTATGTAAACTAGCAGCAGTTTCATAAAATTTGTTGACATTTGTCATTTTGTTGCAATTCATTTCCTGCAAGAGCTTTAGAGTCAAGTTTTATGCTACTTGTATGAAACATTCTGATTCAGAGAGAAAAAAGCAAGTATACATTCACCACTTCAAAGCAGCTTAAATTCATATGACCGGTAACAGCAATTTTATGATCAGACTCCTTGTTCAATACAGACAGTAAAATTATAAAGAGAGAAAACACAAAACCGTATTTTTCCCTCATGTCCAGTATTTTCTTCATTTACTTTCAGTAGTCTCATGGCAGTTCAGCTTCAATGCATGGAAGTTATATATTGATCTGGGATTTTCCAAAGCTACTCAAGAGTGGTTTGTGAACCTGGTCTCTGTTGAATTTCAATGAATCTACTTATAAAAGAATTAGGAGCTCTAGGAAATTTTATCTTCATCGTTCATACCAAGGAGCAACACGGCATCCAATTATCTTATACTTTGCTGGCTGAAGAGGTACTATTGAGGTACTCAGTTAACAATTTTTAAACTTGTGAAACTAGTCTCACATTATTAGCATCCAGAGAATGAAAGAAGCTATTTTAGCAAACAAAGACTCAAGCTTTTAAAAAGGTATTTCTGGCTGCTGCCTTTCTTTTGCTCCTCCAACTTCAGTTTAATCATGATTATAGAAGATGATATTCCCCCAAAATCCCAGAGAAGGATTAATATCAGAGATAATTTCAACATGTTATGATAAGGCTAACTCTACTCAAACTTCTAGAGACAGGGACATTTCTAATTTGATGATTTGTTAACAGAAACTGGGGTTCTTTCAATTCAGGACCAGTTAGCTACAAATAAATTGTGTGTGTGGCATGTATGCAGACAGTCATTTGGATACCATTTAAGAATGAGCATATACAAGAGCAACAGTGTCAGGATTACAGAGAAAATGCAGTTGCAGACAATGTGTGAGACAAAGTTGCAGCCTAGCAGTACACAGGGAATAGTTTTCAGAATTTCTATTCTAACAAATGTGTCTGGTACTTTCACAACTTGGTAGTAGATATCATTTTCTACTGTGTTTTGTTTTGTTTTTTTTTTTTTTTCATCTTATAAGATATTCATGATATTCAAACAATAGTTAGAGTCATAGATGGTTTTAATATACAACTGGGCTGGAGCAAAGCACTGCTGCCTGCAGCATGCCACATAACAATATGAAAAGTGCCCAGGGTATACTCGTGTCAGACTTCAAGTCTCTGTTCATGACACAAGCATCAGAGGGTGTTATTAGCACCTTCCTCTCCAATCACATGACTTATGCAGAGATTACTGCATTACTCAGAGGTACAACTGTTGAATGTAACACATACCGGTATCCCAAAAATGACAGTGCTGTAAACTGGATCTTTGAGATACAGTTAGTGAACCTATAAAAGTTGCTGAGATAGGCAAATGCTTACAAATTCAGACCTATAAAATGGCAAGAATGGAAAAAAAAGAAAAAAAAAAAACCCACACAGATACAAAATAATAAGAAAAACAGTATTAAACAAGTGATTCGAACTACCAACTGCCTAAAGCAGGAAATGGTGATACAAAAGGCTGTCACTACTTTCATGGGTTTGTTTTGAGTTTTGTTGTTTGCTTTTTGTGGGGTTTTTTTGTTTGTTTGTTTTGGGGATTTTTTGTGGTTTTTTTTGTTTGGTTGGTTTTGTTTTTTTAAACTCTATGTATTTTAACTATATATTTTGCTTTTGTAATTGTCCTATTAAAATAGTCTGGCACATGAGTCTACATTCCACAATTTTATTTTTTTAACACATTAAGGAAGTCCTCTAAGCATTTGCATCAACCTCCAGACCGAAAGCTATCTGTAGAAGTCAAACATGTCTGACGAGATTCTCGGGCATCTGACAGAGTTCTATTGATTTCCAGTGTGCTTGCTGATTTAGCCTACTAAAGACCCTAGCATCATCCAATTAGGTTTAGTAAATTGATTTTCAAATCCTGACTATTTGCAAATAAACTTACGAACAACCTAGAGACCTACCACCCAAGAAAGGTAGAAATTACTTGGTCAAAAGCTTTATTAATTTTTTTTTTTCCAAATCAATTTTCTCAGTAACAAATTACAAACAGAACAGCAACCAAATTTGTTCCCTAAATTATGAATTACAAGTTACAGAACCAGGTCTCGATAAAAAGCAGCAGCTTCACTGAGAGCACAAAGAATTACAGCTGCTAAAAAACAGAGGAGAACACAAGTACAGGTGCTGCAGGAATTAACTTCTGGTTTTACAGTTATTTTTAAGACCATTTAGAGAAACAGAAGTAGAAGAGGAACAAACACAGGAATTGACAGGACACCTTCACACTTGCTGAAAGCCCATGGAAGCTGGGTCTGCATAAAGCCCTGCCCCAAGGCAGAGCCTGAATTAAATAATAATAAGGAACACTACCTTTTTCCCCTTTCTGTCCAGTCCTAGAGCTCTTTACTAATGCTGCTGAACAGACTAGATTGTACGATTTCAAGTGGATTCCTGAGGAAATGGAGCCAATACAGCTGTACCAAATGTTTTTGGCCAGCCTAACAACTTTGAGGCTCTATTGCAAAACCTGGTTAAAATGCCACATGGAGGCAGGTCATAAAGATATTTAGTGCCTAGAAGGTTTCTGCAAATAGGTGGTTGAATAATGAGACTAAAAAACTTCTCATATTCTTACCATGAGAAAAGCTGCAGCATGAAATTTTCTCTCCTTTTATGCACCTTGAAATCCCCACAGGATAGAAGTAAAGAACTTCCACTTGAAGAAAAACCTTTGATCAATGCTTGCACATTATTAGAACCCAGAAAGTCCCATTACTAGGCACAAATCCACAGAAAATCAATCAAATTCCATTTGTTTATGGCTATAGAAACAACTAGCAATATCTGTCAGGCTACACCAAATAATTCACTGTACGTAAGTCAGCAAAGAGCTGACAAATAGAGGCTGCATTCATTTATAAACAGACATGACTCAGTGCACTAAAACTGGAAGGTACAGCACCCCTGACATTAACACCAGAGCCTTCAAATATTTCATATTTTTAATGTAATTTATAAATCCTTACTGAAAATATGATACAAAATATGAGCAGGAAAATTCAGGAACATATTCATCTCTTAATGAGAAACAACTTACCTGATGAAGCTAGAGTACATACACACATTTTAGAAATACTACATTTGTCAGCAAATTATGCTGTCTTAACAAATGAAGAAGAACCATCAAGACAAAAACATAATTGTAATAAAAGTGTAAACAAATATGTAAGAAAGCTTTGCCCAGCATTCTAGTGCTGTTGCTTGGTTCTCATGCAGAGTCCTGGGCTGAGTTGAACTCGAAGGGTGACACAGGGCACCAGACCCGACATGATTATCATCTCAGCCCATACAGTCGAGTGTTGCCCAGGCACCTCATTAACCTGCAGTTTCTCAGCAAAGGGCTATGTAAGCTGTACATGCATCTTCCTGCTCTACAACCAGAAAGGCAATGATGCTAACTCCTACCTTTGACTTAGGACAGCCTAAGTAACACACCCTACAGAAACTGTTAGCATTTACAGAAGCAAAGGTGTTTCCAAGAGGACCAGGCTGGCTGATGTCAGGAAGAGAACAGGCTTACTTTCCCACTCCATCTCCCTTTCTTCAAGCCATCAGTAAACTTCAAAGGTTGTATTTCAATAAGCTCTGGCTTTCAATGGCATTATTGAACACAGATCATATGGTCCAGTCCAATAAACATGGAAAGTTCTTGAGAGGAAAGTATCTAGCCACCCACTGGATTTGGAACTACATGCTAAATATCAGGAGGCAAATTAAAAACTGCATGTGTGACTGGTTTTGTGTCCCTATCACAATATTCGTTAGTTAGCAGAAAAACTCTTCACTGCAGGTACCATGTTTGAATACTGTATTAGAGAAGACAGTAATCAATCATCAGTGCAGTAATAAAACCTTAACTGAACCTACTGCTTCCAGCACAAGTATGCATTTTTTTTAGAATTCAAAGATTCAAAGGTGTATAATCACAGCACCCTCACCACAGCCCTGGAGGCAATTTTCCTGTCTGTTTCAGAGAACAAACAGTGGAGAAGGAAGCTTGCAATCATCAGTCCAATGTCTGTCCAGGCAACAATGGTTTCCAGATACCTCAAATTTCTTTCCCTCATTTTAAAGATTATACTCCAAAATACTGCCTGATGTTTGATATTTTCTTTTCTTTTCTTTTCGTAGTAAACCACATTTCTAGCCTTCCTGAGATTCAGTGTTGCTTTGATACAAAATGCATGGTTCTTCTCTTACATTAAGTGATTATCCTGGGTGATAAAAATCAGGAAATTCCTTCATTTTTCTCAGAATGCAGGAAACAAGGGAACATCAAGATTTAATATCACCTCATCAGTAGTCTACAAGGCTGATAAAAAAAGTCTGTAAGGTTGCTACTACAGTCTTCAGAAGCTCTTATCCACATCAAAAAAAAACAAGGTCTTTTACCATAATTAAGTATGTTTGATTAAAGCTTTCTCTCATTTTCCTTTCTCTGCTTCTTTTCCCCCTCATAGTTTTTTTTCCATCTTCATTCATTCCTCCCTTTGATGTTTGCATGCTTTTCATACTTTCATTGAAAGCATCTTGCACTGATCATTTCCACCCCACCTCTGCCTAAATATATTTAGAGGAACACATTTTCCCATGTCTGACTTTGCCTCTGCCCTCTACAGCTCAGTAAGAGCATAGGGAACATATGCTCTGGCGAGAGTGCTCATTACACAGCAGCAGACGAACAAAACACCTTCCATGCCTCCCATTTCTATTGCCTGCAGCAGACGAACAAAACACCTTCCATGCCTCCCATTTCTATTGTCTCTCACCTACACAGTGAATGTAACCTGTTCATCTTGATATGTGGATTTATTCAGGATTTATTAAAAAAAAATAATAATTTGAATCTGTCCTTTCATTTGTGTAGTTAGTGCAACTGTAAAGGTTACTGTTGAAAGGAAGATAAAATGAGAGTGGCTCCTTCTTACTTACGTATGTCTAAAGACTCATCTGAATCATCAGGACAATCAGGCTCTCCATTACACAGCCAGTGCTGGGAGACACAACTCATGCAATCACAACACAGAAACCCTCCTATGTCACATAACTGATTTTCTGCTGAAAATCAGAATTGTCTAGATTAAGTGATTAAGAATGAAGGAAAATAAAAGTGGCACAATGAAAAGTGGAAATAAAATTATTCTGAAATCATAGAAGAAAGCAAAAAATTGAAACTATGTGAAGTAATAATTTAATGGTATCTAATGCTGTGAGGCTGCAGAGCTGCAGTGCATCAGTGGGAGCATCCCATAACTGCTCCAACCAGACACGAACTGAATTAGCATAAACTACCTTATGAAACAGATCTTTAAACAATTCTATTTCTTTCTAACTATTTCACTATGAAGTAAATTTGTTCACTAGATAGAAATCAAAAAGCTTTAATTTCATATTATCAGCAGGGAGTTACCCATTCTCCTCTCCTGCCTCAGAAAATAATTTCAAATTGTTGTTTCCAGTGATCAGATCTTTAAGGACGTGTTTTTATAAGCAGTCAGGAGTATGTTAAAACAAACAAATTTTTTACTGTTTCTTTGGGTA
The DNA here is from genome assembly GCF_034315485.1 of Pezoporus occidentalis. Taxonomy (NCBI): domain Eukaryota; kingdom Metazoa; phylum Chordata; class Aves; order Psittaciformes; family Psittacidae; genus Pezoporus; species Pezoporus occidentalis. The sequence goes on from NW_026915877.1 coordinate 318,710, forward strand.
TATATTTTAATGACCAAATCCTACCACATTTTTATACAAAAACTATTTTATATTTCATGTCACAAATGTGCAAACAAAGGATTTAGTTATTTAAGGTCAACACTAAGGCACCTTGAAAACAAAGGCCTGAAAAAGACGAGAATTTTGGAAGCCTGGCACACCCAAACTATCTGCTGGATTCAACCACCAAAGTCCGATGTCCTTGAGATCTAGAATTAATTAACTCAAGACTATTCCATCATTAATTAATGTAAAATGATTCTAACATTAACTAAACCTCACAGAGCCTCTGTGCAATATATTACATTCATTTTACCAATATATAAATTACAGCAGTGCTTTCCACAAGGTTATATTGCAGATCACTGAGAAAAGGTTCCTTTATTATTCTTACACCAGGAAAAGGGAGAAATTACTTCACTGGAGCCAATGTTGTTACAAAGATATACAACTGGGTGTAAGTAAGGAGAAAATTAACCCAAACTCCACTTGTAGATCTGTCCCTCGGTTTAGGTCACTCCAAAAGGCCATGAATGCTGTTACTTAGCACCATGTAAGTCAGTGCTGCTGAACAGAGCTGTGCTCTGGAAAGCCCTTCCTTTCTGCAACTTGTGCTTAAGTGCTTTGACTTTTCAAGAAGTGTTACAATACTCATTTCTTAGTCTGATACATCAACCAGCAACCAGCACGGTAATAAAAAACCTCATGACTTAACTGGCCTTCTGAACAAAATACCTATTTTGCAGACACTACACATACAATCTGTCACCTAATCACTGTATGACATGTTTCTAAACACACGTGTAAACCTGATGCAACTTCAAAGGAAAACCCTTATGGCACAGTTTTAATGATACATTTAAATATCATCACTCTATGAAATAACGAAGGAAGGACTTTGCTAGAATTAACATATCATTTCATATGTGCAGACCTCATTTTGAAGATCAGTCTCTACAGTTCCAAATGAGTCAAAGTCGCAACTGCTATGTAGATATGTTTCATATTGCTTAACTAGCTATATCAGGACTTCTGATAACTCCATAGGAATCAAAGCATTTTTGTTATACTTTCATTCCTTGCATTTACTGAATAGAAAACATCTCTCAGTCATTTAAATTATGTTCTAAGAATGAATGACTATAAATAAAAGGGTAAGTATGTACATGAAAGTGGTTTTGCTTAAATCATTCAGGGTGATGATTAAAGGTCCTGCTTTAATAGCGCTTCCTGAAAAACCATCTTGGAAGTCAGGAAGTGAGAGGGAGTTTGGCAAGTTTCAGCATTTCAAAGGTATGCAGTAGCATGAGCAAAATCTGTATGACACTGTTTAATATTTGTTTTTATAATATTCTTGAAATCCACAACAGACTTCTGTTTCTCTATGCAAGTCTTGTACAGTGTGACCTGACATTTTCTGTGTATTACACATCTGTTTGTGACAGACCTGGGAACATTAAAACTAGCACAAAACCAGTTATTTATCATGTCCGCTTACTTATACCACTCAAGAACAATTACTTCTCAGAGCAAAAAGTAACTGAAATGGCTAACTTCATGAACTAAGATTCACAAGATCAAATTATTTCAAATTAGATTTTTCTAAATGTTATTTTTTATAGATTTCTGAACTGACAACTAAGTGAGAAAAATGATAACAAATGAACCGCAAAATTGTGAAAACACTAACATCGTAAAGTTTACACAAGTATCTGGTTCTACATGAACCTCCTCAATTTCCTACATGCACAACACCTACAGACTTGTTTTTCCTAACTCCTAACTGACAATAATTGGGTAAAAGAAGAAATCAATGCTGCCATTTATGCCAAAATTAGATTCCAAGTCTAATTATATACCACAGCAAGCAGAGCCCAGTGTTAAGAAAAATCACATTTGAAGCTGATGAAAAATTTCAGTCTAGTTATTCAAGTCTGTAAACAAACCATGCAGTGATGCCAATGAAGTCACTGTGAACTGCTTTTCTGCAGCTTCTCAGTTCGATGTCTATAATAAACCCTACCTGCTAGCCCTGTGGCTGTCACCAAAGAAACCCCAGCAGTAAGGAAGAGAATATGAAATGAAAAGATCCCTGTTCCACAGATTCCTTAACATCGTTCCCTTGGAAATGCCAAATTTAGAGCACAGCGTAAGACAACCAGTACAGCCACACTACTATTAATTTAAAGATCTTTCTCCTCTGCAACATTCCCATATGTTTTTATACTTCTGTCCCTAATAAAATCCCTTTTCACTAATTAGTGTCAACTGCCAGTCAAAACACATACGAACAGTGCTACTGCTAGCCATAATGAACAGGAATCCAGCGGGAACCTCTGAAAAATACCATAAATGTCTGAGTAAACGGCATTCAAACAATGAAGCTATCTGGAACAGGGGAGCATCCTGTCACCATGCTCAAGGGTAATGACAGTCTGACACAAAAATTGGTGGGTTTCTGATGGGAAATAAAATATCCAGCTTTTTCTTTCCCTTTTTCTGGGGGGAGGAACACAGATAGAGGAGTCAGTAAGCACTACTGTAGGTGGTTATCTCCTGCCTATTACTGCAGCAGGTTCTTCTAAATCTGCATATGGTCACATATGTCTACACAAATAAATCTCGCATTTTCTCTTATTTTGTGCGAAGATTACAAAAATAGCCTAACTAACTAGACATAAGTTCTAAACATCTATTTTATATATAGCTCAGTTCTGAGTCTATGTGCTTGGGGAAAAAAGGCTTGTTTTCCACTTCTTTTTTTTCTCAGTAATAATTTAGCTATTTCCATAAAATAAAATTCTTGGTTTGTTTTTTACGCAACAATTCAGGAATTATGAAGATCTAATTTTTTTATATTCTGTCTTGAGAAAACTCTAGCAGAATGGGGGAAGAAAAGAACTAAGCCATTAACTTATAAAACATCTTGAAAAACTTAACTTGTTTAGAGTAAAGCAGCTTAATATTAGTTAGGGGGTTTATGAGCTTTCAAAGTGCTTTTTCAAACTGTTTTCTTTTGCATATCTATAGAATTACCTTTATTTTCAGCTGCCATTTTTACAACATGAACTAGGCCTGTTAATCATAAATATGCACTATTTAGTGAGAGCTTTTTTTTTTTTTAACAGCACTTCCTAAAAAATGGCTATCTAAGATCCCGTTATTAGTGAAGAAAACAATTATTTGGTGACACCTCCCCACACATTGTTTCCTTGTGTATTATATGAGCTGCACAGGCAGGCTCCCAGTGGATGAGAAAATTCACATTTTTAACATACAAATTCTTGGAGGTACAGAGCAGATGGTACGAAACCATCTCTCTTTGGGTAAATGAAAGATCTGCTTCCCTAAGGACAGTACCCCTATCCTATGCTGCAAACACCTGGCAATGCTTCTTAGAAGGAAAGGTTGTTTTTTTTTATAAAAAGCCAGTCCCTTTGCTTTAAATAAAATGTTTCTAGAGCCCAAAATTGGGGGGGGGGGGGGGGCATAGGGGTGTGGGTGGTATGTGGAGGCTGGGGGGTGTGTGTTATTAATTACTTTGAAGATGGACATATTTTTAAGAGGACAAAGCTAAAAGTTTCCATTAGCAAAGTAACTACAATCATAATTTGCGTAACTACACTGAAGTTGGAAAAAAAAAATCCATTATACTGTCAACAGACAAGGGGGGAGCAAGGGAGGGAAAAGGCAAACAAACAACCTCCACACATACATTGACCAGTGGCTCTCTACCACAGGAATGCTTCTATTTTTATAAGGAAGCTGCCTTTGTAAATATGCATCCATCTGCTAAATGATGAGGGATAAACTTCACTCCATGATCATATCGACTGGTAGAGGTCAAAATTACCTGGATACTTCTTATTTGAGGGAATGCAATTATGAAAAGCAGGTCAACAGGGCTCCTGGAAAGAACTATATAGGAGATAACATTTATATAATTTTATATAATTGAGTGCTTCTTCATCGAGTGCTTTTTCTATCATGAGAATTTAAATGATTCTCTAATTAATATCTGCCTTTGTCAAAGTATCTGATGAGTACATAAATGCTTTATTTCTAGAATTGTTTCTGCAGACATTAGCACTGTCCCCACTTCCAGAATTCCATTGCTTGTGCACTCTGCAGATCTCCCAGGCTTCTGCTATGGTCTAGGTGACCCCACCACTCTGCTTGGATGGTAGTTGCTTGGTGTGTTGCCTTCTGAGCACTTCAATCTCCATCTGCTAAGAGCACCTGAGAACCAAAAAAAACAACCTCCCATATGGCAACACTCTTCAAAATGAAGAAAACACAGCCTAATAAAGTCTTGATCCATTATAGCAGGGAGCCTGCTTATTAAGCTTTCACTAAATATTTTTAAAAACCACGTGAACAAACTAATCCAAAACCTACATTCACACAAAAGGTTTAAAATGGTATGATATAGCACTATATGAATGAATGTTTAGGGATAACAGATCACCCTAACCATTTTTAAAAGCTTTTAAAAAAATAGCTTAACTTGATGAAAGAACATTTCATGGACTTAATTTCACTCAAAAAATGAAAGACACTTTAACCATCGTTCAAACAAAACTTTGGCACACATAGAATAGGGGGATATGCATGTATATATGCTTTCCATTTCCATTTAGGAATAGTGAGATCAAGGAAAGAACCATGAAAACCATCAATAAAAAAGGTAAACTCATACAAGTGCTCAGCTGGTTTGTCCCCAGCTGCATAACCAGACAAAGCTACCAAAAAGCAAGGGCTATTGCCTGCCAAAATACTTTTTTTTTTTTTTTTTTCAGAATCAAAAGAGCAGAAAAACTAAGAGCAATTGGAAAGGTCAAGAAGAGTGGTCAGAAAACTGTAAACCTGCTGTACATTTTCATTCAGATCCACTGTATCAGTGACTGTATCACATGTCCGCATGACCAGGAACTTCTACCACTGATAACAAACCCATTCTTCCATATTTCAGGGATATTACCTTGCACTTTTAAGTTCTTAATTAGTTTTGCTTTGATTCTAATTAAGCTATCTTCATTACAAGTGTGTAAGAATTCACAATGTTTTCTCCCCCCTCTCAAAAGTATGTTTTCCATTTGGGATATTCTTTGATCTCTCACTAAAACATGGAAGAGTTTGTAGATTAATTTCTGGAAAATTTACTCAAAAGTTGAACAGTATATTCAGGTAGTAATTTATGCTAGAATTCATCATATGCTAAAACCTAAATTACTGTAACTGAAAGGGAGATGGTAAGAAAGAGCATGCATAGCACCTTACATTTATGATCTTTCAGACTTTGATGTAATACTTTTCCAACCTCTTATACCTTTGGAGTTAAATGTCCATTTTCAGAGCTCAGCAGTCAGTAAAGCAGTTAAGTTTTGGCTGCACTAAACTTCAGACAAAAAACTTGGAATGAGTCATGTGAAACAGTAAACACAGTTTTACATTCAGAGAATTAAGAAAGTTATCATATATTTATGGTTTCTGGTTGCTCAGGTCAGTAAAATGTTGTGTTCAAAGTCAGAAAGTAAAGTTTTATTCACAGGATCCAAAAATCTCCCTTATGATCTACCAGACTCTGATTTGTGTTTTCGTAGCGCAAAGGGGCTTTAACCAGCTCTGGGTAAGTTCATACATACAAAGCATTCCTAAATAGGAATATATATGTTTTATGTGGATTTTTTCAGTTCCTAACATATTAGTTATCACTTACTATTTACTAACCAACTAACTGCTTCATCCATATGCAAAGAACATGCACAGGTACCAGTCATTAAATGCACCACATGTCAGTCTATGCCATGTACTTTCCAATGTCTCATGCAAGCTTTTCTCAGTCTGCCCATCTTCCACACAGCAAGGTCACAGATGTCTTATATAAGGTGCGGTCAGTCTTTTGGTTGACATCAGACATCCCAGTTCTCAGCCCATAAACTAGTCCATACATATAAATGCTCAAATTTCTTAATTACATCACACAGCTGCAATAATTCTTCATATTTGAGACTTGCTCAGTTCTACTATAAGTTATGGACCAGGCTGAGCAAATATTGTTAAGAGACAGAATCACAGAACCATAGATAGGGCTGGAAAGGACCTTTACATCATCTAGTCCCAACCACCCTGCCATAGGCAGGGACACCTCACACTAAACCGTGTCCCCCAAGACTTTGTCCGACCTGGACTTGAACACTGACAGGGATGGAGCATTCACAGCTTCCTTGGGCAACCTATTCCAGTGCCTCATCACCATAACAGGAAAGAACTTCTTCCTTATATCCAATCTAAGCATTCCCTGTTTAAGTTTTAACCCATTACCCCTTGTCCTATCACTACAGTCCCTAATGAAGAGCCCCTCCCCAGCATCCTTATAAGCCACCCTTCAGATACCGGAAGGCTGCTATGAGGTCTCTACTCAGCCTTCTCTTCTCCAGGCTGAACAGCCCCCAACTTTCTCAGCCTATCTTCATACGAAAGGTGCTCCAGTCCCCTGATCATCCTCGTGGCCCTTCTCTGGACTTGTTCCAACAGTTCCATGTCCTTTTTATGTTGAGGACACCAGAACTGCACACAATACTCCAGGTGAGGTCTCACAAGAGTAGAGTAAAGGGGCAGGATCACCTCCTTCAACCTGCTGGTCACGCTCCTCTTGATGCAGCCCAGGATACGCTCAGTTTTCTGGGCTGCAAGCGCACACAAAAGCCGGCTCATGTTAAATTTCTCATCAAGCAACACGCCCAAGTCCATCTCTGCAGGGCTGCTCTGAATCTCTTCTCTGCCCAACCTGTAGCTGTGGCTGGGATTGCTCAGACCCAGGTGCAGGACCTTGCCCTTGGCATGGTTAAACTTCATGAGGTTGGCATCAGCCCACCCCACAAGCGTGTCAAGGTCCCTCTGGATGGCATTCCTTCCCTCCAGCATATCAACCGAACCACACAGCTTGGTGTCATCGGCAAACTTGCTGAGGGCACACTCAATCCCACTGTCCATGTCAGCGACGAAGATGTTGAACAAGACTGGTCCCAACACCGATCCCTGAGGGATGCCACTCATTACTGGTCTCCAGCTGGACACTGTGCCATTGACCACAACTCTTTGTGTGCGGCCATTCAGCCAGTTCTTTATCCACCGAGTGCTCCATCTATGAAATTGACGTCTCTCCAATTTAGAGACAAGGATGTGGTGCGGGACAGTGTCGAACGCTTTACACAAGTCCAGGTAGATGACATCAACTGCTCTACCCCTGTCCATCAGTTCTGTAGCCCCATCATAGAAGGCCACCAAATTGGTCAGGCAGGATTTCCCCTTAGTGAAGTCATGCTGGCTGTCACCAAGCACCTTGTTGTTTTTCATGTGCCTTAGCATGCCTTCCAGAAGAATCTGCTCCAAGATTTTGCCAGGCACAGAGGTGAGACTGATTGCTCTGTAATTCACTGGATCATCCATTTTCCCCATCTTGAAAATGGGGGTTATATTTCCCTTTTTCCAGTCATCGGGAACTTCACTTGACTGCCATGATTTTTCAGATATGATGGCCAGTGGCTTCGCAACTTCATTTGCCAGCTACTTCGGGACCCACAGACGGATTTCATCAGGTACCATGCACTTGTGCACATTCAGGTTTTTAAGATGATCTCGAACCAGTTCCTCTCCTACAGTGGGCCTAAGGTCCTCATTCCCACAGTCCCTGCATCTGCCTTCCAAGACTTGGGTGGTGTGGTCAGACTGAGGCAAAGAAGTCATTAAGAACCTCAGCCTGCTCCAAATCCAGGGTAGCCAGTTCTCCTGAGAGCTTCCTTAGAGGGCCCACACTGTTCCTAGTCTGTGTTTTATTTGCAATGTAACTATAGAATCCCTTCCTGTTATCTTTCACATCCCTAGCCAAGTTTTATTCTAACTGGGCCATAGCTTTCCTAACCTGGTCCCTAGCTTCCCGGACCACAACCCTTTATTCTTCCCAGGCCACCTGTCCTTGCTTCCACCTTTTATAAGCCTCTTTTTTCCCCTCTAAGTTTCCTCAGCAGCTCCTTATCCATCCAAGGATTTCTCTCGGCCCTCCTGCTGCACTCCCTTCTAGTTGGGATGCAACATTCCTGAGCTTGTAGCAGGTGATCCTTGAATATCAACCAACAGTCTTGGGCCCCCCTGCCCTCTAGGGCTATATCCCATGAAACCTTACTAAGGAGGTTCCTGAAGAGGCCAAAGTCTGCTCTTTTGAAGTCCAGGGCAGTGAGCTTGCTGCACCCTCTTCTCACTGTTCTGAGGATCTCAAACTCAAGCATCTCATGATCGCTGCAACCAAGGCTGCCCTGGAGCGTCACATTTCCAATGAGCCCTTCCCTGTTGGTGAGCATGAGGTCAGTCTTAACACTGTTTCATACAAATCCCGAGTCCTTTTTGTAGGTGATAAGTCTAGGGGTTGTCTTGTTCCCCTCATTTTTGTTCTTCTTTGAACAAAAACCTGTTTCCATTAAGGGGGCTGATCCCGAGTTCCCCCTCTGATGGACTTGAACCAGAGAATGTTATTATTCAGCCTTAGTTTAACATACTTTATGGACAAAGAATTCTAAGAAAGATAATAAGACCCAAATATTCCCAAGAGAATTTTTACCTCAGCAATGGGTCACACAATAACACATATCTCAGCAAACTACAAAATGACATGATAGTGATGTTCTCTAATGACACAAAAAATACTGCAGGATAGCCAGGTGCTTCTTTAATACAATAGAGATATACTAATAAACAACATTACCTGTAACTTGTCATTTGCCAATCCCTACTCCAAGTAGCCCTACACAGAAAGGAACTTGAATTCCCAACAAGCTCATTACGAACCAGTTCCTCACAATTACCTTTTGCCTCCTTGAAAATTTGAGGAAACATGCAAACATGTTCCCCAGGGCAAAGATGTCCTTTCTGAACAGACAAACTTAGACTGAATGTTAATGTCAGGATGGAGGGTCAAAGTGGCCACCACTTATCCCTCTATGTTGGAAGAATGACAAGACCCGTAACAGAGCCAACAATGTGCCCTTTCAGCTGCTGACAGCTAGACAGTGCCAGGCTGAACATGAGTGAAAATACTCTCATTTGAGGAAAGCTCTCAAAGGTTTCCACTGACATAAGTCATCCTTCTCTGCCATGTCACAGAACAATATGTCTTTGAAGAAACTATTTGTATGGAATGTGTAAATCTCTAGACCTCTCTACCTTGGACTGTATTATCATATGTGTTTATAATATAATCATTTAATTTGCTCTGAGGAAAGCTCCTCGGCAGGTGGAAATATGTTGGTTTTTTTTATATATGTTGTTTGTCTTTATAAAGAATTGTGAGGATCTTGGCAGAAACCTTCAAAGGACACCCAAGAGCTCAAATATGAGGACACTACATACTTCCTAGTCTAAGGAAGTCCACTGCACAGTTCCTTGATAAGCAACACAAACTTTCACATGCAAAAAAAAAATCTAGAAGAGATGACTTGCATACTACATATTTTGTACACATACATGCTTGCTGCTTCTTCAGGAAGCTCAATGGAGAAAAGACAAAGGCTTTCAGCTACTCCCAGGATCAAATCTCAAAAAGGTCTAAAAGGCAAACTCCTGAAAAGCAGAGGAAATGAGCAGAAGGATTGGGACTGAGAACAAGTCACCAAGCCGATTTCAAACCCAATTCAATGCAGTGTGCCACCTGCTGTGCTTCCAAGTAGGACTTCAAATGGACCTGGTTTATCTATCTGTGTTAGCAGATATTTCCAAGTTAAAACTGTAACTCTGCTAGCTGTAAAGCTTCCAAATAAAACTGTAATGTTTTCATGGCAAAACTGCTTCTTTTTCTTAAAGCAGGATGGAAATCCAGACTTGAGACAAATTATTTAAATAAATGCCATATACAGTATTTTCTCTTTTGAAAGCTACAAAACATTACATAGCTTATAACAATACCTTTGATAAGTCTTCTGTTGAGCAGCTGTTGTACCATTGTGAATATTCACATACTAACATTTTAGCAAATACTGAAAGATAATTAGTTTAGATAAATTCCATCTATCAAAGGGTAATCAACTATGTCATTGTTTTAATTCAGTAGTGTTATCACAAGTAAAACATAAGCCCATTTCCTTTGAATTTTTCAAACTCATAGAAAACTGCCCAAGCAAGGAAGGAAAAGCACATAATAAACCACTGCAGCATTTTAAGATACTGTGAGCATTGTGGGGATAAAAAAAATCTGCTCTGTTTAGACAAGAGGATCAGAAAACCCAAAGCACTATGGAAGGAACTATGAAGCCCCTGAACTAAACTGAGCCATCTTCTTCACTTTCTTTTTTATTTCCCTGGAGAAGGACACGGAGGCTGTGTTATCATTGGTGACTAATACGTTCCTTTTACCAAAAATTATGTTTTCAATACTGTACCAGAGAGTTTAACCCTGAAACTGTACAGTCTTCCTGAAGCTAAATGGTTTGTTCAAGTAAAAGAGCTCATATTATGTATCACTTGTTAGGAATTCAGTGGGCCTTCCTCCTTTCCCTCCCACCTCTCTGAGTCAGGAACAACCAGAAGTCATCAGCCTTTAGAGAATTTTGGAGAACTTCAAAGTGCACAGAACTAGCAGTGACTTCACGAGGTTACACAGTCTAGCTCCTTCAGAGTAAATCACAGCTTTGTTTCCTAAGTTCTACATTGCACTGTTATTGACAAAGTTCTTAAATCCTGCAGTGAAATTTCTGTCCTTCGTAGCTCATCTATTCCAGTTCTCAGCTACTCTTATGGGGAGAACATTTGCTATAACGAGCAGCTTAGCTGTCATTACAGCAATCAGATAGTATTTACCCAGCTCTGAATTGCTGCTTACAGCTCACACTTCAGCGCAGTATCACGGGGCTATCCATCTTTTCTGCCCACTCTTTGTCGTTCCATTGCCAGTCATTTAATACTAACTGCTCTGCTAACCATGATCAGTGTCAGGGAGATAGTGGCTGAGCTTGATGGATAGCAAGATATCCCACAGCGATTAATGTAATGGGCTGGGGGAGATGTGTGGAAGAACTTCCAACTTGCACACAATCAGAGTACACAAACTGAGTGCATAATGACATGGAAGATGGCAAAGCAGAAGAAGAGAACCAAACTCTTGGAGAAAACCTTATCAGAAGGCAATAAACATTAAGGTATTTTTGCACCTAGAAAGGAAGCCCTGTCCTACCATAATCTCATAGTCAGGAGTGGCAAGCCTGGTGTCACCAAGCATATCTCAGAATGATTCCACTGAAAATAACATAAAATAATGATGAACAGGTTTTGATAGCAGATGGAAACCTACTATATAATTAAATTTTAATGATCAGAGAAGTCTTATATATGAAGGTTTTGGTTTGTATAACAAGCAATTTATATGAAATGAAAGGCCAGAACTGCTACCGTAAGCAACTACATATGCTTAACACATGTTCATTTTATACTGGAATAATTAATCTACAGGGAAATGGGTTTAAAACTGTAAGATATTGTCATGTTTTAACCCCAGCCAGCAACTAAGTACCATGTAGCTCGTTCACTGCCCCCCACCCCGGTGGGATGGGAAGGAGAAAAATCAGAAAAAGGTAAAACCTGCAGATTGAGATAAGAACAGATTAATAACTTGAAATAAAGTATAACATAGTAAGAATGATAAATTAGAACAAAACCCGAGAAACTCAAGCGATGCACAGTACAATTGCTCAACACCCACTGATCAACACCAACCCATCCCTGGCAGCAGCCAGCCAGCTCCCCCCAGTTTATATACCAGGCATGACATGCTGCAGTGTGGAATATCCCTTTGGCTAGTTCAGGTCAGCTGTCCTGGCTGTGCTCCCTTCCCAGTTTCTTGTGCCCCTCCTCACTGGCACAACATGGGAAACTAAGAAGTCCTTGATGAGGGTAACCACTACTTAACAACTGAAACATCGCCATTTCTTTTATTCCCAGACTAAATCAAAAACACAGCACTGCACCAGCTACTAGGAAGAAAGGTAACTATCCCGACTGAATCCAGGACAGATATCCTAATACTAAAGCCAAGGATTAGAAGGATAAAAAAATTAGTAGACAACCAAGCCAAAACTCCTTTCTAAATACATAAACAATTGAAAGGAGAGTCTTCTTAGCAAGATTAAATATTCAATTCAAATTGGATCCTGCATAACTTTAATATCAAAAAAAAGCTCAGAAAAAAGTATTAAAGATGTGTTAGTAACTTTAGGAACTCATAACAAAAAAAAATTTAATCTATTTTTCATATAAATATTTTTAAAATTTACTCCAATCCTACAAATGACTCCGTATCTGTTCAGTCTGAAGAAGAGAAGGCTGTGTGGAGACCTCATAGCAGCCTTCCAGTATCTGAAGAGGGCCTATAGGGATGCTGGAGAGGGACTCTTCATTAGAGACTGTAGTGACAGGACAAGGGGTAACGGGTTAAAACTTAAACAGGGGAAGTTTAAATTGGATATAAGAAGGAAATTCTTTCCTGTTAGGGTGGTGAGGCACTGGAATAGGTTGCCCAGGGAGGTTGTGAATGCTCCATCCCTGGCAGCGTTCAAGGCCAGGTTGGACGAGGCCTTGGGTGATATGGTTTAGTGTGAGGTGTCCCTGCCCACGGCAGGGGGGTTGGAACTAGATGATCTTAAGGTCCTTTCCAACCCTAACGATTCTATGATTCAGGCTTTGCCCTACTGAAGTCACAGCTGTTATTTTAAATAACTTAAATCAACAGTTCTAAGTTAAATTGTAAGAATTAAGTCAATGGCACATGAAAGGGGCACCTAATATAGGCTTAATTGCAATTTAACAGTCAGAAAATTAGTTAAAATTATGATCTTCTGTAGTTCAGGTCTGATTTTTTTTGATAGGATGATCCAAGAGTGATAATTTAAGGATTAATTTAGGAATGTATTCACTAATTAATAATTTTCACTAGACAACAATGCATTGTAATTTTAGCTGCTGCTGTCAGTATGCCCTGAATGTGACTGAGGAGGCAAATATATTATTTAAAGGTAAAAAGATGTAATTTTTAGTAAATCACTACTGGAAAATTTTAAATGATATTTACATGGGCAGCTTGTATTCTAAACCAGCACTGTTACAAGGAAGGATCACATCAAAATAATGGATGTATTTCACATCTGAAGTATGTTTTTTTTCCTTTGGGAAAAACATAAGCAAAATATATGCATATGGCATCATCTAGGAAAGCATGGTGACACTCGGATACCTACAAACAAGTTCTGAACTGTCCCTGCTTGGATTTTTTTATCCCACACAGGACAGCACGAATAGCACAGGGTGAGTTATGTGATCCTTGAGTAATGACAAGAAGGATTAATGAGCACACATGTCTATTTCCTCCATAGAAACAAGAAGGAAACAGTCAATACTTTGACACTAGGGAGGCCTCAAGTATGGATAGAGAATAAAAGCTTTCAATTTTAAAGGAAGCGAAGAATCACCCACTTCTGATGACAACATTCTTGCAGGAAGGAACTCTTGTCTTAGGTTCCATTCTAGGATCATTGTTAGTTCATCACACAAGGAAAACCAAGTACTAACACTCTAAATTATTTAATGTTATAAAAAAGAACAAACCCCCAAACAAACCACCAGAAATACAAACTCAGGCTCTTCTCTGTCCTAACTCCCTTCTTTCCAAAAATCCTTAAGTTACTTTTGAGACTATCCACATGTGGGGAACAATAATTAAAATGCAAATGATGGCTGAGGAGGCAAGAGAGGAAACTGAGAGCTTCCTATTCAGGAAAAATTGGCCAGCTTTAAATAAAAAACAAAAGAAATCATCAGGTAATAAGCTCAGGATAAAACCTAGAGATACCATCACTTTAGCAGGTCAAACTGATGATCAATATTTAACTTTTGTTAGCAATAACCAGACCTCACTTCAGGAAGAAGGGTGTTGAGGATTATTCTGCCAGCTTTGCTAGATGTTGAGAGTAGGCTAAGAAAATCAAGCCTTAGTTTTTACTACACATAAAGAGGATAAAGAGACTCTCTTTGCATTGAGCTATTGTGGCTCTAAATACTTCTTACTGCTTGCCCTTAAGTGATTTCATGCATATCAAAGGTGAGCCATGCCATATAATGTTAAAAGACTTAAAATCTTTTAAACTGTCACTTTTTGACAGTGTTGCCACAGTCATTCCCAGCTACCTCCAGGTGATATGAAAACATATACTTGAAAGATATCTGCTGGGACTTATTAAACAAACACTATGTTCTGTAGGTTAAACAATAATTAGGTATGATGTCACTATAGTAAAAACCACAGTAATTATGCCCTCACTTGTTCTACTAATTTCCTTAGCACTAAAAATGTAAATTCTCACATGGCTTGCATAAAACTTAGAGTTTGCAGTTCAGAAGTCTTCTCTCTTCTGATGGGTAAAAAGTCTTCTGTAAAACTAACAAAACCAGCAGGCTATTCTAAATATATATATATTTATTTTTAATTTAAATGCTTCATGGGACTTTGGATCAGGCCATAAATAAGGTTCTCTCATATCTCTGTGTAGTATGGACCACTAATAGAGTTAAGTGGCATTCATCCTTATACTACCTCCTCCCTTGAGAGTAGAGTAATAGCAGATGCCTACACAGGAAAAAAAAAAAAACAAAACAATATTAGGAAGCATGTATTTTTAGCAACTTTAATTATATTCTAGCAGCAGGAAAGAAAGATACAGAACTGCACAACCAAGCAATTCTCCCCAGAAGACAGACGCAGCTTTGGAGCTCTGCAGCAGAACGATTTCACTTGTGAATGCTTTCAAGTCAGGGTATTACCGAGAATGCCGTTTCTTTGGCGCTGTGCTGGTTACTCTTTGCAGCTGCTCTACAGAATCTCAGTGACTAGGCTAAATCACTGAAACAGACACAATCCTTACGATTCCTCAGAAACAATTCCATGCGCACACGCTCCAGAAAGAGGTTTTTGGCCTGATCTATGATTACACTAACATGGTGATATAAAAAGTATTAATATAAGAGTAATTTGATGTAAAAGCATAAAAGTAATACTTTTAGGGTTTGAGGGGGTATGGGGCATACGTGTGGTGTTTGGGATTGGTTTTGGGTGTGTTTGTTTGTTTAGGTTTTTGGGGTTTTGTTTTGGTTTTGCTTTTGTTGTGTTTTGGTTTTGTTTGTTTTTCTTTCTATGACGCCACATTTTTAAGTTTCCCCTTTTTCACTAAAAGCAGTCCACTCCATTTTAGGACATAGGCAAAAGCAGCTTTGCTTCTAAAAATCTATTGTGATTGAAAAGATGCAGACCTGAATGCCAACCTAGATTATTCATCCTAAACAACTGATATTCCAGACATACAATGGTCAAAATAACACAAGGATATCCAGGTAAACTGAGTTTTGAAATAACTAACTCAGTTGATGAACTCAAGAAACTTCTTTCAGTACACTAACAAAGTGGTTTTTCTGGGCAGTTACCTGAAGGAAAGATACAGGACAAAATATTTAAATCATTACTACTATTGACTGCATGTAATATTTTTTTCACTATTCTCATTACTTTTGCTGTATGCAAGGTATGATATATAAATTTGGATTTCAGTTAAGATGCAAGTGGAAAAAAGAGCTTCACCCCATTCATAAAGATCAGATATTCCTGCTGTAAAGTCTGTACCTCTCACCAAGCAGCACAAAGACCTTCATGATTTGATAGAAGCTCAGCTTAGGAAATACATCATAAAGCTGTATGTTTAGCTTGGTGTTTTAGTGCCTTATTAGCTTAGGGGAAAATAAAGCCTTATCTGTTGACAGTGAAGGGAGGCATTTGTGGAATAAATGAGAGCCCCTGCTTTGCTCTGTACAAGCCCACAATGCTGTCATTCGGACAGAGCCCATTCTCTGCCATCAGTGGCTCCTGCCCAGAGAGTGCTATCTGTTTTTTAAGATATCACAGATTTTAAACCTGTCATAGGAAATTAGTACTGTACCAAGCAATAGAGCATCCAGTGCATGTTCTCTTTTCAGGGAAGGTGTTATCGGCATAGACAAAATCATACCTGCACTAGAGATTTCGTATTGTAGAAATAAATAACTGATGAGAGAAACCCTTGCTCAGGATATCAGCACTTTTTAGAACAGCATTTCAAAGCATGAGATTTACAACCTCTATTAAAATAAGTGTTAATAAAACCCACACACTTAAAGCATATGAATATACACTCCTGTGGTTGTATCTATTACAGTTTTAACCAGGACCAGAAGTAAATATTCCCCAAGCGCACAGCCCACTTACCGCATAACACCCCCAAAGAAGGGGATGCTTGCTGCAGCACATCTTTGCTGTCTCACCCCCTCCCAGGTGCCACGATGTGGCCATTGCAATTTGGGGTTCTCTTCAGAGGAAGTATCCACAGAGATTTCTTACCACTCAGAAAAATGTTTTAAGTGAAATGTAATGGATTAAGTGAAATGTAATGGGGTTGCTCAGCCTGGAGAAGAGAAGGCTCCAGGGAGACCTTAGATCAGCCTTCCACAGTACCTAAAGGGCCAGACAAGAAAGCTGAAGAGGAGCTTTTTACTAGGGTATGGAGTGATAGAACAAGGGAGAATGGCTTTAAACTGAAAGAGGGGAGATTTATGTTAGATAGAAGGAAAAGTTCTTCACTGTGAAGGTAGTGAGGCACTGGCACAGATTGCCCAAAAAACCTGTGGCTGCCCCAACCTGGAAGTGTTCAAGGCCAGGTTGGACAGGGCTTTGAGCAACCTTGTCTAGTAGGAAGTGTGTTCGGACTAGATGATCTCGAAAGGTCCCTTCTAACCCAAACCATTCTATGAATCTGTGAATTTAAAGCCTGAGAATCGATAACCTAGGCAGAAGTCTCTTACACAATGGGACTTAACATTTTAGGGCACCATTAACACATCTTTGCATACTTCAACACTTCAAGACTGAACCTTGATATATTCTTCAATAATCCAGGAGGATTATAATGCTGCCTGTAAATCCTTAGCAAATGAAGTTGGCTCACTCAAGAACACTTTTTGTCTAAAACTCTGCCGGGCACATGTTCCACTATATTCAGTATGATACCCTTTGCACATTACTGCTGGGACCAGTTCAAGTACCAGCTGTTCTAAACCAACTCTTACAAAATATCAAATTAGTATTTATTTTATGCTAACAAAATCATGCATGGTATTAACTGTTTAAATCATAATTTGAAAGCTTGTGTCATAAATATTTGAAATGTTTCATTTCTTAAAAAAATACGTATTTCTTAAAAATAATTGCAGTGTTATTGTGTTATAATCAAAACCCAGCAACTTTAGTTTCAGATACTGTATTTACAGATCAAGCTTGAATAAGGGTTCAGGGAATGGCATATTCAGTTTGTATAATCTAAATATATTTCCCAGGGAAAAAACAATTAATTATCTTTGTTACTGCCACTACTGCTGAGAACAGCTGCAATTCCTGGCTTGCCAAGTTCACGTCACTGAAGGTTATTCCTATTAATATCAATTAAGATCCAAACTGTTTGAGTTTCTTCAATAATGATGCTCAAGTAGATTTAAAGTGCCATTTCACAGAAAGCACACCTGTAGCAAAATGGTGGCACCTATTCTTCTCTATCTAAAAAGACTAAAAACTATAGATATGGGTCACTGAAACACGTTCAAGCACCAGTAATTAAGGCACACTAATTCCTAAGATAGCGCCGAAGACCTGTATGTAACTTCCAGTTAAGAAATGCAGTAAAAACCTTGTTCCTTAATCGAATAACAGATGATACACCATCACTTATGGACTGCAATTAAATCAGCCTGTGAAGTTGTGTCAAAGTGGTATCAAGCACATCGTGTGACTTCACTGAACTTAGAGACTATCAAGACTAGAAGAAACTCCTCCCTTGCCTTTCATCTACCTAAGCTAGGTAGATCAGCAGAGAAATTAATCTTCTCACCCTAAGAGAAGTCTATGCCTTTCCTCACATAGCTTTTGACTTTCTTTCTGATGACTATTTCAAGTTATTCAAACATATTTCTCATTGAGCCATTGGGGGCTTATAAAAAACAATTATCATCTTCCAACAAGTTTCTTTAAACTACAAGCAAACAAGTACAGATACCAGAAGAGTGATACCGACTGAACCAAGCCTAACCAAACTGAGGCTTAGGAATGAACAAATTAATAATTTTTCATCATTTCACTTCTACTTGACTGATAACAATACAGGACACATTTTTCCCCATCCAATCCTCCCCCATAGATCAAGGACACATTTTTAAACAACTTTTTCTTAGATTCATTTTATGCAATTATATTAAAAAAACCAAACCAAACCAAAACAAAAAACCCAATGGTTTCAAAGATAGTTCTAGAGATCGCATTGTCAGACTAATGTAATTTATGATGGATTCAGAGGAAACAGTAAGAATAGTAAAATCCAGCAACATATACAGGATGTTTTGAAAGCTGCTTTCTGCACAAAGAAAATATTTTCTTCTGTTATTTGCTGCCTAGTAATGATCGCTATCATAAATATAAAGAAAGTTTAAGTAACAGCAAGTGTTCAAATCATGGAAGATATAAATACCAAGAAAAATCCAAGAGATTGTAAGGACAATTTGACAAGAAAAATAAAACATGTGTTTCATTTACAAGAGAACCATATTATCACTGGGGACAAAAAAAAAGTATTGCAGACTGAAGGCATGAATATTAAAGAAGACCTAAGGTGATGAATGTACTGAATACACAGGGGAATACTTTTTTTAAACTAATACCACCTGTATAAAGATATTTTTATGGTCTCTTGAGACATGCTTTAAAATCACTGAATATTTGAAAGTATTCTGAAAATCCACTTTTTGAGGAACTGGAAAGAAGATAACATTGTAACACATCGAACAGTTGATCCAAACTTCCATATATTTGAAGGCCAAGGTAGAAATTGGAATAAAAATAGGACAAGAAGCTCTAGTCAACCAATATTTTGTTCAGTGCTTTGCTAAATGAACCAAGGACTTTTTTAAATCAGTATTATTAGAATTTAACAGAGAAGACAGTAAGCCAAATACACGTGGTCATGACTTTTCCAAACCTCCAGCTGGGAACCCTAATGTGCTTTAAGCAGTCACTGGAGGTGGCCAAGAAAGGACGTCAGGTCAGCTGTACTGTGTTAGCCCAAGCAGCTGAAGATGCAAGCCTCTGCTGAAACCCCTGCACACCATTCCCATCATCCCCAGGGACTGAGGCAGAAACATGCAAATTATTTATGTTAGGCTTCACAAAAGAAATAATTTTTTAACCATCTTGGCTTACATTAGCCCATCGGATCCATTTTTCTCTTTCCTGCTGTGTTGATGAAATCCACATCAGAACAGCATTCTACCCCAGCCTGGACCTTGGGCAGCACTTTGCCTGGCCTTTGTTCAATCAAAAATATCGCACTGTGAATCAATTTTAGCTAAAATGGGCACAACACAATGCAGTCTGAAGAGACAGGATGTAGAACCAGGTCCATAGTTCCTTTCTTTTGGCAGACGTGTGACTGGTTTAACCTCTCATGGAGATTTATCTGCCATTCCAAATGAATTTCACCTTCTGCAGAAGAAAAATGTGCATATATGTGAGCACTAGGGAGGAAAAGTACAACCTCTCATGCTTTACAGAGATGGATGACCTAGAAATCCATGTTTCCACAGAACTCCTTCTAATGCCATTGATTTCACCCCAGAAAAATCAGGTCTTTAAGGCTTTTACTGGACACTGGCAAGAGAACCCCTTTGCATCGTTTCACTCTCCTACTGTGCCTGACCTCAGCAAGGACAACAAATATGTTGTTTGGTCCTCACGGTTTTCTACGCTGGCCACAAAACATCAAGGGGCACCATTTCCCTTCTGATTTCTCCCAAGTGACATTATTTAATGATGCCCCCAAAAAGCTGCCAAGAAGAAGGAAAGGTGTCTCATTTGAAGAGGGAAAAGGCCAACAGCACCATGGGACTGCTGTTGATGAAATCATGCTGGAGATAAGACAAGAAAGAGATGAAAATAGAGACAACTAAAAAATTATCAAGAGGAAGGCAAAAGAAAGAGCAGCCTAAGGACTTACTAGTTTGTGTGAAACATGCTTTATAAACTTAGAAACTGAACCTCTGCACATTCAAAATCTGTAGAGAAAGCAGGTGAGTCCAAAGGAACTTGTCAGTGCCACAATAACTCTGCATCAAGTAGACAGAGAAAATAACCTTTGAAACTGAAGTCTATTCATCATTCAAAACCAAATGCAGTATTGCTCCTGTTTAACTCAATGCTGCTTCTAATAAAGTGGTTTAGACTCACTTTATTAGCTTACAAATTCATTTTTATTCTGGCCAGATTCACTGATAAGACACCGCTGTGCTTCCTCATCTTGTCATAAGAACACAGGACCAAGACAGTTTCAAGGCTGATATTTCAGTACATAATAGTTCATTTATCATTCAAAAGCAAGCATTTTATTTAAAAAATATCCCAACTAGCACCCTGTACCAGGTAAAAACTTTCTAAGTTCTTTCAATAACTATTTGGTCCAACGCCACCAATATAAGAGACCACATAATGAAGAATTACTATTTTTTCCCAAACCCTGAAGGTAACTGCTTTAAGCACTGCATGAATTAAAATTCAGCCAAAGCTGAACTTAACACAGATAGTTACTTTACATAACATAGAAGTGACAAATAACAGAAATCTGCAGAACTACATAGATTTTAGGAAAGTCATTTGAGTGCTCTAAAAGTAACTATTTCTTTGAATAAACTCAAATTGTGTTCTTTTTTGCATTACCAGATACAAGCTAGCATTTCCCACTCTGCATTTGCTAGCCTTCTTCAGATAGTTCATGAGAAATCCCATTACCATTTTTCATCAATTTTGGTCAGGCTTTTCCTCCTCTAGTCATGCAGTTATGTCATTAACCCAGAGAGACATGCCTTTCCCGAGTTTTCTTGTGTACTTTCCACAGAAGGACTTAAGAGCACAAAGCTCTAGTTCTCCTTACAGTAATGCTACACTGGTATCACACAACTGTATTTGTATATGGAAAACCAATCCATGTACAACATGGAGTATAATTTCTTCCTTCAGTATTAGTACACCCATGTAAACAATGAAGGATTCCAGCTTGCTGAAATATGATCTGGGGAATAAAGATCACCAAGAGAAGACATTAAGTGAAATTTATTCATTTAGCAGAATGAAAAAAGGCTGAATGGAATATCTTCACCACATAAGATGACATTGGAAGAGACCCAGGAAAAAGGAATGTTTATACAGGTGTCTTTGTGCATGAGTACCTGGATTGACCATGATTAAATGTAAAGGTGGCTTGAAAAGCTAGGTTTTGAGAGACTTTCCCTAATGACCAATAAAGGCATAAGCTAAAATTAAAAAATTTCAATGGAGCTTAAAGTTATGAATGGAATATACATCTGTTATATAAAATATATTCCACCCATTCTTGATCTATAAAGGACAGGCAGTACGACAGATCTTTCCACAGTCTGTTCTTATAAGTATGCTTATGCTTTAATGTGTTTACTCAGAGCTATTATCAGTAGCATTTTTTCAGTGTGTTACAAAAACCAGAAGCTGGCATCAGCCAACTCGCATTTAAAAACAGCAGGCAAAAGGATCGCATAATGTAACTGTGCCATATCCCTTTTAAAATCTCTGTCCTCCACTTAACTGCAATGACCCTAGAGTTAGAAGAATTTTCTGGAACATACAAAGGTGTTTTTCTTTTGACAAGGACAGAATATATTTATTTCCCAGATTAGGTGGAATCCTACAGATGTTGGCATTAAGGGTACTGATGGGAATCATGATCATCTGTCACAAAAACATATAAATCCTTTGGGCTCTATAACAAGTTGATGGCATTCATGTGAAATATTAACTAGGCATAATGCAGACATTGACATTTAACTCTGTATTTCCACTGGATCTTTTTCCCAGCTCATTGCTACTTTCCCCAGTTTTCTCAGACTCTGTATTTTATAGAAATGACCATATGTTTAGATTTGTATTTGATGACATAATTGCAAAACTGTGGAGAGCAAGTAGCTAGAGCTCTGCATGTTATGTGTTGTGACCACAGAGCTGAAGAAACCACCTGCAATGCAGTGAAAGCCGCATGAATAACTAACTTCCAATTCTTAGCAGTCAAATGGGTATTTACATTGTCACCTATAGCAGAAGCATGAAACCATGCACCCTGTAATATAAACTAGGACCCTCTGTTACTTTTACAGAGAAAATAGAGGAAATGGTAAATTTGAACCTAAGTCTCTGGTTTCTGTGGAAAAGAGGAGTTGGCCCTTCCGCTGATCTATCATCATTTACAATACAGCAATATGCTGCGACAAAAACTTCATGAATCTTTTATGAAGTTGTAGGTGGTAGAAAACTGCTTCTTGCTCAAAAGAGCAAAATTAGAGTTACGATCTTTTTCTCGCCAAGAGTTCTTTCACAAACCCAAGAACCCTCTTCTTAACAAGTTTCATGAGAAGTGGGATGCTTTCCACACATGTGCAAGATGTTGACAAACAGGCTTTTTTTCTGATTAAGTCTACTTCACTAAAAAAAATTCCAACAGCAACTTCTGAAACACTCAGAGGGGAACATGCTCAAAGTAGAGCAGCATAAGATGGGCATGGGGAGAAGGGATGTAACAATAATCCCAAGTATCTGTCTTGCTGTCTCATGTATAATTCATTAGATCATCCCTTCAGAAATCTCCAGAAGATAACAAGTCATCAGACACAGGACAGTATTTCACTCTTGAATTACAACACAGCTGAAGTCTTTCTGTTCCTGAGAATCTATGCTGAGGATGTAATATGTCTTTTCAAGGCATTGAGGAAGCCCTGAGCACTTTTGCCCTCTTCAGGTTCAACTCCAGACTATGAAAGCAGAAGGGATTAACTGAAATTGAGACATTAACCGAAACCCTCTTCTGCAGTTTCACATTGCCTCTTACCAACTTCAAGGTTTCATTCACTCACTTGTACAGCAGCACTGTTCATACCTATCCTGTGTTGCACAAGTGCGATCCTTACCTGAAGAAGAATCCCACTGAACAGAACCATTCCACACTAAAATGAAGCACCTCTGTAAATCTGCAGTACTTACTTGGACATAACTCCCGTCTTTTGTCAGCGTAAGATCCATATCACTACCTTGGTACCAAACCCTTTCTATAATGACAAGTCATACGTGTTTGGAAGTCACATAAGAAGTAAACATCACATGGGCAATAAACAAAGCAGAGGTGGCCAGAGAAATAAGTGGAGCATATTTCTTCACAATATACAGTGCTGTGACCAAGGAAATGTTCTCCAGAGTAAGAATAGTGGCACTGGATGGGTCTGCGGACACAGCATACCAGTTTGCCAGCCCTTGGGAAGCCAAGTACCCTCAGTCATCCCAGAGCTGTGCTAGCAATACAGGTTTGCCCACTGGTGTGCCCCATAGGCGGGATCACTCCATGTGGTACTTGGAGCACTCGCAACCTTTTGCTCAAATTGGTTCTCTTTTTCTGGATTTTTAATTTTTAAAACTGTAAATAAGCTTTAAGATTACAACTAAAACCAATGGTAAGCATTTAGCTTTACAAGTGTTTTTAAAAATTTCTTTATAAGCATATTTATACTTTAATGTGTTTACCCAGAGCTATTATCATTAGCATTTAAACTAGGAAATGCCCGATTTTCTTCAAATGCTACAGAAAGCCAAACTTTCAAATCTCACAGGGAACAAAACTTCAGACCTCTGCATTCTTCTATCAGAATATTAAAAGTAATTAAAACTCATCCAATGGAGCTAGTTATCTTTTCAACAGAGGCACAGCCAAGAGTCAAGAAGGGAAGTTCTATTAAAAAACAAACAAACAAACAAAACAGAAAACACCCAACAAAAACCAGACATACAATCAACACAGTCTTGTACTCTCTAGAAAAACATAACTGGTCTAACATGACATAGATGTACATTAGTTCTTGGACAGAAAAAGCAAAGCTTGATTACAGGAGTAGAGAAAGCTACCATGATTATCCTAATTAAAAATTTGCCACATTTATCGTATAATACAAGGAAATGACATTCATTATCCTGTAAACTATTAAACAAACCATTAAACACTAATAAATTTGCAAAAAGAGGTGCAATTATATTTGTACTTGTATAAGCTCCTTAGTGAACTAAAGCCAAAGCAGCACTCAGTTCCCGAGTTCTTTGTACAAGCAGTGCAAAGGTGTTTGAGAGATAGAAAGATATAAGTATCTCTTAATTAGCATACTAACAGTTGTTTAATCAGTTAACTTCCAATTTAGTAGCCAATTGCACATCAGGTTTGCAGAACACTGAGTTCATAAGAAAAAGAAATTTAAAAAAAGCACTTACCACTCAACAAAACATAAATACAAGCCTAAAACTATTTTACCACATTTTCAAATGCGTTGATTTATTCTTAATTAACTTGACGAAGCAGCATTCTGAAGTCCTTCTATCACTGCACACACAATTAACTCATAAGGAATCCAGAAAATTAGAAGAAAATTAGAAACAGGATTGTCATAAAGTGGTGTTGATCATGTACACCTGCGATGCACATCTGCTGGAATTAACTGACATCATGAAACAACTGGACCAGCCTTTTTTTTTATTATTATTTTTAATATATATGTATTTTAAGCACAACAATTCCACAATCTGGACTTCTTGAGCTAAAGAAAATAATTGCCCAAGAGGTCAAACTTCCCGATTCATTGTAACAGTAAGAACCAATTTAGTTGAGCTGGAATGTACTGCACACAGGTAGAAGTGAATATGCCATAATTCACCAATATCTTTTCAGTGTCGATCCTACTGAAGCCCATTTACAAAGGCATTACTCTACTATCCTATTAGTTCTACTTCCCTATTAACACCTCAAGGTGGGGAATAAAAGTTCATCACCCTTATCTCTACCAGTATATCCTACACCAGCTCCCACACCAAGCCCATGACTGACCACTGGCTACACTTACAGAGATACTGCTTGCCAGGGTTTCTTTCACATCAGCTAAGCTGGAGAGTGATGTCTTAGCGATCCATTTGGCACAAAGGGTAATGAAATAATTTATTTTCTTTAAATTCAAAGTTTGGATAAGCACCTGCAAAACCAAAATTAATTTCTGTGGGTTTGCCAACATAGATGCATTTGGAGAAGCAATTAATGTCTTTGACGTAGTGTGTTAGTGCAAGAACAACTTTGCTTTGATCTCGTTAGTGGGAATGAATCACAACTAGAATCCACCAGCATAAATAAAACACGGAGACTAAGCTCACATCCATCTCTCTGCTGTTTTTCTGCAGTAGGAGATGACTTCTTCACAATAACATACATTATTCTGTAGATTGAGCCTTTCATCTCAAAATGAGAACAAAAATATAGCTATATTTTATTATTTCTAAGCAGCTTTTACACTCTTCCTTCATTCCAAGAGATCTTTAACAACTGATTTCCAAGAGCATGGATAGGAAATATTTGTACCATACCTTACGCCTGCAGAGTCCTCTGAATCAGAGATGGAAATTGGTTGCACTTAACATTAAAACCCCCAAGCCTCTTAAAGGTATTTGCTAGATATTGTGTGTGCTTCCAACCCAGAAAGCCAACCGTATCCTGGGCTGCATCAAAAGGAGCATGACCAGCAGGTCAAAGGAGGTGATCCTGCCCCTTTACTCTACTCTTGTGAGACCTCACCTGGAGTATTGTGTGCAGTTCTGGGGTCCTCAACATAAAAAGGACATGGAACTGTTGGAACAAGTCCAGAGAAGGGCCACGAGGATGATCAGGGGACTGGAGCACCTCCCGTATGAAGATAGGCAGAGAAAGTTGGGGCTGTTGAGCCTGGAGAAGAGAAGGCTGTGTGGAGACCTCATAGCATCCTTCCAGTATCTGAAGGGGGACTATAGGGATGCTGGGGAGGGACTCTTCATTAGGGACTGTAGTGATAGGACAAGGGGTAACGGGTTAAAACTTAAACAGGGGAAGTTTAGGTTGGATATAAGGAAGAAATTCTTTACTGTAAGGGTGGTGAGGCACCGGAATAGGTTGCCCAGTGAGGCTGTGAATGCTCCATCCCTGACAGTGTTCAAGGCCAGACTGGGCAGAGCCTTGCATGACATGGCTTAGTGCGAGGTGTCCCTGCCTATAGCAGGGGGGTTGAAACTAGATGATCTTAAGGTCCTTTCTAACCCTAACTATTCGATGATTCTATGATCTTAAGATCCTTTCCAACCCTAGCTATTCTATGATTCTACATTTCAACTCTTACGCATATTTGCAAGAGACTCAAGTGTTAAGTTCTATTTACAAAATCCATTACTTACACAAATAAATCTTATGCCCTGTATTGAGGCTATAAGGCACCCACAAATGCCAGCTCTCCCCACCTTCTGCCGTGTCCTTCTGCATGTACCACACACTGTATGAGCTGCCGGCATTTGCTGGCAGCAAGGAAATCTGTAGTTGAAGCTTGTGGAAACAGCTGTTGTCTCTCTGGTAATGTGGAAACTAAGTTTCACATCACTTGCTCTCTCATGAGAAATATAAGCAATGAAATATCCAGTTTGTCCCTCTGTTTTTGGTCTCCAGCTGAGAAAAGGGACATCTGTTTGGGCTGAACACCCCCTGCCAGCTGACAGCCTTAAAAACACTCAGAGGAGCAAACACCAAATAGCAAATTTTGATGTTTTCTTTCTCCATTATTAATACTTTTTCACTTACAATAAGGTGTTTGTGTTTTTTTCTCATTATTATTCCCAGTGCACAGTGAAGAATGAACATGAAGAATTTACACCCACATAGTACAAGGGGGAAAAAAAGGGAAGAAAATCTAAGAGCAACACATCTTCCCACGTAGTAGTGATATCCTTCAGGTTTACAACGCAAGCAGTGATGCATACTCAATGTTAGCAGAACATTAATTAGAAGGGAGAGCCGCAAGATATAAGCAACTGATGCACCAGGTTTAGAAGCAGATTTACAAGCAAATCCAGCAGACCGCTTCAAAGCTGCCTGAAACCCCCCAGTGAAGTATCTGCTATCCAGCTGCAACAGTGGTTCCACCCTTCTTTAGTGCCCTTCCTGAAGGGCCCAGTTAAAAATCTGTTTCCTTTCCACAGAAGTTATAGATTTTCCACTAGGAATTCCTGAGCAAGT
This sequence comes from Pezoporus occidentalis, assembly GCF_034315485.1. Classification (NCBI taxonomy): domain Eukaryota; kingdom Metazoa; phylum Chordata; class Aves; order Psittaciformes; family Psittacidae; genus Pezoporus; species Pezoporus occidentalis. The sequence goes on from NW_026915877.1 coordinate 346,000, forward strand.
TCTTATATTCACAGATTGACACACATTTACATTACAGCTGAGGGTAGGTGACCTGGAATACTTCATTTGGAAAGGACCTACAATGATCATCTACTCCAGCTGCAGTAAAACATAACCATGATCAGCTGACCTTAAATTGCCATCACACACAACCAGCAATAGACTCAAAGGAACGGGATTTGGCCCTTCAGAGTGAATCAGTGAGGCTTTGCATTTCTTGTCATGTGTTTTCCTGCATGTATTTCCGCTCCATGACACCTCATGCGCTGACAGCACTATTAAACTCAGCTGGAGAAGTACAAGGCAATTAAAATATTAGCTCCTTCCTTAAGCCTTCTAGAAATTCTGAGGAGTGCCATTTCAGAAAGAAGGGGAGAAAAGCTCAACCTCACTCGCTCTTCTTCCCAGTGAATATAAGTTAATGGCTTTATTGGACTACATTTTACAGGGCAGATACTATGCAATGTGGCAAAATAACAAGGTCACAAATGAAGTTTAAACAAACAGAAACAGAACTGAGTCTGTTTATTACCCTGCTTTTCCAAATGTACGCAGAGTTACACAGCCTGGAATTCGCAGAGCCATTTGATCAGTCCCTTGGCTGTTAAGGCAGCCAGGGTTAGCAGCAAGGAGCAGCAATAGATGCCATCAACACAGATCTTGGAACTGCTGAGCAAAGAGGATGCGTTTGGGGAAGAGAGCTAGGAAAAGCTAGATTGCCTAAGGTTTTGATAATACAGGGAAACTTAAGGAACTATAAGGAAAGGAAACTGGTCCTCCATGAAACTAAACCACATTTCTTGTTTCAGTAAAATGTTAGAATGGTAGGAAACATTTTTAGTTCTAAGAAATGTTCATGGTGTTTTGTGTAATGTCATTGGGAGAAAAGATGGCAGGGAGGATGAAGAAGAAGAATGTGGTACGTGATAAATTCAGCGTGAGAACACATTCAGAGTGAAAAACCTCACTTTCTTCTGAATTCAAATGTCACAATGCAGCAGATACTCGCTATTTTTGCCCCACACAAACTTCACATCTTGTTTCTAAACAACTGATGACCTGTTTGTGATTGCAGCTGTTTGTCATGAGCCACCAAAGGGATTACATAATATTTTATCAAACTAGGCTTAGGAAAGAAGACTTCCAAACTCTTCAGAACAGGATTAAGCACTCTCACTGCAGTTAGCACACATTCTTCCTGTTCAGCAAATGCAAGCCTATTGCCCCTTTTTAATTAGTCAAGCAAAAACATATTTTCCTCTCTCTTCTATAATCCTACTGGAGGGGCTACATCTTTTGTCACATATATTCCATTTCTGCTGAATAAATATTATTCCCTTTTGTTTTTCCTATTCTTATGTTATTTCAACTTTTATTTAAATAGAAGCACTTCTTTCCTCCTCTCTTCCTGCCTGTCCCCCCAAAGAAGCCAGCTCGTTAGACATCCCTGTGAAGTGACCACATTTCTCCCAAGGCTTGGTTTGGTAATGGCAACAGCAAGGGGCTGAAGTTCTTCATAAATATAGACCCCAAATTACCTGCTGCTGTCTCTAAGCCCTCTAAAGAGATAAAGGAAATGAAGACAGGGAAAACATTTGATCTTCCATGCTATCTCCTGGTAGAAATTCCTTCCTACCTTTTAAACACATTTAAGGCAAGTCCTGCAGCAAAAACATATACACAGGTGAAAGTAATTGTATGATACTGCAGAAGACTTGGCTTTGAAGAAAACTGGAATTCTTCAATACGTAAATAGTACAAGTGCTGCATTTGCCTGCTTTAAATGTTCTGTAAAACGTGTGTGTGTAGTGCGGTTTAATTAAAGTCAAGGGGAAAGTTTATTTACTTTTACTGTCTTGATACATAAAAGATTTACAGGCTGAACCAGTCAATGGCATTTTGCCACCAACTTCAAAAGATTTGGGATCTTCCCCACAGCAAAATTACATAAAAAAGAACCAGAGTTGTTACTTCTACAGTACTTTCATAAGATTAGCATAAAATAAGGAAAGAGCTTTGCTCAATAGGACACTAACACTTGCCAGCTTTCAATGCAAGAGCAAGAGTATCCTGTTTCTTGTGGGCTTATTTGTAAAGAATAGAATGCACCTGAAAAAAACATGGTGAACAGAGCAAATGGATCTATCTCTTACTGTGTACAGTTACTGAGCTGCCTACATCATTCCCCCCTTCACTAATAGAATGGCACTTTATCATTACAGTTAGGTGAAACTGCAAACTGACTTTCTTATTTCATTTTAGTAGGTTTTCAGAAATAGGTTTTAAAAAGGGAGATGAAAAATAAATGCCTTATGCTTTCCAAACTAAGATACAGTATTAGCAACATCTGAATTTTAGAGAAATCAGTCACCAGAAGAGATAAATAAAAAAAAAAAAAAAGTAGTTATGGCCACTCAGACTAATTGCTACAAGTTTCATAAAACTACAGATGTGAGCAGGGCACACACACTCAGTGAAGTGTCACAGCTTCTGGTTCATGCTGCCAGCACTGCCCACACTCTTGTAGAGAAACAAAAATATGCTGAACCAATAACAATGCTGTGCCCAAGCCAGAAGATGTGTCATTACACAGACTCGGTCTCTGCTAGTGATCAGGGATACCACAAAACGGGTCCAGAGCACTAGAGAAAGTATGGAAATAGGTCTCTGCACAGCAGGTCTCTGTTCAGAGACACCTGAACAATTCCAACACTGGTGCTCCAAAGGATGGCACTGTGGAGAGACTGGCCTACAATTAAGCTAATGAAAAATGTTACCCATATGGGCTTGAAGCCTTGCTTCTTCAGGAGCCGGTACTTCTGATTTAATACACTGGTGTGTGCCTTAATCCACACAAGTATCACAGAGTGGAGCCTTCTTTTTGAAGCTGGTATCAATGTCCATTAGATAAACAAGAAATGTCTCTCTGATTTCCTTTCACTCCATGCTGGAGGGCTATTTCTATAGCAGTCAAGTGGTTAGAGTGTGTATGTCAAAACAGTTGACACATCTCAAATTCCTCAGCTAAGGAAGAAAGACAATTCACCCAAAATCTCCAATAGGACCAACCAAACTAGGGCTTTTGGCTAAGGACTCCACACTCTTCCTCTGAAAGCATGTCACCATATAAGCTTCCTAGGATGCAAAAGACCCTTTGTACCAAGGAGTCTATCAGACCATGTGTTAGAACTGGGATCTGGCCTCCAATTCTAGGGTGGCTCAGACCACTGTTCATTGAACAATTACTGAACAACATTAAAAAAAAAAAATACAACAATTACCTTGTCAGGTCTGTTTTCCAATTATATCTCTTCATCATCTTTCCAAGAGGATGCTCAAACTTCCCTGAGAAGAAGTTTAATAAACCTGTGAAATCTATCTTGAGAAATCAACAGGAATTAATTGCTAAATAAAACAATCTTCTGTTAAAGAAACAATGCCATGTCCAAAGGAACAAACCACTTGGGCATGGCATTTATGGACTTTTTGCAAAAAATTAGTCCTTTCAGACGTTCAGGAAATTATCTCCCACATATTACAGCAGCACACTGCTGGCCTGTCTCCTACAGCTTATGATCACCACAAACCACACGCAACACTTAACACTTCAGAACAATGTCCAGATTATGCAATAACATCACAACTGCTGTAATCAGCAAACAGAAACACAGTCCCTTGCACTATGTTACATTCCCCAAGGAGCAGACGATGAAAGATGCTGGCAGCTGCTGAAAGGAGAAAAGCTCAATGAATTATACAAGCTGCATTAAAGCAGCTCTCATATTAGCTCCGCAACCAAGGGACAAAGGTTTTGATGTGGGAAACAGAATCTTAAAACTCAGTATTATCACAAAGTCTAATATACAGGGAGGTCAGGACTATTCCCCATCACCAGCCTCTTGCTACATTAACTGTGCAGCTGAAAACTCAGCATTTGAAATGTTGGCATTTCCCACTTGCTAATAGGTTCTTGCCAAACTCAAACATCAGCTACATGAAAGGAAGAAACACAACTCCAAGAAAAGCAAAGACAAAGAAGAAAACATTACATATGATCTGCGACCATTTCATCCATTCAGGTTGCTTTTTAAAAACATATTTCATCTGTTCTTTTCATACATATCTTTGAGAAAGTTATTTTAAAAAAATGCTTTTGCCAGTGTAGCTATGTGGCAACAGCTGACAGGAAATCTAGTTACAGTTTTTTAACACAACAGAATTACACAGGCTTCATGTTATCTTGTTTGGAAATGCCACTGGATACAGGCCAGATAATCAGGATTTTAATTAATGGCTAATTAGAGACAGGAGCCTTCTCCTGGAGACTCCCAATAATCTCTAGATATCTCCAAGGTGGTTATCACATCCTTTACAACAACTGTTTTGCACAAATTGGAGTGATCCTTCTTCACTTTTAACGCTCCATCTTGGCTTTTATAACACTCACATTAACTGCAACACATAAGTATGGTCAGAAGTAGGAAAACAAATAATGAAAAAAACAAGTTTCTTTAAATTAAAGTATACTGAAAAAATTGGTTTGGTGGTTTTTTTTGTTGTTGTTTGTTCTGGGTTTTTTCCCCATAAATTTAAATAGCATTTTTGATTCCATTTATTGAAAACTGGGTTTCAAAATTTGATAAACTTCCACTTTTTCAAGTACATAATTATACAACTACATTTGACGGACGTTCCTTTGTCAACTGCACAAAATAGGAACTTCTTACAAGTTTTCAGATATTTTAGTGAAGGAATTCCCCCAGTACTTCTGTTTAAATTCATACATGTATATATGAACATGATATATACCTGAATATCATATATATAAGCATATATGTACATATATGAATCTTAATATATATCTCTCTATATATTTCAGTCAGTTGAATTTCCTTAAAAGGAAGAAAGTACTTAATACAAAACTCACCTTCTCCCTTACACACACATATTTTTGATTAGCCCCAGCCTACAAAACTCAGTGCTGAATAGGTAGAAAAAGAGAAGAGCAATCCACGTTGTTCTGGGACTCAAGAGAACACAACACCCTGATACGTAACCCTGGGATTTTGAATTGCATAGTAGCATTGCAGCTGCCAGTCAGCCTTAAACACCAGACAGATATTTCTCAATTCACAGTAAGAAGGGCTCCACTGTGTGATGATGATTAGACTGATGTGTTTTGATGACATTGCCAGAAACATTTATTTCCAATATAATGGAATAAGTAGCTGAGGCAAATTTAAATTTGACCTTGAAAAAAAACTATTACGCAACAGATAGGCTCACTATGCAAGGATGCATACAGACATGCAGTGAAATGAAAGCAGTTCACCTGTTAACCAAAATATTCACCTATGTGAATCAACATAATTCACCCTTATCTAACCAAATTCAGGATTGGGCCCCATGAATGTTCCAGATTGACTAAATTATGCTATTTCAGCATCAATTTTGCCTTCTACCTTTTCCTCTTCTCCAAAATAAAACATGACTGAGATCTTTGCTGGAAATTTACATATTTTTTTTCCAGGTGTATGGTACAGCATGCTGTCCCTGAAACTAAGAAATACACTGTCTCTGCTTTTCAAAGTGGCTGCATCAAGCCTCAAGAAACAGAACTGACACAACCCAGACACACAAATCACTTTCAAGTAGACAGTCAATCCTATTTATCTGTTTATTTCCAAGAATCTAAATGATTCTCCTCTTCTTTGACCAAGGATACAGTCCTGGCTTGGCAAAAGCTCTCTGACATAGCAGAACAACATACATGGGTATTTTTCAATCCAAGTTGTTCTAAGTGTTATGTATGTTTGATATGATTTGTTCCAAAGGATAGAAAGACAGTATTTTTGTCATGAAGAGCATTATCAACACAATTAGACTTCAGAACCAGTTCCATGTCATACAGAATCCACCACAGCTAACTTCAAAGAAACCATCAAGCCACATTTCTGAGGTTACAAACCTCATCAGTCCTGCATGGCTTTGTAAACCACTTCCATAAGCCACGGTCAACACCAGCTCTATTCCAAATTCCCCCAGTGACACCTGGGCAGTCTTTTTCCTCTTGCATACTGAGGTGTCTCCTGTTATTACAGTGTCACTGCTTCTATACAGCACTCAAGAAATCACAGGTCAACTATAGCTAACAGTACACAATTTGAATGTTTTGCATTTAAACTTGTACAGGTCTTCTATAAAAATCCCCTTATACCCTCACCCCATCTCACCCCCCCACATGCATCTTCTCTCCCCCACACAAACAGCAAAATAAGCAAATGGCAAATTTCTCCTGTTAAACCTTTGCTCTTCCCCAAAATTCAATCTGAGACCCATTTTCAAGAATAATTCATAACCCAGGCAGTACCAGCACATTAAATTCTCAGAACAACTCTCACACCTCAGAGCACTGCAACCCCCTTGGTTTTTGGTCCTAGGGCATGAATACTGCAGAGATACCTCAGAGACAGTATCTCCTGCCTTACCTTTCTTACCTTCACAAAATTTGCTATTCTTCCAGTGTAATCACTGCCCCAAGGCTTCTGTAAATAAGTGTCCTTTTCTATTTCATTTCCCAGACCCTTAGGTAGCCTCACCCCCTCCAGACATAAATAAACAACACTATTTCCAGACCCTAAGCCACCCTTAGTTCAAATATTCCTCTCCTATCACCCCCAAAACTGTATGTTTTATCTAAATACCCTTAAGCTCCTACCACTCATCCTGATCATGCAATATTTCTGATAATCCATTCTTCCCACATTAAATCCCAGAAGCTGCTTTTTTCTTGCGGCACCATAAAAGCTGCTGCTTTTTTTTCCCATCCCTACCTTCTGAATTCTTACAAGGTCCAGGTGTTTTCCACCAAGTCGAAACGAGGAGGCAACTGATTAATCACAGGTGACCTGAACTCCTCTTTAATCACACCTGACCTGAACTTTTACCATCTTTAAAATAAAAAAAATAAAAAAAAAAAAAAAAGAAATCCTGCAGGATACTATGTGGCTTTATCTATGGTCTTGTAAAAACTGTAGGATAGCAAATAAATACACATGAAATAAAAAAAAATTGAACTAGCTTGCCCTACTGCAGTGGTATGTATTTCTAGATTATGGGACTGTTAGAAGAAATTGCTGCTTTCTGCAGTTTTTTTCTCACTGGCTTTCTGGCCTTGTTTTTCTTACCCAAGAAGAACATTTTTAAACAATCTCACAAAGTTACACGTCATCAGGATGGGGTATCGTGGTTCTGAAAATTTGAAAAGCAGGAGGTTGCTGGAACCCTGGGTTAAAGACTCGTCTTCCAGTACTGCTTTTGACATCAGTTTTTCTTACTGCCTATTGCTATTTCCAGCAAATTACTTTTACACCACAGTCTGTGAGATGCATAGAGACCAGGGATGGACATCTCAAAATAACAGCTGGCAATGCTGTTTTCTCATTTTTGTATTTTTTCTGGGATTTTTTACACACACTATTTCTGTGCCAGCTGAACTTATTCTGACCATATCCTGCACAGTTTCTTAAAATTTCCTTTACCTGATACTAAATTAGCGTTTATCTGAGTATTTTGAGTTTCATACTTATTGAGAAGTTAAAGTTTACAAATGAATACAAATATCATAACAGCTCATGTACGTGTTACTGCTGCAGCAAAATAGACTGTTACTTTAAAAAATGATTCTATGTAACTATATTGCAAAGTAGTACAACAGAGTAAACCAAACAAAAGCACAAATTTGAGTGTCAATATGATGACAAACTAAGCCTTTCTCGTGATATCGATACATTTCAGTTCTCTACAAAGGGCACCTGCCCATGGCTGACCCAGAGATTTAATTCTTTTTTCCAATATTCATTTTTCCTTTTGCTCCTTTCTTTTGTCATGGTTATGGTGAACAATGATGTGGGTCATCATGTTTTTTTTTTCCATATACTTGGTATTTTTCCATAAGAACAGCTAATATCATACACAAAGTAGAATATAGTGAATACATCTATAATGCAACATCATAATTTTGTATTGTATTTGCATATTAATGGCACTGATGGGAAGAACAAATTGAAAGCAGTTATTAGAACATGTAAGCTGAATTTTCTTGCATAAGCCATTTTCATATCATGTCACTATAAAAAAAAACTGTGATGAATGTTCCCCCTGAAGCTGACAAGTTACAAGGGCTTGTACTGCGGGAATAATAACTCCAAGATTCATAAAAACGGTAATTACTTTATCAACCTTCTAGTCACATTGCAGACACATATACTGAATCACTCCAAAATAACAATGACATAACAATTAGACTATATGTTGATATTACAGTTCTTACCTGAGGTTTCCTTTTAAAAAACAATAGGTCAAATATATTACTAATTACCTCAAAACCAAACAATCAGGTTTATGTCATATATCTTTAAACACCAAGGTAAGGCTGGATGGAATACTGAGAAAAAGGAGTTGACATCAGGAGGAAAGGATTCAAGTTTAAAGATGACATTACCAAGGAGTAAGTTACTATATATTTGGTCTAGGAATAGCAAAGCTTAAGAAGCTGACAGCTCATAAAACGCCATCTTCTTGGACAGCCTCCCAGGAAGGACACCAAAGACAAAAGTACACCATGAACCAAATCATCTTAAAATGGAGTTTTATTAACTAGTATAAGAGATTATGTGGCCATGCCCCAATCCAGGAAGACCTACCCTCTCCCATATCCCTCTTGGCTTCATCTATTCCACACCAGCTGTGAATGAAAATTGGTCCGAACAAACCCTAAACCCATGTTTTATTTATCATATGAAATGGCCCCAAATACAACTGTGCAGGTATAGAAATTACCAGAAATAGCTACATACATTGATATGTATGTAACTTGCATGTAAGTATTGATATATATCACAAAAATTATATTCTTGTCTCCAGAATGCCTCTGGAACCTATAGAGAAGGCAGCTGAGCATACAGCTATCTCAATAAAGAAGACAAAAATGCCAATTGTGATCACAGTTTATTACTGAGCAAGGTGAGGATCCCTGCACTCTTTTACTGAGCCCCATTTAGCTGTAAAACATCTGCAAAGTGGCAGAGTCCTGCTGACACCTTTGCCTTTACATGACAATTTACTACGTGGACAAGAGAGCAGCGCGGCCCCTCACTGCAGGCAGCAGTGCCACCGACTCCATTTCCAGCACTTAACTGTCCTTGGGCGATCAATAAGGACAGCAAGCATTTCCATGGGACTGTGGATGCTAAAAGATGGTGGGGTGCTTTGTTAACACCGTGCTGAGTTGGACAGCACTCAGGTCCTTTCCAAAGGCCTAATAGTGAACGCTTCGCAGTGTTCCATGTCTTCATCGGCATCCCTGCGAGATAAACAATATTACCATCGAGGACAGGTGGTAAAAGCACTTACTTTGCTTTCTTAAAGTTGAGTGGATAAGTAGCATTTGTGCTGTGTTTCAGTAGCAGGGTGCAACTGTAAAAAAGAGGTGCTTGTTACTTCTTACTCGTTACTTGTTGCTTACTACAGCCTGTTGTAGCAACCTGGAGGGTTAATAAGGGTCACCAGGCTGGAAATGAAGGGATGGTGCTCTCCCTCCTTTCTTTTATATGTATATATTTTTTATTTATTTATTTTTTATTTTAACATGCAACTTGTCTCATCCAGAAAAACAGAGTTTACCTTTTTCTAAATCATTAATGTTGTGTTCTAATAAAACTCTGCTTTACAGATTGCAAGATTCATGGTTCTCGAAGCATTGATCAATTCCCCCTCAGAATCACTGGGCCCTGAAGCCCCCTATCTAGGGAGGAGAGAATGGAATTAAATGCATTTCAGTGCATAATGTCCATTGAAATGCATGGGATTACAAATGCATAGGATTAAAAATGTATAAAATTAGAAATGTAAATAAAATTACAATTTCTTAAAGGCTACTTACAAGACTGAGGCAGAAAACCATCCTCAAAATACTGCTGCAATTTTTGCGTCTTAGGTATAACGTTACCTTGCTTGCTCTTGCTGTGTGAGCTTGAACTACTCTTTTTTAAACCATTCCTCACATGATTTTAATTTCTAATCATTCCCTATATCAGGGCATACGTATGGCTGGACATTTTAGCCCTTTAGGAAGAGTGTCTTGCAGATGGAAATCTCCCTACCGAGTGACTGTATCCTCACTGTGAGTTTCCAGGCTCAATCTAGTCTGAAAAGAAGCAATAGCTCAGCCTTTGTTCTAGTCCAGTCCTTGACCTCCCTGTTTACAGCACTAATGGGGACAGCAGTTACTCAAGAGTCAAGACGGCATTTTTGAGATGTGAATAATCACGCAAGAAAACAGCCTGAAACAGTCAGTACATTCACATCGCCTGCCTAACTCAGCTATTAGCTAGTTATGATGTTCAGCCACTACTACTAATCTATATAGGAATAGAGACAGTGACATATAGGAAATACAATCTGTATCCCATTACCAACTCCAAGACACATTTTTTCCTTCTAAAGCCCATGTTTTTCAATGACATCCTTCTAAAAAGACCCTCTTTCATGTCGCTTTTATCATTCTGACCTTGTTGTAGTGGGAATTTCAATTCTGTCCTTTGAGACATGCAAATGATGCAAAATTTCACTCTTCTCTTGCTGCACAAAGATCCAAAGACTAAAACTCCAGCTCATGATGTGAACTGTCCCACTGGGCACAATGTGTGCTCCTGGTCACAATGCCCAGGCTGCCCATTCACTGCTGCAGAGTGTCCCTGCAGCACCAGCTGTACAGCCCAGAAACTGCAGTATAGGAAGATTTGATACATTAAATAGATATCATGTACAAACTTTAGACAACTGGTTTTGCAGAATGGAACATTCAAGACATTAACTGTCTCTGTTCTGCTTGGTAATCAAAGTCACAGATTACAATCCTGGAGATTTTAATACACCTCTTCAACATTTCCCTGTAATGCTACTTGAGTGGCCACAAAACACTCTACGCTGAATCACTGTGGCCTAGATTTCCTTAATTATACTGAAATAAGATGAAGATTTCCCCAAAGCATGGCTGTGACTCAAATGCACTCAGTATTTCCCAGCTAATGGGGTCAAAACCTCTGCGAACACCAGGTTCACAGGTACCATGCCCCAAGGGCTGTGCCCTTTAGCACAGTGCACTCAACAGAGTTGTAATTATAACGCTTAAAACTATTAAGATGACCAAAACCATTCATTAAGGAAAACTTGCAAGTATAAAACACTATACAGACAGAAGACTGTCTGCCAGAGCTCATTGTTTTAAGCTTCCTAATTCATAACATACATCTCTTATACTTTGCACCCAACTTTTACACGAAGACTGGTTCTTTTATGTATCCTGGTGCCAGCAACACACAGGAAGAGTATCTGAGATTATCAAGGCTATATTACTCTAAATTTCTGATGCCACACTTCTTACTATTCTTTATTACAGCTCTGAAAAGCAAGATCCTTGATTAGCGGAGGAATTTGTGGGGTTCTACACAATGACTGGAGCGTAAAAAGCATAATTATTTTTTCTACTTTGTTTTTTGGAGCTTTGACCAATAAGCAGTAATCTTTCCTACAAACCTCAGAAACCACTTCTCTGTGCTAGTGGAATCACAGTCCTTTCTAACTTGACTCAGTCTTAATAAGTTCAGTCATCTGTTCTTCCAAGTCTCACTTGAATGTGGAGAAAAGTCTTAGTTTGTTTACTCCAGGAAATGCCAGAGAGCAACATGTACAGCATATACAGTAATCATTTCCATACAACATCACTAAGCTTACACAATTAAGAGCTACTATTTACAGTGTCCTGAATTTCACAGATGAAGACATCTGTGAATGAAGACAGGAACATCATCTGTCTACTGCAGCTCTTAACAGTCCTGTGAGATGTTTAGAAAAAAATTAAATACTTCCATAAGAAAAAAGTGCTTCTGCTTCACACTTTATTTCCTGTAGTTTCAATGTATTTAATTTACAGATTGAGTTTATGCAAAGAAACGTGACATCTAGCCACCTGACTTTCTAAGCAAAGCTATAGCCATGAAAGATTACTGGAAATCATGTGGTTAAAGCACTGCAGTACATGCAAAAAAGGTAGCAAGCAAGGTCAAACTTGCAAGCAAATTCACATGATAAGAAAGAATTGCTTTGATGACTTTTAAAACATCATAGTCACTATACTGGGTAGTCCACACTAGCTTGAATCTTATTTTAAGTTACAGTAAATTGAAAAACCCAATTTCTTGGATTAAATATTTTTATGTCAAATTTGAGCTTGAAGGAAATGTACTCAAAGGATTTGCAAAGTAAGCCAAGTCTGTAAAGCAATCAAGAAATTTTGATGTAGGTAGCTGCAATAGTATCATACATGATGTCCAAGTCTCCAACAAAAAGTTTCTCAGCAATGTATGAAGGAGTGGAGCTTTGGTGTTCAGCATATCTGGTAGATATAATCTATTCTGGTGGAATCAATGTACTTATCTGCTAAAACTAAATGGGAAAGATTTAAACATGTATTTGAAAATACATTAAAAACTCCCCTAAAAAGCCATTTCTGATCAGAGGAGGTTGAAATAAAATAATATTTCAAACTGTCAAGTAGTTTTCAATGATTCACCTATTTTTCTTTCACTTAATAGTATTATGATAGCTGCAACAGAAATGCTAATTTAAGCAAGTAATACTGATTACACCAGTAATTTAGAGGGGCCCAATCAAACAAATTCTTGCACCTATTTGGGTGAGCCAGATACGAGAGTGACATGTGATCTGGCCAGCCCATTCTGCTCGCAAGACAAAGATAATACATATGGATTGTTGCAGAATACACTTTGGGAAGCCCATCAGTACATTGCACTGTGCATACCTCAGCATGTAAAATTTCATATAACTGTTTTAAAACAGTTATCTGTAAAATAAATGGGTGATCTAGCATTTTTTCCTCTGTGTCTATTGGCTGCTCTTGGAAGATTTCTGGATATCAGCATACAATCAGTATAATCAGATTTTTTCCTGAGAAACAAAAGTATTTTTTCTTGTCTCCTTCTGGTTAGAATGTCAGTATCAGACCAGGGATTCAGTGTTATTTTATTGTCCGCCAGCTTTAAAACACAATTGAGATATTACGTATCTGTTTTCTTGATAACCTTTGCAAAAATTTGCTTTGAGAGTGTACAAAGCTGCATTTCCCTTGGATCTCTCTCCATGAAGTGCTCTGACCTTTCTCTTCACCAGCATCTCTGCCCAATGCCTTGAAAGGAGGCCGTGGTATGGCATCCTGCAGATCAGCCTGCAGGGTGCTCAAGGCCAGACCTGCAGGGAAAAATACCTTGCAGGTTTAGGACCCTCCCCACAGAATTGGGGCTGGAATGTTAAACTAGAGAGCTAAGAGATGGGCTAGGAAGAAATTTAAACAGCAGGCTATTTCTGGGTGAAGTGAACTGGAAAGAGCTTTTGTTTCTCTAACAGTTGGCAGAGTCACAGCTTGCTGGCAGAGAAACCCCAGAGCAGGAGATGAGATTTCAGATGGAGGCAAAGCTCACACAGAACTCTTGTTTTCTACAAAAGAAAGAGGGGTAAAGGGAATCATCCTCCAAAGAGACCCTAGCATACCCACTCCTGCAGTTCTGCCCTGTACTGTTTACTCTGAAATAATACTGTCTTGTTTTCTGTATTATGTTAGGAAGGTGTAAAAATTAGTCAAGAACCCAGAGTATCTGGACTACACCCCAGTTGCTATTATCTCCTCTGCTTTACATGTAGCTGAAGTGCAGCACATACATCACGTCACAACACTACAGCTCCATGCACACCCTGTGCAATGGCATGTGAGAGGCAAACCCCCTCAATTTCAAAAACCATGTAATGTTACCAGTAGCATTTTGTTTTGATGGGCTACCAAAGGACAAAGCAGTTTTAAATAAATCTTTCATATCTATATATATCTTGAGGGGAGCTTTTCTGCTCTTTTACCATATCTGTAATAGCAATTACTTCCAAAAGTTCAGAGAAATGAAAACTTAGGAGAGCTTGTGGAAGGTATGATACACACACCTTTTACAACAGGATCAGCACAGGCTCTTCATTGCTCTTTACCCCTAAAATTGTTTTAAGCTGGCTTGCTGGGGGCAAACTGATTTTCCCCAAATTGTGCTTCCAGTTCTGTTGTGACTTTGGAGATGAGATACCTGGCAAACATTATAAAATGCCTGCTGTGTCCACAGGCTTTCTGGAAGGCTTGAAGCTGACTTCACTGCTAGAAACCCCACCTCCCAAGGGCTTCCTTAGGTATCATATGTTGATTATTGAAAAATCATTCCCACGCTGTGCATACATGCTCTGTGTACGAAATCGCTGGTGCAGGAGGCACATAAGGGTAGTCAGGGGCACAGAAAGGTGTGCACACCTCCCTGTGCTTCCCTCTGCCCAACTACTATTAAGAGGGGGAGCCTTTCAGGGAGGATGCTGGGATAATTGGAAAATTGTGGCTCCCCATCCCTGGCAGTGTTCAAGGCCAGGTTAGACGGGGCTTGGATCAACCTAGTCTACTGGAAGGGGTCCCTGTCTGTAGCAGTGGGGCTGGAATTAGATGATCTTTAAGGTCCCTTCCAACCTAAACCATTCTACAATTCTGTGATATTTGTCACACCTTCATCATTCCCCAAGGTACCCAGGGAAGGGAAGCCACCAATATGTGGCCTTAGCCTTAAAGTGCCTGTCACACTTCACACGTACTGTTATAATTACTGGCATCTCTTTACATGAAACTTTCATATGCTGATGCTCATTGCTGCAGAAGGATTTCCTTAACTTCCCCTTTAGTTTTTCTTCAAGGAAAATATTACACTTTCCTTTTAAATACCCTGATTCGAGATGCAGCTCATAAAAGTTTGGTTGGTTGGCTGGTTTTTTAAACTACCTCCACTTCCTCTTTACATTTCAGTTACACAACCACTCCCAAGCCCTCTCATTTTTTGCACTGAGACACTTGCACCAATACTAGGTGAAAAATGAGCTCTGTACTGATACAGTCTGCAATAAATCTGCAAAGGAAGATTTTCTTATTAAACAGCAGCTTTGATGACTTGGAGGGTATAACAGCACGCAAATAATTTCCCTATCAAACACACCTACTAGCACACAGGATAAAGGCAATGGTTCTCCTCACAGAAAATTCACCAATGGTCAGGAAAGCATGAGAAGTACAAGTAACTGTACCAGTAGGAAACTAAATTACTTATACAATGTCACCAACATCTCATTTAAAAATGAGAAAACTTGAAATAATAATAAACTAACACCAGATGAATTAGTAAGAGAATAACGATGCTACACCTGAGTGAAGCTGGTCACTAACAGAAATCACAGTATCACAGTATCACAGTATGCTAGAGATTGGAAGGGACCTCGAAAGATCATCTAGTCCAATCCCCCTGCCGGAGCAGGAACACCTAGATAATGTTACACAGGAATGTGTCCAGGCAGGTTTTGAATGTCTCCAGGGAAGGAGACTCCACAACCTCCCTGGGCAGCCTGTTCCAGTGTTCCATCACCCTCACTGAGAAGAAGTTTCTTCTCAAGTTTAAGTGGAACCTCTTGTGTTCCAGTTTGTACCCATTACCCCTTGTCCTATCATTGTTTGCCACTGAGTAGAGCCTGGCTCCATCCTCGTGACATTCCCCCTTTATATATTTATAGACACTAATAAGGTCACCCCTCAGTCTCCTCTTCTCCAAACTATAGAGACCCAGCTCCCTCAGTCTTTCCTCATAAGGGAGATGCTCCACTCCCTTAATCATCTTTGTTGCCCTGCGCTGGACTCTCTCCAGCAGCTCCCTGTCCTTCTTGAACTGAGGGGCCCAGAACTGGACACAATATTCCAGATGGGGTCTCACCAGGGCAGAGTAGAGGGGAAGGAGGACCTCTCTCGACCTACTAACCACCGCCCTTCTAATACACCCCAGGATGCCATTGGCCTTCTTAGCCACAAGGGCACAGTGTTGGCTCATGGTCATCCTGTCGTCCACTATGTTAGCAGAAAATATGCATGCATAGCTACAGAAAGTATGAGACCTCTTAGTGTGGATAAGTAGATGATGGAGGATTTTTTTGTTGTTTTAAGACCACTAAATAGAGCCAAGTATTGAAAAGCCTACTAAAAACACCAAAGTGATAAACTAAATGTGAGATTCCAAGAAGCATTTATGCTGCCCATAGATATTGCACATTAGAAACAAAAGGCTACTGAAAGATGTGACTGATGCCTGTAACCTTGGAAAAAAAGAACTTATTAACAAGTAGAAATAATAAGTAATATTAAAAAAAAAAAAAAAATATCAGATCCTGGATCAGTCTTCTGAGTTTTGACGTAAAGTGCAAAAAAATTAACTCTCATATGCATCATTAAATAGAAAGTTAATTTTTTTTTTTTAAATACAAGCCTTTAAAGTTGTGGCTTCAATACAGTTTTAGTTTTTATTTATTATACTGCCAGTAGCTAATGACAATGTACAAGACTCTCTAAACATAATCCCACCATCACAACATGGGGAATGATTAAAGAGAATTTCTGATTTAGATGCTCTGCTTGTTTGATTTCCAAGTATGAGCACAGAAACACATGAGAAATGGACCTGGTTGGAAGCACAGGGCACATGAACAGATTATTGTGAATGTCTACCATGATTTCATCTAGCACTGAGATATCCTATAATGAAAGGAAGCTTCACTAAACAAGAGGCAACACATTTGGATACCTTTTTGTTACAAGCTGGCAATGCAAAAGCTTTGTTAGCATCTGTAGTGAAAAGCTCTATCCTGTGATGATATGATCTCTGTCTAGATAAAGTAAACCATGATCTATCAGGACATGCAGCTCTTGCTCCTCAAGCAAACTCTAAAAAATGGCAGCAAGGCATTTCAAACAGAGGGACTTCACTTGATGAAGCTGCTTTTCTATTTTGCTTGAACTAAATGTGACTTTGGGATGCAGGGCAGGTACATTTGTTCTGGCAGCCTTTTAATCGAAATCTCTTCTCTGGCAAAGAGGCAGTTCTTGTGTGTGACAATGCTGCGGTTTAACCCAGCAGGCAGCTAAACACCACACAGCTGCTCACTCACTCCCCTCTGCAGTGGGATGGGGGAGAGAACTGGGGAAAATACAGTAAAATACAGAAAACAAGGGATGCACAATGCAATTGCTCACCAGTTGCTGACCAATGCCCAAACAGCTCCCAAGCAGTGGCCCCTGGCCAGCTTTGCCCCTGGTTTCTATACCAAGCATGAGGCTATGATCTGGAATATCCCTTTGGTCAGCTGGGGTCAGCTGGTGTGGTGGGGTGAGAAGCTGGAAAGCCTCACTTAGTGTAAGCACTGCTCAGCAATAAATAAAACATCAGTGTGTCATCAACATTATTCTCATCCTAAATCCAAAACATGGCACTGTACCAGATAATAGGAAGAAAATTAACTGTATCCGAGACAAAATCGGGACAGAGAGTAATGCAGATTTATGGCAAATAATAAGGTGATCAGTTGCCCTGCAGAGTTATTATTTTCATTCAAAAAAAATAAGACATTAAGGCAAAACTGATGGGTTAATGTATGCAATAGCATGAGCTGTCTGTTTCATAGTTCAATG
Source organism: Pezoporus occidentalis (assembly GCF_034315485.1). NCBI lineage: Eukaryota > Metazoa > Chordata > Aves > Psittaciformes > Psittacidae > Pezoporus > Pezoporus occidentalis. The sequence goes on from NW_026915877.1 coordinate 363,656, forward strand.
AAATCAATGGAAAAACTCACACTGTCTTCACTTATGGATCAATCAGCAAGTTTGAAGACAAGGCAAAACTAAAACTAGAAAGAAAAAAACCTAGTGCTAGATAAGTACCAGAACAGTAACTGGTTTATAAATAACCAGATTGATAAAAGGATTTGACTGCATTCTTGTCCCTTTGTGTTGCATGGGTTTCAACAGTCTAGGAAATTTGTTTAAGGCAGGATTAATCACTGAAGAAGTGAATTTAGGATGAATACCCCAGAATATTAATAGAATATCATTAGGACATGAATTTCAAATTTATAATCATGTTTATGCAAAAACAACTATTTTTTCATTCATCTACCTTTTGAAAATAAGCTCATCCTAATAATAAACTCTGTTAGATCAATAGAAGTTCTTTGACTTCACTGGGCACGGGAGCAGGCACTTAATCAAAGAATACAACATACTACATGATCCCATGTGTCCAAGTAAAGCTGCTCGTGTTTCAAGCATCAGTCTACAAAAACACTCTTCTATTCTGTCCTTTGCAAAAATTCCCTGGAAAAAGACTATAGAGTAATGAATACTAATGAGAAAACCTGTACAGCAGAAATTAAAGATAACACATTTACGCATATAGATTCTCATATTTTCTGTTAGTGTACAAGGAAATATCCAAGTTAGTAACTGTCCTGGGTTCAGCAGGACATTGTTTACTCTTTCTTAGTAGTTGGTGCAGCGCTGTGTTTTTGACCTTCAGCCTGGGAACAGTGCTGATAACACTGATGGTTTTAGTTACTGCTCAAATGTTTAGTCTCACCAAGGACTTTCTGAATCTCATGCTCTGCCAGGGAGGAGGGGAAGTCAGGAGGAAGCAGAGACAGGACACCTGACCTAAACTAGCCAAAGAGGTATTCCATACCACAGCATGTCATGCCCAGGATATAGAACTGGAGGCAGTTACCTGGAAGGGCTGGTTCACTACTTGGTCAGGCTGGGTATCAGGTGCTGGGCGGTTGTATTCTCTTCCCTTGTTATTTCCCTTTCCATTATTATTATTGGTGGTAGCAGTAGTGGTTTGTATTATACCTTAGTTCCTGGACTGTTCTTATCTCAGCCCAGGGGAGTTATTCTTTCGATTCTCCTCCCCATCCCTCTGGGAGCAGGGGAGGCAGGGGGGGAGTGAGCAAGCAGGCTGCGTGGGTCTGAGTTACTAACTGCACTTAAACCACGACAGTAACAGAAAAATCCAGCTTGCTTCACAAATATAAAACTGTGGTTTTCACCAGAATATCAGCAAAAAAATATCCTTCATTTAGCCACAAGCAAAATATCAAGGTCACAAAAGTGAAGTTGAAAAGAAAATGCTTTTCCACCAGGATAAAGACTAGCCAGTATTAACATGAAACAAGACCTCTCAGCTAAGCCCTTCTCTACTTGAATCTCATTTTGCAACCAGAGTCCCTCAGAAGAAGCATTTCTATTGCTCCTTTTTAAACACAATAGCTCAATCTTGAGCTGTTCCATCACTGCATGATCTAATAATAGGCATCAGCTTTTAAATGGAGACTGTGTAACTGTGAACTATTTGAGACACTGCTTAGGATTAGAGAACATATGTTGAGGTTTCAGATTTCACTCTAATAGGGCTCATGTGCATCCTTGCAAAACTGTGCCCCGCCATCAGGGCTCCAATGCAGACCCACTGCACAGGCTGCACGCACTTGAACCAGAGCAAAAAATACCAAAAGCAATCTCTGGTGAAGTATATGTGCTACAGTAGCTGCTTTTTCTACTGAACTGTTTTTTTTCTGTATGGAATGACAATGTCAAGTCCTTTGAAACCAAAAAGCCCAAATTGTGCACCACCCTCTGGGCCTTTTCATAGATAAGAAAGTTTCTAACTGAAGCGAAAGCAATCTTATCTGTTCTCCATCTGATGCTTCAGCTTGATTGCAAAGCTTTTGGTGGTCTTTTTTCTTGATTTGTTGCTTTTTTTTCCCCTTAGAAAACACATACAACACATTTACTGTGAGTTCCAGCACTGTTATTTTACCACAACATTGGTTAATCTTTGTAGACTTAATTGGGGTAAAGATAGAAAAGTAAATGAAATAGAAAGGTATGGCTAATGATGCTCATTATCCCACTGTTCAAGTTGTACCAATTTACCACTTAAGGTTTTGTTCCAGGTCTTATCCAACATCCGTATTTAATGAACAGGGAGAGTAACACCAGACAAGAACACAACTGCAGCACCACAAAACCGCATGAGTGCTGGCTACATTAAAATGGAAGAGCCATCCTTTTTTTTTCCACCTTTCCCCTCAACACCAGTGCATATCTTTGTCATTGAAAAATCCAGCTGAGAACACCTAAAATTGTTACCTGTTCCTTTTAACTGACTGTGCAGCTGAAATTTCTTACGGGGATAGAGTCACAGAATCATAGTATCACAGAATCATAGAATAGTTAGAGTTGGAAAGGACCTTTAGATCATCTAGGTCCAACCCCCCTGCCATGGGCAGGGACACCTCACACTAAACCATGCCACCCAAGGCCTAGTCCAACCTGGCCTTGAATGGATGCCGATGGACAGTTACCAACAGGGATGAGCAATTCCCCCAAGTGCACTGTGACATGAAATATTTTCCCCCTTTTCTCTGCAAATGTAAATGGCAGTAAATATTTGGGATTAAATTGTGCCACTTTAACTTATTCCATGAAACCTTCATATAGTTTCTAGCATCAGCAAAACTCAGATGTTGATACTTAAATACTTTCCTTCGTGCAGTAAATCATAGGACACAAATGTAAAGTTTCTCATATTCCTCATGACAACAATATTTGGAGTAGCAGAGGGTTTTTTTTGTCCCTCTTCATTAGGCTTTTGAGCGCAATCCTGACATTGATTAGCTCACCAATCTCCGAGTGACTTCAACGCCAGTTCATATACAGCTCACTGGAAAAGTGGGATTTATGAACACACTGCTGAAGCTCCCTGACTGCTGCTGCTACCTTATTGATCAGATCCTGTGAAATGGCATGTCTACCAAGGGACATTATGGATATAAACAAGAAAGCAGCATCAGACCAACTTTCTAAAGATACCAGACTGATACCTTTACAAATTTCATATTGCTTGTTATTTTCCTGGTTCTGTGTGTGGGGAAACAGAGGTACTAACAATACAGGAGGGAAATCATCTCTAAGAAGTGAATATAAAATGAATTTACAGAAACTAAGTGGTGTTTACCCTAGGCACGAAAGGATTTTATATGCCTTAGCAACAGTGCCTTTCAAAGTATGAATTCTTCACAATAGAATTTTTGGGGTTTGTTTGTTTGGGTTTTTTTCCTAATGTATTCAACCTTTTCAGTCAATCTAGCCCTGCAATTTTTTTTTCTCCTAAAAAATCCCAGCCAACACAGGCCTGGGGTCTACCTAACCATTCTAGGATTTAGAAACCAAGTTTGTTTTCCCATTCAACAAGAAGTTCTTTACTGTGACGGTGGTGAGGCACTGGAACAGGTTGCCCAACAAAGTGGTAAATATTCCATCCCTGGCAGTGTTCAAGGCCAGGTTGGACAGAGCCTTGGGTGACATGGTCTAGTGTGAGGCATCCCTGCCCATGGCAGGGGGGTTGGAAGTTAATGATCTTAAGGTCCTTTCAAACCCAAACAATTCTTTGATTCTATGATTCTGTGGTTCTATGACTGGGCTCAAGACTTCAAGTGGACTTTAATCAAAGCCACATTGCTTTTTGTTTAATCTGAACAATCAGATCAGAAAATTTCTCATTATGGCTTTTGTAAGAAGAACTAATAGCCTGTCTTCTTGCAAGCAAACACAATTTGAATGAACAAAATGAATGGCCATTTCTCTTAAACTTTTCCTCCTACTGATGTGATAGGTTATATATGAGGTGTAATTACAATAACAATAACAAAGTTGCTGTTGAAAGAGTTAATCCACTAGGAAAAATTCCCACTGGGAAAAAAAAAAAAAAAGCTATGGTACGCAGATGAACTCTGCTTGGTAGCTCTTCTGTGATCAAAATGAAACAAAGCTGAACTGCTGAAACAATAAAAGCAAATTGTTACTTGGGGTTGGCAAACCTCAATTAAATACTATGCAGTAAACAACATTCTGGATTTTAATTAGGATAAAACAGCAGAAAAAGGAGTTACCAACCATTTGTGTTTTTCTCATAGTAACCTTCAAATACTTCTTACAAGACAATATATAACAAAGAGGTTTAGTTTAAAAAAACACACAAGAAAACTCAACTTTTACTTCCATCAGCATAAAATGTCATCTTAATATATATCTCCCCTCCTGAAAACTTTATTTAAAACTTAAAATTAGATAAATGTGGGTACTGATGGTGGGATTCTGGTCCCAGTGTTTCAATTACTTTTAAGAAAGCAAAGCATTTTGAAAATAATGTGATCAGTTTGTTGCACTTGCTTGGAATAGCCATCTAATTATCCAGCCAAACAAAAAATGAATGCTAACTGGGGGGTAACTAATTTTAAAAGGCAGGAACCAGGATGGAAAATCATGCCTCGTTTTGCATTGTTTCTGGTAGGTATAATAATGCAATGCAATACAGTACTTTCGTTATCCATTCATGGCTTTTGTAATGCTGAGTTGAATTCCTTGCTGAGTTACCAGATTCGAGTATGTCTTTTGCAATGGAGGTAAAGCAGATTTCTGAAGAAAATGAAGACATGATTAACACTTTCATCTCTGACCAGCCTGTCCCAGCTCTGTACTGGGTTCCTACAGCAAACCGCAGCTCTCGTTTCATCACAGAGTGCAGTACGTAAGAAGAGTGCAAACTATAACACGCATTACTATGGCTTAAAGGAGAGTAAAATGTCTTGGGTCACCTAATTACTTCCACAAGAACGGTGACACATACATCACATGTGCATCCACGGGGCCACAGAAGTGCAGCCTGACTGGCAGCACTGGGGCACTTAAGAGCACTAAGTGCTGCATTACTCATGGATGCCACCAGATCTGTGCTCTCCCACCCTGATCATTATTTTTAAAGGGACTGTCTGAGAACAGCTAAAAGAAAAAGAATATTGCCTGTGTCTAACAAAAGGGTGAACCCTTGTCACCTCAGGGAATATGCCATGTGTGAGCTCTCTGAAAAAAGGCCATGGCTGCAAGCTGCCTTACACTTGAGGCAGCCCCAGAAGTGGCTGATAGCTGATGGCTAAAGGCCTATCAACAAGGTGCCAGTCACATCTATAAGGACAGATGAAGCACCAAAGCCTACAGCATCTTCTGTTTCATGTGGGAGCCGTGGCAGTAGGAGATGGTATGCAAACCTCTCCCCTACCGCCAGCAGGCTGAAGAACATCCTCTTCACAAAAAAAACCCTGTTTATACTCAGGGACTGTTTAAGTGTCAATTAACATCAACAAGACTGTCTTCAAAATGCTGAAATTTTATCCTTCTTAGAAATTTAGTTCCATTATTTAGCAGCAAGACATTAAATTAGATATTAGGAAGAAATTCTTGCCTGTGAGGGTGGTGAGGCACTGGCACAGCTTGTCCAGAGAAGCTGTGGATGCCCCATTCCTGGAAGTGTTCAAGGCCAGGCTGGACGGGACTTTGAGCAACCTGGTCTAGTGGAAGATGTCCCTGCCCATGGCAGGGGGTTGCAACTTAGGTGACCTTTAATGTCCCTTCCAATTCAAACCATTCTGTGACTCTGAGATTCTATGAAGACAGAACATTTTCACTGGACACAAAAATCACTGGTCTAAAAATGAGAAGTTAAGCTAGTAAAAAAATAGCAATGACATTTCTAGGGGCTGACATTTCTGTACAACTGTCCTGGGTTCAGCAGTATCAGTCATTCTCCTCCATCTTAGTAGCTGCTGCAGCGCTGTGTGTTTGACTTTCAGCCTGGGAACAGCGCTGATAACACCGACGGTTTTCGCTGCTGCTCAGTAATGTTTACTCTCACCAAAGACTTTCTGAGTCTCATGCTCTGCCAGGAGGGGAAACCAGGAGGAAGCAGAGACAGGACACCTGACCCAAACTAGCCAAAGAAGTATTCCATACCACAGCACATCATGCCCAGGATATAGAACTGGAGGCAGTTACCCAGAAGGGCTGGTTCACTGCTCGATCAGGCTGGTTATCGGTCGGTGGGTGGTGAGCGGTTGTATTCTCTTCCCTTACCATTATTATTATTGGTGGTAGCAGCAGTGATTTGTGATATACCTTAGTTACTGGACTGCTCTTATCTCAACCCGTGGGAGTTACATTCTTTCAATTCTCCTCCTCCTCCCTCCGGGAGCGGGAGGGAGGAAGGGGGAGAAGTGAGTGAGCGGCTGCGTGGCTGAGTTGCTGACTGGGCTTAAACCACAACATCAACATAGCGATCTATTAATTTTCCAAATTTCACATAACACTATTTATCTCAACCAACAAATTGAACTCAACCTAAACATGAAAAAACTTGATGTAAAGGTTTGGATCCCTCTTTTTTTTTTTTTTGAGATTTTACACTACAATCTCTAAAGTAAATTAGCAGGCTCCATTTTTGTGTGGCTTGCTCAAGAGGAGAGGTGAGAACCCCAGTGGTCTGACCCTGCACTGCCTTGGAGCAACAGTCACAACTGCCATACAGTCTCCTCTATGCTAGCAGAATTCATATATTTTTACTAACTTTTGTATTCCCAAGAATGTGTCCAGAAACACATTTTTTATTTTTTTTTTTCCCCATTTCTCTCTCTCTACTTTTTAGCAGGCTGTTGAAACACCTGCATTCACACCTGGAATAAGGCACTTGCTAGGGTGCTCTAAGACCTCTGCTGTACAAGGCGCTTGGGAAGGGATCACACTTGTAGGTGTCAATACCATCTGCTGCAGCTTCTTTAAGTGATGATTCCCTAAATCAATTTTTAATTCCCCTTTATTAAAGAGCCAATGCCTTAAGAAATGTCATTACAGCAGATCTCTGCTGCCAGGTAATTTTCATCACCCCAACATCCTGATAGGGAGAATTTGGGTAGCAAAATTATTTTTTTTTCCCTAGCAGTCTGGAAGTGAAGAAATTCTTTTCCCCCAAGAGAATGATCAAATGGCCTGTAAACAGCAGGCCAAAGTGCAAAGTCAGATTTCTTACGTGATCTCCAGCTTTTCCTCAGCCAAAACTGACATAACCATCTCCAATGAGCCAAGTCAACCCAACAGTCAAGCCTTCAGTTGTTGGCAGTTCTCTTGGCTCTCTTTTCATTCCCTCTTACCTGCTCCCTTCCCTCCTACCTCACAGTCTCTTTGCTAGCTTTTTTCCCCTACTTAGAGAGAGACAGGTCCCTAAAATAGGGTTCTTATCTCTCTTTAGAATCATAGAATAGTTAGGGTTAGAAAGGATCTTAAGATCATCTAGTTCGAACCCCCCTGCCATGGGCAGGGACACTTCACACTAAACCATGCCACCCAAAGCTTTGTCCAACCTGGCCTTGAACACTGCCAGGGATGGAGCATTCACAGCCTCACTGGGGAATACATTCCAGTGCCTCACCACCCTTACAGTAAAGAACTTCTTCCTTATATCCAATCTAAACTTCCCCTGCTTAAGTTTTAACCTGTTACCCCTTGTCCTGTCACTACAGTCTCTAATGAATAGTCCATCCCCAGCATCCTTATAGCCCCCCTTCAGATACTAGAAGGTTGCTATGAGGTCTCCATGCAGCCTTCTCTTCTCCAGGCTGAGCAGCCCCAACTTTCTCAGCCTGTCTTTATACAGGAGGTGCTCCAGTCCCCTGATCATCCTCGTGGCCCTCCTCTGGACTTGTTCCAACACTTCCATGTCCTTTTTATGTTGAGGACCCCAGAACTGCACACAATACTCCAAGTAAGGCCTCATGACAGCAGAGTAAAGGGGCAGGATCACCTCCTTCGACCTGCTGGTCACACTCCTTTTGATGCAGCCCAGGATACGGTTGGCTTTCTGGGCTGCAAGCGCACACTGAAGCCAGATCATGTTCATTTTCTCATTGACCAAGACTCCCAAGTCCTTCTCCGCAGGAGAATCTCTTCTCTGCCCAACCTGTAGCTGTGCCTGGGATTGCTCTGACCCAGGTGCAGGACCTTGCACCTGTCATGGTTCACTTTCAGACATCTTAGCAGAGAGAAAGACCTTGTCCATCCCCAAGACCTCAGCAGTTTTGTTCTGTGATACCAAGAGGAGAACTGCTGAAGGTCAAAAGGAAAAATTTCCACTGCCTTTACATACATACAGCCTTCACTTCTATATGACTGAAAGATTCCAGATTCACAGAAGAATTCTGTGATGTGGAACATCAAGCTAAATTCATTTAGAAGAAAATCCATTTTCTAATGCTTCAGTTGGTTGATTTTTTTTATCAGTGCTACACAATGCCCATAGCATAGCTAAATTCAGAAGTGAAACTTCGGCTGTTTCTTTCTCTCCTCTCATTCCCAGTTTCTCTACATTTTTTTGGCTAATGTGTATATAAAAGAAATGAAGAAAACAGCAAGGGGAAATTAGGCGGCTTTAAGTTACCTGGCAGTACACTACATTGCACATGCTCTGGAAATCGGCTCTTCTCAAGTTCTCCAATGGTGCCGAGCATTAGAAGAGGAAAACCCAAGTCTGGATGATTTAGAGCTCTTTAATTATTTAATTCCTATTTCTGTATGTCACTTGAGGAACGCCATTTCCTGTGTAAATTATTTTTCTCCACCTGCAGCCACCTCCCATGACCTAGGGAGCCTCACATCAGCCTTCAGCCAGCTACAGGCTCCTCTAAGCCTCCTGCAACCACACACACAGGTAACCCTTTGCCAACACTCAGGCAGAAAGCAATCAGTCATGTTCAAATGGACCAGTTAAAGGGCCATATTTGACCAATCTCCCTAGCTATATTCCTTAATGGAAAGCTTATCTAAATGTATATAGATGCATACATGTGTGAGTGTATACTCTACTTATTATAACATCCACACAGAGAAGTTTAAGAAACTTTCTTATACTCATCCCCAGCCTCATTGCCTACATTTTCTTTCTTTAGATACATGTTTAGGGTACATTAGAGAATGGGATGCATGCAACTAAAACCTCCTCTGTTCAAGCTATATTCATATGGTCTAGGATGACTCCAGTGCTGTAAATTCTAGTCTAAACAGAAGTCTTTCATAAGGTACCAGAAAGCTGTGATGTAGCAAGCTGCTATTAGCTGGCTGGGGTCTTTTCCCCAGACTTCTTTGTTGCAGCCAAGCAGAAGCTCACAAAAAGACATGTCAGCCAAAACCACCCTCTTCAGAGTCCTGGAGGGCTGCAAGTAATAGAGCATGCTCTGCAGAGCAGGATGCACAAACTTTGCTTATAGAGGTGAAAGGGCAAGTTTCACATGAAATGAGTATAAACAGACTGTTAGATCAAACAATGTGTTTACAAAATCTAACCTACGAAAAAACATTTAAGAAAAACACTGTGGCCTAATATGTGAAACAGGAAGGCTGGGTGCCTATGGCCATTGAGAACCAGGAATGATGAGTTTGAATCTGGGAGAGTGCCAGTACAAATTTATAGGAAATCACTGAAAGCTCACAAGGCTGCAAGTAAAAATTGACTTTCCTCCCTCAGTTTCTCAGTAGATCTTGCAGTGACATCTTACAGCTGCTAAGTGAACAAAGAAGCCCTGAATATATGGTTAAATCACACACAATAGCAAACTTTAATTACTTGATATTTGAATAGTGTAGTGAGAGTGTAACAGTTGTACAAGTGGGATTTGGGGAGCATTCACTCAAATTTGACATCTCTGCTATTCTCAGTTCTCTTTTCAGCTCCCTGGTGCACTGAGAGCTGGGATTTGCCAATACACAATGCCTGATGTACTGGTTCCCGTGGCTGGGAGGTTGAGGTGGGGATTGCAGTAGCTTTCTCTTCCTTGTCACTGCTAGAAGTACTCGTGCTCTCTGTGCACAATACACAGAGGATACACCTGTGAGGACGCAGGTGATCTTTTACTGTTAAAAGTCTCAAGACACGTATATTTTTATTCATTTTTTTCTGAAAGGTCAGTACCATTCAGATCACTTATCAACAATATTTCCTTGCCTATGTATCATTTTTATACTGTGGCATCGGTTTTCCTGGTTCCACAGTCAGCTCCTAATAAAAGAGGATGACATGTATTAGAAGTAAAGAAAAATAGCTGTAATAACAGCACTCCAGTCCTACTTACTTCTCTCTCTTAACCTCTTTCTTTCAAAGGCTCCCACTCTGCAGTGCTCAGAAGAAAGTTACCATCGAATTATCTACCTGAAATCTATTCACATCTATTACTGCTTTGGTGCAGCAGTGCATGAGCAACAATAACAGGTAAGTATTCTCAGATCCCTGCACCTCTTCCACCTCAAAATATGGGTCTAGAAATAGAACCCATTGCAGACGCCAAATATTTTTTAAATTAAACTCACCATTTCAGACAGATATCAGCTCTGACTGACAGCTGGGTCCCCCAGGACCTCAGCACTCGCCCACTGCCTCCCTGCTCAAGACAACAGACATTGTTCTGGGGAAGCAGTTCTACAAAATTCTCACTGATCATGAAAGGCAAATAAAGTAAATCCCAGAAGCTAAGGTAAAAGCATCAATACAGTTTTCTCTAGCATCCTACTGCTATTTATATAAGTGGCTGTGAATATTCGCACATCAAAAAAGTGGTATTTTGGCATATCTTCCAGGAGCAATTGTCTCCCTAATGGATAGCACAGTAAATATGCTGTTCCTGATGAGGAAAAGATGCTCAAATCATTACAGCAATAGTCTGTAATGAAAAGGATCCAGGTTCAGCTCCCTGTCAGATGTAAGATTTTTTAGAAATCTCACAGGTACCTTTGGATTTCAGTACAAGGATCTAGGTGGCTTTTAATGGCACAATTAAAATTTCTGTGCTTTTCTTAACTTCATAGAGGTATTATCAAGATTGATAGATTAAAGAATGAGAGGTTCATTAAGGAGCTGGCAGCACACAGCTTTGCTCTCTAAAGTGGATGGAAATTGAGACTGGGTGAACAAAGCTTCCAACCTAAAATTGAACCAGTTCCACAAATGATTGGTTTAAGAGGGCAGAGGAATGGCTGTGGACTGCTCCCTTCGTAAAGCACAGCAGTTATATAATTGCGGAGTTATACCTCTGTCACCCAAATCCCCTTTGAGAGTGGCCCAGAAAACTTCCCAGCAGATTACAGCTGGGTCTCTCTCTTTGCATGGAATGATGGCAGGGCTTCCCTCAGTCTCGCTTTCTTTGCAACAGAGGTGGGACAAATATATTCATTAAGTGTTTTTCATGGGCAGTCAAGACAATTTCACATATGTATTTTTTTAAAGTACATCTCATGCTGATCTTGCATCTGGGGCATTTGCACTGTAATCTGTGCTATCTCATTTCCAAAATAAGCAGTTAAATAGTCTTGGCCTGGATCTTCTTAATCACGCTAACACCACTTTTACAATGATCTGGGCTGAAAGGTTTAGTACTAAGGACAATTGCCCTCTTCCTTTATTACCAGTTAACGCTAAGCCAGTTCATTTAATAGAAAAATCATCATAGGCTTCAAAAAGAATAAGATCAAGGTTAGACTCCTGTTGAAACAGAAATACTCAGAAAAGTCTATCAAGAAGTGTCCCAAGCACTAAAGCTCTCTGCATTACTCACTCATGTCTTAATGAAGACACTGCCACACGTCAGAATTTGGAGCTTGTCTTCCTGTTGAATTACAGTGCAGAGAATAAATAAGAATTAAGATCAATTAGAGTCATTTTGGCACTAAAAAAGCTAGTGTACTACATGTCCTTGATAGTGCTCCCCCATGTATCCGATAGGAATAGCTGCAAGGACTGGAGAAGCAGTAGCTTTTGGAAAGTACTATATATGCTATACAGAAGAGTCACATTAAGTAGACCATTTCCAATGAATCCCAAATGCTCATGTTCATTAGTTTTTTGTGAAAGCAGAATACCATGCAAAATGTACATTGCACAGCGTGACTTGTACTAGTGCCCTGAACGGGGAAAGAAGTCAAATCACATCCCCAGAGTAAACATGCACAGGAAAAAGAACGCTAACTTAGCAAAAGAAACATTGTTCTGTGGAATTGCAATCAAACAGAACTGAGCAGACTGTGACTTGTTTACGTAAGACGATGAAGCACATGTATTTTAAAATCAACTAATGTCTCCTTTATAGACCTTTAAAACAGAAAATATTGTATTTTGCTATTACTTTAGATAAACAGCACATGATGAGTCTTTGTTCAGCATGGAATAAACAGCAAATGTATCAGTTATTGACTCAAAGTCACAGCCTTTATATATTAGCTGCCTTTTTTTTTTTTATTAACCTGAAAGACAGCGCCTTATATAAACAACATTCTCCATAAGTAAGGGGCTATACGAGCTGATTGTGAAAGAAGCAGGTGGAATCTCAACGGCTTTGCTTAAACGCAGGAACCTGGTAATGGTTCCCAGTTTCTGTGATGGATGTGGCCAAAGGCAGCCTCCCCTATTCCTCCCTCCATGCATCCTCTGAGTTGCAGCTAAAGAAACACTCAGTGTGGCCCAAAAGATCTCCACCTTGGAAACCTGCTGGGAAAACTTGTTCTTTGGTAAATGTTAGGCATTTCTGCTTTTTACACAGACAAATCAATGTGTCAGGCATCAAGGACTTCACACACAACACTTCGAACCAGTACAGAAATTGAGTTCACTAAACAAGGTATGACCAATGTCATTGTTGACTGGAACAATTACTGGTTTTCCTCATACCTTTATAAAAAGTGCCATCTATCTTATAGCTAGAAGATGTATATTTTTGCCATGTAGGTGAGCTGGACCGAAGTAAAGAGTGGGGTTTAAACTGGAATATTCACTTGTTTGTACTACTGCAATCACTGTATAAATTTTTCACGTGGTGAGCATCAGGATTCTCTTGACTACTGTGTGCTTATTGCTAGGGTTTTTTTTTGTCCACTTATATAAAGTAAAAAATGAACAAAAACTCTCACCAGAGAGTTATGAACTGTCACTGTTATTGATAACAACAGGAAATGAGATCTGCACCCATTCCCCTTGCTCAGCACTGACATGGTAAAACCATAAAGCAACGGGAAAATGCAGAGACTGTGTTTTTAAATGCAAGGCAAGGGACCAGTTTTAGTGCCATGCCACCCCAGTGTGACATCTCTGTGACTCCAATAATTCCAACTGAATCATAGTTCAGTGGTGAATCAGACCCCTGCGGCAACTCCTTCATTTTCCAGTTCACCAAAGAACTTTGTCTATGGCAGTTCAGCAATACGCTTTTACATGTCTCTGACTTTAATAAAATGCTTCGGTGGCTGCTGAGCTGTGGACCAGACGCATCACTATATAGTAAAGAAGATGTAAGTGATCTACTTAATCAACTCCAAGGCCACAAACAAGATGCTACATTTGATGTACAGGGGAAATGCTTCATAAGAAAGTTCATTTTGCAAAAGCACATTTAAATTTTATTTTAGATAAGAAATCATGCTTTCGGCATGGAAATCTTTCACAAATTTAACTACAAAGATATTTTTTATTAGCATTTTTAAAGGAGTTATGAATCTTTCCTAGCAGAAGCCCAGCAGTGTGATTCTTTGTAGAGGGGAGATAGTGCTACTAGCATGGCCCATTGGCTTCTCCCACCTGGACACCTCAAGGTAAAAAGATAGCTCCCTGTCCTACCAGTAGCCACCAGCATAACAGATCTGGAGCACATCCTGCACATTCTTCCTATGGTCCTCCAGGCATCCGTTTGCAACATCTCCTTGGACCCTGGAAAGCACTGCAGACTTACCTTGAACTCCAGTGGGTTCACACCCTTGTACACACCAGGGACAGAGCAAGAAGAGCAAGACAGGAAAAGGACAGTGGGGAAAAAATATGATTTTGAGAAGAGAAGGAAGCTAGCACAGATGAAGAGAGAAGATCCCTGTTGAGTCATCGGGTGACACAACTTACCAATATGAAGAGCAAACATCAGCAGCTGCTTCCCGGATCTAGACACTCCACTTACACAGGAGTATTGGCCAAAGAAAAGTCCTCAAAACAGCCTTTAAAGGCAGTAATTCCAGGGCCTCAATGCCCTCTTGTCCTTCAGAATTTAAAGAAAGCAAAGAGCTGAAGTAACTCTATTACTTGTCCTGGACTGCTGGAAATACCTGACAAATAGCGAGGACTGTCACCAGCACCCAGAGAAAGAAGCTTAAAAAGAGATGCAAAAGCTTAAGACAGCATTTAAGGTTTAGTCCCTTTAAACCCTCCATGCTCTTGCAGCAAACGCTCTTGCATGTGAACACTTTAGAGAATAGCACATTCCCTTGATTCTTCAAGGCTGATCACCTAAAGATTTATGTCAGGCCATGAAGTCAGAGTGACAGAGCTGTCCTGTTCCGGTAGCAAATGCTACACATTAATCCACGGCAGCCTAGGTCAAAAAAGTCTAAAGACAAAGCAATGCCCAGCAAAACCTTCCCTAACCTGCCAGCCTTTTCCCTCATTACTTCCTCAACTCATTTCCCCCATGGCAAAAGACACTTTACTTCCAGGCAGAGCTCCAATTGTTCCTATCAAGCTTATATGTTGACCATGAAAAAAAATCACAATAACCCCAAATCCTGCCAGAGGACTCCAGCCTGCAGCTTCCATTTGAGAAGGTTCCTCATGAATCTCTCAAACTGTTCTGAAGACCACCACCTGCATACCTCTATAAGGATGATACAGTGATGGCAAAAGCCTGGATGTGTGCTTCAAGAAACATTAAAATCAAAACCAAACTTGGAAAGCTGGGCTGCCAGACAGCCTTATGAGCACAGCTTTCATGCTTCATGTAAGTACAGAAACTTCTGCTGCTGAAGAAATGAATCAAGAAAAATAGATTAAACGGAACAAGCAATCGCGCTTGAGGATGTTCTCAAGTGTCATTTGGTTCTTACGTTCAGCCACTCCAGCAAGCACACAGGTACTGAGTTGAGCTGTTTTCAATTAGCAGGGCCCTCACATCATAACTACCAGCATCATCTCAAACTAATTGCTGAAAACGGCTTAATGTGGCCCAAGTGTAGCTGTTTCACCCTCTGTAAACCTTCTGGCATCTGCACATTGCTTCATATTCAAAAGGGAAAGAGGAAAAGGCAAGGGGAAAGCTGCAGAGGCAGCGAGTGCTGGTGCTCCCCTGGTGCCCTGTCCCAGTGCTGGGGCTGCAGCACGTCTTCCTGCAGCATCCCTGACAGCCTCTGCCTCACATGAGCAGGTTTTGTGGCCAAGTTGCTGTGTCCTCTGACAACTTCAGCAGCACAAGGCTCTCAGAGGATGACATCCTGGAATTTAACAGCTTGCTGTTCTACAAACAAATAGCCATGTCATTGGCCTAAAAGAAAAACATTGGTGCTGCTTCTATCTGTACTTCAGCCTTTGAAATAAAACATCAGCTTTTTTCTTTCAAAGCCAAATCCCATCAATGAGCCCTCAGGTTTTCATTTCCCATCAAAACCACAACGTGCACAGTGACTGATGTATAAAATGTTGGTAGCAAACTGATGCAATGCTTGTGCAGGTATACTTGATGAATGAGGCTAGAGATTTCCAATGTGTAAAGTTATTATTCCGTTAGTGCAGTTTGCCATGCAGCAACTGTAAAATTCAGAAATATTTATTCAGATAAGATCTGATACTGATCTTCATCTCATTTCCATTTTGGCAGGGATTTTTAAGGACCTTTCCCATTATCTTCTCCCAATTACACTATCAGACCTCCATCTGTAAGGAAGCAAATCCATACTATCTTTGCAAAAGCACAACATATGAATCCCACTTCCACATGAATCCTTGAAAATATGGATACAGCCTATGCAGTGCTAAAAGGCAATTATCAGGCAAGCCGCGCATTTTTTTTCTGTGATTTCCTAATTAACGTGACTATCAACCGCTCATTAATAAAGCAGTTTCCTATGCTTTGACTTGCAGCATATTGTAAACAAATTTAAGATGCCACATCCTGTTCTGTCATTTATATCACACTGTTAATTCACACTCGTATTTGTTTTTCCTATCTGTTAGTGCATTTCAGAGAAAACTGTACATCATGATGGGGGAGAAAAGCATTAGAAACAAAGCCACAAAAAGTAGACTGGTGATTATTTCCTATTAAATTATGCACCCCAGAATTTTACTCCCAGTACATGAAACTACATGCTGGTATTCTGGACGAACTGCCTCCTTTCACATCAGTATTCCATTTGCCTTTCTTCAACAGATGCTACTGACAGTTTACTAAATGGTGCACTGCTTAATAATGTATTAGAGGAAAAAGAACATTTGTTTTCATGTGAATTAGATCATGCATGAACCTATATTAACTGCCATGTTTAAGGCTTTGGTCCACTAAATGAGTATGAAAACAGGATTCCTACTCTTTCTGATGTTAACACCAAGCAACTTCCAGCATGACACATTCTTCTGATTTGCTGTTTCCTGTAAATGCCATCCCATGCTAAATTTTCCAGAGCCAGCAATTTAAATATCCAGCCCTTTGAAATAACATCTCTTCAGTTGTGCAGCTGTCTGCAACTAAGCACAATATGACTTTCATATACTCAGTGTTATAATAAGTGGTAGTTTTTAAAGAAAAACAACACACCTTTGCACATTCCTTTCTGACTGACTGTTTAATGCGAGAAAACATTTCCCACTGAACTTCTGTTGAAGGTTGCACAAGCATTTAAAGGCTTGTGAAATAGTTTCCTGTAGTATATAACCTGCACTACCGCAGGCTGACTAATGAGTCAGAGAGTGCTGAAACCCTCAGGTCCCATAAACATCCACTAATGAGATGAAACAAGATCTAAAGTGCTCAAATGTTGATAAGTACAGAATGTAGCTCACAATGTACTCTTCACAAATTAGTCAAGGGTTGCTATGGATCCTTAATGAAATGTTATTACGTTTTAAAACTGAAACCAGACATCTGGGGGGTTGGGGGGAGGAAACGGGAACAAGTGTTTGAACACCATTGTCTAGGATTCCTTTCATCAGCCAGCTGAATTTGCTTACTTGTCCTGAATGAGTGGATCCATTTCTTCAGCTGTTGCAGGGCCTTGCAATAAAGCCAAACAGTGTGTGCTGTCTTCCGTTCCCTGGGAAGTAGAAATCTCTGGTATAGGAGAGAAGGCTTCTGTAGGAAATACTACACAAGCTGCTCTTTCCTGGCTGTAAAAGTCTCCTGCCCTCCCACAACAATAAAAGAGCATCCAAAGGATCTGACGATTAACAATGAGCCAATATATTCAGCATATTCTCAAAATGACCAGTCAGATCTTAGAATATTTAAGCACTAAAGTGCTGGGAATCACTTGTGCCATACTAAGCATGGATGTGAAAATATTTATTTTAAAGTTCTTTATATGACACCATATACGACAGGCAGGCAGGCAGATAAGTAGGTAGGCAGATAGCTAGGTAGGTAGATAAATAAGATTGACAACACAGGCAGACATAGATATACGTACATATATATATGTGTATATATGCACACAAACATATATACAAAATTTGAGTGAAAGACAAGGATGGGTCTAGCTTCAACTACAGAAAGCCCTAAGATTTCCCACCTCCTGGTAAACACTGACTTTTTAAACAGCGCTCAACACATACAGCTATTTCCATCATGAGTTACAGAGCAATCACTGTATTACAAGCTTCAATAAGAACTAAATATTCCATCTATGGCACTAGGAGTGACTCTGAAATCATTTGTCTGGAGAGTAACAGGTTAAACTAAACCCAGAAGATACCAAGAAGCACACTTCCTTGCGCGAGTCTTGGAAATACTTCTCTAAATGCATCCTTTTAAACTTTCTTTTCAGAGGATAAAGTGAGGGAGGATCACGCTGACAAAGATTAAATGAGCTGACATTCACTCTCTAGCGCTCTGGGATGCAGAAGCCTACTGCTGTCACTGCATATCAACACGACATGTGGGCAGCAGGCGCAGCCCCTAACGATGGCTTTGAGAACCGATCCCATCTTTCTTAACAAACAAGCACAAAAATATATATCAATTTTACATTTGATACAACTTAAATCAGTTCCACTGAATCAATTTAATTCTCCTGCTCATCTCTTCTGCCTTACCTGTGGCAACACCTCAAGCCTGAGCCCCCTCTCCCTCATGGGGACATGACTTCAGATCCTGCATCGCTATTTCCTTTTGAGGGTCCCTGTTTTCCAAACTGGGGATAGTTTTAATATTTCACACTACCTTCTGCTGGCAACTCTGGCAACAGTTCTCAAGGGGAAAATTTTAAAAATGGAGAATAAAGCCATACAGTTCATATGCCCGACAGATACTCCCAGGATTGCCAAGCCTACAAATGGCACACTGGGGCCTGTGCACGCAGCTAATGACCATCAGCCAGAACTGCAGGACAGGGTTTGAATACCTTCATATCAATCTTTCTGGCTGCTGAATCAACTGAACCAATACATCAAAGCAGAGGCCCAACCTCCTTCTTATTAGAGTCAGTGAGATATTTCTTAAATTAATGACTAAACTTCCCCTAAAAATACTTGAGCTGGAAATAAAGAAAGCAGATGACTTACTGTGGCCCACATTTTCCTGGACATCCTTTTAGGGTACACTGGTGACTTCTTCCAACCTCAAAATCTTGCGTATAACTTCAGCATTTAAATGTAAATGTGAAATTGTAAAACATATCATTCAACTTATTCAGCAGGACCCAGCTCTCAAGTGATGAGCAACAACCCACCATCCTCAGCAAATGTGATAACGCAACATTTGCAAGAAGAATAACACATCAGCATCTGATTAGACTTGAACGTACAGCTTCCTGGGGGAAAAGTTCTACATGAAAACAAGCAATACAGTATGCAGAGTGAGGAATCAATTTTGCCACTCAAAACTCATGGTAAACAAAGTAGATTGGATTAAAATCAGCTTTACTTTATTAACATTACTATTTACTTCCTCTAATTACAGTGTTTACATCATATAATACTATGCATAGATTTGCAACTTTTAAAAAGTATGAAGAAAATAAGGTTTGTGTGTGTGTGTATATATATACATGCTGTAATTATCTTTAAGTCATTCAAATATTGATCTCAACAACCTAGTACTAGAAAACTGAGGTTTATACTACAATTCTGTAACCAACAGTTCCAGAGTAATTCACATTTCTATGAGGAAAAAAAACGGGGAGAGACTGGAGGGAAACCCACACTGAAAGACTCAAGGTGATTTCAAAGTAAGTGATTCAGATATTATGTGATTTCTGCTTATTACTCCCTACTTTTTCTGATTTTTAATATCAACATAGAGGTCTCAGGACAAAGTTTCAAACCAATTTGGTCTTCTTCCATTTGGCAAACACTGTGTCTAATGGAGCTTGAAATTAAACCAGCTTTTTTGGTTACTTCCTGCTTTGCAAAATCCCAGGAAAGATGATGGGCTCTCCTGTTCACAGGCTGCAGCAAAGGATGCCCAAAAGAAAAAAGCATATTACTGTTGCTCTCATACATATGGATAAACCAGCCTGTGAGGTTCAAAACCATGCATGAGGTCAGCAGGATCTACGACTTTAAAAATGGATAAAATGTAATAGTATAAAGTATTCTTGCTGTAAGTAGAAATGATCGTGATTTTGACCACTTATGCTGGGACAAACACTTATGCAAGTGCTGATCAGTCACTACAAATGGCAAAGCAGGAGACCTTGTTACCACCTCAGTTGGAATCTGACAATATCATCACGGAAAAATCCATGTCTCACCAGATTAGAAGCATGTGTAACTTAATTAAAGAGACTTCTTCAACCCTTATTAAGTGTTTCAGTGAGCCAAATAAATGCACTTATAGACGTGCTTAAGTTTGTCTTATCCTTCTTGAGGGTATTTGATCTTTTCCTGCATCCCAGAATCTGTTTGGACAATCTAATCTGCCTAGAGAAGAGCAGTTACACAAGCCATGTTTTGAAAAGTCTAAGAAACACCTGACAGACACAACCTGGATTTTTTCTTGTCCATTTGGTAAATCACATAGGTATTTAAGTTGGAAGTTACTTATGATGAGAACTTAACAAATTAGTATTCATCCAGACATTTTGGTTTCACCCCCAAAGTAACAGTAATATCTGCATACGTATTACAGCTCCAAAGGATATTTTAATTTGATTTACAGTCTGGCACTAGTAAAAGTATTTTGTTAATTTTTCCATTTGTTTACTCCGTGCTGTCTGTTAATTCTGTATGAATATTTCATTCCACTGTTTCCTACACTGCAAATATCTCCCCCTTTTCCAGTATACCCACACATAGGCATTCCAAAGGGGTGGGGTTTTGCCCAAGCCTTCCCTCATGGAACACATTCAAAGTCACTGAATTGACCAGCTCTGCTCTTTCAAACCATACAAATCTGCTGGAGGCCAGTGACAGACTGACATTGTCCAAGATTTATGCTCTATTTTCCAAACATTTCATGGGAGATCGTGACCTTGTTGTGGATTTCTTGGGGGGAAAACTTAGAATTATTAACTTCACATGGTACATAAATGCATATATCAATGCTCCTCTCAGCAGAGGATTGCCAGTCTATACAATGACTGCTTTTTTCATACAAAAGAGACCATCAACTCTCTCCTTTCTTGAAAATCTCCTCATAAACGTCTCTGTTGGCAGATCGTTAAATGCTGAGCTGTGGCATTTCCCTGAAGATGTAATTATGAAGCACTGGGAGGAAAAGAGACAACTCTTTAGACCACACTCTTCTTTCTTTTATGGTTATGTAGTTCAGTAGCTAATGTGTATACTGAATTTAATTTAATCACTTCTGTTATTTCTACTAGTTAGACAGCAGTCATTTCAGTCAGGTATATTATTAAATTATTTATATGGGACCTTCTACTAGCTCAACTTCATTAAGACGGAGTTAAAAGTTTATAAGCTCAAAAATAGCAGGAATGTCTGAGATCATGGTAAGAAAGCTGCAGTAGAAAATTAAATTTCCATGCCAGTATGCATATGCCTTTATTATGAGCCGGATGCCTAAAATCCCATTGCCACTGGAGATCTAGCATATGCAGGCAGAGGAATTTGCAGAGCAACACGATGGAGAGCCGAAGTCCAGCCACTCCCCAGGGTTCATTGGCTTTATTGATCCAAGTCTCCACTGGCACAACAGATGTGACACATGGGTTGCACGTAGATACGGACATGTAAGTTAGTCTCATACTGAATCTCACACAAACAGCTTGGAGCTGTGTCACTACATAAGAAGCTTTAAAAAGTCGTGTTTTTTTTTCTGGAAAAGAGTTTACTCTTTTCACTGAATCCGAACTTCTTTTTCCTTAACATTAAATTGAATAGTGTTTGAATGCAGGAGGAGTGTTTGAGTAATACCACTGTATTCATTTTTTGCTAGAGGCATCATGGCTTTGTTTTAGAGGCTCAAAACCAAGATAGGGATGGTACACCAGGGAGGCTATCCATCCCACTCACCTATACTACACAATTAATGTAACACAGGATTAGCAATCTTACCCATTCAGCCTTCTATGATGGTTTTCCAACACTTTACCTACATAATCTATGTTTTTCACAGAATAATAGAATGGTTTGGGTTGGAACAATCTTAGAGATCTAGTTCCAAACTCCTGCCACAGACATGGACAGCTTCCACTAGACCAAGTTGCTCAAAGCCCTGTCCAACCTGGCCTTGAACACTGCCAGGGATGGAGCAACCACAACCAGTGGTTCTCTGGGCAACCTGTGCCAGTGCCTCACCACCCTCACAGTAAAGAACTTCTTCCTAATAGTTAGTCTAAATCTCCCCTCTGTCAGTTTGAAGCCATTCCCCCTTGTCTTATCACTCCATGCTCTTGTCAAAAGCTCATCTCCAGCTTTCTTGTCAGCCCCTTTAGGTACTGGAAGCTGCTTTAAGGTCTCCCTGGAGCTTTCTATTCTCCAGGCTGAACAACAACTCTCTCAGCCTGTCTTCATAGGAGGGGTGCTCCCACCCCCTGCTTTTTCTTCTGCCTGCTTTTATTCCACTGCTCCCAGACACAGTACAGTACCTATCCCAACCCCCCTGCAACATGAGCCTAGCTGGCTGACATCACAGCATGCTGCAGGCTGGACTGCTGTGCTGTGATAGATAGACCCCATCCTTGGCACTTCTGGCTCTGCTAAATGAAAGCAAAGAAGAGAATGATCAGCTCTCTTCAGAACTGATACCACTATACACAACTACCTGGAGTTAAGACTTCTTCCAAAATTACCTTTTTTTTTGATATGCTCAACTAGAAATTCACTAGGTTCAACTGACAATGATTTTGTAGCCCTCTATTTATTTTCACTATATGAGCAGTTATTCAGTAATTATCTGCCCCATAGTCACATTCTTCCCATCACACATGCTTGATAACATACATGTGCTAATATTCTCAGAAACTTTGTGAACTTTTTATACCAAGTTTCCATCCACAGAACATGTGAGTTGTGCAGCAACATCAGGATGGAGCCAACCTTTCCTTCCCAAATGTGGTATTACTAAAGTCAATCGAGTTACACCCAGTTACCCAAGCAAGAATGGAAGTTAGAGCAATGTGGTTTGGATTTCAAAGACTGAGGTGTTTCCTAGCCATTCAGCTGACTGGGAATGTGGTTGATTTCCATGATCTTTAGGAAGTATAGTAAGTACTATTTTTACAACAGCAAGCTGAAATTATCTTCTTTCAAAAACCTGGCCATCACCCACAGCTGCCGGGAAAAGAGCTCAAAAGTTCTTGTTGTTAAATTATATCAAACCGTGTCATGTAATATACACAGTCATAAGAGATTATAAGAACAAGGAACATGTGAAAGAGAAAAACAGGCAAAGAGTAAGGGCTTATCTACCCCAAGTTGTTCTTTGACTTCACATGTTTTTAAATTAATCTAGCCAAATCTAGTGAAAAGGCTTTGTAAACAACATAAACCACTTTTACCATAGTTTAAATCCATATAAAAAACAGATTAAAGTCTTGGACACAGGAACTTGTTACCATGAGTAACAGATTTCTGCACCACAGGCAATCTGCGGTAAAGTGGAACATGTCATATAAACTGAAATAACACTGTCTGTACAGACACTTGTTTTAATTTATCTGAATCACCTAAGCTTGTATGAAATGAAGACCTCCTGCACAAAAAGACCAGGAAAGGTGAAGCGACAAATGTTCAAGAAAAGAGGATGAATAGTGTTTCCAATTATACACTACATGCATAGAGGTCTGGTGACAGTCATGTAACGCAAATTTATAGCTCTGCTGAGGGCTCTTCATAACGTCAGAACACCAGAAGAGCAAAGTTAGAGTGTTTTCTTGCCAAAATGGGATTTTCTAGCACTTTGCAGATTGCTTGTTTTTATAGAACTACCAGTTTATTTGACTAGTTCATCTTTCTGCATAGCATCTTGTGAACTTAACCTGCAGGAACAGCAGTGTTTAAAAACTTAGCTAAATTATTGCAAACCACACCAAAGATCACTGCAGTCGGCCAAAAAATCACTATTAACCTCAGTGATCTTTTGCATATGCACTTTCTGCGCTCCAATGTCTGACATGCAAAGATGACACTTTATGATGTGGGAGGTTATTGAAAAGCGGTGTGAGAGCTGAGCTGCTCTCCATTCAAGTCAGCATCTTCAAATTCAAGAAATATTTACCATTAGAGGTGGACAAAAGTAATCAGTGAGTCACATATTTAATGATCACGTCTTCTGAAATTCTTTGTGAAGTGTCACTAAAATCACTAAGTGATTAAAATAATACAATACACATAAGTTTAATATAAAATACATTTAATAGTCTTAAGAACTGAGCAATTCAGTTCAGAAGAAACTCAACAACATACACTGCTTGCACAAACATATCAAAATTCTGGTTGTTTGCCGTTTATTTCCTCTGCTATTTATACTCATAATTTATAAATAATATTGATTTACAAAATTAATCAGCTCAGGTGGCAAGTGTTCTTTCTGCTTTCTAATTGCTTAATGAGTTGGAAGAATTAGAAACAGTTTCCATGACATAAGAGAGCAACGACAACACGTGCCACTGAAGTTTTTCTAAGCAACCTCTTTCCCCCTTTTGCCATGGAACTGCATACAAAAATTAATCACTAGGAATCCCATCAGAGGGGTTTATGTCATGAAAGTCTGCAGATATTTTTCCCAGCATCTCTCTAAGTATACCTCCAACCCTGACCCCAATTCTCAAGACAGTTCAGCTGGACTCCTTTGAAAAAAGCATTACATATAATATTTTTAAAAGCAAGTGAAATGCTATGGCCTGGCTCCCCACCACAAAAACGGGGACATTGAAAATCAAAAATTGCATTCCTGGCTTTTATACACACTGCCAGTTTCTTTCTTGATCTTATGCAGCAGATGTGCTTTGTCACTGACCTTTGTGGTGCTGCATCAAGAAAGAAAGGTTTGACACAATAAATCATAATGTGACACTTGGTGTAATTGTATAATACCAGAAGTGTTTTTTTCCTTTAATCAAGGTGAAATATAGGCCTACCCTCTCTTTAGTGGGTTCAAGTAAACCCTAAATCCCAGGAAAAATTAATTTTCTTGTCCTAATGGAATCCCCAGTTGGCCATGAACAATCTGGGCTTGTGTTATCGTGCCAAACTGACTTTGGCACAACAATATGCAGAAAACTGGATGCAGGGTACATTAGAAAATGAGCTAAAAATTCGCATTACTCAAGCCCAACTCATCATGTTTACCTGCAGTAAAATGCATTCTTAAATAAACCCCTTATGCACTTAGGGCTAAATTACAAGCAACTTCATACTCGGCATGCTCCAACCCATTTTGAAGCTCATTAGCTTATTTCTAGGTCATAGCTCTAAGTTAACTCCAAGCACAATTTCACCTTTACGGAGTTAAATGAACTGGTGGAAGGATTGGGACCACGACTAAAAGTTTTATGTCCTTTAACATTTTTGTGTTTTATTCTATGAATATTTCATACTGAAGAAAAGCCTTATTTGTGTCTACCAGAAAATAAAGATCTCAAGGATCTGACATCTAGCCAAGAAAAGAAGTAAATCTATCAGAACTCCTCACTAGGGAGAAAAGAGGAAAATGCAGCCCCAGAAGCAAGAGTCAAGCCCTTTAAACTGCTTCATCCTCCCAAATTTATATCCTCACCCAGCAGAAGAGCATGTTGCCGCTGCTGTATCACCTGTATCAAAGCCTGAGGAGATCAATACTTAATATGTAATTAATAACAAAGTTGTGTTTAAGGGACTTTCATTGATTGTTTGCACGGAACTTTTCCAAATCAGGTCCCTGTATTTAAATCTTGTGGTTTGTTTATTTATGCAAAGATAAGCATTAAGAGGTAAACTCCCCATATCAGCTGTCCAGGGAGTTTCTATAAATACCGTGATCAAACTCTTGGAAACCAGGGCAAGAAGATGATCCTAAAAAAACCAAAGACAGGAGCAGCTAGAAAAAGGAGCAGCCCTAACAGCTGACTTGCAACACAGTCACAGAGAGCTTTTGACAAACCCACTCAAGAGGGTCCAGTTTATAACCCATTTTGAACATGTTATTTCTGGCTTTACTTTCTTCAGTTTATTAAATTGAGTTGGTTTATTTTCCAACCTGTGAACAGATGGAAGATTGCACTGAAATTCAGACTCTGTCTTGTACGGTTTTACTCAAAGTCCATCTTCTGATGGTTTGTTTGATGCAGACATATTCTTAGTATTTACACTTCACTGTCATTTAACAAAATTTTAACTCATTAACTTTCATTTAAAGAATATTTCTAATGGCACCAAACACAAACATAATTTCAAGGTCAGTGGAGGTTTTGTTGGGTTTTATTTCAACAAAGAAGTAAATAATAGTGAAAGGATATAGATGTCAAGTTGCCTTGCTCCTAGGTTCAAATTATGTATTAATGCAAACTTCTTACACACCTTCTTCAGGACTTCAGCTCTATGCATGGGAAAGAGTGTTTAGTACTGAAAAGTGATTCCAGGTCTCATTAATTTAATCCTGCTGCAATACTTAAATACTACCACAGTATTCTCATATATCCTTCCTAATAAACATAAAAAATATACATTTATACTCGTTAGAAGGGGATGTGAAAATATATTACACATGTTTGGAAAGCTGTTTATATATTTGCAAACCAGCAACTCCCATCTTTTTCTCTTGCTTTCAATTAATAATGTGTGCCGAAGCCTTGATATTTATAGGTACAGGTTTTTCCCAAGAAAATGTTAATTATATTCACCAGCCATGAGCAGAATATATAAGAAGCAATTTATAAACTAAACACAGTAGTTTGTGCTTTGCTGAAATCAGAGCTAAACTAAAATTATGTTTACATTCACGGATCAGAAATAGGTATGGATTCACTACAGTATATCAAAACATAATCAACAGGTAGCAGAGCGCTACTGGGGTTTGGATTTTTTTTTCTGTTGGTTTTTTTGTGTGTGTGTTTTTTTTTCTCAGCACACATTTATCTACATTAGATTTATAAGACAACACTGTTAGAGCTTAACAAGGCTTTGGGAATAAATGTGTGGTTTTGAAACGTGGCAATTAGAACACAGAAGAAAGAGTTTAACCCATGCACCTGCTGAGTGGAAAAGGAAAACTCCTTATTTGGATACTGGGGTAATTCAGTCCTAGAAGGCAGAAAGATTCAGAAGAGGGCAAACTGCAATATCAGACTGACTTTTAAATTAAAAAACTGGCACATGAGCAGGGAAAAACCTGATGCCAATTATTTTCCCTATTTCCCCATTCAGGGAATATAGCAGAAGTGTACAACAAGAAGAAAACTCTACACTGGTGCTTAAGCTTGTAATTCTCCTAGGAGCAGCTGGGAGCACTTCTCCATGCTGGTCTGTGAAGGTACATTTCTCACATGACACTGCTCAATTAGCATCCAGCAGATTTTCTGCCATCAACACTGTCATGTTAGTAAGCTAGCTAAAATCTCACAAGTAAATACACACGCACATGCACAAACCCATATTTTTATAAATAGTGACAGAACAAGGGGGAATGGCTTTAAAATGAAAGAAGGCGATTTAGATCAGGTATTAGGAAGAAGTTCCTTACCTGGAGGGTGGTGAGACACTGGCACAGGTTGCCCAGAGAAGCTGTGGCTGCCCCATCCCTGAAAGTGTTCAAGACTAGGTTGGACAAGGCTTTGAGCAACCTGGTCTAGTGGAAGGCATCCCCGCCCATGCGGGTGGGTTGGAAATGGATGATATTTAAGGACCCTTCCAACTCAAAACTGTTTTATGATACTATGATTTTATGATATACACATCTGTGCTCTCAACTGGCCATATGAAATACACAACTGCCATCACCAGAAATATCTTAAGACATAAGGTAAAGCATGTTCTTGGATTCAGTGGCTGAATTATTCCATATTTAGGAATAAACACCTTTGAGATTCATAGCAAATACCTGGCATTATAAAACAGAAATGCTTAATATGATGAAAACTGAAGTTGAGTGCTGTTTGCTGCAGCAGCTCATACCAGGTCATTGTGGCTCTTTACTCATGTCCTAAGCCCTAAACTGAGACGTTTGGGCATGCCACTGGGATGGGTAATAGTGGCCCTGGTTGTGGGAAAATAAGGGAAATTAGGGACCACCTCCCCACAGAGTTATATTATAACACTAAGGAAAACTTAGGGTAAAACAGAGCTGTTACTTCCAGGATGGGATGTGGTTCACATGCAGGGAATCTACCCAGTGCTCATTCCCCAGGCAACCCTGCAACTTTTGCCCATGCTAAGAGAAGCTGAACGGAGGGTGGAGTGGAGCAAAGGCCCCACAGACAGGCTCTGTCATACTCCTTGCAGGATCGGGAACTTGCAAGGCACCGTGTACTGATAAACCATACAGCAGCTGCCAAAAAAGCAAACTAATTGTATTTTTAAAAGCAAAGCAAGAGGATTTTACATCCATCAGTAACAAAGTCTGTATGAGCAGAGTCACTCAAGCTCCACAGCTACAGAGTTAAAAAACTGAAACCTCTGTTAATATGGAGAAGCCTGGACAGATCCAAGGGCCTCCTATGAAGTCAGGATGACCATCACTAACAAAAAACTGGCAGTGGGAGAGTAGGCTTTGTCCTTGTGTAGGCGGATTAAGAAACAGAGCTAAAAAGTCTTTAATCAGGAAAGACTATCCTTGAAGCCTGGCACATCTTGGAAGCGCATGGATATTGTCAACACATGGCTTCAAGCGTCAGCAAAACTTGTAGCATTTCCTTTCAATGAAAATGAGGCAACCTTATGCAAATTAATTGACCACTCCGTACATGGTGGGAGGGTCACAGGGAGTTACTAACCTAAATCAAACTGTATACATATGTGAAATTAGAATCATAGAATCATAGAATAGTTAGGGTTGGAAAGGACCTTAAGATCATCAAGTTCCAACCCCCCTGCCATGGGCAGGGACACAATCACCCAAGGCCTCGTCCAACCTGGTCTTGAACACTGCCAGGGATGGAGCATTCACAGCCTCCTTGGGCAACCCATTCCAGTGCCTCACCACCCTAACAGGAAAGAACTTCCTCCTTATATCCAATCTAAACTTCCCCTGTTTAAGTTTTAACCCATTACCCCTTGTCCTATCACTACAGTCCCTAATGAAGAGTCCCCCTCCAGCATCCCTATAGGCCCCCTTCAGATACTGGAAGGCTGCTATGAGGTGTCCACTCAGCCTTCTCTTCTGCAGGCTGAACAGCCCCAACTTCCTCAGCCTGTCTTCATATGGGAGGTGCTCCAGTCCCCTGATCATCCTCGTGGATGTATTGCACACAATACTCCAAGTGAGGTCTCACAAGAGCAGAGCAGAGGGGCAGGATCACCTCCTTCGACCTGCTGGTCACACTCCTCTTGATACAGCCCAGAACAGAGTTGGCTTTCTGGGCTGCAAGCGCACACTGCTGGCTCATATTCATTTTCTCATCAACCAACATCCCCGAGTCCTTCTCCACAGGGCTGCTCTGAATCTCTTCTCTGCCCAACCTGTAGCTGTGCCTGGGATTGCTCTGACCCAGGTGCAGGACCTTGCCCTTGTCATGGTTAAACTTCATGAGGTTGGCATCAGCCCACCTCACAAGTGTGTCAAGGTCCCTCTGGATGGCATTCCTTCCCTCCAGCATATCAACCGAACCACACAGCTTGGTGTCATCGGCAAACTTGCTGAGGGCGCACTCAATCCCACTGTCCACGTCACTGACAAAGATGTTAAAAAATACTGGTCCCAACACCGATCCCTGAGGGACACCACTCGTTACTGGCCTCCAGCTGGACATTGAGCCATTGACCACAACTCTTTGTGTGCGGCCATCCAGCCAGTTCTTTATCCACCAAGTGCTCCATTCCAGGAGAATCTGCTCCAAGATTTTGCCAGGCACAGAGGTGAGACTGACTGCTCTGTAGTTCCCCGGGTCATCCATTTTCCTCCTCTTGAAAATGGGGGTTATATTTCCCTTTTTCCAGTTGTTGGGAACTTCCCCTGACTGCCATGATTTCTCAAATATGATGGACAGTGGCTTAGCAACCTCATTTGCCAGCTCCTTCAGGACCCACAGATGGATCTCATCAGGACCCATGGACTTGTGCACTTTCAGATTTTTAAGATGGTCTTGAACCAGATCCTCTCCTACAGTGGGCACCAGGTCTTCATTCTCACAGTCCCTGCATCTGACTTCCAAGACTTGGGTGGTGTGGTCAGAGCCTTTGCCAGTGAAGACTGAGGCAAAGAAGTCATTCAGAACCTCAACCTTCTCCAAATCCAGGGTAGCCAGTTCTCCTGAGAGCTTCCTGAGGGGGCCTACGTTCTCCCTTGTCTGTTTTTTATTTGCTATGTACCTGTAGAATCCCTTCCTGTTATCCTTTATACCCCTAGCCAAGTCTAATTCTAACTGGGTCTTAGCATTCCTAACCTGGTCCCTATCTTCCTGGACAATATCCCTGTACTCTTCCCAGGCCGCCTGTCCTTGCTTCCACTTTTATAAGCCTCTTTTTTCATTTGAATTTTCCTCAGCAGCTCCTTATCCATCCAAGGAGGTCTCCTGGCCCTCCTGCTGCACTCCCTTCTAATTGGGATGCAACACTCCTGAGCTTGTAGCAGGTGATCCTTGAATATCAACCAACAGTCTTGGGCCCCCCTGCCCTCCAGGGCTGTATCCCATGGAACCTTACTAAGTAGGCTCCTGAAGAGGCCAAAGTCTGCTCTTTTGAAGTCCAGGGCAGTGAGCTTGCTGCACGCTCTTCTCACTGTCCTGAGGATCTCAAATTCGACCATCTCATGATCGCTGCATCCAAGGCTGTCCTGGAGCATCACATTTCCAACGAGCCCTTCCCTGTTGGTGAGCACGAGGTCAAGCATGGCACCTCTCCTTGTCGGCTCCTCTATTACTTGCAGAAGGAAGTTGTCTTCCACACAATCGAGGAACCTCCTGGATTGCTTGTGCCGGGCTGTACCATCCTTCCAACAGATGTCAGGGTGCTTGAAGTCACCCATGAGAACAAGGGCCTGCGAGTGTGAGGCTTTTCCTATCTCTCTGTAGAGTGCTTCATCCGCAGGTTCTCCTTGATCAGGCAGTCTGTAACAGATCCCCACAGTAATGTCTCCCATAGCTATTTTCCCTTTAACCCTGACCCACAAATTCTCTGTTAATTAAATTAGGAAAGGGAAAGCAGGGAAGACTGTATCTTAACTTCTGGGGTCAGTTGATGGGCTGAACCTGTCTTCTCCCCCATAGGGATGCCTGTTGGGTAAGAATTTTATGTGTGCTAACTAATTCACGCTAGCTGTTAGTGATTACAGGGTGGCCGTGTATCACTTCAAGCTTGATTTTGCAGACAGCCCCCATCACTGGCAATCACGAACATTATTTTGTCACGATTTTATATTAATAAAGAGTGTTAGTCTGTAAACTGTTAGTGTTGGTCCTTCGTGGGCACTAGCAGCTGCCAGCAGTGGATAACATAAAGGGGAAGACCCCATGAGGGGTCCCCCTTATGCTGTTGGAGTGTTTCCCTCAACAAGTCAGTTGAATCGCCCTCCAGACTATTCAGTGAAGGGTCCCTGTAACAGGATGCTGACAGACTGGTCACACACAAGGGTCTCAGCTTTTCTGGGGTGCTGGTAGACAGATCAAACACTAGGGCTTGAGAAAATCTCCTTCCCTTCACGTGACACTGGTGTAATCCCAAGCTTTCTGGAGGTCTGCTGCAGGGCCCAGGGGCTATAGAGCTCCCCTGTCTTGAGGAGACACATGCTGAGGGTTCTGGACCTTGCACAGATAATTTTCGGGTGTTTAGAAGATGGCAATTGCCATACTTCAGCAAAGTAAGCATAATTCTTCCCATCACAGATGCACTGACTTGATAACATATATGTACTAATGTTCTCAGAAACTTTGTGAACTTTTTATACCAAGTTTCAGTCCACAGAACATGTGAGTTGTGCAGCAACATTAGGATGAAGCCAACCTTCTTTCCTTCCCAAATGTGGTATTACTAAAGTCAATCGAGTGACAGCCAGCTACCCAAGCAAGAATGAAAGTTAGAGCAAAGTAGTTTGGATTTCAAAGACTGAGGTGTTTCCTAGCCATTTAGCTGACAGGACATGGTTAGTTTCCATAATCTTTAGGCACTATACTAAGTACGACTTTTACAAAAGCAAGATACAGGTTTCAAAAACCTGGCCAGAAAGAAAATAATCTTCAGCTTTCCCAGTTCAGAACAGCATCGTGAACCCATGGAAAACAAACCACGGCACTTGGGAAAGCACTCGGAAGACCTAAATAATAATATATAATATTATATATTATAATATAATATTATAATATTTACTGGGTGGGGAGAGAGAGGGAGAAAGAGAGAGTGAGACCCACTTGGAACAAACTTGCTACCAAGAGAGAACTGCAGGTAAATTGACCTGCTCAGCAGGAATAAATCAGAGAAGTTAATGAAGAAAAACACTTTTTGTCTCCATCTATTGGTCAAAAGTCAATTTAGCTGCTGTTTGGGCATATATTTTGCACTACTATTCCAGAAAGGACATCTGCATACTGAATACCCTAATATCCCCATCTTTTCTATCTTGTGATGAGCCTTTCTGATGCCCTAGAGCACATTCTCCATCTGCCTGATAAAAGCCTTTTTGTACAGAATGCAGGTGTCCAACTTCATTATTTGCTTGTAGGGCTGCAATAATGCAGCAGTCGCTAACAAAATGTGTTGCTCCCTGAAAAATAAAGTATGTGCCGTTACAAAAGGAGAATATTACGGATAGCATCATAAACTGAAGAGGTAATTTGGGTTGTTAACTAAGCACAGGAGTCAGAATAGCATACCACAGGATGATCTTGATTTCTGGTGACCTGGAAATTGGAATCATTGGGGTCTTTTGTATAAGAAACATAAATGTAAGAATCTGGACCAAAAAGAACTGTTGGGAATTCTTCAGTCAGGAAAGACCATCAGCACTTCAAGAGAGAAGGTACAAAGCGAATAAGCAGCTATTTAAATGTCAGCAGCATGCCTTTTTTTTCCCTTATTTTTAACGTTAGCATTCACAACAAAACAACCTGTATGTAAGTTAATATTGGCATACTGTCTCTGCTCAGAAAGCATTCCTGCTGCATTACAGAAGGCAGCTGGGTGGCACAGTAAATGTGTCATTTGCTATTTAACATCTCTGTGACCTGGATTTAAATTCAGAGTCACAAAATGAGACTTCAGTTCCCTCAGAAGGCTATTAAGACACACACAGAAAGACTTGTGAGGCATCCAAAGCCAGAGGGAACGCGCTCCCTGTGCTCGCCCCTGTGGACGCACACCCTCAGGGGCTGCAAGGGAAGGGGGAGCTGGATAATTTTTATTAAAAGGATGCCTTCAGTTTGGAAGAAAGGCACCCAACTGCTGTGAATAAACCTTCTGTTTATTTAAAAGTTTACCCACAGTGCTTTAACCTCCCCATGAGAAAAGGCATTTGATATGTTGCTGCCCATCTTAGTGCCTCACCACAGAGCTTTACAGGTCTAATTGTCTTCCTATCCACAAAAAGTAAAAAGGAGAGCTGTGAAAAGATCAACAATTCTATATTCTCTCCCTTAAAGCATCATTATCCAACATCTACTGCATAATATTCCCAGCCTTGCTGGTGCATCTGCATATGAGAATGAATTGCCTGCCTTACCTTTAAGAGGCTTATCTTTATATTAAGCTCAAAACTCTCTTTTTTATTAGTTTTACATGCACCACCTTAAAAGTATTAAAAATTCAGCTTCAGCATGATTCAAACTTTCATTATTGCATCCAATTATTACCTTTTTGAGAACTGGCCCAGCAAGACCTGGGTACCAACAGCCAGGTGTGCTGGCATCTCCTTACCATCACATACCACAAGTGATATGAACGAGCCCCTCTCCCAAATTTCTGTGCCCTCTATCCCATTCCCAGTGTAATAACATGCTTTAACCCTCATCACATGCCAGCCTAGATCCCTGCAGCTGCTGCAGTGATCCTGCCCTGACCCTGCCGCCAGGCTCCCGTCCTCTGCAACCAGGCGCATCCAGCACCTATCCCAGGTGAACTTGAAATCTTCTCCTACTTTGTATATACTTTTTTTCCTTTTTGTTTAATGGATTCAGATTGATTCCTTGGTTCCCTGATTACCAAGTGGGAGCCCATAGTGGTGCTGGCATAAAGAAGGAAGTACAAAGGTATCATCTACGTACAGGCTTAAATTTATCCTGACCAAATCCTAGACACAAACCCCAGAAATTCAGCTGAAAGCAGAGGTACTTGTAACATCTCCAGGTAAATAAAGTTTACATAGAATTTGATTTTGCCATAATTTCCTTGAAAAATTGAAACAAATAATTTTGTTTCTGATAGCAGAAATTTAACTAAAGTTCTCAATTGTCAACCTGAATCAAATCATTCAATAGTAATGAACACCTCTCTGAACCGCCACGGGGTCTTTTCATTTTTATTTAAAAAACTTATTGTGAAGCATTTCTAACTATAACAAAGAATGAGCTGAGTTGTGAGTAATGCTGAGAGGTTCTTGAGAAAGCAGCAATCAGAACCACAGCTATATATTTCAGGACACTTTTATTGGTCTTTTACTTTTCTATCTGGAAGGTAGGACCAAAATTAACTCTCAAAAAACTCTTTGGACCCACTGATATCTGTGTCTATATCTCACAAAGTAGCAGTGGCCTGGTCAGCTTTTGCTCCCTTCCTTACTGCTGCCCTGTCCTGCTGCAGGGGCCAGTACCTTGTCCATTTTCAGCACAAACCTCCTTCCCAAAGCACCTTATTACTATTTTTCTTATTATATGAAGTGTCTCCTTCAGCACAGACAAGTCCCAGAGCTATCTGAGGTCTGACAGCACTAGACCAGGCTGCGGCGCAGCTGTTCCTGCTCCCCATCATCCAGGTCTGAAGATGCTACCTGTTTCCTCAGTCTCACTCACATTCTCCCACCTTTTTCCTATTTTATTGCATTAACCATTCCAGTATGCTATGCAAAAGAACAGCTCTCAGCAGGAGACCCAGTCTTCAAGCTTTGGCCATGCCAGGCATTTTCTGCTGGTAGCTAGCATAAGGAGATCCCACACTCTGTGGGCCTCATGTTGACCCAACTGAGACTCCTTGCATCTCTCCATAGTTTGAGTGCATACACATACAGAGTTAAACCCATATAGTTGTCTATTTACATCCTCAATTTTATCTGTGTTTTGTCACTGTCACCAAGAGGTATATGTGCTAAAACATGGACAAGCCCCAGGTTTCATCACAGATCTCTTCCTTCTAGAGTTTCTTTTATTTATTTTCCTGTAGAAAACTCTCACTGGGATGATATCCACTCTTTGGGACTGGGGAGAACAACAAATCATGTGCTTCAGAATAAATCAAAGCACAAAATTACATTGTCTCTGGCAAGAAAAAAGATTTGATTATCTTCATTTCCATACAAAGAAATTAGAGGAGAACTTGCATTTGAGTTTAAAGGCCTGACTTGTTCTCAGTTGAAATGTAGCAAGCAAACAGATATGTCCCTCCAATCTTATCCTGATAGGAATCAGTTTGAACTGATTTGTCCCCTCCCTGGTGACAGGGAGTGAATGCCCAGCACCTGCAATTGCAGATGTAGGCTATTCCGTTCTGTGCGGCAAATCAGTGGGGATTTTATGTGTAGCAGGAATTGAACTGTGCATCTCTCCCAAATGACAGGAAAATCACTCCCCATGAAGGTAAGGCTGTAGAAGGAATCAAAGTACAGTACAAAGAACACTATAAATAAAGGTCACCCTCTCTATATAATTTTCTCCAGAGAAAAGATAAACTTGGAGACATGTTGAAAACAGATAATTGCATTGTCTGATGCACATTTGCAGTCTATAAAAACTTGTATTTCAAAAATATCATCCAAGCTAAAGATGGGCTATATAAGGATTAGCTATAAAAGTCAGTAGTTAATGATTCACCATAATGCATGATTTAGCTGTAAGCTAGAAAAACATAAAAATAGCTCAAGAAACTAATTTCTTATGCTGTTTCAGGCATACAGATGATTTAAACTCAGGCATTTCCATATTCTTCAGATCCCTGAGCAATGGCATCTGATAAGAAACCAATCTGTTTAGACATTCTCTTTCTAGGGTAAATAACGACACTTTATGACATCCTGGAGAAGATTGTGTAGTTCTATAATTGGTAATTTTGTACAGCTTGCATAAGGTCTGTATCATCTCACAAGTTTCATAAAGCAACTGCTCTGATGAGGGTGCTATAATTGATTACACAAAATTGCCAGGGTAGAGAAACGAGCACACTATCAATTACATTGATAGAAAATTGGTGGGACCGAAGAGCGATTTATAGCAACCACAACTGAACTTCTAATGGCAGGGAGAGGTATAATACTCACGTCTTAGGCTCACTGTTAAGTTACAGATCACGTAAGAAGTGATCCTGGATATATCCTGTGTGCCAGTGGATCAGCCTGGGGCAATTTCCAATGGGACAGCACAGCTTTCTAGTGCCTATCGCAGAGAAAAGCCAGAGCTCAGCATTTAAATGCTGGCGCTTCATTCCACGAAGCTGAATCCTGAGCTGTTTCCCTGGATCTCCATTAAGTGATGCCAGCCTGATACCAGCTTTGTTATTGGCATCTTTACTCTCCTGTTCACCTCACTCAGGAGGCTCAGCCCTCAGTCATAGGGCAAACCTCTGCAAACACCGTATCTGCTTTTGAATTCCCTAACATTTCTCTCTGTGAGTGAATGAGATTTTTAGCCATCAGGTTCAGCTCTTGACAGATTTATCTCTAACTGAGCAGAGAGTTTGTGATTTCATAGACTCAGGTGACGAGGCTCAAATAAGCTCAAATGATTTTCTGTATGTTACAGTGAAAGAGGGTCCATACTGCCCTTATTTCACCACAGCAGCTCAGGTCCTGTAAGGAGTCTTTCTGCTTCTCAGCTATTGGAAAGAGAAGACTAGACGGACGATATAGCAGCAAACTTTCTGTCCTTCTCATGCATTTTGGATGAAGTCTGCATCTATATCCACTATTTTCCTGGCATTGGCACAGAAAATAACAAGCTTGTTACACGATCTTCTGAAATTTTATCCTATTACCATTAGTGGTACAGGTACAGAAAATTTCTTACACAAATGAAAATGTACAGCTAATTCATGTTTAGCCTTTCAGTGTTTCAGACAGACACACTACTACGTATGTCATACCACAGTCCCAGACACCTTTCCTCACCCGCTGCTGGGAGCCCTAAGTGTTAATTGAAACCTTGTTATTGCGGAAGCAGTGAGACAATTAATAAGCAGAACTCTGCTGATAAACTAGTGAAAAAAAAAATGAAGAAAATTCTTACACTTAAGATATATATATATAAAGTGCACATATATGATAAAATATATATACACACACACTACGCTTCTTCCATATATATGTGTATACTTTATACTGCTGCATCTCAGACTGACATCAGCAGGAGCCATGTCGGTTCTTGAACTCAGACTTCAGTGTTTTTGTAAACACCACAAAAAAAACCTGAAAGCGCTTGTTATATCAAATTTTTACACCAAAATCTTTTATGTAGCTTCAGAGCTTCCCATAAAGACATTAAGCAGAGTTAAGAAAAACAACAGTTTCCAGGAACTGCATTACAATGACTCTTTTCTGACAACAGTCATCAGAGAATCTCTTTAAGATGTTTGATGTGGTAAAATATGTAAACAACATACAGTTGCTAGGAGATAAAAAACTGTGAAATTGTGAAAATATTGCAATCTGCTGCTTTGAATCTGCAAGGTCAGCTGTATTTTTCATAAGGATAACTTATTTATTTTGTGTCCATGCTAAAAATGAGTTTCTGTGCGGGTTACCTCTTTACTTAATACTAGCTGACCAACTGTATCTATAAATTGGTATTTATTACAAGGTTGGTTAACTTCCTCAAAGAGTTTACAGCCCTTTAATTACATTTTGCCAGACTAATTAATGCATACACTGCACACTACTCCTTTCTGCTGAAACTTGCAAAGGGTCTACAGTCAACACTTCTGTATCCATTTATTTAAGCATTTCATTAAATGTTAGATATGTCTCTTCTTAATGAAAAATGCTGTAACATGAGAATGAAAGTGTGGCTTACTGTCCAATTAACAAATCTAGTAGCTTACTCTGTCACTCAATAAATGATAATGCATTGCTCATAAATCAGGGAGAGAACTACTTAGGCATAGACCTTGCAATCAATGCTACAACTATTGGCTGCTCTCCACATAATCCAGTGCTAAATGTGCAGCATGATTTTATTCCAGTAACACATTAACAGAATGTAAAACCATTTTAACTTTTGTAAATGGTCTAACGGCATCGCAGCAAAAAGCATTTGACCATTTTTTAAAATAAATGTATCCTGATGAAGAATGTGTTTAGCAATTTTAGTGATGATCCAGCAACATGAACTAACTATAACCTTTTAGTGCTTTTTCATCCGTATGTTTCAGACGGGCTTTCCACCAACTTAGGTGCACTGGCTAGGATTCAATTTTCTTATGGATATTAATTATTCTGTGTTTTCATGGATATTCATAGACTCACAGAACAGTTTGGGTTGGAAGGGGCCTTAAAGACCCTCTAGTTCCTGCCCCCAAACCCTGGGCAGGGATACCTTCCACTAGACCAGGTTACTCAAAGCCCCATCCAACCTGGCCTTGAATACTTCCAGGAATGGGGCAGGCACAGCTTCTCTGGCCAACCTGTACCAGTGCTTCACCACCCTCACAATAAAGAATATTCCTGGGATTCCTTTACTGTTGCATCTGCAGATGAAGACACTGCTTTTATGGGCAGCATCAGTTGCACTGTTTGAACATAAAAAGGGTGCCAGAAAGCTGTAGGTCGTTGAGGCAATGGTCAGAGGCTTTAGAATATCATTGTGCCAGTAAGCTCAGAATAAAAGCAGCAGTTTTCCCACTAACATGGCCACTAATGACTTCCAGGCAATATCCCGGTGTGAGGATTTTCCACTCCACTGTGGAAAGACGGCAACGTTTCACTTCTTGGACTTAGTTCTATACACCTTTTCTGATGTAAAGTTGTTGTGCTCTAAAAAGATCAGAGGGTATTAAACAGGGTAAGTGCTAAAAGCATCTCATGGGAACTAAAACAGAAATGTGCTAAAAGACTACAGATATATTGATAGAAAGCAGAGAGCAAGATACATAGTTTATGTCACTTTTTGTTTGACAACCCATTTCTGCTGATGCTGATGCAGACGCTATGAGGAAGTGAAGGAAGTGGAGACCCCAGTAAAAAGATATGTGGTACTGATATGTCAAACATAAAAGCCTGGTGAATCCAGCAATTTTTTTCGAAAGTGAGCTCACTTCTTTGCTAAGCAGCTTTGCTTGAGCTTTCACAGCTAGAGCTGCAGAGGAACAGTGACTGAATTATGAAAGATCCTCCTGGGATATTTGAAAGGTGAGAAGGTTCCAGAGTAATGGAAGAATAAATCCTAATTCTTACCCAAAAGAGAGAAATTGGGATAATCATGAAAATATTAGCAGAATAAGCATGCTGAATAACAGCCAGAGGATCCTTACCAAAGTCATCCTAAGTAGGACTGAGGAAACACTTAAATTAATAATATGTGGATTAGTACCGTTTCAGGATAAA
Source organism: Pezoporus occidentalis (assembly GCF_034315485.1). Lineage (NCBI taxonomy): Eukaryota > Metazoa > Chordata > Aves > Psittaciformes > Psittacidae > Pezoporus > Pezoporus occidentalis. The sequence continues at coordinate 403,027 of NW_026915877.1, forward strand.
ATGGTGTTTATGTATCAAATCTTTCTGATCGCACAAAATGAAGAAATAGAGGGATTTTGTGTAAATTTTTTGCAGAAGTTTCTTCACTAAAAGAAATTATCTAGATGCACAATAAAAGAAAATTTTTGAAACGAGAAAACAGGCTTGACTGTTCTGCTGTACTGTCTACACAGGTACTGAAGCAGATAATTTAGATTGGTTTAGAAATATAATAAAAATACAATGTGTTTTTCCCATTCTCTTCTCTTCCTGGAAGAAGTAATGCATTCCCTAAGGGAAATAGTTGATGTACTGCCAGGATGATGTTGGCACTACCAGTAAAGAAAAATCAACACGTGTTATTGTGAGAGGTAATGGGAAATGGGAGGGTGGAGAAAAAGAGATGTCTCTGAAACTTACCTGAATGAAAGGAAATACTAACAAAGAAAATAGATATTCTGTTACCAAAAAAAAAAAAAGGATATGAATAATGTGACTTCCTGCCCCTCTACTCTGCTCTTGTGAGACCCCTCTTAGAGTACAGTGTGCAGTTCTGGTATCTCAACATAAGGACATGGAGCTGTAGGGCAAGTCCAGGAGGGCCACAAGGATGGTCAGGGGGCTGGAGCACCTCCTGTATGAAGACAGCCTGAGAAAGTTGGGGCTGTTCAGCCTGGAGAAGAGAAGGCTGCATGGAGACCTCATAGCAGCTTTCCAGTATCTGAAGGGGCCTACAAGGATGCTGGAGAGGGACTCTTCATCAGGGACTGTAGCAATAGGACAAGGAGGAATTGGTTGTCCTGGGTTCAGCCATCCTATGATTCTATGAAATGGAATGCAAGAAATTTCTCAACAAAGTCTCTGCCACTGACTGATGAAGAAGGACTGAACCTTCCTTCTGCAGCAGTGGAGCTGTCACTGAGACAGAGAAACATACCATACTACAGACAGAGAAACTTACCATACTACAGACAGACTGGAGCTTTCACATTTGTTCAAGCTATACCCAAACAAGACTTTAGTCAGCCATTAAGGCATAATTTAATTGAGATTTATCATGCCAGATGTGTCTTGTGAAAACTACCATCTCTCCCTAGCAGCAGGCAGTATAATAAGTAAACATAAACATAAAAGAATTATGCAAAGACCAACAGTTCAGTGAAGCAGGAGAATGATTACTTATCATCATCAGTGGCCAAACAGGCATGAGATGAAACAAACTTTCTGAAGTGTTTTAACAGCTCCAGTGTTGCTTGAGTGTTGGGGAATAACCTTAATGCCAACAGGCATGTATCTGGCCTCATCTAATCTCAGGCTCCATTACAAGCTCCATTTGGGAGGACACTGTCATGAATTGCAATGGAATAGCCCAACCAGTATATTTTCCCAGAAAACTCAAGAATTCTGGAGAATGAGATGAACTTTCATTTGTCTCCTCCAGACTCCACCGTTCTCCCTTCCCTTAACCCTGTGAAGGCATCATCTCACTGCCTTTTAAAGTGTCTTTGCTCTCCAGTTGCCATATCTGATGGAAATATGTACAGGCTGAAGGTGTGGTGTTATCTTTCTTCCTCAGAAGTATTTCTTAATCAAGATATGTAAGCAGTATACCTCAAGGGTAGGTGGTTCATTCAGGCACTGGTGTTAACCGGCTGCAGTTTTCAGTCTTGTGGCTCTATCCCTGTGAGAGGAAAATGCTGGAACTGAACACATTTGGAATTACTTGCTTTAACAGGAGAGCCAAGACAAAACAAATTAGGCAAATGGTAAAACTGGAACAAAAAAAAAACCAAAATCTGCAAAATCCATTTTAATGCTTTCCATTGATAATATGAACATCAAAACCACTGATACCACATGGCTATGTGCGTCAACGGCTTTCGGCAAGTTCTAGCTGGAAGTGTCTTCTCCAGCAGACCCATCTAAGGAAGCCAGTTCACAAATGCTGTAGTGTCCAATACTCATAACTGATCGCACTAAGGCCTCTGGCACACAGATGCAAGTTAGAACAATAAACAAGAAAAGACTCCTTGGACTTTCTGGACTTGTCCACCTTAATGACCACTAAACTAACTTAAGATTTGTGACCTCACCTGATTTTACAAAACAACCTCTATCTCAGTTTGCAAATTTCTGCAAAATACAAACGTGTAATTTTTGTTTCCCCCCATTTTTTCCACTTAATAATTTTACTTCTGAGATTGAAACGGCCATTATGTTTAGAACTAAAAAGCCTGGCAAAGTTTTATATAATTATTATACTCTTCTAATTAGGTCATTCACAGCAGTGAAGTTTTTTCCTCAGTGCACCTACCTTTCAGAGCAAGCCTTTTTCCCCTTTTCCTATTTTTAAGCAAAAGGCAGATTTAATACTTTACCTAAACAGACTAATTAGTTGGTTAGATGCTTGTAGGCTTACCGCTGAAGGAATATGTAGATTGTATTTCATTAATCAAAATCAGCTTTAAAACACTATTACTCATAAAACATTTACATTTTACAAATCAGCTGATATATTCGCAGACTATCCGTTAGAGGTTTGCTTGTGCCTATCTAGGATTCAACTTCTTACCAAGGTTGCTGTGTATCTAATGAGTACAACGTGTTCCAGTGACCTTCACAATGTAAAAATGTTGCCCTTGTTTAGACACAAATTGCTTTTCTCCATTTTACTCAGTGAACATGAAAGTAGTTAACATGCTATTGTGCCATGCAGAATTTAATGGGATATTTATTATTCTCCTGTTCTGCTTATACAGACTTGGGGTGGAAAACTTCCAATATTTATATACTGAACTCAAAGATAACACTAGAACAGAAGCCACAAACAATACCCCCCCCAAAAAAAAAAAAAAAACAACCGAAAAACAAAATCCAACATATTAAGTAAGAGAAGGTTGTCTGTGAATAGTGGTTATGGGGTAATATATAAGGGAATTTGCGCCCATGAAAAAAAATTGTCAAAGACTTAAGCAGAAGTTTTTCATTACTTCAACTGTAACACTGAATATTTCCAAAAAGCAAAGGCAGAAAAGGTACACCTTAAAAAAGCACAATAGTTAAACTGTAGCCAACAAAGTATTGACTGGATTTTGCTTTGATTACTAACAGCAGAGCAATGCTCTGCCTTAGACCTCTCAGAAGCCATTTCCCAAATTGCTCGATCTCTCTAAATCTCTAAAATGAGAATAACAAGTCTTATCTCCTACTTTAAAATGCTGTGAAGATCTCTTGTCAGGTGTTTGTACAAAGACTTCCATGGCGGTTCTGAGCAAAATTGAAATCTCTGGACACTGCTGAAATTTAAATAAAATTATTACTAGTGACTATTACTAATGATCAGCATCTCGCAAAACTTAACCATCAGCTGCCATTTGAATATGGCAATTGCAAGCCACCCTATGCCAGAAGTGATTTCTATCTCTAATTTATATAGCTATAAAATTTAAATGGCTCAGCCTTTCTTCCTCTGAGTTTGCAATACCTCAATGAAGACATGGCATGCCCAACATTGAAAAGATGTTATAGACTTCTATAGACATAATAGACTTCTTTTTTTCTCTCCTTCCTTCCAGGGCACAGTTTCACAAGAATTTTATCCTACTCCCAAGGAGGTATGCCTCTGCTTTCAAAAGATGAAGGGGGAAGCAGCATGGGCTTTATCCACAATACTAGAGGCTAGACTAACTGGTTGAATGTTATATCCTACTGCTACCTGATATATGCACAACTTCTCCCTCAAAGCCAAGCAAACCCTGAATTCATTATAATACCATGAGCTTTAAATAAATTAACACCCAGCTTGTGTTGGGACTCGCTGCATGCTGAGCAATTTGCATTCTGTACTTCCATGGATGTTTTTTTTCTCCTTTGCAACTTTCCTGTTGGCAGAAATCAAATCAGGACATGAAGGATTTCACCTAATGCTAATTATTTACATCTTCTACTTGAACATTGCTTAAAACTGACATGAAAGTTGTAAATTGAAGTTTTAATAAAAGTTTATATTAAGTAAGGCAGAAATTAATAAATCAAGTGTGACAGAATATCCATCACACTGGACTGAACTTGGCTGTCCTAATGGCCTGGGTTAATTATTAGTCCCTTCTCCCCAGGCAGTCTGCCTCATGCACTGAGAATTGCAAAGAGTTTGTGCCTCACCAACAGCATGGAAATCACAAAAATTCAACACAGTGATGAATGCTGGAGTATCAGCATAATTGCAGACTCCTGGACCCTTTCTGTAGCATACCTTGGCGCAGCCTCAATATGTGAAGTATATTATCCACTTTCAACTGGTTATATTTTCTCACAAAGCAGCCCCGGCATTCTTCAGATGTAATTTAGAACTGAACATGTCTTATATTATTTGCTGAAGAGTTTTTATATTTATTACGCTCAGGTTTTCCTCATTTCAAATGCTTTTTACTTGCTTCACTGCTCACTGCATTAACTTGGTGCAGTCTTGCAGAGAGGAAGGAAAAACACATGAAGGGTTTTTTTCCTGCAGGTACCCCATATGTACCCTTATGCACTGCACACATGCACAAGCATGCCAATCCTGTCTGCCCTTTGTGATTCTTAAACAAAGAACTTTACAGTTCTTATGAACTTTTTAAATTACATTACTGAAGACAATTATTTCCTAATTATGTAGAACGAAAATTGACATGGCAAAAATACAAATAAATGAAATTAATGGTTATTCTTTCAGTTAATGTAGGGCCTAGCCTGCATTTGGTAACAAAATCTCAAAATAAATAAAATAATTCTTTCCTAACTTTAAAAGTAAATACAGTTCTCCTACCATACAACCAAATGTCTGAAGTACAAAGTCATGCAGGTCATCTCAGTGACCTTCTGATGACTCATCTGGGAAAGCGTGCCCAGCACAATAGCAATGAAAGAACCATAACTTTCCAAAAAGAAAGAGACGTCCTCAATTATTAACAATTTTAGGGATGAAAAAAGTGCAAACCTTCCTCACACATTGAAATAACAGAACTATTCAGCGTGACGACTTGTTTCATAGCCAGCCCTGTTTCTTATTCCATCATGACCCCTGTGTGCAAAGAGCCTCCTGCAGCTCTGGTTTTTACCTGTCAAAGGTAAATTAAGAAAGGTGGCAGTATTTGGACTCCCCCTTCCAAACAGTCACTGAATAGAAGAACTGCCAGGTTTTGCGAACATTCTGCTATTATTTTCCCGTGGCACTAAGATGTCTTCACGACCATAAGTTTTGAGGTTTTCGGGAAATATTTTCTGATTTATCTTGGTTTAAATTTAATTGAATTCAGTTATTTATAAACTCTGTTAGCCTCAACCCTTCTCATACTACTGTACCACAGTTCTGTTGATTAAAGATCCATCTATTCCCCAGCAAGGTCAACTCACCCATGAAAGCTATTTATGTATGGGATGCAAGCTCAGGACATATTGATCCATAGGATGGAGAGAGATCATAGGGCAAAATGCCCTGACTATTTTTAGTTGTATTAATTGTTTTCCTCCCCTATCAGATAAAAGGAAATGACTGCTTTAACGCATTGTGCTGGCTCCCTTACTTTTCAAAGGAAAAGCCATATATGTCTCTATGTGCTGCAGTTTCACCGTCAGCTTTATTATACTACAGGCTTTACATCAGCAACATCAAGACAGGATCTGAATGCTGGCCATTAGGTCAGATTGATGGTCCATGATCAGCATGCTCAAAGCAGCTCTGAAATCACCAAAGTGCCAGTGTGACTTCAGGATGGAGAACGTCAACATGCAAAATATCTGATCCATCCAGCACTGCTTCTCTTGTGAGCCACTGGTATGAGGTTTTGTGGCTTTGAAGGCCAGTGCTGTGGTAAAACACAGGCAAGCATTTCTAGCCCCTAACACTTTCACTCCTGGACATTCAGAGCTGGGTCATGACGTTTAAATGGTATCTGAAAACTATTTACAAAAGCTGCCGAATCATAGGGTGAAGTCACCTAATAGAAAAAATATATTTAGCAAAAATCTTCAGTTCTCCCATTTACCTTCTGTTTGCAAATAAAAAACACTTCAATTTATTTGCTGAAGCATTTCCATAAAATATTAAAGCAAACACGAACATCAATTTTCCTCCCATTGCATAAAAAAAATTGCAACTCTATACAACTCCAGTTAGAAAGCTTTTATTGCATTTATTTCCATAAGATAACATCAGAATCTGCTCTCTTTTACAAATCTGATTGCTTTTGCCTTCTGGTTTGCTTTATCTCTTTAATGTTTATTCTTCCAGTCAGCACTTTGCAGCACTGATTGCTTCAGCTTTTTTCCCCATCAGACAAAACTTTTTCACAAGTCACAAGCTCAGAGCTGGGTTTGGTGCCACTGCTAATTCTTACCTGCATCATGCAGGGCTGCACCACCTTCCACTCACAAGTAATGTATTTCTTAAATAACTCATCATATTCAGCATTCATATTTATAACAAACTTCTCACTTTTCTCTCTCATGCACTTAAATATCACTTAGTTTGGATGGACAACAGAGAGGTTGGTCCCACAGCGACCCTGCAACAGTGGCAGGAGTGGAGGGATCCGCAGGTCCAGTGTGCCAGGACACAAGGCACTGGCTATGGGACAGGGTGGTTTAAGAAAAGGACTGTCAGACATAGCATGATTGAACACTTTGGGTGAGGAATATCATCTTGTGCCATCATCTCCTATTTCTCTCTGATTACGTGCCTATTTGAGGTTAAGTCTTTGCTCCCTGAATGCCTGTGCTGTTTTTTATGAAGCCGCCAGCTGACATGAGATGAAAATTAACCTGAAAAAGCAATCCTCAGGAGCCGCTCTGCCACAAAACAGTCAGAAGGAAGAGATACAGAGAAATTTTCAGGTGAGAGGAATGGAGAGAGATTGTATTGTTAGCCCCAGGGCCAACTTGTTTCCAGGCTTTCAGGCAGGTAGTGCTGAAGAAGTTTGTTGCAGGTATTGCTTTATGCTCTGCAGAAAACGTAGCAGAAGTCTAGATTTCCTACAAGCACCTTGTTTTAGAGAAGCAGTAAAGACTGTTTGAACCTGCACACAGAAAGAAGTAAAAGAGAAACCATTATCAACAATGCTGCACCTCAGTATTTCAGTCTGGGGATGGGCTACACATAACTGAAGATACTGCCTTCTTACTAGAAGCTGCATGAAGATTCTCTATGCCTCGCGCTAATAAAAATCCCACCACTCCCACAACTTACACCCATCTAGAGACCTGGGCACATAACAAAATATGGCAATTGCATTCAGCATAGATATGCACAAGTTTTGGCCTAAAAGAGGTGAAGCAGATTTCTTTTTCCTCTTTATCCTGAACTTTATGTGTAGGGCAGCTCTTTAGGGAAACTCTTTTCATGATGGAAGGTTAACTGCCTTTTCTATCATTAGTCCAAAATAAATTAAAGTTCTTGAGATGTTAAGAACTAAACCATCTGTGCTCTTCATGCTTATGGCAACCCATTGTTCTCTCCACTCCCAGAGAAGATGCAGGAGCTGCTGTCTGTTCTCTGTAGAGCTAGTGGAAAAAAGCATTGAGATGGATGGAGTGGCTGCTGCCCGCTCAGCAGATGCAAAGGGGACTTACAGAACTTGATGCAAATCAGAGCAGTCCCCAAGTTGTGATAACCATGGTTCACCTAGGAATGGGCTAAGACAAAAGTAAGAAATATGAAACTTTCTGTCACGCTGCATGTCTCTTACACAACAAAGCAACAGCTACTACAGAACAGATCCTTTTGTTTTGTGAGTATAAAAACACCTGACATTAAGCAGCTGAGTACCCACAAAGGGAAAGCCAAATAGCATTGCAAATGCTCTGCTATGTATAACAGAGCCTTCTAAATTCATTACAGGATACCCTTCCCCGTGTATTTGTTTTGCTTATTACTATAATCAATCCTTAATTAAAAAAAAACAACACAGAACAATCTAAGTACATGGCTTCTTTCACAGAGTTAAAATCATCATAGCCCGTGTAAGTTTGGCATCAAAGCTCTTGTGCTTCTCTGTGAATATATTCCAGAAATCATTCCTTGCATCACACAGTCAGTGATCCTGTTGCAGAAGAAACACCGTCTTTGAAGGATGCTTTCATTTCCTCCTTCGTGTGTGAAAGAGCTACTGCTTGTAGATGGCATACACCAAGTCATGTCTGACTTTCTGTACTGTTGACTTTAAAGCTCCCATTCATACAACAGTGTCACTGACGATAAAACTCGCTTTGAGAAAACTAAGCATAAGCAAATCAAAGCAAATAAATGAATGTGGCAAATTGTACCTCACAGCCCATGACTCTGTCAGAATCAAACTTACATATACCCTGTTGTTCCGAAAAGCTTCACTAATATTATTCTCTTTATTTCTGTTTTCCAGAACAATTTTGAACTAGAAGGGATTAAAAGACAGCATCAGCCTTGCTGCACAGTATTTCAGTCTGCAGCTGGATCAGGCTGCAGTATGTGCAGGAGGCAGGTGAGTTAAATCTCAGAGGCAGAGAAGTATTCAGGACTTGCGAAAGAACTTAGGGTGAGACACAGAAATACTCTGGGCTACACACTCCTGGTCCTTCTTGGTAGGGAAGGTCCTACTGTCGCTGTGAATCTGGATGAGGCTGCTCACTGAGCACAGGGCTGCCACAACGAGAAGCATGTAAATGCTCGTGATTTATAAAAACACTTAGGGATTAGCTTCTGAACAACTCGGCCAAATTTCCCCAGCAAAATCTACAAAAATAGGAACTGCTGATATTTCTCATAATTGCAAAATGAAAAATAGACATGTTTTCTGCTACAGATTGTGCCAGAACTTGCAATCTGTTTGTAGGAAGCATGAAGTCATAGCATGGAAAATTCTTGTTATTGTATCTGCATTGCCCTCTTTCTGTGGTAACATTTCCAAACCGCTATGAATTTACTAAACTTTAAATTCTTGCTCCTCTATTACCAGCCATAAAGGTCTTAGCTTCATTATGCAACTGTTATTTTGATTAATTTTTTGAGACTTCAACATAATTTTCTTCATGCAGAAAAAGTTATTGAAAATGACAACTTTTAATTGGGTTGAATGAGCATATCTCCATCACTCGGCTAGAGTTATAATTTTTGCTTCCTAATACAGAAACCTACTTGCTTTTTGTCAAAAGGAAGGCACATTTACTTTTATTTTTGCACATATATTTTAGGTAAAACAACATAAAGCATTCTAGGAGCAGCCAGATCTTTTCAAAGCTAACTTGCATTTGAGCTTATTTACTGTATAACAAAAAAAAAGTATAAGCAAAAATAACTTTACATGCATCATCTAGCAACTTTTAAGAAAAACTTTTAAGATAGAAAAAACTTTTAAGAAAACCTTGGAGAAAAAAAAAATCCAATGTTTAAAAAAATAATTATTCTAATAGGCTTTGCTATTTATGGGGACACTTAAATTTCAGGTAAGCCTGGGGCCCACCCAGCTTATTTAAGGAAGGTGGTCTGGGTACACAGGGCACAATGAGAACCACAAAGCTATCTTGATCCATCTTTCGGCTAGTTCTGCAGGAGCCACAATTTAGTATGCCTTGGTCTGCAGGATGCTTTTAAGGTCTTTTATGAATGCTCCATGCCACAGTTAGGAACACCTCCTCTGTCACAGCACAAGGTACAGATCTGGCCACAAAAATGACTGTGTTCTACATTTTGACTGAAACCTTGCCTTGAATCTTGAGCTTGCAGCTATTGTCAAGCTTCTCATAAAGATGAGCATGAGCTGATTAACACGGACACCTCTTCTGATGTCAACCAATTGATGGGTGAAAGCTTGCCATGAGCAATGCAACACAAGCACCCTCCAAGCCTGTACATCTTCCCAAAGATTTGGTGCAGTGTTATTAAACGCTCCCATTGCACAAGAGCAATCTGGCAGCAGAGGACATTTCTCAGTGAGGGACCAGCTACAGCCAAACAAGACACCATTCAAACTGGAAAACTTTTACTGAGCTGTGCTGGGGACACTACAGCCAACCCCTCAACAACTTGGAGCGTGTCCACAGGGTCCACCTCAGCCTCCCACTGCTGGCACCTCAAAACCACAGCAAGTCATTTTAGTAACCAACCTACAGAGTTATGGTGAACTGAAACCTAAGGGAAAAGTAAGGTTTTAATGTAATGCACTTTAATTATTAATTTTTCCTTTATTTTCCATTGCTAATGACATATGCAGGAAAATGGAATTTTGTTTCTTAAAACCCCAAAGTTCCTGATACTTTCCACCATGTCCTTTAATTAGAAGCTATGATTGCTTAATCTTATAATTTCCACAGCACAGGGCTACAAGTAAATATAAGCTTTTTGGAACACACACGTGTACAATGCCCTAACACTTCCCTGCGAATAAAAGGAAATGATGGAAATGGATTTCATAAACAGAATACTTCCCAAAGTCTTAATAGCTACTGATTTAGTTTTAGCAGCTCTTGAACAGTTAAACACTACTGAGGCTTCATATGCCACAAAAAAAAAAAAAAAAACAAAAAAAAAAACTACCCCCCCCCCCCCCCAAGAAAAAACCAACAAAAAAACAACTTGCAAACAATCCTCTAAAGACAAAAAGTTGAAACATTTTGAGCTGGTAAAAAGTCAGGAAGGCAAAAGAGACATTATAAATGTGCCATCCCATCCTTTCCATTTCTGCATATTCACTTTGCTTACATAGGTAAGAGAACATGTTTCAGGGTAAAGGAAAGAGCAAGAAAGGATAAAGGTAGGCCGTGATGCACAAAGCAAGATAAACCACCTCAGTTTAATGAAGACTGTCAAAAAAACTTGAAAACTATCTGACAAAAAGGAGGCAAAGGAAGCCAGACTTTGCTCTCGCACACTCTCTGTGCTAGGCTTTCCCCACTTTGTCTCCCAACATTTTTCAACCTATTGGACTAGATAAGCAATGCTTCCCTGTCTTTAATATATCTTTTACTTTTTCTTCTGAAAAAGACAGACAATGTATTTTGAGTAGGTGAAATCTAAAATATTAACTCTATTTGTCTGCTCTGGTTTTCGAACTAATGTATTTTGTGTGAGTATTGTCTATGACTACACTGGTAAATTGAGACAAATTACTTCAACAGCTAGCAAAAGGGCTGGGATATTGGACCTTCTTTGTCTATACCCTGCATCTCTGCAGAGCTCCTCTGAAGATGTGGCACGAGCTAATTTAAGTGTATACAACTCTAGGTAAGTTGTATTTACATTTTTTACAATTATTTCATTATTACTATTGAATCAAAAGCATTTGTTGCTTTGGGGGTTTAGATTTGATAATGTATAATTTGTATTACCTTGTGTTTGTATAAATCATACAATCATAGTGTCCTGGGTTCAGCAGTAGCAGTCGTTTTTCTCCTTCTTGGTAGCTGGTGCAGTGCAGTGTTTTGACTTTCGGCCTGGGAACAGAGCTGATAACAAGGATGTTTTGGTTTGGCCAAGGACTTTGTGAGCCTCATGCTCTGCCAGGGAGGAGGGGAAGGCGGGAGGAAGCTAAGACAGGACACCTGACCCAAACTGACCAAAGAGATATTCCATACCACAGCACTTCATGCCCAGGATGTAACGGAGAGTTACCCGGAAGGGCTGGGAGACTGCAGGGTTGGAGGAGGTATCGGTCAGAGCTTGGTTGGGCTGGGGGGGCAAGTTACCGGTTGGCTGGTGGTGAGATGTCGTATTTTCTTCCCTTGTTATTTCTTTTATCATTATTATTAATGGTGGTAGCAGTAGTGATTTTTGTTATACCTTAGTTACTAAACTCAATTCTTAATCTGTGGGAGTTGCATTCTTTTCGATTCTCCTCTCCGTCCCTCCGGGAGTAGGGGGAGGGAAAGAAGGGGGCCGAGTGAGTGAACAAGCTGCCTGACTGGGTTTAAACCACGACACATAGAATAGTTAGGGTTGGAAAGAACTTTAAGATCATCTAGTTACAACTCCCCTGCCATGGGCACTCACACTAAACCATGTCACCCAAGGCTCTGTCCAGCCTGGCCTTGAACACCACCAGGGATGGAACATTCACAGCTTCCTCAGGCTACTCATTCCAGGGCCTCACCACCCTCACAGTAAAAAACTTCTTCCTTATATCCAGTCTAAACTTCCCCTGTTTAAGTTTTAACCCATTACCCTTTGTCCTATCACTACAGTCCCTAATGAATAGCCCATCCTCAGCATCTTTACAGGCCCCCTTCAGACACTGGAAGGCTGCTATGAGGTCTCCACGCATCCTTCTCTTCTCCAGGCTGAACAGCCCGAACTTTCTCAGCCTGTCTTTATATGGGAGGTGCTCCAGATCCCTGATCATCTTCGTGGCCCTCCCCTGGACTTGTTCCAACAGTTCCATGTCCTTTTTATGTTGAGGACACCAGAACTGTAAACCATACTCCAAGTGAGGTCTCAGATGTTACACAGGCTTTAATTTTAATGAAACAAAAATATTCTTAACATGAATCCTCTTACCCTCCCAAAAAAATGTAAAACACGGGCTATACTGGAACTATTTTAAGTCATTGTATGAGAATATGCATGAAAGCTCAGTTGTATGTCCCAAAATAGCAAGCCAGTACTGTAACAGCTGGAGCCAGTTTTCCTTAGTGTATCCATCTGTCAAAAAATGTCAGTCTATCTTCTTCTCCTTCACTTGAACTCTGGCAGGTCAGGATTTCAAATACTAAAACCTTCACAAGAATTTGACACTTTTTTCACACCACCATGTGCCAACATGGGAATTCACACTTTCAAAACCTGCACGTGTAGGTGTTAATGACTGCCAGGTACCAAGCATGAGTGACGCCTGTTGTGGTGGTATTATGCCCTTGCACAGGTCTGAAAAATACTCACTGCAAGGTGAGGACTAGAAGAAAACAAAGCCTTTGACCTTGTGCAGAACCAGACATTGCTCCAGCTGCAAGTCTTCTGCTTCTGATTTTCAAGACCACCACAGAAATAACTGCTACACCTCTCCCAGTCTTCTCTTTGCCCTTGGATGAAGGCTGCTCTTCCTGCAGATCTCCCAAACCACAACAGGTGAGCAGAGACATTTAGATGGCCTCTGCAATAATTCTGACAGCATTACAAAAAAATGCTACATTGCAGGAATGCAAGTTTGGCCTCTCAAGTCCATTATGCTTTGACTGTGTAAGAGTTGCCAGCAGTCAGCATTTGCAAGCAATTAATATAAAGCACTGTGAGATTCAGGATACCATTACTCTTCCCTCATTAGCCTTATATACTTGCCTTTGACAACTCTGTGGTTGGCAAAATCTGACTTTTAAGAGCTTCTACAGTACAGTTTTACCTTCTAGTATGTTGAAATTTCCAGAGTGCATATTGAAAAAGCAATACATCAATAACAAGGAGCACCCTGTCTATCCTGAAAGGATTACTGAGCATGGAGGGGCTCACAGGCTGCATAGCAAAACCTGACACACGCAATTAGGACAGTCCTGGAATACTATGCTGATAGGAAATACAGAAATGCTAACTCTCAGAGAGATGGATGTTTCTTAAGAGAGTAGATGAAACCTTTAAAGGTAAAAACTCAAGATGCTCCTACCAGCATTTCCCATACATATTTCCTATATATATAGTCCTATATATAAAGCCAAGTTTCATAAGTGAACACATACACAAGTCCACCATTAGTGACATGAAAAATGTCTTTGGGGAGAAAGAAACACACAGCAGGAAAGGACAGAGAGTAAACACTTGTCCATTATTCTACCCCATCCCAAGTATTGGCCACAGCAGATAAAAGAGGAAAAAGATGCAAATATTATCATGCCATTTTCATCCAAAGCTGGTAATTCTGGGAATATTATACCTGCAACATTCTTGTTAATCTTCTAGAACCAGTATGTCGTAATTATTTATTAATGAAAATTGGCTGAAAAATGTCCTTCAGGGACTACAAATACTCAAAAACCTCTATTCTAATCAACACCCCCATTCTTTGAAGTACACAATTATTTAAGTTGAGAATTTCTGGAACAATTTACAGGCCTCTTGCAAATGGATATAATAGATTTTATTAGTTTGTTTTTATTAAGCAATGAAGTCACTGGTTTCAGCAGATAACACAAGTAGCATTGTAGCAATGGGCAGTCATTATTTCCATGTTGATATTTATCAAGTGCCATGTTTCACAGAAAGGTGCTGCAGCTCCACCAGGAAAACAAATTAATAACAGCTAGTTTAGGAATCTGCATTTATTCCCCAGTGTTTTACTTAAAGGAAGCTCTTTCTAAAAACAAAAGCATAACACTCAAAGATCAGTAAATCAGAAGAACTCAAAGGCCTATTTATGTTTTGAACCACTAAATCTTTTAAGCAAAAGGCACTAAGGCTGCAAAGGCTGACCCTGTGCGCAGGGATCCAAAATGGAGTATCAGGCATAGTGAGGAGGAATGAGAAAAGTGATGATTCTTTGATTGACAGCAGGGGTAACAGTGTTGTCTTGACCTTGAAATAATGTCCAGAAAGCTCAAACTGTTGGAAGAGTAAAGCACAGCCTCAGAACATTGAGTCTCTGCACTACTTCATACACAGTTATTGACATGTAAAAGCATTTTTACATACAAACTTACTCTCTCCTGTTCTTCCTCAAAAGCTTGATGAGAATTGGTGCTACTGCTTAAAACTTATCTGCATCCATCCTGCTACCAACTGCCCCCATAGCTGCTTGTCCAGGCTTTTTATTTTCAATAAGCTTTTTCCTGAAAACATATCTTTATTTATCTGTTCAAATTAACCCAGAGATGGTATAACAGGGGCTGATCATTACTGAGTGACATCTTATCAGAATTCTTCATTTCATTTTTGAAAGGTGCTTAAGTGCTTCACAAATTTCACAAACAGGGGTCACATTGCTAGAATACAGCCCCGTGGTGAGCTCCTCGGTAGCCTCTTCACTGGCATGGCAACACCGTGCAACGCTGACAACAGCAACAACAACTGCCTGTGCACACTCTTGATGGCTTTATGCAGGCAGAACAAACAGTAGGAGTTATTTTTGGCTTACTCCTGCAAATATGTTTGTATTATTATGTTTTCCTTTGAGGCACATGATAGATCATGATCAAAGATAGTGTCGAGCGATTTCTCCCTTTGAAGAGATGAAGCTTTCCGTTTCATCACTTATAACAGAGATGTCCATTTGTCCACAGTTGAACAGGGTTTTGTTGAATTACACTAAGGCTGATCAAACTTAGTCTGAAGAGAAGTATTATGGATAACAGATCACTGCCTCTTTCTCCATCCCACAGAACTTGATGTTTGAGATAAGAGATTCTCCTCATCTCATCTTAATAATACTTAGCACTTTACAAGCTCTGCTTCAAAGCATTATACAGACATGAATTGCCAAAAAGCTGCAGCGAGATAGCAAGGTATTATCATCATGTAAAAGATTTTATAAATAAATAAATAGACCTAGTGAGCTTCAGTGACAGCTCAGGATGGACAGAAACTCTGGGTCACAGCTGGAATTAGATCACGGAGGTTCTTTGCTGCCAGTTTAATCTCTAAATATCATTTTACCCCATCTGCCTCCTCTGGGTATTAACTATTTATAGAAGTAATGTCTCCTCCTCCCTCTACCCAGATTCTTCATTTTCAATGTTACTAGCATGATAATTACACAAAATTGAACTATTAGCACCAATTTTTATTCAAATCTATAAACTGTGAAGCATAGCCTCAGTGTCACATTGTCTACACGAGAAAAAGGGCAAGATTTAATTGAATATGACTTTTCATCTTTACCTAATTCATTTCTTAACGACCTCATGGCACTTGTAATATTTCTCCTCTTTTAAGGGGTGGAAAAATTGCCAATTCCTCTGATTTGGTCCCTGCTGTGCTTTCTTCTTACAGCAGTAACTTGTATGCAACTGGGACTATCCAGCCCACTCACACAGGCAGCCCCCAGAGAATGGCAACAGCCCAGAGGAGCTTGAGACAGCTCCCATGGTTGGCCCTGTTTGCAGCATCTTGCATCTGGTGCCCTGCCTTGGCCACCAAATTTACTGGCAGTAGGAAAGAGAGCAACAGGATGATAGAATTCCCCAGCCATCTGGCTATGGTGCTGGTTTTCTTAACCTTGTATATGCTAAATAGTATAATAAATTTTGAAATAAAGACTTTGAGATGGCTCAAGGGATCCTTTATTATGACAGGATGAGTCTGCTGTGAACAAACATTGCCAGTGATACGTTATGTATCTCTGAGTGTACCTGCACCCTGTTATTTCAGTTTTAGGTTTTCTAGGCAAGTATCTCTCTTTGTAAACTACTTTTTGTTGTGTAACCCTGCTCCGTGCACTCAGACCTATAGCTGTGAAATAAATACATCAGCTGGGGAACTGTAACCACATGATATACAGAGAGCAACCTTCTTAGGCAGTCGGGAAACTTGAAAGTAATTTTTGCTTTCCCCACTGATCTGACCCTATTACTTCAGCAGATGAGAAAGCAAACAAAATGAATTCCCCTGCACGGTGAGACTCTTGTTTAGGGACAAGGTAAGTAGGGAGGCTGTGCCATGAATTGCTCCAGCTCATCAGTACCAGAGATGGCTCACTCACCACAGGGTCTGCAGCATACCCAGAGGTATGACAGTGATGCAGCAGTCCTAGTTTTCAGGCCATCAGGTAAGGGCTTTCCACTGAACAGTGGTTCAAGTGGCTCAGTGGCTCAAACGCTGTGATCATGGTAGACAAGAGGCAGAGAGAATGATGAAAGAGGGAACAACACACTAATATGAAGGGAGTGGGTTCTGGGTTTGTTTTTAATTCTGCCACTGACTTTGGCCTTGAAGAAATCACTTAATCTTCTACCAACTCCATCCCCTAACTATGCATACTGGTGAACTGCCTGCGTTAGAAACTGTCTCCTAACAGTTGCAAACAAGTTTTGACTGGAGCTTCTTAGTACCACCTAAAGCTAATAAAACAATAGTCTCTTCAGAGCACTAAACTGGAAAGAGAAGATGGAAAAAGTGATCCCAATCTCCTGCAGTGACTATTCCAGTCCTGTTTCTGTACTCCACAACACACTCTCCTGAGGAACCACCAAAACCAATCAGGTGACTTTCCAAGAAGATTCTTCTTCTAGAGCAACTGAAAGCAGAAAAAAGAGCCTTTTATTCTTTTTACTACTGATTCAGTATCTATTTTAATCTAAATATAATTTTACAAAATCAGGGGACATACTCATTTAAAGTCACCCTTTTTTTGTGAAGCGCAAGTCTTGCTTGTTGAGTCCTTCACAGAATCGCCAGTCTTAACTTTGCTAATGAAAACATTTTATTCTTTCCAAGACACTGCACAGCTCCTTAATTAATTCTCTGCTGTAATTATATTTGTAAATTGTCTGAGTTATGTTTGCAAAGTGAACCTACCAAGAGGAAAGGAAAAAGCACATCTGCAAGCTCAGGATTGTTCCATAAGGGTTTTTCCTTGTTTCTTCCTATTTTTGTCATTTTTTTTGTTTGTTTTCATTACCAAATTCAAAGCTACTGTTCATTGCTACAGTACTTCACAATTAATTGCAATTAATTAACCTTTGAGAAAACCTGTAAGTTGCTGTTACAAGCTCCTTTTTTCCTGGTCTGCTTTTCTCACGAGACTGTTCTGGGGAGATGTTAGGCTAAGGAAGGATTAAAAAATCCCTGATACCAAGACTGAATACTAATTCACTTGAGATTTCATCTGAATTTCCCACCTTAAGCTGCTGTCCTTCCTCTTTCTAAAAACTCAGAAAGCACAATCATGAAGAAAAATAAAGGAAATAATTTCTTTTCGTTGATTTCTTCACTTTATCTTTCTGTTAACTAACATATGCTGTAACTACTCTTTTCTAGAGAAAGAGCCTAATCAGCAAAGAAATACTTAATGGAAACCTGGCTAGGAGCAGAGATTTGAGGAAATTGGTGCCATTTACACATTACAGAGCCCATGGGGAGAAATCCTGCTCAACACAGAACCCTCTGAAAGTGGGACACGATGACCTTTCATCGCATATCTGTAATGCTGTGTACTAGGCTCCTCTTCAGCAGAATTGCCTGCAGATCCTCAAAACCAATACCTGTCTAAAAAATGTCCATTCTGCCCATAGGAGCTGCCTGATGAGCTCCCCAGAGCTAACCTGTGTGCACAGCCTCAGTGCACTGCTCCCACACAGGCACATGCTGAGTGAAAACACATCGAGTTTAAGGTAGGCAGAGTCCTTCACAGCACAGAGAAGCGTGATTAATCCCATAATGGGTGTTCTTCTACAAATCCTAATCACAATTGGCATTAGCTGACATCATTACTTACTTCTGCTAGCTACAATATTCCTCTGGGGAAAAAGTCTCCAATGCTTTTCCCTAAGGGCTCAAGCCTGGATGTATGGTGCCCACAAGTGACCACACACATCACAGGGTGACCAGGATTTTATATGGTACCAATGGGATACATACAGTATATCTGGACTCAAATAAACACAAGCACCCTCTGCAATGGTCTGTCAACAGACTAAGCTTAGGAAAATAATTTAATTAAAATAGGGGACACAGGAAAATGGCCAGTTTTCTACGTTAAAATTGCAAGCAGGGACACTTCTCATTTGTCTTTCTGAAAGAGACCCTGGCTTGTTGCAGAACAATGAGAGCTTAAGGGCTCCCAGACATGTTTTTATGTAAATCAGACTTCACGCATTATTTGAAGACACATTTTGGAGTGTAATTTATTAGTGGGTCATTTTTTCCTAAAACCTAAGATTTTATTTCACGGAAGACTGACTTTTGTCAAAGCCTTTCTTTGTATCTCAACTTCCACTACTGTTTTACCTCCCTAATATGAACAGAAGGAGACAAAGGCTCATTAGCAAGCATAAAGAAATTACATGAGACAATGCTATCAGTTTTAAATTCACCAGCCATTTCACTTAACCTTTTCAATTATGGTAGCCTGCAAAGTATGCTTCAAAACCCTGGGGAAAACAGTTGCTAGGCACTCACAGATGGACAAAGGAAAAGGAGTCCTTTACCCATGACTGCTGGCATGAAGACCATCCATCATCACAACTGTGCCTGTAGATGACATCTCCATGGGGTTTGCCAAATGTGTGGAATAGGTAGGACAAGGACCCCAAAGCAGTGCCCAAGAAGTCTCCCAAGCCATGTGGGAACCAACCCACATCTCAGCTATGCTCCCTGGCTTAGAGACATCATTGAACAATATATGGCACCAGAAATAAACTAAAAGAGTAACTTAAATAGGAGAGAGAAGTGAGTAAAAGCCCACAGAACTGAAGCCCTGGAGATACATAGAGGGCAAGTAAGGGCACATAAATAGTGTTTCTCTCTGTAACTGAAGGACACTCACATAGAGAAATTCAGTCAAAAGGTAGCATTAGTTTTCATTACAGCAGGCCTGACCCTGTCAATGTATTTGTGTTACAGCAACAATTAAAAGCTTTGGATTGTGATCAGGACTGGAGCGTTCTAAATGCTATATAATAGCAATCCCAGACAGACAATCCCCACAACAACAATTTCACGACAAAGCATAAGGTGAGATAGAAACAACAGATGGGTACAACAAGAGGTTAAAGCCACACACCACGACAGTGAAATGGTGATCATCAGTACCACAGTTAGCTTCGACAGCACACAAACGCACAGCTGTTATTCAGGATGCTGTAAATACCACACCAGGAGCAAGTGTAAGGAAAGGAGCCGAGTGTGCATGTCGAATTGCGGCAGGATCTCTACAGAGCAGCCAACAGTGGAGAACTGCTTTAAGAAAAATTGAGTGAACCTTGTGGACAATGATATATAACTAAAGACATAGGTGGCAGCAAAAAAAAAAGAGAATGACAGCATACAGGTAGTAGGAGAACCTCTTAAAGATTAATAGTTGGTATTTGGTGACCCCATTTTCCTCGACTAGTGGGATGTCTTCTTCCAGACACATCAGCTCCTGATATCTGATGTCTTTTATCCATGAAGTTTTCAATGGAAAACTCACACTTCTTTAAATATTCAGGATAAAGTTGCAACTAATTACAGGAAAAAAAAAACAAACTAACTGCTCTAGTATATTGGTTGTCATTCTTTGAGACTCACATAACACCTGACTAAAGAAAAACATCTGAGAGCGGTGCATCTTAGTCCAAAGGAGAATGTACTTCCATTTAATCAGTGCAACTCTGCTTAGAACACAGCCTGTCGATATGGTCTTTCAAAAAACAAGTATCTCTGAAGGCTGCTTTCAGACTGAGGGCTTTGGCACTTAATGCATATACGCTCTTCTGTAGATTTTTTCCAATTGTAATTTCAGAATGAAGCCTTCACATACATAAATCACATAATCAGCTACACACATCTGTGGGGAGTTGATTCCAGCTCGCCTTTTGCGAAGGATTGCAGTTATGATGCTGGGGGAAAAAAATCTACATTTTACTATTTTGAAATAAATTATATAATCTTTAATAGTCATTCTGTTACCCCGCACACATAAAAATGTCACATACACTGCAGAAAAACTGAACCACTTAGCAAGTGAATCAAGTTGGGTAGCCTCTGGGGCTAGTTTGGAAGAAGGTGATTTCCATCTCTTACATACCGCACCTTCATGCATGTGCTCTTACAGGAAACGTTCAAACTGCCTTTGCTCAACCAACACCTAATCCCCTGCATGCTTCTCTAACACTCTTCTAAAATCCAGTTATAGCAAATGGTATGACATCTAATGTCTTCAAATGTCACATTTTCTGTGAATTATGAAAAAGCAGGTACCCCTGCATAGGTAACTTCTCACAAACCCTGGGGAAGAAGTCCAACATGCCATTTAATGATAGGTGGGAAAACCATACTGACATCCACAGACATCTCCAGCCTCTCCAGCAGCCCATCATTAAGAGCACAAGGAACATCCAAAGAACAGAACTTTTCTGCCAATAACCTGAGAGGTGGCAGAGAAAGTGCTATTTCCAGCCTGAAAAATCCAGCTCTTTTCAGGTGTGATTCTACCAAGGCATGCATTCCCAAAACTGGCTTGATTATCCTATATGAAATTCACACTTCTTAAATGTCTGGCCTGTGCATTTTTGAGGCATGTACTCCATGATTAACTTTATAAAAATAGAAATCCACTGGTTCAGAAAGCACCCTGACTTGTATCTTCTGGTCAGCTAGTGAACTGTGATTTCATGATAAAGAGTGGATTCAATTTCCTTATAACATCTACTACAAAAGAATTACAGTGAAGTGGCTGGTTTCAGATCATTTAAGACAAGAGTTAAAGCCTGAAATTAGTGAGCGTCCTTCAACTGATACTGGGCACAGTGGAGAGGATGGGGAAGACACAGCTCACTGTAACTATGGTGTCCACCCAGGCAGAGAGAAAAGCCTGGTTTGATGTTGAAAATGTCTCTGCTCCCAACAGCGGACAGATCAGGAGCACAATCTATTGAGAAGTATTGGTCCAATATAGAATGCTAAAGGCTTAGATTTCATTTCTGACAAAACATATAACTTTTGATAACATAAATAAAATTTCACAAGTCTTTTCTATCTGCAAGGGAGGGAATGCAAAGGAGCATTTCACCTAGTGCCAGTCTCTAATGAAAAGAATAATGTTATTCGTTCAGCAGAATAATGCCACATTTTGGCATTATTCTGCCAGCAGAATAATACTATGTTTTTACTCAGTCACCTACTGTCACCAGTCCATGGGTGACCTTGTGGCTGTCCACAGTCAGGCTTCCTCCATCCCTGTGTTCTGACGTGTGTGTCTCCCAGCCTAGCACACACAGGCAAGCAATCATGCCTCGCCACAGCTAAACCCAACCTGCCACAGATGAGGTACCAATTCACTCTTTTTACCTTAGAGGTCAGTCATTTGAACCCTCATCTTAACCAGAATAGAGACCCAGGAAGATGCATGGCCAGAGATTAAAGCACAAGGCTAGAAGCTTGAAGACACTTACCTATAGACCGGCCATGTGTCCTGAATAAGTGTCACAAATTCTGTAGCTCTGCAATATGCTTCTGCAGAAACTGATAAAATTCCACGTGTTTTCTCCAAGCCACTTACCACAATACCCTCACCTTCAGCACAAAGACCACCAAGGTCCAGGCAAAGGGACTGCGAGTTACCATCCCAGCTCTTCCTCCGACTGCTTGTAATATTTCCCTGATCTTTATAATTCCTAATAACCAAGGTCCATAGTCCCTGCCAAAGGACAGATAACTGTTATTTACCAAATGTATAGCTACGGTGACAGAGACTGAGCAGGTCACGGCAAGCAGACCTGGGAACAGAGCCTACACTGCTGCTAGCCAGACTCACCTCTTACACTTTCGGTCTTTCAGAAGCAGAGAGAAAATTATAAGATCACTGAATGGACATCTAGCTGGCTGACAAGTCACCTAAGGATCACAAAATGAGATCAGTTTATGAGTTTGGTTTTTTGCATTTCTAATATTATGCACTGTACTTGACACCCAAGATTTTAATACTTATTCACAAATATTTGTATAATTTGGAACACCATAAATGATGAGTTTCACTGCACTGGATGATAATCATAGAACCACAGAATAGTTAGGGTTGGAAAGGACCTTAAAATTATCAAGTTCCATCCCCCCTGCACTGGGAAGGGACACCTCACACTAAACCATCTCACCCAAGGCTCTGTCCAGCCCAGCCTTGAACACTGCCAGGGATGAATCATTCACAACTTCCTTGGGTAACCCATTCCAATGCCTCACCACCCTCACAGTAAAGAACTTCTTCCTTATATCTAACCTTAACTTCCCCATTTAAATTTTAACCTGTTACCCCTTGTTCTACCACTACAGTCCCTAATGAGGAGTCCCTCCCCAGTATCCTTATAATCCCAGAGGACAAAAGAAGGACTACAGTGAATTGTGGTCAGCCATCCAAATGCCAAAAAATTGTATTTAAATTAATTTGATAAACCAGGCGAGGTGTCAAAAGGAGCATAAACTGCAAAATGAGCAACATGTAGGGAAAACAGGAAGCTTATGGATCTTAGCATGTGCTGAAGAACTTGTCTTACACCATGGCTGATGAAACTGGGAAGGACAGCACATGAGGTTTATTTTGTTTATAGCAAGTGAAGCCTGCTTAGGATGTCTTTAGGGTAGTTGGAATTCAACGTAAAAATGGCATTGCTACGGTAGAGGTGCCTTTTTCTTGAGCAGACCACAATAAAACTAGTTAGAGAAATCAGGGTCCTCAGAAATTTTTGCATGTTTCACTGCAAAGACTTGAGTCCAACCCAAGCAACTAGGCACTAACAGGCATTGCCATCAAACAGACAATTCCTGACCCTGATAACATGTAAGTTTTTTTGAAACTAACTTGTGAATACATTTCCTTATTTGCAGAATTTAGTAACAGATAACTCACGAAGGTAAGCTTTAAGCAGAGACAAGACTGCCACATGAAGCATTAGCAGGATGTGATGTAGAATACTGCGAACTATTCTACATACCTTGGTTTGAAAAAGTACAACTAAGTCCTAGTAGGATGATTAAAGAGGAGGAAATTAAAAGGAGCTTGGTCCGTTTAGCTTAGCAAAATGAAGTCTGAGAGGGGATACAATTATTCTTTATAGGTACATTTGGAAGTAAACAGAAGGGAGGGAGAAGAATTATTTAATTTTAAAGGCTGATAGTCATACAAGACCAAGTGGCTATAAATTGTTCATGAATAAATTTAGACTGGAATTTAGGAGATTCCTGACAATTTGCAGACCTTCCAAAGAAATGGGTATACGCAAATTGATTTGAAAAGAAGCTTGATATGTTTTTGGAAAAAAATAAGAGCAGATATGATCTTGGAGGCAGAAATTAAAGTTTTCGATACAGGATTCAGGAGTTTGATTTGCTGTGATTGTTCAGATTTGACTAAAGCAGACTTGGTAGCCTTGTGTGACCTTTTCAGTGAAAGTGTCTGATAGTTTGATCTTGTTGACCATGTAAGACAGCTGGACTGAGTGTCAAATGCTTAAGATCAAAAAATCAGTTTAGAATCATAGAATAGTTAGGGTTGGAAAGGACTTTAAGATCATCTAGTTTCAACCCCCTGCCACGGGGGGGGGTTTCATTTTCACACAAAATGAAATGCTGTTTCTTGGATGAAAGCAGCAGGTTAGTTTGGGGAGTGATGTTTGCTGGCCTTTGGTATCTTTGTAAAGACATGATTTTCTCTACTGTATATGAAATTCTCCTGCTTTTAGTGATCAAGGCAAACTAGACAGTTGGTCATTCATGGATCAAATGCAAAGATTATTTTTTTATGGTTATGTATGCATTTTCCACAAATGTGTTAATTAATATATGAAGCCAAATATTGGCGAATCTTACATTTGCCACCAACATACTGCATGAACTAAAAGTTCATTTACTTTGATCCTGTGCTTTGTTCCTTTCTCAGTTTTACATACAAATTTTCCTTCTACAAAACCATCTGCATATACAATGTTCACTATAAGTACTACTAAGAAACTCCATATTTTAAATTTACTGACAAGCCCTTTGACTACGTCCTGTAAAGGCTTTTGTTTGTTAGAGAGTACTGAAGTTTTCCCAAAGACTGTCCACAACACACTACATTTTTTATTATAAATTACAAAAAATAAAACTATAAGAGAGGTGCACATGCAAAAATGCCACTTTTTTCAAGCTCGGTAAACAACTTTTAATTTCACAATTTACACATTTGTTCAAATTACGCTTCTTCCACATCACTTCTAAATCCAGCACATTTCACCAAAACACCTTTAAATATTCTTGCATGCCTCTGCACTAAAAGCCGTTTCCTTTTCCAATGCATTTCCAAATGAGCCACTGTCACAGTGAGAATTTTAGCGTAATCCATCAATTTCACTACATTATGAACATCAGTAATGACAGAAAAACCTTCCTGGAGTTTTTCATGCTTATTTACGGAGAGGATCCGATGAATATCATGATATGTTTGAGCCCTACATTCAGGAATTGGTTAAGGCAACTAGACTGCGAAGGCTGACTCAGGTTTGCAATACCCTACCCTAACCTCTGGAAGGGCTTGAGGAATGAGCCTCAGCTGGTACAAATCCTCGTAGTGCTACTGAAGTTGATGAATTATTCTAATTTATGCAACACAAGATCCTTCCATGACTAACCCTGAAAGGGGGAAAAAAATGTAAAAGACCTTAGGAAGAGGGGGAGCAGCATTGACTTTGTGCTGTTCTCCTTTCCTCCAGCAACAATGTGGGTCATGTTGGTCTGAAGGAGCCTCCCACATGAGGGTATGGGATGTAACACCCATCTGTCTTCCCAAGTTTACACAGTCATCTTCTAGAAACTTGTTCTTGGCATTTCTTCCCTCTTGTCTTCCTTCAGTTTATTTTAAAAATGCGGAGGCACATAATGATAGAAATAATTCTTCTGTAACCTCTACAGCACATTTGGTAGCTATCAATGTCAGCCTGTGTTCAAGGTCTGCAGTGCAGCAATTGAATAATATGTCTGATAACAGGATCTAAATATGAAATTATCTGTCAATCTACCTAAAAAGTTAAGTGTTAACACAGTGATAGCAGAATCTGACTTTTGCACCTGTTAATATATGGTAACGTTACACATTGCAACTTAAAATGTAGGCATGCCTGCATGCTTTATTTACAGACATCTGGAAAATGCACAGACATATTATTTTTAGTACTATAAATAAGATAGTGTAGCCTATGAATTTAGAATAGAGCAGAAGAAAAGGAAAAAAAAAAAGTTACACCTCTAACTTTCACTTCAAACCAGGTACAGATGGATGTCAGTCTCTCATCTGGGATGCAGAAGAAAATACATTCAACATAATTTACTACACTATCTCTGCAGAAAGAGAAGCAAACTAAATGCAGCACTAACAACATTAACACTGCAACAGTTTTAAGGACTTATTACAGAAAATGCATGCCTTTCAAGTGTCAGCCCTCCAGCACTCCAGGTCCTTATATCACAGTGTTATTGCTAACTTCTATTATTATCCTGGATTCAGCTGCACAATAAAGAAAGCCAATTAAGTAACAAAGGATCCATACATCTTTTTCTGCCATCATGTTAAAGATGTGACCATGCCATCATTGTTTAAATATGTAAGATGAAGAGCCTGATCTCCTTTGCGCACTTTGCTAAACGGAGAGTAAAAGAGGCTCCTCCAAAGGCCCATCACCAGGCCTTCTCTAGAGAGAACAAGGGGGAAGCAGAAAATAGAAGCATTGTTCTGCCTGCCTAAGTAGGAGCAGACATACCAGCTTTTATTTTTCTACCCAATTCCATTTCACCTTTTTACTACCATTAATATTAAATACCTATTAAGCCAAAAGGTAGGAGGTGACACTCATTTACTTTAAAATAAGCACGTAAACAGTTTTGCTCATTCTCTGTATCGTAGAGCTGTATTTGAAACTGTTGTGATTATAAAGCTTACACAAAGCCATAGATCTGCAATAGGATGCATGGCCTTCATGTAGTCTGTGAATTTAAGGCCTGTGGTCACTGTCCCTGATAACAGGAGGCTCTTGCCAGGACAATCGCTGCCAGGGCATAGGCACTCATCAAGGCAAGGACATTCACATGGAGGATGCAGGGAGTACTGGAAAATACCCAGATGTCTCCCTCAGCTGCAGGAAAAAGGAAAGTACAGGTGTGATAAACATTGACTTTCTAAATTGTCACCCTTTATTTTGCAACTAACACCCTGGAAGGAAATGCACTGGGCAATGAGCCTCCAGCATCAGAATGCAAAGCCTTCCTCCTTGTGCTGATTTTATCCTTAAAGCGCACCACACATGGAGCGTCTCTATGTCACCAGTAGAAATCACTAGTTGTGAAAAAAATCTACTCAGACCGAGCATATTTCATCACATTTTGAGAAATAAATAGGTTAAAATAGCAGCTAAATACTTAAAGCAGGATCAGGATTTGCCAATGCGACACAGATGATGTTAGTGAAAGCTACACAGCTAACTGCTGCAAACCGCTGATGACATTTACCACATGGTGCTTAAAGAAATACTGAAATAAACTAATTGAATTGAACAAGAAAATGACTGGTTAAATGCATAGTTGCCATACAAAAAAAAAATATCTACCTTTGTATAACAGGATCTCTTCTGAAGACTTGAGAGGCCAGAGATGAGGCTTCTTCCACAAAACTGAGAATTCATGGCCACATTTACTCACTAAAGAAGAAAACTTCTTTGGTTGTGGCATGTACAGGAAGTCCTGAATGTGGTCAGAACAGAATAACTGTTTTGAAGAGGGTTCAGAAGCAAAAAACACAGGGACCTGCTGCTGCAACACCCATCTGTGTCCTGCTCTGGCCAGCATCCACTCACCAAGTACAGGCAAAATGTTTCTGTCCCATGTTATCACCCACATGTAACTACTCAGTAGCAGGTAACATGTGCTCAGTAGTTGGCTCTGTTACCAGGATACTAGCTCTTGGGAGACTGCCTCTTGAAAAAGCACTGGCTACCAGAATCAGAGCAATTAATCAGTTATTGCAGTACTACAAACTCCCTTCCATCACTAAATACTGCTGTGACACACCACTAAAAACTTCATGCTTTTCAGTAGACTATTAATATCATATCACAGGCAAAAAAGCATTAATCTAGAAATGCTTTCGAATGGGTAGGACTATAGGATCTGAACTAATGATTCATAAAATCATTTGCAGCTATTAGTCTACAAGGATAAGTGCTGCTAGGGCTTTTATTTCAGTGCTTGGTGTGGTACCATCAATTTAAAATCTATCTCATACAGTGTGATGGATTTATGTATGCTGTGGAACCCACAGCAGCCCTGTCAGGATTTTGAAATCTAGATTGCTATATACAAGTGTGACAAAACAAAATAACCAAAGAAGACACTTGGAGGAAAACTCTGAAAATTCATGTGCATACCATGCAGAAAGACAGTTGTTTTAATATTCCTGTGTCATACTGTGATTATTTCACTTGATGGAAGTGATATATCTTTACATAACTTAATCTAAGGTTACATCTCTCATGAAAATGATTTGCAGTCTTGAAATCCCCAAGGACAAGGAAAAGTAAGAGAGAGATTTTTAACGGGCAGATGTCATTTCTATGAACGTTTCTCCAGCTGCCAATACAAAATCTGTCATCTGGACTCTACCTTGGAAAATCAGTAGAAAAGACCTTAGTTGGCATATATTTTCTTAACCTTTTTCTTGAGTAGCAAAAAGGCAGAAATATGCGCTGTCAGGCATACCTAGAAGCGTTCATTTTATGTAGGTGAAAACAGTCACCGAGCCGAAAGGAGCGAGCTGGTTTAAGGATAAACCTCTCGGAGGATGTGCTGTGGTCCCTCTGGATGGAGGTTGGGTCTCCAAGACCTCACAGCACACAGGAGCACATTTGCTTCAATTCCCCAGCGCAATCTGACTGCAGTACTTCATTTCTATTTGTGTAATAGATTAGGTAAAATAGTTGAGGTGTTGGGGGACTCATGAGCCCAAGGGACTGCTAACTTGATGAAGACTTTATTTTTAAGTCATTAATTGACATCCAATCATGGGGAGAGTAATGAAAAAATCACAGTTGTCTGGAGACCACATAGGGCTAAAAGACGCTCAACCAATCATTTTCTGTAGGACAGCCATGTGAAACACAATACAGTATTACAATATACACTGTTATACAGGGCAACAGCAGTCTTTCCAGGAGGTGGATTGAACAGGCACAGAGACATGAATCATTTCAGCCTTTCAATGCAATGGCCATCTAGGGGCATCGTATGTCTTACAATAAGAGCATTTGACCTCCTTCTTACCAGTGCAATGGGTCCTCATGAGGTCTTGGGTTTTGTTTTTTTTTTTTTGACTGTTCCTGTTCCCTGCACTTCCCTGTGCTGACTACACTGAAAATATAATCTCTAGTGAAGACCTTGTCTGGCAGTGTAAAAATGGTAAAACTGCTTTCTGAGGACTTTAATTTACCAATGTTTAAACTTAATTAAGTTATTTGTATTGTACAATTAATTATGCTAAGCTGCCTAAGCCTTCAATGAACGCACTTTGCTTTTTAATCTAAATAAAACACACACATAGCAAAACAGCAACTATGAAGAAGTCCACAGCTGGTGTCAAGATGAGGAGAATTTGAGACTCAACTGCCCTTTCACAAACAGTGCTGAAAAACCCCAAACAAACCAGGGGTGTGGGGTGGGGAACAAACAAACAAACAAAAAAAAATACAACCAAACCACCAAACTAAACCCAAAGTGCTACGAAACAAAAAAAATGCATAAGACACTTTCTTAGAATATAGAGCATCTTGTTATTTGGTCACCAGGAGAAGTAACTGGACTGTACTGGATACTTCACACTGCCTGGGAAGTTCTTTCCACTGTTAACTTTTCCAGTTAAATAAGCAGTAAGGAAACAAAAGCTGCTTTTGAGGTTCTTCATAATTGCCCCTTACAGCTTACCCAATGAAGGAAACCCAGAAGGATAGAGCTCTTGAGCTGCCTACTTAAACTAGCTGGTTTGCTGGGAATGAGCTACCACTGATTCAGAGTTTGGCTGCATTATATAACAAAGGACTCAATGTTTACCTTGGGCATATGAAAGATTTTGCAAGCCTCCTATTTTTTTGAGTGGGAGGAATGAATCAGTATGTGCAGGTCTGTATCTGATTTTAAATTACAGAAGAGTTATATATACATACAACCTCATTAGCCTTTTACAAGACTAACTGTCATTTTTATTCTAATATTATGACTGTAATTTTGTGGTTAATGCTTCTGATACTTAATCACAGAGTACAAACCATAATTGTGCTACGTCTAATACATCTCTGACCTCTATCCTCCAGATGATAAACTATCTGGTTTTCAAAATACATAAATGTCTGTAGATTTTCACATCCATTTACTTGCAACAAATCCGTGAAAATATTTTAAGATCTTACATTAAGCACTTCTATTAAGACAAAAATTCTGCAAGATTTGAGCTACACATTAAGACATTATCTCAAAATTTTTAAGACTATTGTTTAAGAAATAAAAATACTATTTGCATACTGAATTGTCCATTTCTATATAGGCAGTTAGGGCATGGTATTAAAGGGCATGGTATTAAATGGCATGGTATTAAAAATGCCCTTAGGTTGCTCTAAAACAGACATAAGGAGGTTTAATCAAAAATGCTAAGATCCAGTAAAGCCTTTCATTTTCCTAGGCACACTTGGATCTTGCAACCAGTATTGATTCACTGAGTAAAAAACCTCTCTAACATCTCATTCGATAGGTCCTTTGGGGCACAATATTGTTCCTTCTGCTATCATGGACCATTGCCCTCAAATACCGCAACATCTGTGGTACATGATTGCCGACTTCTCGGGCCAAATTAATCCCTGGTGTAGCTTCACCAAAACTGATCAAATTATACTAGGGTGAGTCTGATTCTTTGTCTTTTCCACATTTCGCTCTTCACATTTATAGTCAAAATGGTACAATCCATCACCTAAACTTTTTTTCCTAAACAAATAAGCCAAGAAAAATTAAGTGGCCTGGAAAGAATAATACAGGTAAAAATCAAGAAAAATAACAATATGGCTATTATTATCCTTTTTATATAATTTCAAGTTTTACATATGGCAGAGGTCATTATGAATTCTCCCTATCTCAGAACATGAAGCTGGAAAAAAAAAAAAAATCCCATGAAGTTTAAGACTAATTTGAACTTGATGTTTCTTTTAACTCTTTGGAAAGAAGCCTAATACCCCAGCTGTGCTTTCAAATGTGGATTCTTTGGGAGACAAAATGAATCACAGAAATCCAGATGGGAAAGAAGACAAAATACTTCTTGCATGTTTAGGGAATCTTACATGTCTCTTTAAAGATTTAGGGCGGGGGGCAGGAGAGAGAGGAGGAAAGAAAAGGCTGTAGTTGGAACCATACAATAATTTAGGTTGGAAGGACCTCAGGAGGTTCAACCCCCTGCCCAAACAATGATTGACTTTAACGTTAGATCAGGTGGTAAATCTTTGTCCCACCATTCAATCCCATCCCGGGGTTAGCACTACAGACAGCCAAAGTAAAGAAGGAATCCTCAATGGTGTTGTAACAGTCATTAATTGCAATGGCTGGCTCATCAGGAGGGGTATTTTCCACACCTGGAAAGTGACAAAAATGTGAGTTACTGAAAGCTGACATGTAAAATCTGTGCCATGGCTGCAATGAGAACGGATCGTGTTGAGGAGCAGAATAAAACGAATAATGCCCAGGGCCAAGCACAGCCGTGAGTTGTACGTGACCAGAGAAAATATGAGAGGCTGAAGAAGGCATCGTTTATCCAGAAGAGGAAGGAAAAATGAGAGAAATAAAACATAGCAGAGTGGAGAAATTTGTTAGAAATGGTAAAGAAGCACCACAGAGGAAGCAGAAAAGAGGTGAGATAGAGATTCTCTGCCACACAGCATGCACTGACTCCAAGTTTCTCATCAGACCTGTCTTCTAGGTTTACAACATCAAAGAAGAAAAGAGAAAGATACAAATTTAGAACATAATTCATAGGATTCATCTAAATATATATATATGTATATGGCAAAGCATGCCAGACTAAAGTGATATCACAATCATAAATCCACCCAATACAAAAGAGACCCAACTGGATCTTTTTAAGAAGTCACCAGAGACATGTGCAAGCAAAGATGTCAAAAGAAATATAAAAACCTTTGCAGAGGAAAAGTATGAAGGTGAGTAAACAGGATGGAAGGAAGCGGATTCAGATTGGTCATGATTTTGCACAGAAACCACGAAGCTGCCACCAGAGCGCTGCGACTCAAGAGAGGAGATTTCTGTCTGCAAATAAATTGTCTCAATTGCCATAGGCACTGAAAAACTGTCCCTTCTCCTTTCACCATCCGATTTTGAATGGAGCTAGAAATGAGCTGCACTGATGAGAAAATCAGACTGATAATCAATAAGACCTTCTTACTGGGCATATGAGAAAGGCTTATAACATTCACTCATACTGAAGTTTATTGTACCATAAATTACGATAATGATTTTTCTTTTTCAAGTAAATACATACTAAACATTGCAAACCATGCAATATTTGAGAAACACGTTTTTCCAGCAAATATTCCCCACCGTATTTCCAGTAGATACAATTCGGAATCTCTATTATTACTGTAAGAGTCAGGGGTCTCTCTTTCAGCCAACATGACATTCATTTAAGTGTTATTAACATAAATGATGGTCACTCACCGTCAGTGACAAGACACCAGCTCCTTGTTTCTTAAGTATGCTCCTATTCTACCTGTACTATTTAATGCTGTCAAATACTTTCATAAAGGACTAATAATTATTGCATGCTTGTAATGATGGATAAAAGTAATCTATGATTTACTAGGAATTACACTGTTATTGATTAAATAAGGTTACGAAAATCCCATGATTAATTTTTTTCACAGTATGCAGAAAGTAATCTATCAGTCGCACAATCTTGTCTTTTTATATCTCTAGCGTAATTTAACTTTCATTGCTAGGAAGAATCTTCAAGAGTAGTTTATGACCTTGGCTAGTTACATCTAGAAATAAAATCACTTAATATTTTGTTAGAATTTACATACTTTTTCTAAAAATAGAATGTGCTACATAATATGCAGATAATATATGCTGAACAAGATTAAGTAACTTTCAGAGAAGAAAGGGGAATAAAAGAGAAGAGACTTCCATTTAAATAATTAAAAAAAAAAGAACATTTAACTTCTTAAAGACCTGGGATACAGAACAGCAATTCACAACTTCCTTGTGACTTTTTAAATTGATGCTTCCATTTAAAAGGCATATGGAAAGGAGTAGGGATACAGAGGAAATGAAACAAAACTGGTTTGCTGAAAACCCAAGTCTTCCCAACAGCAACAGCACTTCCATTTGCTTTAACAGATGCTCGTGATTTATTTTTTTGTTGATTACTCTGAAATGATCAAACCTTTTGATATTGTTTTTAATCCTAATTCCATTGGCAGCAAGTAAGAGTTAACAGAACGACTTCCATAAAAACATTATGCATTTGCTTAAAATACAAAACTTTTTCATGACAAGTAGTTTGTCATACTTTTGGCAAGGTTATACATGACTGCCTTTTTATTTTTGGCTGTTAGGCTAATGGCATACTAAAATCTTCTTTCATGTACAAATTAATTGTGTCCTTTTGCAATTCATATTAGCCTGCCTTACTTTCAATTTTGTGGCTTTTAAAAGGCTTATATGGAACCAATGGATGTTCTCATTTATTGTGCACACCACTTCAATTACCCACTTTCCACAAGTTGAAAGCAGAAAGACAATGAATGCTGGACACAGCCCAATGTCAACATGTGGTAAAGTGGCAGCAAAATTTACCAAAAAATTTCTCTTCAAAATAAAGGAAAAAAAATTAAACTCTTAGAAAGCTTTGGAGATTGTTGGCAAATTATTTTTATATTTAGCAACTACAAAGACATGTATGCTCCTGAATGATGGAATTGCAT
Organism: Pezoporus occidentalis; assembly: GCF_034315485.1. Classification (NCBI taxonomy): domain Eukaryota; kingdom Metazoa; phylum Chordata; class Aves; order Psittaciformes; family Psittacidae; genus Pezoporus; species Pezoporus occidentalis. Next base: position 436,615 of record NW_026915877.1, read on the forward strand.
GTAAGCAATTTGCAAAGCCACAAATTTCAGCCCTGTTTCTCAGAAATATATATCATCTGCTCTTCTCTCACCATTAACTGAAGTTCAGTGTTTTCCTTTCTGCACAGCATTTTTTGCAAAAGGGAAAAGATTTTATTTTACACATTAAAAAGCCTATGTCAAACTGGTGCCCTGTTAAGCACAGCAGAACAGCACTTGTTGAACACACTGCAGTGGGTATAAACATCACATTGGTGGCACAGACAAGCACGGCCACTCACAATGTTCAGCTGAGAGATTTCATGGACTTGTTGAGTTCATATTGCTGTGTTTGGGCTTGGTATACAGAGAAATTTGTTATGAGCTTGAGATTTATGGAAGAGCTTATGGTATTTCAATGAGTACACAGCAAATGGGATAGCATGAAATAGGACAATGAAAAAGTTTGCCACCACAAGCAGTTCTGAAACTCTGCAAATTGATAATACACCTCAACATGGCCCATTTAAACACCTCCAGAAACATGCAATCCTTAAACATATCGCCAGAGTTGGAGTCTCTGCAAACTCACCTCCAGCACTGCCTAGTACTAAGCTTTTACCAAGCAAAGTGAAAACACTCTAATTTATGCTGGTCACTGAAACACTGCACCGCTGTAAACACAGCTAGAAAAGCAAATTAAAAAAAAAAAAAAACTATGCTTAAAAGGCATTTATTTTCTTTGGATTCAAAATGCAAATTCTTCAGGCATATACTGACTACAGTAAAAAGAAACTTAAGTCTTTTTTTTTTTCTTTCCCTTTTTCCTAAATAATACCTTGCCTGTTCTGAATAATGTTATCAGTTTATCAGCATACTTCTTCATGTGTTCCATAGTACCAGGTAGACTAAGTTGCAGAGATGAAGAAGTTGCCTTCCACCCAGCTGTGACTGCTGCAGATGCATCAGCAGGAAATTTTGGAAACTGGATTCATATGGGTAGAAGGAGCCATTGCCCATCACTCTTGGTAATTATGTGTCAGGGTATGAGATCCTGAGTAACAGGTAAGTGTGATTTCGAGTACTGTTATATTATTAGCAGCTAGCACTGGGTTGTCTCATTTTCTGTTCTCTGGAGATTTGAAAAAAGAAAAAAAAAAAAAAGTACTCCAAACATATATAGTTCCACATTTCACTTTCTTCTCGTTTTTACCTTCACGAAAAAATTAAAAAATTGTACAAAAATGTTGATAGTTTTAAGGAAGAAAAAAAAGAAAAAAAACTGTTTCTTTTCCTCTTAGCATTTCATGCTTTGTGTCATTTGATAATATACATGACTAGGTTTAATACTCAATCGTTTCCCAAATCCAATTTGACTATCTAACAGAGTTTAATTTACATGATGATACAATTTCTCACACCAGAAAGCATAGTAACCCTTCTTCTTTGGAGGTTAATGGTGACCTAGCTTAAAGCCTGAAAGATAATTACAAGGAATGTGCTTCAGGTGACAAAGTACTTTTGACAATCCCAGACTTTTGATAGCTTTTTAATTATACTTCTCCCACCATAGGAAACAGTATGGTTTCTCCTAAATAGTTTGAAGGGATTTGGCATTTATTTATTTATTTTTCAGTAAACTGCTATGCACTGTAATCAATATTTTAACTGACTGTTACCCCAGGCTCTGCTCTCTTTTATTTGGAGGAGAGATTAAACTTTGGGTTAATTTTTTTTTCCATATAAAATGAAATACAAAAGAGCATCAAGAGAAGAATACAAACATTTATTGACTTGCTTCTTACCTTCTGCACCCATTTGATATTTTGTGACATTTAGAAATTGAAACTTTGCAGGATTCTTAGGTGCGAGCTTTGCTAACAGAGAAGGTCAGGTTCTTAAGCAACAAGGCAGTTTATGATTATTAAATATGACCAACTAAGAAGCAAAAAAAAAAGGGAAAATCCCATAGCTGCTTTTGCATATTACTGTGCTTTCTGAATATTTTTCTGCCCCTGCTTTACTCTGTTGATTAAAAAAAAGCCTGTTTTGGTCAAGAGAAGAAAGTAACTGCTGTAAATGAATGCAGTACATAGCAGAGCTGTATCATGCATAAGTACCCTTTTTCCATTTACTTTATATGCAAGAGTTGATTGGATTTTATGCCACTGAAATTAGTCTACCAGTAGTATTTATGTGTCTTTCAACAAATAGTTTGTTGCTTCCCCTGATTAAGTGTGCTCTTAATAACATCAAACTTCAAAAGTCTTTTCAATTTGCAGCCTACAGCTCAATCATGATGCCTGCCCCTCCCAGCACCTCTTATTTCCTCTTAAACACCTCTATTATTTAAAAAGAACAGCAGAAAAGTAAAAAATTAAACCTAGATACAAGTGCTTCTAAAAAAAAAAGTTTAGAATGGAACCAAAAATGCAGGAAAACAATAACTTCCGTATAAATTAATTAAAAGAGTGAGACCACCTGCTCCCTCAAACACTGACTGCATATTATTAGTCTCCCTGTGTGATATTATTAATAAGCACAGAGAAAATGAAGTCTTCTGTCAGGCAATAGGAAGTGAATGAAACCAAGCACAAAACAAATCTTTGAAGGGTCAGATTTAGAACAAGCATGTTCTTACTTTTGGTGTGTGCTTTTGTTAGTCCCATCCCTTGTTTTGCTCAGATTCAAAGGCATTTCCAAGCCCTTGAGGAAATACATAATTTTAAGGTAATGGCATGAATTCTTAAATCTGGAACAGTAAAGCTGAATCTAGTTTTGTCCCAGTAATTTTCAATCCATGTACTTAATCCCTGGGGTACCACTGAGTATCTGACAGCAGCGGGTGGGAGGGACCTGTGGGCAAGTTTCCATGGTTTTACAAAGCAAGCGCCCATGCCCTTGCTCCCATGCTAGGCCAGCTTCACACTGAGGACTCTTGGTACCAGCAATTACAGCAGCACAGTCCTGCTAGCAAAGCCTCTAACCATCACTTTAAGTACTCTAGCTTTTCTGTTCATTTTAAATTTTTTTCCCCTCCAGATGTAGCTTATATTGGCTGAGTAAAATTAGTGCTCCTGAAAAAAAAAACAACAAAAAAATTAAAATTAAAAAACCTCAGCCTACCCCCAGGAAAAACATGTAGCTGGACCAGCTCCCCTTATGCTAGGGATTAAATAGGATCATCTTCTTAAAGAAGCCACAGTGTATTTTTTTCCATGAAATTTATGAAGCATAGTACTTGTTGATAAACAAATAGTTAAAGATACTCTACCCTTATGAAAGGTAGGCTGGAACAAACTCCCTCAAAAAACTTCTGGGCACATCTTTGCTAAGGATTTACCATATGTTTACATTCTTGTCATAAATGACCTTTATATTTTATTGTGCAATGTTTGCTCTTACTAAAGCCAGTGACAGTCGAGGGTAGTATTGTAAAAGCATGTCACAATTCAAAATATTCAGTATGTCTATTTCCAAAAACAGAAGGAGCTTTGCATACAGCACTCATCGTACCTCAAAAGACATTTTATAACCTAGAGCATAGGTACAAGGAAGTGCATTATCACTAATGCTACATTTTAATCTGAAAATAACAAGAAACACCTCTATAATACATTGCAATTACTGCACTGAGTGCTTTGATACTCCCTGTGAAACCTTGCTCTGTGTGGTGCTGTTAGAAATCAGAGTGGTCTTATTCTGTCTGATTTATTAGAAGTTTCAAGGACAGACTGAAATAGCAAATGGCATCTTAGATTTCCACTCCTTTTCCAAGTATTGACATATATAGGTTAATAGAGAAATTGGGACTTAAACACATTATGTAAGTTTAAAATGTACCGAGTATGGGATTTTTTCAGGGCCTCAAAAAACAGCACTGCACAGACAGCCAATACTAGAGTTCCACGTCTCCCTCCTCACTCTGTAGATAGAGTAGCATCTCTGCAGTAAGTAAGGATAAAATTAATTTCCATTAATTTGCAATTACTAGAGTAAATGAGATGAAGTTTAGGCCAGGGCACTGTATCACTTTTTGGTTTGGGTATCTTTTTTCCTCCTTCTTCTCACGTAGCCCTTGGATCCTCTATCAAGCTTTTGTATTACTAGTGAATCTCAAAACACAGTAAATGTACTACATGAATTACTGGAGTCCTGAGTTTGGATTTGGTTTTTGCTTTTCCTTAAGCAGTCTAACCTAAAAGCAAAATGTCAGAATTGTACCTATTTTCTGAAATCTTTCCAGTTTTTCCTATCTTCTGCCCTTTCTCTAAATTTTGTTTCCTCTTCCTACATGAGATTATCAAATGCTCTCATCCGGTCATCACAAGGCATTACATCTGATTTACTTCCCTTCAACAGTTTATTTGCTACACAGGTCAACATTTTCACATTTATTTTTTCTGTCATATTATCATCATGCTTTCAAATAACTTAATGACAGTATAGTCAATGTATGATTTTGCTCCAACAAAAACCCCTTCTAAAAGAAATTTCAAATATAATGGCTTTCAATGTCACTTCTTCTGACACCAGACAGTTGTGAAATCTGCATGAGATGTTTTTATTCTCTCTAGACACTTCTACAGCTAATAAGCTAAGAAGCTACATAAACAGTTTGGGTCAAAGTAGTATGTAGTGAAACTGTAAGAATAATAGATTTCTAAACAGTGATTTTAATTTAAGGCATTTGTATAGCTGCTTTGTATTATTTATAAAAAAAAAATAAAATTTGCTTTATCTGAGCTGTGCTTATGAAAAGATTCCTAAGTTTTAGATGTTTACTCAAGGTCCCGCTGTAAGCTCCAGCACAGTTTCCCCTTTAGAGACCAACTTTTCCTAAGACCACCACCAACTTAAAGCTTTGCTTTCCAAAGGTTGAGACAGGCAACAAGATGCTCAGTAAAGTTCTCTCTAGGCATGCCTATTTAATTTGTGAAGGTTAGGACTAGGAGCTGTCTAACTGTGAGACACAGATGTGGTCTTATTAAAAATCACAGAATGATAGAATCGCACAATGGTTTGGATTGGAAGAGACTTTAGAGATCATCCAGCTCCAACCCCTCTGCCATGAGCAGGGACACCTTTCACTAGACCAGGTTGCTCCAACACGGCCTTGAACACTTCAGGGATGGGGCAGACACAACTTCTCTGGGCAACCTGTACCAGTGTCTTATCACCCTCACAGTGAACAATTTAGAAAGCTTGAAAATAAAGCAGCTTATTTAGCAGGTGACTGAATAGCAAATGGCATCAGAAAGTGTTTCATGTAAGAAAGCTGAAGAAACAGAATCCCTCTCACACATCAGTAATAAGAGGCAGCCATACAAACTTTATTAAAGGCTGATTCGTATTTTCATTCCTATCTCAAACATAAGGATCACATCTGTTGAGTCATGATCCTTATGTCTGCACAAATCCATGTTTGAGTCAAATCATATCTTTTCTGTTTGGGTTTTTTTTTTGTTTCTCTGCCATATGCATAATGAAACAGTGACAGCTGAAAAGAGGATAGGATGACATGCTCATCACTGACGGATGGCCTCCTGTCATCTCAGCTGTGACAGAACAGTCACAGCCTGAAAGTGCTTAATGAATAAGGCAGAATGTATTTTGTCCTTCCTTTGTGAAAAGTTGCAACAGTGTCTTTTTTCAAATTAATGCAGCTATGCAATATTACAACAAGTAATATTGCACAAATCTGTTTCCTTGAGATATTCATTATCTATTTTTATGAAACTGTAGAGTTTAGTAAAACAGAAGCAGCAAACTTCAGGCTGCTACTTACCACAAGAGAAACATACAGGATAAATATGGCAAATGTCAATTTTTACCTGTGCTACCCAAAGAGGCCAAGAGAAACATGCAATGCTCCCACATCCAAATGGCAAACGATAAACACCTACTTGTTTTCAAGGACACCCTTCCTGGGAGCTATTAAAGCCAGGAAAAGGTCATTTGTCAAGGCACAATCCAATAATAAATCTTATCATTCTAATAAGAAGGATCTCTTTTCTCCTGTGACAGTGAAAGAGAAACAGGAGTACTGAGCTAAAATTTCTCAAATTGATAGTAACTATGACTTTTATGGGTGCTCTCAGAATATGATCTATACAGTTGCAGTAGCTAGAAAAGAATTTGTAATTAATTTGGTACGACAGAAGGTCATCCTTCTCCAGATGGAGTGGATTCACTTTGTCCTTATGAATACATGATTATAGCTGTGCATTTGTATACACACATATGCATTTTGGTTTGTGCTTTACATCTATAGTGTATACACACTACACATAATAGAATATATAATGTTACTGTTAGTGACTCACCATATGTAGTTCCATATATAAGTCATGATTAATTTGGGACAGTAGGAGTTGGAAGGATAGTAGAAATTAAAACTCTCTATTGCCTCGTAAGGAAATTGATTCACTCTTCAAATACGGGAAGATTATGAAATGCTAGTTGTAGAATCACTTTTGCTTTTTCAATTAAGTTATCAATTCAGTTTAAATGTTACAATGAGCGTAGATGCAAGTCAGACATGACCAATGTTTTTTCTTCTTCTTGATTAAGAAAACTCAATTTACATAGCTTATTTAGTAAAATGTTACAAATATATAATGGTGAAAGCAGTTTATTAACTTGGTTGAGGGGGCCTGGTATCATATGCATTCAGCATAGTATCATTTTAGTCAAATCAGATACGAAGCTCAGAACTAGTATCCTACACAACATAGGTATGTCAAGTCTTATTTTTGTTCTAATTCTGGACAAGGCCTAATCTTCAAAATGTGCATGAATGAACATTCTGGGGAGAAAAAAAAAAAATATAGTAAGTGGGTCCAAATAATTTTTTTTAAATCAGGCCTGTCCTTCATGAACTTCTATCACCTTGCAAATGCAAAATAAACCACTTAGTAAGTAAAACTTCAAACTGAAAATCTGAAATACTTAAAAAACCAAAATCAAATGCGATGTTTCAGCATTGTCTCTTAGGAAAAACTTCTCAGGACTTCCCTTTGAAACAGTCTCCCAACACAGGATAAATTCACACAGCCTAAGCCAGCAGAGACAGCAACGCCTGGGAGCAATGAAAGTCATTTTGGTGGCTTCTCTGTGTGGTGCCCAGTGGAATCGGACGTGGATGTCCCCTTGGCATTTCTGTTTCTCCCTCTGCAGTTCTGGCATCCCAGGAACTCAAGCCCTGTAATCCTCTCTCCTGGAGCTGCAGCCCCAGGTTCCACACAGACACTCTGTTTATATTTTCTTGGGCACTGCAAAACTAGTTCAAGTTTAACTTGTCCTACTTGCTGCAGCAGTGTGATTTCCAGCTGCTATTTCTGAAAGAAGGCTACACTAGCTCTTTATGTGGAACACATGACAACTCCTCTAGGCTGTGGAAGAGCCTCCTAAACCTCCCTCTGTAGTTTCCAGCATGTTAACGATGTGCAAGCATCCTTCCTAAAGTCTTGCTGAGGCAACCCAAGAGGACTGAACTGAGCACTGCAAGTCTCCACAAAACTAATAACACCTTGCACAGCTGTGTGCCAAATGCACCTATAAGTAACAGGGTTTTTTTCAAAACTGACCTAGTTAAATTACTGCTGCTGTAAAACTGAACTCCCAGTCTCTGCTTGTGAAACTGTGAAAATTTGCAGATGTTCAAGGTTAGATGAAGAGAGACTGAACCCAAACTGCTGTGCAGGTGGAGGACTCGGGACCAGCCCAAATCACAGGTCCCCAAATGTGAGTCTGAGCTGCTTCAGTGCATAGTATAAGGAGAATTGTAGAAATTAATGCAATTGCTTCATTCCTACTATCTATTAAAACTGATTTTGGATCCATAAAAACTGCTTTTGGAGTAGCTTTCAGCACTGGAGTGACATTAAATAGAATTAATTCTACCAATTAGTTGGGATACAACCAGTTAACATTTTTTGCAGTTCTTATACATACTAATTTTTTTCTCATTTAACATATTTCAGGGTATTAAGTGTGGATGGCAAGTTCTTTACCAAACAAACAGTCCTATAAATGTACATTGTGCTTTAAAATCAGAAGAAGCACTACCTGATGCTTTAAAGATCTGAAAATCCAGGCCCTGTGTCTTGCAGCTGCTTCCAGGGGCTGAGACCCCTTACCTGCACCAAAAGCAAGGAATTTCCATGGGAACATGGGTGGATCACTATGATGCACTATGCACTGCAGTGCACATAGAATAGTTACCGCTGGAAAGTACCTTAAAATCATCTAGTTCCAACCCCCCTGCCATGGGCAGGGACACCTCATCACTGCTTTGAAAGCATGAAAAAGCGGTAGCCAACTAAAGGGATGAAATAAAATTTTATTTTGTAACAAATCCTGGAAAACATAAGGATTTTGCCTATAAAGAAGTTACTTGCAGATGTTGTTTTTAAAAAGGGAATTAAAAACAGAGGATGTGGGCAATATACTGCTCAATGTGTAAATTACTTATGTGTACTTTAGTAACTTGCTATATACATAAAATGTGTAATTAAAGACTTACATAGGCTATTTATATATAAGCTTGGAAGCAATGTATCCACTGTGTTGAAAATACCAGGGATTACACAAAATAGAAATGTGTTAACTTACATCTGCACACTAATTCTACCTAGAAGTGCTGCATGGAGGAGCTAGTCTGGATGCTACTACAGCACAGTACCGCAGGCTGCTCAAGTTCCTCAACTTGTAAGGGGCTGTTTTGCAAACCCCTAGTGTGGCAATTAGAAAGGAGTTTGAGGAAAACTGACAGACAGGTTGGCAAGTTATTAATTTTTGCTGGAAGACAAACTGTGATATTTAATCACCCTGTTGTCTAAATCTAAGAATTATTCCCTTCCCTACGTATCTCCTGCGCGGAGGAAACTGAAGTCAGAGAAAGAAGTAGATGCTGGGGGACTGCCCAGGCTCCTGGTAGCCAGCAGCTCTTCTGCTGATTCAACAAGGAATTCTGCAGCTGAGCAAACTGGCAGAAAACAATCAATTCTGTCTCAATTGCATCTCCATTTTGTTGAAATCAAATGACTGCTGCTAAATGTTTCCATTCTGACAATTCAGTCATCTTTTGCTTTTACAAAACACCCGGAGCAAGTAAATTTCCAGCTGCAATTTGCCACCACTTAGAAACCTGTATGATTTGGCAGCCACCTTTTTGGATTACACTGCTGCTGTTTTAGCATGATAATTACTTTAAAGTAACGAACATGTTCAACAACAGGTGTTAGGTATTAAGAATAACTACTGCTGGCCATCCGGCTTGTGATAGCAGAGATTCATTAGGTAGAATACTGTGAAAGACACAGGACAGCACTCTCAGGCTGAGACCCTCTGCACGTATATTACAATATGGAATTTGTCCATACTACCTCAGTCAAATGATTTGGTATTTTTTCAAATACCAATTAACAAGCTAATTCAAGTCCAAGACTCAGTTGAGTTCATAAATCCCTTTTTTAAAGGAGAATGCAATTTTGTCTCCATCATTGTTACTTTCTAGTTTTCCTAATCATTCTTGGTGGATGAAATGATTTTTTTTTCCACCATTATTTCCAAACCATTGGTAAACAATCTAACTGTACAGAAAAAAGATAAATTACCTTTAAACAGGACATGTGAACTGTCAAAAAAAAAGTTATTTTGCATGAAAAATCATGCTGCAAACATGGTACGATTTGGTGCACAAAGTTCACACACAAGGGAAAGTTTTTAAAACAGCAAATCAACATTCTTAGTGTGCGCATGTTCGTGTGCAACAGAAATTAATGTCTTGTATTTCACCTTTTTTTTTCTATGTGGTTCTAAAAATTAACAAATGCAACAGATGACCAGGATTTTCAGTGTACTTAAAATTTTAGAAAATTTTTTAAAACTTGGGTTTCATAAAATTATATCCCAAATTTTGATAATATTATGTGATATATGAAAGTCTGGTACACACCAGACTGAAATTTTCAGATTTAGAAAGTCACAGGTTTAACAGCATTCGGAATTGGTGTTATTACATACACAACTGTGGCTGCCTGAGGTAGTGAGGCAGCTGAGATAAGGTCATTTTTAAATTCAATTAAGAGCAAAAAGTGTGGAAGTCAACAGCAAATACAATGGAGACACAATGGTACAAAAGCAGCAATAACCGTTACTTTTACAGGGTTTGTAGGAACAATATGAAACTCTCTTGTCTTCCCACACTCCCTACAAAGGCTTGTGAAGAACCTTTGGCATACCACTGCAAATTAAGTCTGTTAACAAGTATGTATCTTAGCTCTTCTTTCTAATTAAATGGGAAAAGTTTTTCCTCAGGAAACAAAGAGCACAGAAATGCAAATGGAAAGAACTGACAAATAAAGCTAACACCCTGCTTCCACAAACATCAAAGAGTTTCCTAAGTGACATTTTGTACACTATTACAATTTTGTACTGATTATATCAGAATTTTACTACTGTTTCTTGCTCTGGGTTAGGTATAAATCTGACACTACCTGGAACAAAGAGCATAAAGTCTACAGACCTAACGTGTAACCAACATGGCTCAGTCATTTATCAGACCTTTGACAAAGGGAGTAAAAGTTTTCAAATAGTAGAATAATCTTGAGGTTCTATTACAGAGCATTTTCTTCCCTATTTATAGCAATGTTCATTCTTACAGGTATTTAACTGCTATTTTCTCACCAACGGAACAACAATTCTGCCCATTTCAGATTGATACTCTTAATTTGGAAGCTTCTGGTTTGTATCTCAAAGAATAAATAAATAAATAAACCCTTCCTTCCCCCCCCCAAAAAAAAACAACCCAAAAACCAAAAAACACCCTTCTCTTAAAAGTTGACTACATCATGTCACTACCTAGATTTTAGACTACCTAGTCTTTAGAACGCAGGCAAGGGGTTATAGTTAAACATTAAATAATGGAATTTTAGAACTATGACTACAAAATACTATTTAAAATGCACTGTGTGCTTTGAGGTATTCTTCATCGTTTTCTTAACAACTAGTGTCATATTTGATCTCCACCCTGCACACAAGCAAAATGGAGTAAAGCATTTCAGCCTTGAGTGAATTCTGCTCTACATGCAGCATACCACAACCACTGCATACTAATCATCAGCTTTGATTGACAGTTCTTTAAATTAATGGCATTTGGACAGCAGTAGTAAAGATGATCAAGTTTAAAAACAACATAAAAATTAACTGGCAGAAAGTTCAACCTGCTGTAAAAACCCCTAAGTGCCTCATAATGGCCAATATAAGCTTCTTTGCTTCTGCTGGTGTTTGAGTTAACTAGCATGTTAATTTATAGACCATTTTGCAGCATGGTATTTTGGCCAAGATCTCTCTCTTTATGGCTTTCCTTCCATAGCTTGTCTTATTTACCATTTAATTATTTCATTTGCCATTTACCATTATCAAGGGTCTATAATGTTTGATGATATAAGAGGCCACTGAGATCTTTTCTACTACCACTACAAATTCCCTTGGGAGAATCACCTTTGGCACAAAGGTAGAGAGGAAAGGGGAGAACAAGACTTTTCTCACCACAGCAGACCACCACCAGCTGAGATAACACAATAGCCCTATTACTACTAACAGCATAGCAGCTGCAACATACAGACAAGTAGGTTTAACATTACCTTAGCTCTGCTGGGAGAGCAGAGTTTGCAAGACAGCATCCAGCATCCCCCTGTTTATCTAGACTCAAATTCTATATAGAAAATAGCTAAAAACACCACCAAGCCAAGCACCCAAATCTCTCCTATGCTCAACAGGATGGATTCACTTCTGCAACCCGGTTTCAACCTATGGTTTGCAAGAAATGCTTCTGTTGTGTAAGTGCCAGTTTACATCTGTCCTTCCCCACTGGCACATTGCTGTCAGCAGAATGGACTGGCATCAATTGCAGTCATAGGAGATACTTAGTTCATCACTCCAAGCTGAGCTACCGTGTGAGCTATTTGCTAAAGCTGCTGGGGTCTGATCATAAATAGGATAAGAAGCAAACTGGAATAAACAGCATCCACAGATAGTTCAGCGAGAAGCAAGGCATTTCTTCGAGCCCTTTGGACAGACAAAGAACAGCCCATACGTTGTTTTTACTTGGTTTTTATCTAGTTCATCGCTATTCCTAACTAATTCAGCCTTCAGAATTTCATAAGCAATTTAAGTTCTACAAGGTCACTATTTCCTAAAGGGATTTTAATTTTTAAAATTTTACAGATGGTTATTCAATTCAGACCTGAGTTCATAAACAATTTTTGAAATACATGGTTTACAGTTGTATTCTAATCGTAGCAAGATGAAAGAGGAACAGACCTGACTTCTTTTTTTCCTAGCTTCAGGCAGAGTATTTTTCCTTTGAGCTATACATTTCAGACTTTGTAAAAGCATCTGAAAGGTAGGAGAGCCAATATAAATATGATTTTCTTCCTGCAATTCAATAGCAAGACCTTCCACACGACACCATGTGTCATATTAAAGTTTATAGGTATTTGGAAAATATCTCTCTTTTCCTTGACACTAACGCATACCTGGATTCATTATTTAATTACAGGTGTTTTCAGTTAAAGTGTCAGTGTGTAGGCGTGAATGGTGATCAAGGGCATTAGCACTGCACCTCTCCTAGGGAAGTGCACAACCACATTTATTCCAGTTAAACTTCACATCTCTGCCATTTTTAATTTATCTGAAAGTAATGCTGACCAGGAGACAAATGATCAATCAAAGAATGAATCCATTAAAACATACTAATTGTATCTACATTCGTTCCATTTTTTAATGTTTTTATTATTTTTGCTGAACTGGTAATATCTTCATTAACTGCGAACATTTACAAAATTCTCCTTGGGTTCAATCTGCCCTAACCGGAATGCCATTACTCAGTTATTGCTCACCGGGGATGACATCCAACCAGCTGAGGCACTATTCCCCTCTAAAGTGAGCTGATCACAGTAATTTATGGCATTTAATGACAAATAATCTTTCACTTCTACCCTTCTTGGCCAATTGCACCCAGGTTCTTACATATGACACCATTTAATTTTGATTAAATGGAAACGTGTTATCCTTTCACCAGCAAGCCTTACAGATCTATCTCTTGTTTCACATAGAACCTCATAACACAGAATTAAGTATTTTCATTGTGAAATATGAAGATTTATGAGCATAACCTTCTTTTCTGTAATAAACACTACAAAGAAAGTATCTCCTTATAGAGCACTTAAAAAAGGGCTTCCCCCAAAATTATCTTCCTCTTCCCCAGCCCAGCAGCTTCCCTCAGTCTTGTACTCAAAATGACTGGTGTAGTACATCCAAAATTCCCCCCCCACCCCCCCCCCATTTTTGCAGCCATTTCCAACTCTACAATCTCCACAGCTTAAACAAGAATTAGTGGTGCAACCTACTTAATTTGTCTTCTAGGACTTAAAAGAACCTGAATTTTTCCTAGAGAAATTCTGTGCTGCACAATTAGGGCACTTTCTTTTAATAGTAATCCAATATTCTGTATTTTTAGTTTTATTTTATACATGTATTACTGTGCATTTTAAAATACATGCATAATAAGATACTGTCAGCACTTTTTGCAGTGAGTCACCAACTTCACAGTTGCTGGTCTGAAATAGTATTTTTAAGCTTCAGTTTCTCCCAGCTGTGTCCAATAGACCACTGCTCCTATGCTGAAATCCCTTCACTTTAATGCACATATTCCTGTCAGGCACAGACTGCAAAATAAAGTCTCAGTCTGGCTGCCTTTTGTAAGTGTCAGGCTCTCACGGAGCCATAGAGGTGAAAACTGAGAGAACTAGAAAAAAAATGACGTTGTTGACACCCTGGGCACAGTTAAACCTCTGAGAGTATGAGTGGAGGATTGTAAAAATAATTGATTAATTGGATTGCAGGCTGATCATGTGTCCTAAAATAGTCAGATAATCTCCTCCTCTATCAAGAGGAAGTGGCTGTCCTGATTTCCTTTCCAACAAACTCCCTTCCCCACAATTAAGAACAAGTTGAATGCAAAGACTGTGTTTGCCCACTGTCTTCGTCCTGCAGAGGGTGAAATACATTAGACAATAAAAGTCAATGAGCCTGCGCAACACAAGGCCAATTCTAGTGGTGTCTCGGAGGGGTTATGACAGACTGCAGCAATCCGAGATGCTGATGGCATAAACTTATACAGCCCACTAGGAATATTTACTCTCCATTTCTTATCTGCCACAAAGCCTTAAAACCTGTTTGCTGAATGTCACTGTTTCAGTTCATCAATACCCAACACAATGATCAAACTCTATTCAATGGGGACCTGATATTTCCTCTGCTTTTTCTCTGCTGAGCAGCATGGGTTAATAAACTCTGAAATGATTAACGACATCCTTTCTATGAATAATAAACTCTCCGACTTTTAAAATTTTGTTTCAAAATTGAGCACAATTATTTAAATAGATCAACATTCACTTGGAGGCACAGTATTTCCAGCCAGGTTTAATTATTCCTTATTTTTCAGTTCCCTTCTAAGTCATCAAGCTTATTAGAAACTATCTGAAGTAGAACGTTTCAATAGCCGCTGCCTTAAAAATAAATATTATTTCTCCACTTCTACAATAAATAAATAAAAAAAGAATTAGACTACAAATAAGCTAACTAGAACTGTCAAAATATCTTCTTGCCTTTAGGAAGTTTCATGATATCAATGATTAAAAATAAAAAATTTAGAAGATCAGGTATTGCTGGTTTATTTACAAAGTTTTCTTTATTATCTGAAGTGATCTGCTAGGGAAATCTGAAATTAAAAATAAGTATACTTGAAAGTCTACTGAAAATACAGTGACACGGCCAAGAGGACTTGTTGCACCAAGTGAAGGCTGCCCTTGTGGGAGCTTTGGCTGTGTTTTATTCACCCATGACCTATGTCACTCCTTCCCACTCTTTAGCAGAACAATGATATTAATAATGTCTCACTTGTGCTGCTGCTGCATTTGTTTTTAATTTGGGATTGGGCAGCTACCAGCACATGCTACCTCAGTACATTCTGGTGCCAGTTCAGTATCTTCTTAATGCTAGAAGAAAAGCATGGGGTTCACTGCCCATTACGTGCCTTTCTGCTTTGTGCTCTCCTGGACTAGAAGGATTCCTACCCATAACCATATGCAGGCAGATAAATGAGAATACAATTTAAAAAAAAAAAAAAACAAAAAAAAAAACACAAACTTCTTTATCTCAGTGTAACAAGCATATATGGACTGCTTTGTAAATCTGGGCCAGTTTAGGCATAGTCACCCGCACAAAAAATGTTTCAGGCTTCAAGAGAAACTCCCGAAAGGATATATATGCCTGCTTCAAAACAGGCCCAGAGAGGACCAGCAAATGGCGTAGAAGCTCTGGCACTTGGCTGCTTCTACTCCAAGGAGAACCAGACCTGGAACCACCCCAGATGGCCCTGAGCATGCTGAATTGGCAGCAAATGAGAGATGTACCCAGAGCCTCCATCTCTGCATGTATGCTGTGCTACTCCAGCACAAACGTTGTCAGTATATAAAGGACATTCACCTCTTAAGGAGAAGGGGAGGAGGGCAGGGATGGTGTCAGGGAACCCACACCACATAAAAAAACAGTTACAACTGCTCATATAGCACAGGCTGGAACCAAGCCTTTTTTGAGCTACCCAAATAAAACAATGTTTCCCTTTCCATTATCTTCTCCCTCAGTACCTGAGGCAGGTAGTTATTAATGCTAGTCTTAAGAGTAAGCTTAAAGTCCCTTAAGTCTTACTCCCCAGCCCTTACCCTGCTCTGACACAGACCTGGCACCTGCCCGTACCATGCAAACCACAGGAGCTCATGAGTGCCAAAATCACACTGTGTCAGCACCTCTCCTGATGAGGATCCTTGAAGAAAACAGGCAAGGAAACCCCAGAAGCCTCACCAATTGATTTTCCATATAAATAAATAAGTTACTAAATAAGCAACTCAGTGGTTTTACTTGCATGAAGCTAACAGCTACAGGCTCAAAAGGAAGCACACCAAAGATCTGGTTAATTCTTAAATCTATATATGCTGCAAACTAACATATGCAAGTCGGGAATAACTACAGCAAATAAAAATATTTCCTGTATTTATGTGAAACAAAAACAAATGGAGCTATTTGTCATAACAAAACTAGATGTTTTAGAATAAACAAAGTCAACTGCTTATATTTTAGAGTTATTGGGGGAGGCATTTCAATAAAAGACACACTGCTGTTTTATACACTACATTTTTACATGTGCAGAAATTCACAAATTAAGTGAAATGTAGTCTACCAGAAAGGAGCTAAGTGCCTGCCTGAGCCAAGGATCAATAACACCCAAGAGATTTCTGGAGTGCACAGGTATTCTGATTTTACTCTCAGGAAAACCTCAAGGACTGGGGAGCCTTCACCAATGCACTAGCTTAATCTATTCACTGCAAACACAGTAACATCAAACCACTTTTCCTCCGAATCCCTCCTTTCAGTCTTTTTCATCCCAATAATTTTCTAGACTCTCAATATCCACAATTCTAATTTTCTACATTCTCAGCATCCAAGTTTCTCTTGGATCAACTACCAACTCACAAGCTATTAAATCTATTGCTCAGCACAGTGTTTTCCTGTTAAATGCTTTTCTTCTCCAAGTCTTTGGCTTGCTTTCAGTTGCCTATTTCAGTTTGTAGTGCCATCTATTTTAGTTCGCAACAGCCCTTTCTATCCACCAACCAGTCCCTCCCTAGAGCAACAGCTCCTGCTCTTACCACTATAAGCATCCTCTTCTAGACCAGCTTTACTGTATTAATTTCACCAGCAGTATTTTCTTTAAGTCCACATCATCCCAACATTTTGTTTCTACAAAGATCTCAGACTCTTTCAAATGAGCAACAGTTTTGATCTTTAGTTGTAGCTTATGGTAGCCAATGTTATATGTAGTTTTGGAATTAAGTCTTGTAACTCTTACCAACAAAAAAAAAAACAAAACAAAACCACAGAGTATAAAAGCTCACAAACATATCTATTTACTTAATACATATGAAATTTTATGGAATAGCTACAAACTTCTCATATATGTTATAGTTTAAAGGTCGGTCTGTGCCCATACTGGGAACTGGGATGATGCCATAGGGCAAGTGCCACAGTGGACCTGAACTAACACCTACCACAGACACATCCCAGCCCTGCTCAAACACTGGAAAAATACTGCTTTTTTCACTTACATTAAAAAAACAAAGGAACAAACAGAAGTCAAATATGCAAATATTAATAATTCACATAAGTAATTCTTTGCTGAGATGCCATATTCCACCACCTCCCCAGTACCACTAAAATTCCACAATTTGTTCCCACATCATCACAATTTGGAAGACGAACATATTTCAAAACTGCAAGAGACATGCATAAAAAATATGAAAAGTAAAATGCTTCTTCATTTCAATGTTAATAATATTTCTAATAACTGTTTTCATTCTAAGTATCTTGAAATATTAACTTTTTAACAAAACTCATTAATTTTATGAATTATACATTAATGCAGTAACTTCCAAACAACTACCTCTGCTAATTTCTACTGTATTAGCAATTCTGCACTACTTGAATAATTTTTTTTTTCATTGACTGCAACAGCAACAGGCTAGGATTATAAATTTTTTAAGTACTGGGGTATTGGGGTTTGAAAAATTAAAACTAAATGAGGTATCTTAGGAATACTGATAAGACTTTGGCACTTCACAAAGATACCCTGTTTTCACAGCAGGCAGACAGAGAATGTTTTCCTATTTATTTGAGTCACTAAAATGTAGGGTCAAATAGACTAAAACATGTCTTTTTTCAAAATTCAATGCAAATTCTTGCAACTCCAAAGACAAAGTGGAACATGAAAACTCAAACTCCTTCCAGCTTGGCATGGATTAGTTTGGTCCTCAAACATAACTCAGTCTAAGACATGACAAACCATTGTCAGTAGTGAAAAGCCATAAGGCAATAGATACAGAAGGTGTTAAGAACTAAATTGCATCTTAGCCCTAGAAGATTTCATTCTGCTGTGAAAATCTGCCAGGACTGGCCTGGCAGCAGAGTACCAACTGTTCCCAGCACAGAACAGTCCCAGATCCCAACAACCCACTTCAGAGGTGATACTCAAGGGCACCTGGCTGAGAATTTCAGAAGACAGCTGCTTATTGCAAGATTTCTTAGAGGCTTGCTAGCCTGGAGCCATTTTCAATAAAATAAATAAATTCATATAAGAACACTTATTTAAGCAGAATATGAATTTGTGATACCTATAGCGGTTAACCCACCACTGATCTCAACACTTTTAAAGGATGATACTCTTAAGCAATCATTCTTTAATTTGACATTTGTAACTAAATGCTGTAATTTAAAGGTCTTCATATTCCTAGCAAAAAAAATGTTGCACAAACCCTGAATAGACCTTTTCCTTTTTTTAGTCACTTAGTGCAAAAAATGGGGCAAATACATATTTTCTACTTGAAAACTTTTATTACAGGACCAGCACTAAAGCAAGAATGGTGATAATACATCAACTATAGTATGTCAACAATAAAATCCAAATTCCGTTCTCCTTCAAAGTCCTGCAGTGCCTAACTGACTTGAACGGCAGATTAAGATCCATGAAGAGAAGTATTAAAAATAGGGGTTTAAATTACAGTTTAATTTATTAGAAATTCTGTTTTATTTAACAGTCTATAAACTCTGGCAAGAATTCTACAACTTTGGTTTTATTCAGTTTTTTAATTAGTTTTTAGAAAGATTACATTACATAGAAATTCTAATGAAATATTTCTTGGTTGATGTCCTCCTCTGTTACCTATCCCAGATTTTCTGGTCATTAGGTATTTCTCATGCATGTCGGGCCTTTCATTTTTAATGCTCAGAATGATCAAGAAGCCTGATGTTTTGTCATTTATTTTAAAATTAAGATGACCCTGAAAACTAGCTCAGTTAGTCATTTCTGCACAGTAGTCCCTTATCATTAAAGCAGCAACATTTTCCCAACCTCCGTAATTAACCTTTTTGTACAACCGACAGCAATAGCAATCTATCCTTCGAAAGCCCTTCTGGGTCTACTTAGCACATTCTCTAACAACTAAACAGAAATAAG
Organism: Pezoporus occidentalis; assembly: GCF_034315485.1. Lineage (NCBI taxonomy): Eukaryota > Metazoa > Chordata > Aves > Psittaciformes > Psittacidae > Pezoporus > Pezoporus occidentalis. The sequence goes on from NW_026915877.1 coordinate 455,711, forward strand.
CCAGCAAAGATGGATAAAAGAAAAAAAAAAAATGCAGAACCACCCTGCCTAGAATAAAATTATCTACTTTGTTACTTTGTTCTATATCAGTCATAAAAATATTACAAATCTGAATTAAAACCTCATTTAACTTTTTTTGTCCACCTTCCCCCTCGGTCATAAATGCCCTGCTTTATTTTTTATCTCTATACACCCATCAAATACTGGGTCAAGTTTGTATTATCAAATTGCTTTTAGCATAAGATTATTTCCTCTTTTATGCAATTGTTTGCTTCTACTCAGTATTTAAAAATCAATTTTTATTGATCCAGACAGTGGCTTGCACATTGTTTCCAACAAAAAGGAAAACTATGTCGTGCAAATTCAAGACACTACAGAGGAGCAAGGTCCACAATGGTATCCCCCCTTCTTTTTCAGAAAAGGCCCTTGCAGCTTTTCTGCTTCAGACAGGGAGAGAAAATGGTGATAAACACAGGCTTACTTCATAAAACTGGATGTACTATTAAAAGGAAAGATAATAGCAACAGAACTTTGGCTTATGTTGACAGGCATTAAAGTAACAGTGCTGATTTACCCCTTAAGAGCTTGCCTCTTGCATATAGAGGCAGGACAGTAATGCTGGCAAAGTTTTATTTATCATTTTAGAGCTACTTGGCATTTGGGATTGCAGAGGCACTCATAAATGACAAAGCTGAGATTCACAACAGGCAGCCCATGCGCACATCAATTAGCCATTCCAGCACCATCACATACACCACAGAAAGCCTCTCCTTTGAGAGACTGCAATATTATTTAAATTATCAGAATAATTTAAAGTTTCCCTCTTGGAAAGCAAACAACTGCACATAAAATACAGGAAATTATACTTATCTGTTACCTTAGAAGACCACTATTTTAAAGTTAGTATTTGAAGACCTACCCGTTTCTCATTGATTGGCTGAAATCCTCTATTTCCGTAGTTACAGTGAAAGGGAACATTAGCTATATAAATTTGCCACAGTAGCAGAGATGCAACTCAAGTTTGTAAGAATTAAAGGAATCAAGGTCTTGGCAGATGGGGTTTTGTTTGTTTGTTTGTTGTTTGCTGTTTTAATTTTTTCTGGCAGCTATCTGAAGCAGCTGAAGAGTTTTGAATGACTGCCTAAATCTCAGTGGAGATATAGTGAGGAAAAGCAGGTGAAGTGAACAAAGCTGAAATTTAATCACATTTCTATTATAATCAAATATGTATTCACAGTTGTGTACAACATATTATAAAAACACACAATGAGCTAAACTGTGATTTCAGCAGTGTAAATAGCAGAGAAAATGCACTGATATCAGGAGACTGCTTCTGGCTTCTCACTGGTATAACCAAGAAGAATTTTGAACAGCATATGCTAATTATATACGATATAATCTGGCAATCTGCACAGCCAGTGTTGAAACTCAACTTTGATCACCCTGCCAGAAGGCTCATTGTTCTGAAACTTTGCTGCAGAAAGAAATATAACCTTGGTTTTGCAGGCAGCAAGTCAAACTTTGAGTCAGGTTAAAATACAAGACATCAATGCACACGTAGCAAAGTATCTACATACTAGTTTGCCTTCCCAACTCAGTTTGTGGATAAAGTACGATTTTGTAACATATTGACCCACCACAAACAAAAACACCCTGCAAATATATCTGTCCATTCTCAATTTTACATAATTTTTTTATTTGATTAGTAGAAGCATATAATTAAAAAAAGTTGTATTCCTTATGGTTAGGAAGCGAGCAACAAAACTCAGCCTACATTTAGAGGGAATGCCCATAAGAAAACACACCCATTAAAAAGCCCTGGAGAAAATGCAGGCTAGAGAAGGCAGGCAACGTCCTTATTTTAACTTTTTCTATAGAAGCTGTAGGGTTTATCTTAGCTATAATATGTATGTAGTCACAGTTTATCAACTGCTTTTCTTTAACAGAGAGAAACAGCCCCAAAATATGATATTTTACCCACTGTCTTTATGTCCTTGTCCCCAAACTGGCAGGCTTAGTGGAATTGAATACCTTGTCTCATTTTCATCTGCTCTAACTGGAATCACTGTAGTTTCACTGACACATGAAGTACTTGAAAACCTAATTCCTCTTACCTCTATCAAGGAGCAGGGATGCCTTTGCCTCATCACAGGGAATGCTCTTCAAGCCTATGGAAACCTTCACAGGCACGTGCCTGCAGCTTGGCGAAGAGCCCAGCAAACAACATGGAAAACTGTCCCATTGCTTTTTAAAGTGCACTGGAGTGGGTTCTTCCTGCTCAATTGATACATGAATATTGACCACAATTTTCATGTTTCTGGATGCCATCCAAGAACAGTGTGGAAAACTGTCTTTCAAACATTTTAACACTTGTAGACTTTGATGAGTATGAGTATTTCCCCTACAGGTAGGTATTCAACAAGTACCTTCCCTGTATGCATTTTAACATCTACTCAATGAACTCCTTTCAAATCATCTGGCTTGAACCTGAGGTTACAAGTAAACCACAGTACATATGATCATTTGTTGCTCCTGACACCATCCGTTTTTTTCTCACTTGAAAAACTGGTCATCTTAATACCAAAGAAAGTTTATATTAACATAAAGCTATTCCACTTAAGCATTGGCTTGGAAATTAAATTATTAATTCTTGACAAAAAAAATACTTATGAGATACAGAAGAGTCTTTTGACATGGAGAAATCAATATTTTTTCCCTCAGAATTCTCAGATTCATCAAAAAGATAGTATTTATATAGAGAAAAGAACCCTAAGGCAATGACAAGAATGGTAGTCAGTGCAATAAAATAAACAAGAGAAGAAATTAAATCTAATGAAAGATCCTATAATATGTCACAAGGACATATGAGTTTATATACTAGGGAAAAAGGAGAGTTCTCACAGCTCCAGAGGACATGCTGCCACCAGCATGTGGAGTTGAACCCACACCCACAATTTATAAATTATACTATAAAGGGGCATGCGAAGCTTCTCTTTCAGAATTTATATTACCGTGTATTCACACTGAACACCAGCATAAATCCATGCTGTTAACATGTATACAAAATAACCTAAAACTCCATCTCGTGACCAGCAAAACCTCCATTAAAATGCACTGCCTTAAGTGCAGCCCACTATCTAAAAGCTGGTCATGCATCAAACATGGGAAAGTCTAGGCACTGCTTCATCACCCATTTACAACTCACGCCTCTGTTGTGCTAGGTGTGGGTGGGAGCGCCAGCTGCCTTTATTGATGATTCGAGGTTTCCTTGCACCCTAGGATTTGAGGACTTGCCCTTCCTTTAACTGGATCCTTGCAATTTCTTAAAACCCCAGCCATGCTTACCCTTCTATATTCTAGTTATCACAAGCTCTGAAACAGGAACAGTATTACCTTTTTCATACTTATTTTTAAAGGTTGATTAATGTTTGTATACTACCTTGTTACATGCTTTGATGGCTAAATTCCATTATTATTGATTTTCTCATACATAAGTAGACAAGACAGCATGATTGGCATTTTTTGCTTCAAACTGATGCACTACTGCAATGATATTGATAGTCATGGTTGAGATGCTGTAGAAAACCCTGTTGAGAACTGCACATATTACTTTCCTAAAGCTGACCCTACCCAGCACTATTGATCCTTCATTCAATCCACCTGTTAAAAAATCAGATGTAAAAAAACAACTAGTTTCCTCACTTCTAATTCATGCTGCTATTATTTTCTTCTGCCTATTATATGGCTTAACGATATTAACAGGTACAAGCACTCATATGGCCATTTTTCAAACTCATTGATTTATATATTCAGGTGGATTTACATGCAACTTTTCTCTGAGACCTTTAGGCTCCTGAAAAACGCAGACCACCCCCCGTCAGGAAAGGGCAGAAGAGCAGCCCACTGCAAGCACTCACCTACCATGAAGGGAAACATCCATGTTAGGAAATTATGAGATGAATCTGAGATCAGACAGCCTGTGATATTTGTAGTGTTTGAACTTGGAAGGGAAAGAAAATGAATTTCTCCCGTTTTCACATACGAGAGTTAAAATGCTCAATTGCTCTACTTATGACACCGTGATTTTATTCCTAGATTTACCATTCACTGTATTTCTAACCTGGGATAAATGAGCCCACAACTCTGTTTCTAGCACTTATAAAGGGACATAATCAAGCCTCCCTTAATGGGATATTAAAATTAGTTGCAATGCGTACTTGTTAAAGAAAAACACCCAGAGATCTTTCAGTGAAAGGCATTAAATACCAGAAAGCATTATTATTTTTACAGCATTTGAGTGCATTCATCTGCCAATGCCTTTCCTTTTAGAAAAGAAAAGCTCAGAGGAGCTCGGCTGACCTAAGTGTTATATATTTCCCTCTTATGCTCCGTGGCTCTGTTCAGGTCCATTATGTAATTTAAATGGTAGTTCTTATTGTTCAAAAGAAACTATACTTCTGAGATGCTTCTGATAGAAGATTATTTTCATCTCATTTAGTGGTAGTTTGAATTCTGGTCAATCTTTTGTGTCTTTTCTGTTCAGTGCCAGCTGCTTTGTATGTTAGCTGGTAGTGAGTTTTACATTCCAGTGTTATGGGAAGGGAATGTAGGAAAAGATCATCTTCTTTTTGTACTGCAAAAGGAACAGTATTTCATTTGAGACAAAAAGAGTTCATGCTAAAGTCAAATAACAGTTGATACTGTAGCATAACATCCAGTTTTTTTAGACATGTACAAGCCAAACCTCTGGGAACATGCAGTACTTGGCATAAGAGGGCAGTAAATAATTTGGCACTGGTTTATGCTAGGCCAACTTAACGCCATGCTATTAATATTAAAAATAGTGTGACTGCATTCACCAAGAGACTGAGAAAAGTAACAAAAGCAGGGTTTAAAAGCCATTCATTAAAAAAAAAAAATGAAAAGAAAAAGAAACAGTTAAAATAGATTCCTTTTAACTGGATGTGGAGTTGGAGAAAGAACAGCATCATGACAGTGCACATGTATGGGATGTTAGAGAAAAGAAGGTTTTTTTTTTTATTTTAATCTGTGCCTGCTCACTCTTTGAAGAAGGTGGATTTATGTGTCTATGACACAGGTAAAGGTTTACAATTATTATATGTTTGTAATTTCAAATATGCTCACCAACTTCAAAAGTATTATTCTGGCCACAACATTAAAAACACATTAGCTGACAAGCCAGGCTCCTACTCAGGGTAGCAGGTTACCTGAGCAGTCTTCTCCATTCGCTTCATGAACTTTCCTGAAGTTGATAAAGGGTACACCTGCCCCATGCCTGTTTGGGTCTTTAAAAAAATCTTCCCCTTGAGACTATTCACAGTTGCTATATACTGAACAGTTTTCAAAATCCACCCATCTATCTATGAAAAAAAAAGAACAAACAAAACCTCATAATGCACAGAAGAGGTCTATGGAGAGACATGTCTATGAAATCTTCATCTTCTGATTTCATCTTCAAACCTAGATTTGGATGATAGCAACACCACCAAAATAAGAACTTGATTGATAATATCCTGAAAGCCAAATTTATGTTCTTTAAACTGTTTGATGAAGTCACAAAACAAGTCCCTTTGCCTCCTCTTCCAGAATTTCCTACAATACCTTGTGAAGAAATATTGCATTTACCATAATTTTATGCAAAGAGGAAAAAAAAAGGAAAAAAAAAAAAACCACACTTTTGGGTCTGTGATTTTGAAGCTATGATTAAATAGTTAAGACGTACCTTCTGGAGTATGTAAAATGCTGCCTTTCATACATCACAGTCCTTATTGTTTAGATGTCAATGCTTTCAAACATTATTCACACAAAGCTTGACATTAAAGCACAGCTCTGAGGAAGAAGTAAGAGGAGCTCTGTGGCCCTAGCAAATTCAAAGATGCTTCATGTCATCCAAACCATGACCCCCTTCTCTACCTACTATCCCGTGGGTGAGAAGAGATTCAGTTTACTTGGAAAGACCATTTTAATCAATGTAACAAATGCGTAAGGGTATGAAAAACATGTATTTAGAAATTGCCTTTTCCCACCTAATTTGCTTTGCCTTAAGGCACTGTTGTAATGGGGTTTAACCACACTGGCCTCTAAACTCAATATATGGGAGGCAGTACTAGTACGTTTAGATGTTTTTATTGTCAAGGATTTTTTGCTTGGGCCATAGATGCTATAGGTGAAACCAATACCAAAGAACAAAATCCCACCATTCATCTACATACACTTAACCCCAGCTACCTTATTTAGGAAAAAAAGATGATGCAAGTACAAAAGTAGAAAGCTGTGTACTGAGTTTACTTTGCATTAGAAATCATGCTTCTGCAGCACAGATTCTGACCGGCAGGGTGGAGATCTGTACATTTCAGACACAGAAGCCTCCCAGATGTTCAGAGGGTGCAGCTACTCTTGGTATCACCCAGCACCCCTTCTTGAATCCATCTGATATTGAACAATAATCAAGATTACACAATACAGGCACTTGAAAGGAAGAAGCCTTTCATGAAAGGCTTTCTAAAAATGGTAAGAAAAGATGTTTTCTGTTCTCTCATGAAATGCATCCTTTCTGTGGTGATTAACACAACTACTCCAAGCACGGTCAGCAGAGCTGGTCTAAGGGCACCAGACTGTGATCATTTCTATTTCAGGACTCTGAAGGAGTGAATATTGCTACACGAAATTTTTACTAAAACTGTGAACTTGGAAGACTTCAGGAAAAGAAGCACTCATTTTGCATCAGTGAAACCCTGCAGCTTCCTTCCTAATTTACACATAGGGAACTGAAGGAAGAAGCAGGATTCACTCTGCAGAAACAGTCTTGGCTCTCGGATCTGAAGCAGAAAAACGTACAAGATTCATGCTACCCCCGGTCCTAACGTCCCCAGCTGCACAGGTCAAACCTTGCACCCTCAAGCTACCTGCTTCCATTTTCCAGACTGAAAGTTTGACTTTTATTCAATGCCTGGAAATAACAGTTAAATGAGAGCTTTCATTTACATCAGCCCCAAACAAAGCAACTGCCCTAAAGCAAAAACATCTCAACGCTGGTCACAAAGTACTGACAGATTTTTGTCACAAATCACATATATGATGTGTCTGATTTGAAGGTAAAATGAACAAACATTTCAATAACATGCAATAGACATTCTACATTCATACTAAATTGACCACAGGAAAGTTGTAAGACTTCCTAACACTGAGCCACTCTTCCTCATGAATGTTTTTAAAGGACTGGCATAACGATAATAAATTAAGAAATAAAAGTACTCCTCATTCATTCCACAACAAGCCTGCAGGCATGGCAGCTTCTGATTATTCTAGTTACAACACATCACACAAATCCTCGTCCGTTAGTTGTTTTATTACAATACTGAGTATGGTTGCAATGACACAGCATCCCATTTTCTCCCAACACCTCCTGAATGCTGATGGCAAGGCTGTATTTTATAAACACTTCCCAATTATTTCCCTCAGCCTGGATAAGACACACACTGATGAGCACTTAAAAGTTCAGCATCTTCTCCAAGATCTGAAACGAGTGCCTACTTGAAAGATAGCTCTGCAGGGCACAGTGGATTTGAAACACAGATTCCTCAGCTCCTTGCAGGATCTCACAAATATATCTCCCCGAGGAACTTGGCTCTCCACAAATAGACAAGGTTTACATTTTCCTACAAGGTCCTTCAAGTGCCCAAACACCAGTGGTAGGTCACATAAAGAAGAAACCTTCAACTATCTAATTACTATGCCGAAGCGTATATTTGCCTAAGAGCTCTATGCAAATACTCTACACCTTGTATTTTAGTAACAATCATCTGATGCAATTAATAGTAATATCATGTTATGTGGACAATGATGTTTAAGAGATAATAGTCCTTTGAATTTCTATGACACCTTGTATTCCCTCCATCCATACTAAGGGAAACAATAAGCACACCCCATGTAGGTATTTCAGCAATACCACTCCATCCAAGCCTGACATACCTAAAAGAAAATTTGGATCTGGGAAAACACTGCATACCACAAAGCAAAAAAAGAAATGCTGAGATGAGTCTCATTTTGCACCAGTAATTTACATTCTGGTTCTGCACTGCAAGGTGATTTGATGAGCCAAAATTAAGTACTTTAGTAAGTCTTCTAATGGAAGTTAAAACCAGTGAAATCCATTTTTTTCTTTCACAACCCACATACTCCGCAGTCACAGACCCATCTGAGAGCTAAGTGTCCCTGATGCTCCATTCAGACACCTCTGATTAATTGAAAGAAGTGCTAACACCATATACTGTCAAGACTTAATAAGAAAATGTCAGGGAACTAGGGAAATCCTTACAAGCACCCAGACAGGTCACACTGTTGTTTTGAAAAGTTACATACATCTTGCTAAAATAAGTGATTAGCAACAAAACAGACCATTTTTCCAGGTTAAAGAAAGTGTCATAGGAAAATCTTTGAAAAATACTACCAAATTGTAATGTGTATCCTTATCTCCAGAAAAATCATGTGCCAGATGAAAGGGAGGATCTAAACATGGAGATCTCTGTTAGAGCACCTGAGTTTGCTACAGGAAAGAGATCAGAGGTATTGCTATATTCCATACTGGGACTCATTTTTGGTCTTGTTAATTATCCTGAAGCATTCAGTAGTCAGGGTTCAACCCTTGTTTTTGATTCTTGCAGAAATGAGCTGGAACTGTACATTCAGAACAAGTATAACATATGCACAAATTTATCTTCATTATCAGTCTGTTTTCAATGACAAGAACAGTTGAAACACGCCAGTTTGGTCTTATTTATGATACTCGTGAGAGTCCAGATATGCATCTAAATATTCACATCCATATCACTAAGACATCGCTAACTTGATTTCTTGAATTGTAAAATGGGAATAATAATGCTTAACAGTCCACATTGCTCATTTAATGAAATAATTAACTAGAGACAATTTATGTTCCAATTTAGATACACCCCTATAACTACAGAATAATAAGAGAATTTCACAGCAAGTAAGTCATGGCACGGTGCCTTCAAGGCAATTAAATGCCACCAGCACCTGCTGAGGCACAGTGCCACAATGGAAGGGCCACTGCTCAGGTTGTGACTTGGAATCTGTGCATAGAATAAAATAAAATAATATAATATAAAATAATATAATTAAAATAAAATAAAATAAAATGCAAAGCCATGTGATTTAGCACGGAAAGCTTTTCCATCAGTGAGAGCATTTCAGTGTGTTCAAATCAGCAGAGGCTAAAAACTGACTAGTCAACCTTCATGCAGTTTAGAAAGCTTGATATTCATCTTAACTGCAAGGTCTACAAAGCTCAGCCTGAATACCTAAGTTATTGGACATAGAAATGTTTCACATTAATCAATCAGTAATCAGTTACCTTTCCATAGGTCTCTATGGAGTTACACACCTATACAAATGTAGCTTCTGCCAGAAGAGACTTTTTTTTTTCTTTTAATGTCTAGTTTGGTAAGCAGAGGAACATCAGAGGCAGGAGAGGCTGCAGACCCCAGGAAGAACTTCGTGTGACTGCAGGTGGGCTACCACAAGAGTCAGGGTACATTTACCCTAATACCAACCTATGAAAACACAGTACTGACTGGATGAAGGTTACTGTTCAATGCTACTTCTTCAGCTTTCAAGATCACCATAACATACACTGAAGAACATTTCCATGCACATTTTCTTTGTGCTAACCGTCAGTAGAGTACTTTGCCAAGGGTAAAGTATAATTCAGTAGAACTCAGTCATTTAATGATTTACGCTTCAGATTATTTGTGAGCCATTTACAGCTATGAACTTTAACACAGGAGTATAGGGATACATTCAGGAACTATTTGCATAAAGATCCTTCGTTAAGGATCCTCAAATGCGAGAATTCTCAAATGACTTCTTTCAATCGTAAGGTCAGAACAAACATGCAATCAAATTGCTAAATCCGTCATGCACAGGAGCCAAACATCTGTGTTCCTATGGAAACCGCTTCAATTATGTTTGGGGTTGACATTTATTAATCTTTCTATTATTTTACCATCTCTCAAAACCCACCTGTTTATCCAAAAACTTCAACTTCTGAAGGCTGATCTCAGTACTGGGAACACTTTCTTTGATGCAAACTTCAGAATAAAATGGCTCTGCATTCATGAATATTGAATGAACGGTGGTTTGGTTGGGATTAGCATGTATGTCATACAATCTGAAAAGAAACCGAATGCCTGAAGTTTGCAATTATAAAAATATCATCTGAGCCCCTCTTGTCCTTCAGACTTCCTCTCCAAACCTTCAAAAAGGATACTATCGTATTTCTGCAACGAATTTACACAGACTTCACTTTTTTTTACCTTTATTGCCAGTTGACTGCTTAGCCAAGATTTTTCCCCTGGATGTACCTATCTTATCTGATTTTCCTTGCTGCATTTATAAAAAGTGCACAGACATGTTCTGCTTCACAAAACTTTTTTATATGTGCAGAAGTCTGTATTAGCATAGCTTGGGAAGACTGAACCAGTTTAGCTAAGAACAGAAATTGACCCAAAATCCTGTCAAAACCTTAAAACCCGAGTTTCTTTTATTTTTTAGATAAACATACCAATTTAAAAAAAAGTGGCATTCTTCTGAACTTCCTTAAAAAGCAAGTAAAAACTTATTCATAGGAGATTACAGACCCAAAGTGAGGAAACCAGAGAAACAGGTGGGGTAAGGCCATCACTCATTAAACAGCAAGATCTTATACAACAATTTTGGTTAATTGGAGACATTACAGCCAGCAAAAATATATCTTGGTATTTATTATTATAATAGCCATGAAAAAAAAGAAAATAAAAAAAGAAAACTATGATAGGGAGTTCTAAATGAGAGACCAAACACTTTCAAACAGACAAACCATGTAATTAGACATTCATAACGAGATAAGTTAATTTCCAACTTCTTTTTAACATAAGAAGAAAACAAGAAACCAAAACAAGGCCACTGCTAAAGCCAGACTATTCCAGAAGAACATAAAAGCTGATATTTCTTACCCTCTACAGACTTTCAGAGAAACATTTATTAAAATTTGCCCCTCTCATCAGCTCTCTTGCCCTGGGGTGGAGTGCCAGTATTTACAGATTTTTTTTCACATTACTATCCATACCTAGAGAAGCATTTCCTGCTCGTGCACCCTGTGGTCCCTAACACAACCCCTTCAACTGTGCAGAACTGTCATGTATCAGCTTTTGAGCATGTTACAGCCATTTCTTGAACCTACCAAGCACTATGTCAGAAGATTCTGGGGTTTTTCTCAAATTCCTCTTTTTATTTCCACACATGCCACCACCCATTGCAGGTCAAGTGAATTAATATCACTGCTCCAACTAGAAACCCGGAGAGAACACCTTTATTTTTTCCTTATACTCCTGCCTTCTCAATATACAATTCACTTCTCCTACATTTTCTGAAGTTACTCCTGTATCTCCTAGAATACAGGCTCAGTGTACTTCTGCAGCCCTAAGACACTTTCTTTTCTTTTTTTTTTTTTTTTTTACCAATTTCTGATTATTGCTATAGTTAGGAAAACAGCTTTGTCCTTCAAGCACAAACTGTATTTCCTCCTGAACAGGCAGGACTTGCCATGGGCAGGGAGCGACACCGAGCACCCAATGTCACCCAAGACGCTGTCCAACCTGGCCCTGAACACTGCCAGGGATGGAGCATTCACAGTTTCCTTGGGCAACATGTTCCAGCACCTCACCACCCTCACAGTAAAGAACTTCTTCCTTATATCCAATCTAAACTTCCCCTATTTAAGTTTAAACCCATTCGTCCTTGTCCTACCACCACAGTCCCTGATGAAGAGTCCCTCTTCGGCATCCTTGTAGGCCCCCTTCAGATAGTAGAAAGCTGTTATGAAGTCTCCACACAGCCTTCTCTTCTCCAAGCTGAACAGCCCCAACTTTCTTTACATTCATGGTGTTAAAGAATTACAGAATCATAGAACAGTTAGGGTTGGAAAGGACCTCAAGATCTTCTAGTTCCAACCCCCCTGACATGGACACCTCACACTAAACCATCTCACCCAAGGCTTCGTCCAACCTGGCCTTGAACACCAACAGGGATGGAGCATTCACAACCTCCCTCGGAAAGCTATTCCAGTGCCTCACCACCCTAACAGGAAAGAATTTCCTCCTTATATCCAATCTAAATTTCCCCTGTTTACGTTTTAACCTGTTACCCCTTGTCCTGTCACTACAGTCCCTAATGAAGAGTCCCTCTTCAGCATCCCTATAGGCTCCCTTCAGATACTGGAAGGCTGTTATGAGGTCTCCACGCAGCCTTCTCTTCTGCAGGCTGAACAGCCCCAACTTCCTCAGCCTATCTTCATACCGGAGGTGCTCCAGTCCCCGATCATCCTCGTGGCCCTTCTCTGGACTTGTTCCAACAGTTCCATGTCCTTTTTATGTTGAGGACACCAGAACTGCACACAATACTCCACCTGAGGTCTCACAAGAGCAGAGTAAAGGGGCAGGATCACCTCCTTTGACCTGCTGGTCACGCTCCTTTTGATGCAGCCCAGGATACGGTTGGCTTTCTGGACTGCAAGCACACTGAAGCCGGCTCATGTTCATTTTCTCATTGACCAACACCCCCAAGTCCTTCTCCACAGGGCTGCTCTGAATCTCTTCTCTGCCCAACCTGTAGCTGTGGCTGGGATTGCTCCGACCCAGGTGCAGGACCTCGCACTTGTCATGGTTAAACTTCATGAGGTTGGCATCAGCCCACCCCACAAGCATGTCAAGGTCCCTCTGGATGGCATTCCTTCCCTCCAGGATATCAACCGAACCACACAGCTTGGTGTCATCGGCAAACTTGCTGAGGGCACACTCAATCCCACTGCCCATGTCACCGACAAAGATGTTGAACAAGACCTGTCCCAACACCGATCCCTGAGGGACACCACTCATTACAGATCTCCAGCTGGACATTGAGCCATTGACTGGGGTCAACTCTTTGTGTGCAGCCATCCAGCCAGTTCTTTATCCACCAAGTGGTCCATCCATCAAATTGATGTCTCTCCAATTTAGAGACAAGGATGTCATGTGGGACAGTGTCGAACGCTTTACACAAGTCCAGGTAGATGACATCAACTGCTCTACCCCTGTCCACCAGTTCTGTAGCCCCATCATAGAAGGACACCAAATTGGTCCGGCAGGATTTCCCCTTAGTGAAGCCATGCTGGCTGTCACCAAGCACCTTGTTGATTTTCATGTGCCTTAGCATGCCTTCCAGGAGAATCTGCTCCAAGATTTTGCCAGGCACAGAGGTGAGACTGACTGCTCTGTAGTTCCCCAGGTCAACCATTTTCCCCTTCTTGAAAATGGGGCTTATATTTCCCTTTTTCCAGTTTTTGGGAACCTCACCTCACTCCACGATTTTTCAAATATGATGGACAAAGGCTTCGCAACTTCATTTACCAGCTCCTTCAGGACCCACAGACGGATTTCATCAGGTCCCATGGACTCATGCACATTCAGTTTCTTAAGATGGTCTCGAACCAGTTCCTCTCCTACAGTGGGCCTAAGGTCTTCATTCTCACAGTCACTGCGTCTGCCTTCCAAGACTTGGGTGGTGTGGTCAGAGCAATTGCCAATAAAGACTGAGGCAAAGAAGTCATTATGAACCTCAGCTTTTTCCAAATCCAGGGTAGCCAGGTCTCCCGAGAGCTTCCGGAAAGGGCTCACGTTGTCCCTAATCTGTCTTTTATTTGCAATGTAACTATAGAATCCCTTCCTGTTATCTTTCACATCCCTAGCCAAGTCTAATTCTAACTGGGCCATAGCTTTCCTAACCTGGTCCCTAGCTTCCCGGACCGATCCCTGTATTCTTCCCAGGCCGCCTGTCCTTGCTTTCACCTTTTATAAGCCTCTTTTTTCATTTGAATTTTCCTCAGCAGCTCCTTATCCATCCAAGGAGGTCTCCTGGCTTCCTGCTGCACTTCCTTCTGGTTGGGATGCAACACTCCTGAGCTTGTAGCAGGTGATCCTTGAATATCAACCAACAGTCTTGGGCCCCTCTGCTCTCTAGGTCTGTATCCCATGGAACCTGACTAAGCAGGTTCCTGAAGAGGCCAAAGTCTGCTCTTTTGAAGTCCAGGGCAGTGAGCTTGCTGCACACTCTTCTCACTGTCCTGAGGATCTCGAATTCGAGCATCTCATGATCGCTGCAACCAAAGCTGTCCTGGAGCATCACGTTTCCAACCAGCTCTTCCCCATTGGTGAGCACAAGGTCAAGCACGGCACTTCTCCTTGCCGGCTCCTCTATTACTTGCAGAAGACTTGACAAGTCAATGTCAGGGCTACCTTTACCTGATGATCATCACCACTTTTGACTAGCCCAGACTGAACCTTACTGTTTAGCAGCTTTGATTTTCCCAGCTGTTTTGCATCAGCAAAGCTCAGAGTTCTTTGTAAGATTCCCAAGTCTGATCAATGTCACTGTGCAAAGCAAACCTTCTATTTCTCCGCTTTATCAAGCTGCTCACTGTGTGTACCTTAACCTGTTTTTCAACCCAAAAGTTGGTTTTCAGTGAAAAACCACTTCTGAGGTTGACATTACATTACAGTGTCATCACTGTATTATCAGCTACCCTCCTCCATATGTCCTGCGGCAGTTACTGCACTGGTTAGAAACACTTTCGCAAACTAAAAAGCTTTTCTAAAGAAAAGCCTTTTATATCCTGAAATTTTCCTTTGTAGATTTACATAGTGGCTCCTTCCTGAACTTTTGATATTTTGTCTTATCTAACAATAATGGTTTGCTCAAATACCATCACTTTCACTTTTTTTTTTTTTAAATAAGCCATGATTTAAGCTGACTGGAAATACGTGTATATCCACCCTCAATTATGGGACTGCCTCTTCAAGGAGGTTGCTATTTTGGTGCAATTTTCAGGTAAGTTTCAAAGTTTCTTTCTCAGTGGCTGACAGATGTACCTTTTCTTTTTTAAGTACTTCACTGGGAAAGCAGTTCAAATTCTTTTAAGACTATAATACTGTTTGAACCTTCCTGTTTTGGAAATCATACACTACTGTAAGCCAGAATAGACCTCCAAAGGTCCCTGTTCAACTCCGCTGCTCAGAGAGAAATTAGATACAGAATTAAATCAGCTTGTCCAGGGTGTCAGCTGGGACAGAGTTAATTTTCTTCCTAGTAACTGGTACAGTGCTGTGGTTTGGATTTAGTATGAGAGCAATGCTGGTAACACAGCAATGTTTTATTTGTTGCTAAGTAGCATTTACCCTGAGGAAGAACTTTTCAGCCTCTCACGCTCTGCCAGTGAGGAAGGGCAAAAGAAGCAGGGAGGGAGCAGAGACAGGACACCTGACCCAAACTAGCCAAAGCGGTATTCCATACCAGAGAACATTATGCTCAGTATATAAATCAGGGGGACTTGGCCAGGAGCCACCAATCACTGCTCAGGGACAGACCTACATTACTTGGGTTTCTTAGGGTTTATTTCTCTCTTACTTTTTGTTATCTATCTTTTCATTACAATTATCATTATATAGTTATTACTGTATTTTATTTCAATTATCTCAACCAATGAAGTTAGCCTTTCTCATTCTCCTCCCCATCCCACTGTGGGATGGCAGGAGTGAGTGAGCAGCTGCATGGTATTTAGTTGCCAGCTGGGGTTAAACCCCAACAATACTGTTGAATATTTCTAAGGATGGAGATATCACAGTCCCTCTGGGCATGAGTGCCACCACTAAGCAGCCTCTCACAGTGAAAATTTGTTTTCTTTGGTTGGAGTTTCCCTTGCTGCAATTCATGACCATTTCCTAATGTTGTTTCACTGCACACTGCCAAAAAAGAGAGCCTTTCCCCCCCTACCAGGTAGAACCACTGGGCTCAAACCACTACTCCACTCTACCCAACCCCTAACTGCTCAGGGGCAGTGTTCAAACCACTGTACTTCATCTTTCAGACACACGTGCACACTACTTACAGGGGGATGCTTACTGTCTGTTGTTGGGGTTTCTTGGTTGGCTGGTCTCATTAAAATACCCAACCACACTGGTGATACCAGCTCTGGGATGAACCATCTCCACTTTGCTGGTATCTTTGAGAAGACTCAGAAAGCCCTTTGCACAATTAATAGTTGGATTTAAAGACTAGGTTGTCACTCAATTTCTTTAAATACTAAAAATATTTTTAGCATTTTACCATCAAAAAATGGCTTTAACACAAGGGTTACAAAGTTTCTTGAATTATAATGAAATAGTCCTCATGGGCATCACATTTTGGCTATTTTTACTTTTGAATAATGCTCAGCTCAACTTCACATATTCTCTTTGAAAAGTTACATCAATTTCTGGAGTTTGTAGGGGATGTTTGGGGTTTGATTTTTTGGTTGGGGGAGGAGGGGAGAAAAGAGGGTGTCAGGGGTGATCTTTTTTTAGTTTTAATAACTCGCAGGTTTTTTTAGAAGTTACCTAACAGTCTTTTCCTATAATCATAGATTCACAATGCTGCAGCAAGTACTCCACAGTGAACATCACAGACTGTATGCCTTCCAAACAAAATTAAATGAGGTAAGAAATGCCAGGACTGGGGCAGAAACTAAATAACAGGTACATGCTTCAACATACAAATTTCCAGTGGGCTGCAGCACAGTCTGCTGTCTCATCAATAAACACAACCTGGCAGTCACTTTTACTTCATCAGTAAAATACTACAATTTTCCATTGCATTGGTATGTATTTCTTTTTTATACGGCATTTATCTAGTGGGACAAAGAAAAAGCATGAACATTCTCATACTGAAAAATGTTATTTAAAAAAAAGAATAGGAATAGAAGCAAGATGTGCTAGTATAAAAGGACATTATCTCCCCTTGGCTAAAATGACCTTATTAAAACCAAGGGAAAACTTAGTTAAATCTGGGTTGCTTCTATGACTGTGTTAAAACTAGGAACTTTTCATTAAATTGAGGTAACTATGAAGTACCAAATGCATCATAGATAAAAGTAAGTTACATATATCACATTGATTCATATATGATTTATAATTTTTTATAACAAGCAGATTGATGTAAGAATAGTTATTTTAAAAATGAGACACTAAATCTATGCTGTTGTTACAGATTGGTTTATGAATATATGTTGTAGCATGTCTATTTTACTTGTATACAAAATAGTGGCCCATTTATAACAAACTGATTAATGTATACACTGGCTTGCAGTTGCAGAATATTAAATATAGCAGAATGGCTTCTGGTTTTTAAGGCATTAATTTGTTGACAGCCATACAAGCTGGAATTAAACACATAAGTATTTGCCTTTGTTTAACTTTGAGTAACAACCACTGGAGTTGATAGGACTTATGTAGCTAAACTCTCAATACTTTAAAAAAAATATTCTTAAGCTTACATGAATTAAAGGCAGCTGTACCAGAATTGGATTATCAACCTGCTACTTATATGAGATTTGCGATAGCTGAGCAGCCAAATATGGAAAAAAATAGTTCTGTTCGCAAGTTATACATAAGTAAAACAACATTTATGTAACAGATGTGTTGCACATCTTATTCACAGGTATTAGACGTTTATATATATACACAGAGAGAGAGGGGGAGAGAGAGACCTCTGCTTTCATAAAAATGTTGTGGTTGGCTTAAAGCAATCTTTGAACCTCATGTAATTTTCCTTATACTCTGGACACAGATTTACTGCGAGAGGGGCATTTGGCAGGAAGAAAGGAACAAAAGGAGGGCTTCTCTGCCCTCCTCAACGCGGCCAAACAGCAGAGACTGCAGCAGTTTACAGCCACGTCACGGATTTTTCCTTTACAGAAGTAATGGCTTACAAAGCCATTTCTACCGTAGCCTGCTTGCTCCATCCGTGTTATAGCTCGTCACATCCATTGCGGAAAAGACCACCACAAAAAATACAAATCATGCATTTTACTTCTGAACCCAGGACCAGACTGCCAGGTGTCAAGCAACAACTGTGCTGCCCAGTCAGTGAGGCAGTTTCAGCTTTGGCAATGGAGCAGAGGTCCATTGGAGCTCCACCTGCTGACGCAGACAACAAACTCAGAGAGAGCTCATTGGAATTACCACATCCATAATTTCCACAGATCTTTCTTCTCTGGCAGAAACCTGTCAAAAATTTGAGCTAGTGACTAAATCATGGAGAAGGGACTCTTCCCTGTTGGCCATAACTTGGGGAGAATTACAACGGGGTGGGGGGGGGAAATCCAAAACAAGGTGGGGAAGACACTCCTCACAAAACAAACGCAGACTTCCTCTGCCAAAACCTTTTCCATGGACTTCAATGTGGGAACTGAAAGTAAAGGTCTATGTATGTGGGTTCATTTATATATATATGTATATTATACATATATTAAAATATATATGTGTATATATATATGCTAAGGACCACAGCAAAGGGTTTGCATAGTAAGCTGTATACAAGGAACAGCAATTTGATGAAAAAAAACTATAGTCACTGGTTTGAGCTTCAATACTGGGTCTTGATCCTGGTTCAAATGTGGTCGTTTCTTACGCAAGGGTACTTGATTCCAGTGAACTTCACTCTATACAAAGTGACAAAGCTTCAGAACTTGATAGCACCATAAGGCTCTGTAAATTTATAATACTTTTCAAACATTATACTTTATTCTTTGCCATGCGAGATGGGAAAGTATTTCCATTTTAAATGCAGAAAAGAAGACACAGAGAAAACAATAACTTTAGACTAGCAGAGACTCCAAAGAGGGGTTACAGCACACTTGGCACAAGTGGTGGAAATCAGTGTCAAATCAATAGGTACAACTGATTACCTGCTATCACAGATAATGTTGATAGCACTGCTTCAGACCAGAAACTTGAAGGCTCTTGTTTGATGATAGGTTAAAGACATTGCATTCACATCTCACTTCAATTACATTGCAGAGGTAAGAGAAATTAAATAGGCATTAGTCAGCCAACCTTATCTCAAGTGAAGACAGAGACAAAAATCACTAATATAAACACATTTTACTAAGGCAAACACCACATTACACAAAACATTTACAATTGCATACATCAAAACAGGATTAATAGAGTAAGACCAGAAAGCATTCTTTCAAGCATCTATGTTTTACATGTTAGACAGAATAGCATGTTTGAAAATATGATGCCTGACTGATTAATGTCTACTTAATCTTCTCAAATGTTACATTTGCTTTTAAATGGAAATGTATTTGCTGAAACACAAAAGCTCTACTGACTCCAGTGCCCTCCTAACCAGAACAAATGCATCCACCCAGAAGGCCAAATATTTCAGCCACAAAAATCAATGCATTTTAACACAGCCAATAAAATTATATTTGAGATGAAACACTCTTATTAAAACCAATAAATTTCCCCTGAAATGTATGTATCATTACAGAAACCATCCTGGCGTCACTGGAACTCTTAAGTTAAACTGGTTAAAAAGCTAAAGAGAGAAAAAAAAAAAGACAAAAAAAAAAGACAAAAAAAAATGAATAAAACCAAACCAAAATTGTTACCAGTGCTCCAAACCTTGCTAAGTATCAGAAAACATGGAACATTTCTATTTCTTCATCACCACTCTAACCTAATCCATCTTGCATAATTTAATGCAGTGTCAACAGCTACTGGAAAAACATATATTTTAGGTTGCTGCAATCTCACTTTAGTTTGGCAATAGCTTTCCTTAATAATACAGTAAATGTATAGAACATCATAGTACTTTCCCCCCCTCCCAGGGCCTTTTTATTTACCTATGTGTTTTAGAAATTTCCTTTAAAAATATCTCAATTCATATGTGCATTGCATGGATATTATGGTTTTTGGGGGGTTTCCTGTGATGGGACAAAGAAAACCCTAAGATCTGTGGGAAACAATGGCTCAGCAGAAGAGAAGGCAAAAGTTGATAGTACCTCCCTTTCACATCTAACCATGCAGCACTGTTGACTGAAAAACAGTATATGCCTGAAATCTGCCTATACTGCCTTGTCATTTTGTGCCTCATTTGTATTTTAAACTATGCTGGAGAACACACGGTGCCACTTTTGAATCCTAGAAAAAGTGAGAAATTTTATTACTTTTTAGGGAAGATTTTTCAAAAAATGTTGTCTTTGCATGTCTTCCTCTTGAAAAGTGACCCAAGTATACAAACTTTAGTAGTAATATCCTATATATGTATAGCTACATATTGTTGCCCGATTAGATTATCCTAGCTTGACAAGACTAAAATTTCCAAGTTCTTGAAACAATATGTACTCCCTCTAGCGTCTACAAAAATCCACTCCAAATGGCAAATGCACAGAATCAGAGCTAAGTCATATTCAATCTTAAAATAAAGGCATATAAAAAGTAATACATGGCTTGAGAATTAGCAGACACCAAATTAAATCTCACCAGCTCACATTTCAAATGGGGGTTAAAATTTTATGAAGAAAATTAAGACTGAATACCAACCCGGTCAGGAAAAGACCCATGTCATTGTGGAGAGAGGAGTTTCATTGTTTGGCTAAAAATATCTGCTAAATTTCTATTTGGTCACAAATCAGTACATTTAAACTAATACACTAGTCAAGCAATTTGTCTCCAAGAAAATAACTAACACTATAAATTCACAATAAGATTAAAATCAATTATTTAAATTTGAGTTTTCTGCTTGCTGGTTTAAATCAGAGCTAAATCACTTTGATTTAAGTCAATTCACCTCATTGAACCCTGTAATCTTTAAGTCAATGACAAAACTACCACTGACATCAAAGAGGATGGTTTAGGAGGATTCCCTAAGGCTATGCAAACCAAGCTCTCACCTGGTTTTGCCAGAATCACATTTAAGCAATTACTAGCCACATTTGATAAATCTGTTCTATAGACTAACACAGGAAAGCATCAAGAACTACACAACCTCATGCTGTAAGACTACGGAAATGAACAGTCAGAAAGCGTTCCCCATGTTGTACCCCACGTTTATCTTATACTGGCCCTGGTTAAAGGCTAACTTTATTTCTTCTCCAGAAGCATTAAAACCTGGATCCAGCAGCATGTACATAGAGCTGCCTGAACCAGTGCAAAACTCTGTTTACATAAAAACAGGCAACACCTGTCCACTCACACATGGTATGTTAGCAAATCAGGGTCTAAGAGTCTTTGCATTTGAATTGTTCTTTTCTGGGGCATATCACAAGTACAGCATTTTTAATAAAAAGCTGGCTAATATTTTACTGCCATTGCCATGCAAGAGAAAGACCCCATATTTATTATTCACAACTCTCTCTGAAGTCACAGCTGGACTTTGCCAACACATTAATTCTCACTATTTTTCTGATGAAAGAAGAAAAGATCTTTGGAGGAGAACCAACATAGTGAGCATACACAACAAGCACACACATGAATCCAAATCAGAAAATGTTTTCAGCTAAAAAATGGTTGCATATATAAACAGAAAGGCAATTAAAACACTCAAACTAAATAGCAAACTAATTTATGTATTCCCATGGGTGTCTTGATGAGCTCTAACTGTAGGACTAAGTTAACTTAAATAGGACTATTAATGTAATAACAACAACATAATGATCTTGTGTCCCCCCTGCCCCAAAATGGCTGTTTTCCTAGATATCCCATCTTCATATTTGAACTATTCCTTTCTTAAAAGCTATTTCTGAGCATCCAAAGGGCTTTTGTGACTGGTTAAATTTTTTCTGGGAACAGCATGTAGTTCTGATAAACACTGATGTAATAAAATCAGAATCTACCACCCATAATGAAGCAATTATCTTGCAAGCTAAGACTAAATATAAAAAATCCAATTAAATTACTTTATTCTCATTAATACTGACCAGTTGTTTTTTTCCTGAAACTTTTCCTCTGAAAACATACACAAGTTAGTATGTATTTGCACCCAGAAACATGCTTGCACTGCTGTATAAATATATCTGGAACCTAACTTCACACCTTATGGAGAGAACTTTAAGGAAAATGGAACCCTAATTCAATATTTTTTTACATTTTCTTCAACTGTTCTGGGAAGCATCATCAACAGCAGTATTACCATATCACCAAGGCAGTCAAGAAATTGCTAGCTTATTACCCATGATGATACCAAACTGCAGATGACTTGTGTACCTTGTCTTTACAGGTCCATTATGGTGATTACACTTGCATTGTCTCCATAGTTACACCTGGATCAATTCCTGCATTATTTGCAGAAATTTAGCAGAAGCAGCTGCTGGGCAGAACCCCCATGTAAACAACATACCCTACTTACCTGGGATATCCTATTGAATTACCTTTTATTGTACCACCAGAAGGCTATTAATAGTGACACCTATTAATAGTGACATTCTCAATAAATTGGATTTTTGAAAGTATACTAGAAATAAACACAGTAGGAAGACATTTAGAAGTTATTGCTATACCACTGAAGAAATACAAATACAGTTATTAAATGTATTTTTAAAGGGAGAATTTTTTTCCTATATGATTTTCTACAAGTACACTCACAGTTATAGCTCTTAAGTTGTTGCCTGAGCAAAACAAGGGTTGTGCTAACTTTGCATGGAAATTCTAATTGATGTCAACAAGTATAGCATATTCAGTACATACCAATAGTGCTTTAAAGACTAACAGGAAATAAATGGCTAAACACAGAGAACCACATGGGGTAGAAGAGGTGCATCAGCCCAGTGTGATGGCAGACCAGTCCAGATGCAACTGCACAGCAGTAAGAAAGGAATGAGGTTGTGTTCAGAGTTTTCCAATCATAAAACTATGGGTGCTGCATTGGACAGGGAAACATTTTTTTAAGCCGGTTTAAGATGTAAAGATGGGGCTCACAAGAGACACCAATACCGTCTCGGAAAGTTCTGGTGCACCCAAACCACGTAAAACACAATTTAGGGGAAAAAGAGAGAGGGAGGGAGGGCAGGCAGACACAAAATAAGCAAATTAAAAAAAATAGAGTAAAACTGGTGGATGCCCTTCTAGATTTTCAGATTTTGCCCTGAATCTATGCAGAATCAGACACATGGACTTGGGCCAAGAAACATACAGTTATGTTTTTATTGAACAATCTTTATTGGAGGAATGGGGTTGTTAAACTTTCATTTAGAGCTTTTTTTAAAGGTAGTTTAGTAAAAAGGTTGAAGTTCTGGGGACGGTTATTCTAAGATAAGCATGACAGTTTTACAAACCCAGAATAAGCCTGCTTATGTAGAACAAGGGAAGAAAAAGAAAAGATTCTCAAAAAATTAAGGTCATCCCATTTTTCACTTGTCCTTTTCCTCCCCAAAGAAATCTTTTATTACATCAAAATTTAAGAACTCTTCTGGCCACTTTACCCCCCGCAAAGCACCCAAGTCAGACCTCCAAACCTTCCCTTTCTCATGCTTACAGAGCCCTTTTTTTTTTTAAACACCTACTCAAGCTGTTTTCCAATGGGTTCACCCTTGCATCACCCTTCCCACTACATGACCACTTAATTGCTGACATTTGAAGCCTGGAAGTTACTCATGTTAACAGAGGGGGTGTCCCGACCGACCTCTTTTCCCGACCTTCTCTCTTCCTAAATGTGTCCTTTTCCCTACACAAAACAACTCTACTCACTATACATCCAATATGAAATTCATAATGTTTTGGTAACTCACCCTTAACTTAAGAAGGAACTCAGCTTTGCAAACCATATTATTCTTGAAAATGCAATTGTTGTATAACCCCCTCAATTATAAGATTATTCACTGAATAATGACTTTGGGAATATCTTGGGAAGATCAGTTTTATGTATCTATTAGTTGCCAGTTCTGAACCTTATCACTTAGCCTGTTCTCTCAAAGATGAGTACCCTAATATCAGGTTTGTCTTTTGGTTTTGTTAGTCCAAGCCTACAACACACGAGAAAAAGGAAACAGTTCTTAATCTGCTCTATCTAGCTAAGAACAGAAGGAAATAATACACTTGCAGCACAAGTGAACTTGCTGTAGAGCCCCAGCTACCCACCTGTGTTAAGTAGACCAGACATCAGGAGACCATGGAAAAGATCAGTTTTCAAGCAGGTTGAAGAAGAAAAGCATTCTAGGTGGTAAAATGGCATGTTTTCACCAGATAGCAGAACTTCACATTTATTACTAGAGACAGTTTAAAGACTCATAAGGGAAAGACAAGAGCTCCCCCAGGAGCCTGGATGGATCAGCTGGCACAGGTTATTCTTGAGAGGGCTCTGCCTGGCCAAGTAACAGCTCAGAAACACCACCTCACCTTGAAAAAGTGGTGGAGCTTGGACATTTTTTAGATTTATTCTTGTCTTGCAAGGAATTAAACTGAATACAGCTTTATGCAGGCAGGCAGACTGCCTCTCCTGGTGGCAGTGACCGGTTTTCTTGCCTGAAAACAAGTTATAAATAGCAGTATTATTCATGCATCGATAGCAGATACTCAAACACATCTCAAAGACAGAGTGACTGTAAACCAAGCCAAAGCAATACATACAAATCCATACCATTCCCAAAATAACCTCTTTTTTGTAGTTCTTGGCCAAGGAGCAGCTGCATCCTCCCGGTACAGCAAAAATGTCAAAGGCATCTTCCTCTTTATCCATTTGGACGAACTTGCTAAGAGAAGCTGTGCTGCTGGAGCAAATCAGGTACAGTTTCAAACAGAGATTAAGTGACTCTCACAAGCTAGAAAGAGCATTGGAATAAGAGGAATGAAAGGGAGGAAAGATTAAAAGAAAGGTCAAGAGGTGACCTTCTTTGATGAAACAATGAACAGGTTAAAAAAAAAAAAATATATGAAAAAAAAGCACATCCAAAATGCAAAAGCTCAAGCTTTTCCAATGGTATCCACACAAACCCCAAACAGAAGCAGATTGTTAAGATTTCTGAAATCAAGAGACATGATCTTAAGGTCCTTTCCAACCCTAACTATTCTATGATTCTATAATTTTTGTTAAATAGCGTGTGGTAATAGTTAATAGTTCACATATATTTGAAGCAAAGTTTTTTTTTTTCCTTTCAGATTTCAGGAAAGGAAATTTTTAAAGGTTATTTTTAAAAGCCTACTTATTAGTATACACTTTGTACAAAGTGACGCATTAATGATTATTTTCTAATGAAAAAAAAATAACAGATGGCACTCTATAGGTAAGTCTCCGTTTTCCCCATTTAATATGAGATTTGACTAAAGCATCATGTCCAAAGAGTTTGTGATTGAACATGACTACCCAAAAAAAGTTATGTGAAACATGTTTAAATTATACTAACAATTTCTCATCTGACGTTAAGATGTGTACAAGCCAAAAGATCTGAATGAACTGATTTCAGAGGTACAAAGCACTGTATGTTATTCCATTCAGCAATTAAGAATTCCCTAATATCTTATGTAACAAATTTTCAGCCACTAGGATTGTATTATCTTCTTTGACTTCAACTGATCACTGAATTCAAATCCACTACCCCCCAGAGACTTACTGGTTGCAGTTACATGTATAACTTTGCAGAGAGAATCATAGGATTATTGCTTCACAGGTGTGAAATGCTGTAACTCTACTTGCTTAATTCTCTGTATGGTGTATTAAAAAGGAAACCAGTAAACTAACTAAACCGCACAGACTGCATCTCAACGACAAAAATGCAAGAGGGATTTTTCCTCACCACACTCCTAATGCACTTCTTACACAAGGACAACCTTCATCTAGCTAACTTTACCTTCCACAACCCTTGGCTGGAAAACAAGATTGACAGGGTCTGACTTCTGAAATATACTGCTCAGATACAGAGGGATTTTTGTTCTGTACTACACAGAAGACATGATTTCAGCAGTGTTTCCTAGCTAAGGGACTAAGAGAGGCAGCTTCAGCCACCACTGCACTAGCAACCGTTCTGTGCAACCCCTTCTGGCTGACAACCTCCACCCCTCAAAAGCAAAAAAAAATTAAAAAATAAAAAAATAATCAGGCCTTACTTTGACCCAAGTGGAATTTTTTAACTAGCACTAAATTAACTCACACACACACACCTTCTCTCCTACTTGGGGGAGAGGGGGGTGTATAAACAATTTGTACAATAACAACAGTAGGCATTTAGTTGGTTATCACTGATTAAAGATGACTACGCTGTAATTCAGAAGAACAGACTGCCATCTAATTGCACCTTTTTTTCTCCTTGTGCAAATAAGGCACAGTTTCCTGAAGGCTGATTTTATGTTTAATATCTGGATTAGCAATTAACATTTTAATTAAAGATGGATTAACCAGTATTAGGAAAATTATGTCCGGAACTGTTCAATTTAAAATCCACCATACATACTCAGATAAACATATCTAAGTGCAAGTCATTTTCTGGTCTGTGTAAAAATGACACAATTTATAACAGAGACAGCATAATAATTATTATACATGGAGATAGCTACTGTACAAATATAATACATAAGGAAATTTTTTTTAGAAGCTGTATAATTACCATTAAATTGTTAGATGTTCATTTAGTGAAAGTTCTGACTGCAGTAAGCTCTTCCTATAGACTAGTTCTATTATGCTCGGTCTAAGCAGAGCGTAATGGCAAAGGAGGACACACTGTTCTAAATGTAACCTGTATTAGCAACAACGTATGGAGATTTTCGTACTTCTTGTTCCATTTGCAGCTTTTTGCCACAAGAATAAATCACAGCGTGTTTTCTGTTCTTGTAGCAATCTTTGCAGGAAGAAGCCAGAATCCATACCATGTGCCTTTCACTCGACTTCTGGTCTCCTTTTGTCAATGCATCCTCGGTGCCGGGTTTACTTTTCCTGTTTTGTTTTGGGGGTTTTGGGGTTTGTTTTTTTTTTTTTTTTCCTTTTTTGGGGTGGGGGCGAAGGGGAAGGGACACAGATGCTAATCCCATTTCACCTTCTTTCCAAACATGACAAAATTATGATCAGGGAATAAGTGACACTAATGGCCAAGCAAGTCAAACAGCAGGAAAAAGAATATAATGTGTGGAATATTTGAACCTGTTTACTGCTCATTAAAATTATACAATTGCACTTTCAGTTCAGTCATAGAAAGAAACTGGGATAAGCACACTCACAGCAAACAGTATTACCAGAACCTGCAAAGACCTTAAATGTTCTCATCAGCATCTTCTGAACCAATCTGGATATAGCTGAATGATTCTGCAGTTATAAAAATTCAGTATACTTGGAGGTCTAGTAAATAGCACAATAAATACAATGAAGCATTGATTTATATAGCCAGCCTTTCTACTTTTCAGTACCAAGGTATTTTTGCTTACAATAAAATACTTAAAAAATAAAACCAGATTTTTATAGTGAGCTGTTTCTAAAGCAACAGGGAAGGGGGAAAAAAAAAAATAGTTCTTATAAGCCAATTAATTTCAAAGAGGCAAAGCCTTCTGGGGCTGAATACATAGCTCCTGAACATCTATCTCCCTAGGTTTAATTTCACTGACATGAGCAGTGATAAAAGAGTTTGTTTCCAAAATGTAGTGAGGTGGCAGAGCACCCACTGGTGGGTGAGGCACATGTCAGATGAGAAGCGACTGCAGCAATTTACAGCTAAGCAGACAAGAAAACTGAACACCTTATGGAAAGGGAATAAGCCTTTTCATCCAACCCTACATTTAAGGCAGTATTTATATAGGTCATGTCACATTTGAGTACAATTCCTTTCTGTACGTCAAAGTCACCATATATAAAACTCACTTTTAAAGCTTAGAAGGAAAAGGAGACTGAAAAATAAAGTTACCCATGTCTACAGAGCAACTGGAAAGCACTGAGACAGCAGAAATACATTTTAGGGCTGCTTATTTAAGTTTAAACAGGATGTTAAGGAGGGGTGCTCCTCAGGGGTTGGTATTGGGACCAGCACTTTTCAACATTCTTGTCAGTGACATGGACAGTGGTGTTGAGTGCACCCTCAGAAAGTTTGCTGACAACACCAAGCTGTTTGGTGCAGTGGACACACTGGAAGGAAGGGATGCAATCCAGAGGGACCTGGACAGGCTGGAGAGATGGGCCGGTGCCAACCTCATGAAGTTCAACAAGGCCAAGTGCAAGGCCCTGCATCTGGGTCAGGGCCCCAAGCACAACTACAGGCTGGGTAGAGACTGCACTGAAAGCAGTCCTGAGAAGGATTTGGGGGTATTGGTTAACAAGAAGCTCAACATGACTGAGAAATGTGTGCTCACATCCCAGAATGCCAACCATATGGTGGGGTGCATCAAAAGAAGGTGATCCTGCCCCTCTATCCTGCTCTCTCAAGACCCCACCTTAAGTACTGTGTTCAATTTTGAGGCCCTCAACATAAGAAGGGCAGAGCTGTTGGACTGAATCCAGAGGAGGACTACAAAGATGCTCAGAGGGCTGGAGCACCTCTCCTATGGAGACAGGCTGAGATAACTGGGGTTGTTCAGGCTGGAGAAAAGAAGGCTCTCGGGAGACTGTAGAGCAGCTTTCAGTACCTAAAGGGGCCAATAAGAAAGCTGGAGAGGAACTTGTACAACGGTGTGTAGGGAAAGAACAAGGGGGCATGGCTTTAAACTGACAGGGGGTAGATTTAGATATTGGGAAGAAGTTCCTTACTGTGAAGGTGGTGAGGCATGTTGTTAAATTCAGGTATTTGCTACTGTCCTGGGTTCAGCAGTAGCAGTCATTTTTCTCTTTCTTAGTATAGCTGGTGCAGTGCTGTAGTTTTGACTTTCAGCCTGAGAACAGTGCTGATAACACCGATGTTTTTAGTTACTGCTCAAATGTTTAGTTTCACCAAGGACTTTCTGAGTCTCATGCTCTGCCAGGGAGGAGGGGAAGCTGGGAGGAAGCAGAGACAGGACACCTGATCCAAACTAACCAAAGAGGTATTCCATACCACAGCATGTCATGCCCAGGATGTAGAACTGGGGGCAGTTACACGGAAGGACTAGATCACTGCTTGGTTGGGCTGGGTATCAGTCGGCACGTGGTGAGCGGTTGTATTCTCTTCCCTTGTTATTTCCTTTATCATTATTATTATTGGTGGTATCAGTAGTGATTTGTGTTATACTTTAGTTACTGGACTGTTCTTATCTTAACCCGTGTGAGTTACATTCTTTCAATTCTCCTCCCCATCCCTCCAGGAGCTGAGGGAGGAGGGGGCAGGGAGTGAGCAAATGGGCTGCATGGCCAAGTTGCTGACTGGGCTTAAACCTTGACAGCTATTTTTTATATATATATATTTTTTTTTTTAAGGTATTGGTATCATTATTCTGGACTATATTGAGGTTCAAAGCCTTCGGCTTGTATCTACCTTAGACACATTTAACCACGCAGACATTGGTATTACACAAGAACAGAGTCAGTGGAGAAAAGTAGGGATGGGATGAATTGGTTTCTGAGGACAGGCTCCTTTCTTTCCTAGCCAGGGTACCTACATGACATGGGCAGGGAGCAGCAGTAAAGCAAATACAACCTCAGTACCTGTCCAGGCATCCCAACAGCTGACACCTTTTGCACTGCAGGCAGCAGAAGCAGCCTGACTGCTGGCTTCTATACTGTGATTTGCTTCCCTATTAACCTCTCAGACTCAATGAAAACTTTTCTGAAAGATATAATTGCACAATTTAACATCTTTGAGATACCAATACACATTATATGCAGCATGGCCACAGACAACAGCCAGCTGCTCTGAAAAGGCAAATCACTGTGCCCACCTACATGGCTGCATTGTAATACGAGTTTCCTTAGTACATAGTAAACAATTTCCACCTATTGAGAAGTTCTTCAACATGAATTTAAGGAGAAAAAAAAAAAAAACAAACAACAAAAAAACCCAAACTGCAGTGTATGTGCCTGTTCTTTCTGTAAATCTTAGAGCATCATTCAAAAATCGCCACTGAGTTGACACCTTGTTGTTTCTTTAACTTGTCAAACCATGAATTGCTGTTAACATTTCAGAAATAAAAGCAGAAATAAACAGTGTAGACTGACAAAACCTCAGCTGCATTACTGGGAGAATAGAAACACAAAGGGCTGGACACAAACTCTACTAAAAGGAAAGTTTTAAAAATGCACTTACAGAAGCTGTTGTAATATGTGAGATGACAGAGGGCATTTCGAAGTGGCATGTGTGCTGCCTGAAGCTGATCTGTCATAGCAACAGCCTCATTAAAGCACCCCTCTTGGGAGTGTTAACCTGTATTCTGACTGTTGGAAAGATGTCATTTATAATAGAACTTAATTCAGTTAAGAGTCAAAGTACAGTAGACTTGCAGAAAAGCAAAACTGTTATGGAAATCACAAAGGAGCATGAACACTGTACCAAATGCCTGTGAAAAATTTGGCTTTTACCCTTGTAATCTTTCACTCCCTGAAACCTCCACCAGAATTTCAGTCTTTTAGGCCTACGGCTTGCAAGTTATTGGTGGTTCCTTTTCTCCTCATACCCCCCCCCCCCAGCTAGTGCTCAGGATGTGGCTCTTTTTATCTTCTATTACCCCTACAAACAAGGGGTCACCATGTCACCTGCTCACCCTGATTTTCTCCAGCTCTTGCACTGAGCTCCTACTGCAGCAATTCACAACCCACAGCCAATACGGCAGCTGGATCTGCTCCATTCCTCTACTCCACCATTCTTAAGGCTCTTCATTTGGTGTCCATCTTTCCTCTAGAACCCCCACAAAATGGTTATTCATGCAAACGTTTTGATCTTTAGAAAGAAACATCTGCTAGTGTTCAGAGCTGCCTTGATACAGTACTTGCCACTTCTACAACAGAGTGGCTAAGCAGCAACCAAATATATTACTGCATATTTGGATTGCACTTTTTAAAGCTCTATGATTTAATAACTTTAATTGACAGCAATAATGCCTAAGTACAATACATTTTGGAAGGCCCTTTCAGTTTTTAAAGGAGTACAGAAAACAGTAAATGAAAAATGAAAGAAAACTGCATTGCTTAGTAAATGAGTCATTAACCTTTCAACCTGAGCGCTACTGCTGGAAGCCTGAACAGAGGGACTGCAAAAGCTCCAGCAGTTGTGAGAGATATTGAAGTTAATTCAGGTTTAGGTTTCTTTTAGTTGCCTTTTAAACTCTTCTAAGCCTGGTCTCAATCTTCCAAAAACACAGGATGTTTTGATGTGCATGTGATGATGATGCATGTGACCTGTTACTGATGTGTCACCAGGCAGGCTTAGATTTTTTTGGTAGATATTACCAAAAACGTGGACTTTACATAACCTGTGCCCATAAAATGCTGTTGGCAGCACAATAATCTAAAACCTAAGCTATTCATTTGATGTCAGCGATGTGACCTTGAGTGAAAAATACTGAATTTCTCTTTTATGCTAACAGCTCCCAAACAGCTGCAGCAGCCTGGGAGCCCATGGATCAGCACTCCCAAGGGAATCGGGGAGAATGACCACCACCACCAATAAAGCACACAAATTTCTAGTTTAAACTTCTAGGCATCCCAGAAAGAGTCAGGGCTCACAGTTTACACTGTTCTAACTCAAGATTGCTTAACATATTATATGAAAGTCTAAATTTAAATTAGTTCTTCAAAAAGACACTATTTTCTTTTCTTCATTAAATCTTGTGAGGCTTTAACCCACAAACTTGATTCGAACTCCTGTAAAATTTTTAAGACCTGCAGCTCCTGTATTTTGATCACAGCTTACAGTGTCACTTCGAATAACAATAGAGGGAATAAGTAATAAAAGTGTCTGTGCAGTGCGACTTGCATAAAATAAGTTACTTACATTGGGCTGGCAGTATTCTTAAATTAAATTCTTAATTTTAAAAGAAGAAAACTGCTCATATTTTCACTAATCTCGTAGCTGTCCCACACAGACATACTTACCAGAATATATTCCTGCTATGTTTATAAAATAAATACTATTTCTTTTTCTAATTACTTCCTTTTAATTACAAAATGCAGTTATTATATTCTGGTTTGTTACAAGAAACCACCTCCACAAGGTATGATTTTATCAGGTACATGTGAAGCTGTACAGGCTTTCTGTATTTTAATGTGCTTATTTGCTGTTGGCAGAATTGCACAAGAGTGTGTTTGAAGCCAGTTGCAACTCACAGATTTTTCAATTAAAAGGGAGAAATATTGGCCAGTTAGTTAATTAAATGGCAAAGGGACATTTGTTTTTCCCCTTTCACAAATTCCAGTTAGTATTCCAAAGCTGTATTAGGTGCCCCAACGACACCAAAAACAGTAAGTCTTCATTTATTGCCAGTAGATTTTTAACCTGGTTGTTTTAAACAGCATGATGAACATATTTTAGCACAATATATTAGCTGTGCCAATTTAATAAGAGGGATATTGATGGAGCTTTTCCTTTTGTTCCTTCATACGGGGCAGAGCCCAGCTGTGAGCACACTCAGGGAAGGAAATCACTTGGGGTTTCCTTTTTCAGCAATATTTTTGCTTTTCCTGAGACACGCTTTCTCTTGCCTGGGCTATTACTGGCCAGTCTTTTTCAAATCTCTGCTATAAAAACTTAAGGGTTAGGGTTAAGATTTAGCATTACCCACCTGATGGGAGCATGGAAAAAAGAGTAACCTCAGCTCAAAGGGCTGTATTACCATGCTCAAGGTCTAATCACCTTTCCCCTCCCTGTTTTACTCTTCATTTGGTTCAAAGTCAACACAAAGATGGTCACCTGGCAGGTGACAAGGAAAGAGGTCTGAAAAGTAGGCACCTGCCCCAGGCAAGAGCCAGAATATGGCACAGCTGGGCATATCACAGAGGTGCACCCTGACTGCAGGAACAGCATTACCAGCATACCACTTTGGCACAGAATGCATTCCTGTGTCTCAGATCAGATTATTTGTCAATCGTAGGGCTTCTAAGGACCAAGAAAGAAGGAAAAAAAGGGGAGATACTTTCTTCCCCCCTCTCTAACCCTTAAAATTGACCTAAACACGCTTCTTTTTTTTTTTTCCTAAGAATGCATTTAAACACACTTATCTTTGTTCTAAGAACTAAGCCTGTTCCGTATGCCTACCTCACTCGTGCAATAAACTTGAAGATCGTGCCCATGAGCAGTCCTGTTCTACCACCAGCACGGGCAGAAGCCCAACTCTAATGTTTCCTGCCATGCTTTACTTAATCCCAGCTGTTCATGCATTTTCCTTTAAAAAGTATATTGCCCCAGCCACTCCCTCAGAAAAGCCTGCAACAGGAAGGCAGAAGGCCTGAACTTGGAAAGTATATGAGCCCTACTGATCTAGTGGGCTCATGTACATGTTTTAAGTGGTGTTTTTTCCTCCAGGTATGGGTATGCATATTGTTACCAGGTAATGAAATTCATACACATACCTCCTACTTTGCTTTTGAGGGATACCATTTGGGTTGACTTGTGCTCCATCAGACTTTGACATCCAAGAACATATTAGCCTGCTTTTAATTCCCTCTTCTAATTAGAACCAATGTTCACATTATCAAGATAATTAAGATCAATATCAATGAGCTTTTGGACTATGTTATTATACAATCTCAGCCCACAGCTGTAAAGTTCTCCAGCTTAGTTTGCCAGGGTTTTGGTTTTGTCTGTTGGTTTTAAACGCTAACCGATTTCTCTTTAAAAATTCTATGTCTAACTACGCATTCAAACTGACCTATTGTGAAAACTCAATTTGTACCAGCAGTTACACACACCTGCCCCCAAAAAACAAGAGCTATAAAGATTAGAGTACTCTACAAGATATAGTTTTGAGGGATGTGCTTATATTAAATATAACCAATTGCTTTAAAGGGCAACGATTTCCACAGCATAAAGTTCACAGATTTACCCACAAGTCCTAAATGCAAACATTATCTTCAAAGTCCATATGCTTTGTATTTCACAAAAGCTGTGCAGAGTATATTTAACGTAAGAGAAAACAGACTTAGGTTTCATTCTTCATCTTCTTGACAGAAAAGTGTCAATAGTAAGATGGCAACA
Source organism: Pezoporus occidentalis (assembly GCF_034315485.1). NCBI lineage: Eukaryota > Metazoa > Chordata > Aves > Psittaciformes > Psittacidae > Pezoporus > Pezoporus occidentalis. The sequence continues at coordinate 489,648 of NW_026915877.1, forward strand.
AGAAAGCTAACTGCAGCTCATGCAACTTTATTACTGAAGTACAAGGGGATTACTTTGTGTTATTAAAACATCACTGCACTACTACTGATTTTCTTTTTCCTTACAGTGGCAGCAATTCCTAGTGGGATGAGCTGCTTTAAACCTTCAGTTATTTATCAGTGGGGAAAAGGAAAAAAAAAAAGGCAAGAATTAAAGTTGAAGCCAAGAATAAGGCAAGTGAATCTAAAATACACCCATGCAGATCTTTAGTCCCAAAGTGTGTTACTATTCATTTCTATAAAAATTAGATCTTTCTCACCCATGACTTCTTCACTAATACATTCACCCCTAAAAGCAAGTGCTTCAAGGAAGCTCCTGTATCTTCAGGAAAGAGAAAAGGAGGTTGATTTCCCCATGGCTTATAAAAGACAGTACTTGCACAAGCCAAATGTTACTGTTTATCTCTTCATCTATTTATCAATACAAGCTCTTTCTGGTTCAGAAGCACTGTGGAAACTGCTAGGGTTTCTTTGTACTGGACATGGTTTTTCTTGGTCACTGCTAAATAAAACAACTTTGTAATCTAACCAGTAATCCTTCCTGTCATTCACTTCTGGTCTGTTTGTTTCCCTGAGACTGCAATCCCAAATGAAAGCAGCATTCATGAAGCACCTGCATCCTCAAATGTTGTTACTGTCTGATAAACTCTGCAGCACCTGGTCACCTGAAGCTATTTTGAAGAATCTTTCCCAGGCATGAGCTTTTGTAAATTTGATAGAAGAAAAAAAAATATTCCTATTCAAAGTGCCAATGTGAAATCAGAAGCAAACAAGTAAAATTCCAACTCTGCTTGCCCACAGCAGGAGCACTAAGCCCATGGCCAGAAGCCATGCTTCTCAGGTGTCACATGAAAGACAAACATCCAAAGACTTTCACTTACGTGAGGAAACTTCCCCACTCAACACAAAACAGAATAGCAAACAGAATGATACATAAAGGGATTATTTTTCTTTTTAATAAAAATGTATACACAATCAGGCTGTGGTTACCACTCTAGGATGACCATCCTTAGCAGAGAGGTACTTCTGCCCCCCAAAAACAAACAAACAAACAAACAAAAAAAAAACAAACAGAAAAAGAGTCATTGGCTGGCTACAAGAGCAAGCGCTCTGCAGTGTTAATTTATTCCTAGGGCTACCAAGGATATGCTGTGCTAGAAATATGTGTGTTAGAAAACAAAAAAGAAGTAAAACTGGCTACTGTGGGGCTAAACAGACTGATGATCCATTAAGTTCTGACATTTTTCATTAAGATATATAAACTTGTAGAAGATACTCTCAAATCTGCATATTTGTATCACGCTTTTCATAGACACAAACAGCCTTTTATAATGCACTTAAATCACTTTGAGTGGCTGAATTTGCAAATGCAATGCAGAATCCGAGTTTTGCCATACCCACTAGCTCTTTAGTAGTTATTTTATGCAAATGCTTGTAGTTATATTCCTGAGATTCACAGCCACTTAAAGTTCTCCTGAATTCCAGTCTTTTACTGGTTGTCTTTGGAGCACCAGTCAACGGCAGAATGGCAATCATCAAGTTTAGCTGTATTACAACTTCTTGCAAGGCATTTTTGACACAGCATTATATTACTGTGAGAAGACAGGCCACTGTAAATCAGTGCAGCTTCACTGAGGAGCATTTAACGGTTCTGACAAAATCATAAACATGGTTCATAGTGTTTTACTCATTACTGAATACTGCTAGCTGGTTAGAGTTCTGCTGTTTTCAGTAAAAGAAACAAATGTTATCACATAAAGTATGAATTGTACCAAGAATATCCCACAGCAAAGGTAGCAATGGCATTAGAAATTTAAGCAGGTTTTATATGCTCAAATGTGCTTAAATACTAAGCCTCACAGTTTGTACTCGAGCAATATTTCAGAATTTTGTCATAATTTGTTGACAACCATCTGCTTTAAACTTCTTACCACCCTAAGAGTGTCCAAAATTGGGCACTGACAGGCAGCACTTCTACGCAGAAAGGAAACTATTCACAAGACAAAGAAAATAACAAAGGCTGGAAACGTGGGCGTACATGCCTACAAATCTGGGGGAAATAAGAAAATCACAGAAACCTAGACCTGACACTCTCCTGCAATATTACTGGAGATGCAGTTTGCAGGTCTCTGAAAACATATAAGTGGCAGATTAGCTGACACCAATTCTCCAGAGAAGTATAATCTACAGAGTAAATAGGTAATATTGTATACTGTCAACTCTGTTCAAGTCACAGCCATGCGAAACCCAGAGAAAGAAATCTAATGTAGCGAGTGCAAGCTGAGGAATTCTTTCAGACGGATCTGGACATACACGCTGACATGAATAGCTTGCTCCAATTTGAAGAAATGTGATAATGGGCCACTTGAGTCAGGGCATAAGATTTTGTACTTATTTGCTGTACTTAGCAATAGTACCTGTCACAGCTCTCCCTACATATCCAAAGTTTTATATACATGCATATATATATACCTGCAGCACATTCTCATAGAAGTGGCTAACAGCAGCCCCATACCATTAACTGCTGGAGCTCAGGTTAGACCCCAAGACACTGCCTGCAAAATACCTTCTTGCTCCAACACAGTCATGCTCTGATTCTATCTAAGGCATAAAGGTAATTCAACCCACCAAGATGGGAGCTGGGGACAGTGCTTTAGTTTTCACACTTCTGTAGTCTCAACTTGCTCTGTCTCCCTGTATATGGTTTAATATTGCAGCTTTGAGTGTTTTACCTAAGACTACTATATTAATATTAAGACACTACCATGAAGGAAATATTCACTGTTCACTGTTCTTTCTATAATCTGAATGTAAGAATAAACGACTTGCTTATAACATGGGACCTAAAAGGAATTAATTCAGTTTTGCAGCCTCTTTCCCTTGCTTCCAGTCCCTAACTCCACTGTCCACAAACATCCCTATAAAAACAACTCTGATATAGTTACATAAGTGCATTTTAAAGAAAACGTTTCTGATGAACCTGGAAGACAGGCCAGTTCCCCTCCAGGCAATACATGATTATCACTACTTGAGAGCATACAGGTTTGACCCATCCCTAGTTATGCCTTATGAAATACTGCTGGAAGAAAAAGCTACTTTGAGATAGGACTCAAACGGAAGTCAAGTGTTCTCATCCCTGGGTAAGTCCACAAAGGTTCATAGGGAACTGACATGCTGCATGAAAAAGTATCACCTTGTCATTCTTTCCACATCACCATAACCAAGACAAATTTTTCATGATGCAAAGCGTAGCACTTCACCTAGTAGCTCTGCCTGTATTACACAGAACTAGGTTTAACTAGCCTAATGACTTCCAAGGAGTAGACTATACACACCTTTGCATATTGATCTGGTTTTCCAACCTCATGGTCTCTTGCAAAAAGTGTTTTTACATAAATTATAAAATTAATAATTTCTTATTAAAAATAAATAGATTATGCAGTTACATATTCTAGAGGATTATTACAAACTGAGAAATGAAAAGTAATAACAACTTTGATTCATACATGTTAAAATTAGATGTGGGAAAAATAAGAGAGGGCTCTGTTTAAGGAACCCAGATAAAACTGAAACAAAAAGATTGCAAGAAATATGTACTTCCTGCAGGAAAACCATATGACAATGCAGACTATAATTTAATTAAAGGTCCTCTAAGACTTTAATATTTTTAGACCATTTTAATAAATTTTTCCAAAGTTCCCACACACTTACATGTAGCCTGATCATACTACCACCAAGGACACAAAGAATCTACTGACTTCAGTGCTGTTGATTCAGGTTTGTAATCAGTTTGTTAGCACAGTAAAACACAAATAAAAACTGTTCTTCTCCAGAGAAGAAAAGAGTCTCACTGGCAAATGACATACTTTCATTCCATAAGCACACAGTTTTACACAAATACCAATATACTTTGGGTAAATCAGTGTGTGTTTGCATATGCAAAAGAGCATCCAACTAGCTATGATCTTGCTTTGCTCTCTCATCTTCACAGTATTTGCAAGCAAAAAGAGGCAGGCGTTTTGGGGAAACCTATCTTTCATCTAGAAAATTACTGTGACTTTTCATTATCTTTTTGTATTAGTGTAACTTCTTTCTACTTGTATTTTTATAACTAAAAAATACTACGGTGTTTCTCTGAAAAGGCTCATTGGAACAAGGATATATCAGAACTTGTAGCACGGTAGTACTTCCAGTACCTTAGAATTATTCAGAAAAACTATGAGGAAAAACACTTCCTTGCATGTTAAGGGAGGTGGAAACCTTCTTCACCATGTCAGAGCCTCCGAGAATAGTGTGCTATTAGAATAACTAGCTAATAAAATAATTAGTGCTAATAGACTCATTAGCAGGCCAAACTATTTGACAATATCGGAATCGTATTTTTTAAACTGCTGATGAGTATTTTTGCTAGTTTGCACGTAGGCAAATTAAAATCATAAAGCAAATTAAAATCATAAAGCATTATATGAAAGTCACATGGGTATTTTTGTGAGAGTATGTACGTTAATGGAAGTGCCTCCTTGACAGGACACTTCCTCTTATTTCTTCAGTAATGCCGAGTTTCAACAGTTTGGCTCCTCTGGAAGGCAACATCATTTCGTGGGATGCAGCACATGAGGTGTTCAGGAATATCCAGCAGGTGTTGAAAACACATTTTGAATTCAACATACCATATCTAGAACTTGTAATACTGTCATCTGGTTTTCCACATCATAGAATTAGACTGTATTTCTAGCTGAACAGAAATAAAAATCTCAAACTTTACCTTACTTCCAGACTGGCATTACATCATCATTAAAAAGACCTATTACTTATTAGTAGATTCTATGTACTGCAATGTTCTGTTTTTAATACACCAATGTGATTTATTGCAAAACAGTCAATAAGAACATGGTTGCTAATGACATACAACCTTCTTTTGAGCATCCAATTCTATCCTTGGATTGGTAGGGCTCATAAACACCACATAAAGCCTAATTCTAATCCTGTATTTACATACTGCTTGGGATGCAAAGATATATATAATAACAAAACATAATACACCCACATAACACTTTCCAGGTACATATAAAGATCCTACTCCTGCTATGAGGATCTCACAAATTCAATCAGATTAATAATATAGTGAACATATTACTGGCAAAAGCATGTGTTTGCCTCTCTAATGATCCTTCCCAGTTCCCATTAAATCTAGTTAAAAGGCACTGAATGAGTTTTATTGGAATTCCATTACCGAGGTCCAATCCTGCTTGCGCACAGCCTGTAACCTACAGGAAAAGGCTCTTGCCCAGCCCACAGAGGCTCTGGAGTATCCTCACATGCTCAAAGGAAAGGCACCCTTTTCAGCAGGATCACAGCTGCATTGGATGGCTGATTTTACAGTAATAAGTCCTGGTTATTTCATTTTACCAACTACCTAAAAATTAAGATTCTGCTTCACAGCACTAGGAAGTTCTGATGCTTCTGGAAATTTTGTGCATTATGGTCAACAGACTCGCTAGCTAGAATACAGCTAAATTTACAAATATTTTACAAATCTCTTTTCAATAGACGTGTCTTTTCCCTTAAATTCTAACTAATTTAATTGAAAACCAAACTAGTGGGTTGGACAGAAGGTGCACAGTCATTTGACTAATTTTTTAAAACCAATTAGACCTTAATTGACTTACAAATTTAGAACCTAGTTCTACAATATGTACACTTAGCCCAAACTCACACTAAATACAGACTCGATAGTCTCTATGGCTTGCATAAAAATAGCCAAGCTCTGATATTTTCTTCTTCATCATTAAGAATGTTTCGGCTAAGTGCAATTAAAAAGAATTCTCAAAATATTTTTTTCTTTAATAGTCTTGTTCCTTCAAATGCAATTAAAGAAAAGATTTATGCATATGAACCAGGCAAAAGCAACAACATCCTGGGATTCAAAGTATGCTATTTCAACAAAAACAATGTCCTACTATCTAAATTACTAGCATTTCTACAGATAGCCAGAATTCTAAATTCACAAATTAAAATTACATACATCCTTTAGAGTCAATACAATAAAGAGAAACCTATTTTCTTTCACTGCAAACACCAGATAAAAGGACTTGTAATGAGGCACTAGAGGAACAGCACTTCCAAGCTGCAGACTGAAGTCAGTGTGAGTTTTGCCACTTTCTTTAAATGAGGAACGATTTGGGTCCATATGAACCTCAAAGGTATGACATATGTTCGAATTTAGGTACGGCAGTCATGTAACACTTCAACAGAAACACTGTGTGAAGCAAGAGCTTTTCTCTAAGTCTTTGGAGGACAGCTACTGCAACCTGCAGGAATATCGGCAGAAACTCTAGAACTTAGTAAAAAGGTTTGAGACAAAACAAGTCTACAAACCTTTTACATCAAACACCCAGTTTTGAAAATGCATTTTACCCTTTTAACGAGTTTGTATGTTTCTACACCACTTTTCATTATACTCTAAAGCTCTCCAAAACCACTGAACTTAAAGTAACAATCTGGGTAAGAAGGAATGTGCAAGTCAGTTCACAGAAAACCACAAATACATTTTGCTCAGATTCCAGAAGCATCAGGATTTTGTGCATGTAATCACATACTCAGAGGACATCTATGCATCATCAATTGCCTGTAAAACCAGTCACTGAAACTGCATCTGTGGACATCTCCCCACAATTTCTGTCTTTAATTACTTCCTATCAGACATCCTTCTAAGTATTGTCCTAAATTCCTCAGTATATTTTTACCCTAATCCATAGTCTTACCTCTCCAGTGATAGCTTAAGCAATATTATTATTTTGAATAAATAAATGGCAATGTCACTATGACCTTGGAAGCGACTTTGCATGCAAGATACTAATACTTATTATGTAGGTTCAAGACATAACTTAAGTACAAGAACATATACTTCCGTAAGTATAGCACTGAAACAGCTTGCTTTTTTTTTTTTGAGATTACTTTCCAACAGATGGCCAAGCTGGAGCTCAGCCTGGTGAAGTAGAGCAGTGCTTGGTACACCCAGTTTCAAGCACTAAACTACAATAACAAGATAGTTGTAAAGCCTTATAGTGGAGGCACTGTTGCCTGCTGTGACATCTTACCAGGGACTGAAGGCCATCAGCAGTCATCACAAAGAGACATTTATTTCACCTGGTTTGTGTTCCTGCTACCAGGGTGAGTAATCCAAAGTCACATTAGCTGAACCTTAAACCTGAAAATTCCATTTAAACATAATTTGTTTCCAGCCTTCACTTAAATATGGTCAAGGGACACGGTGAAAACTATAAATTCCCTGCTAAGTAGAAAAAAAGAAGTTTTGGAAGCATTTGTGACTCTAGAGGGAGTAATGTTCCTTAAAAAAAATAAAAAATAGATTTCCTCCTTTACAACAGCTTAAAAGTAAAAAAAAAAAAAAAAAAATTAATATGCAATTCCATTGTTAGGGAACTGGAGTTTTGCTTTACCTGACATTTTCCCATTCAGTATAAAGTCTACTTTATAGGAGGATGCCTTGCAAGACTTTGCTGGCTAGCTGCTTCACCACACCAGCACCTAAACAACAGGTCCAGAACACTAAAACCACACATTAGCAAGTTAGCACTTCAGTGCTGCCAACACCACTGATCTGCCACCAAACGCAAACAAACCCACAGCTTCACCACAGACCGTAAGTCAATTAATAATGAGCAATGCACTCAAGAGCACTGTGGTACACATTTCACTGACACCACCACACATTTGTAAAGATTATCTAAATCAAGCTCTGTTATCTGGGGCACCTATGCAATTTGGACAATCTCTAGGCAATCATGCCAGTCAGCACACTGAACTCATGTAATTCTGTTCTGCAGCAGCAGAAACACAAAAGCCAAACAAGTATAACAAAAAAAAAAAAAACAACCAAAAAAAAAAAAAAAAGAGAGAAAAAAAAAGGTGGTGGAGGAGCCTAGGCATGAAGCCAAGGTGAAGCTGCAAGGGTGGAGAGAGCTGTGGGAAGGAAATTCACCCACCAGAGCTACAGAGCACCTTCAGCTCAAGAGCACCCAGGAGGCAGAGATGGGACCTGCGAAGTTCCCTGCATGCCTTTAGGAAGAGCAGGTAACAAGTGCAGTCTTCTCAGTTCCGTAAGATGTCAGCAAGGTCTTTTTCAGGCTTCTAAAATTCATTTATTCCAAGAGTTGCAACACCTTCACAGGATAACTGCTAGAGAATCTGGGTCCATGAGATACTTCAGGAAGAGACTGAGTGAAGCATAAGGAGATCATACCTCTCTACGGCTTAAATTGTACAACCTCAACTGCAGAACTTCTCCCTTACCTGTCAACCTCCTGTCTGGATTCCCTTCTCCTCACTTCTTTTTTCCATTCATTTCCAACACCCTAGCTCCATATCATTTTCTCCTCCCAATTATATATATATATATATATATACACACACAACATAATTAAGACTTGTAACCTGGCTCAGGACAGACCTGAGAGACTGGAAGATTCTCTCTGTATTTCAAACATAGAAAAAAGGTTTAGGTAAGAGGTGCCCCCCAACTTTCTTCCCCCCCCCCCCCCCGATGTTGTCCACTGTTCTAATAGAAGGTGTTACCTTTCCCTACAGCACCTCACTAATATTTTATATTACCATGGCTACCACAACACTGCTATTAACGCAACCCATGACATTTTCCCAATTCTCATATTACCAATGGTGAGCCTCAGTGCATTCCAAATTTCAGTGCCTTTCACATACATTAAGCTGAACATGCTCCAGTGACTCCGAATTTCCTCCTGTACAGGAAAATCAGCTTGGTATGGTCAATAATTTTTGAAGTGTATCATAAAGTTTATCTGATGTCCAAATGTAATTCTCTTGCTGGCTGCCTCATCCTAAATCCCTTTCAGGTTGAAACTACTTGACATTTTTTAAACAAAATGCCTTTTAAGTCCTAATTTGTACTCCACTGGGTTTTGATAAGGCATGACATTATGGTATGATGAGTTAGTTGATTGTAAGTAAATTTGATTTATCCCACTTTTTGGTCTGGTATGATTTACAAGGATGTCACCTTTTAAGATGGGATTGATTTTAATGTAAGCTGACAGCTTTTTTTTTTTTTTGTGAAACACTACATCAGAACAAGGTAACTATGAAGACAAAACAAAGGGAAAATGAAGCAAAATTTAAATACCAGAAATTAATATTTGTGAATAATTGGCACCTTCCTATCTCCATCAAGAAAGACTGAGTGACAAATCAGTTTCCAGAACATTTCCACTAATCGTTTGAAAGTTTGATTTTTATTCATAAGATCAGATGCATGCTACAGCTGCTGTAATGTAATCTATTTTGTGAACACCATGGAAAGTTCTTGAAATATTTTCCATCAAACAAGCACTAGCACAAACACGAATCTTCATGTACCAAAGTAAAAGCATATGTACCCTTCATAAAACTGAAAGATATCCTAAGACCCTTTCCTATCTGGTTGTTCAGTTGCTATTATATGGAATACTACCCTCATTTCTTTGCAATATCCTTGTACCTTACGATGCAGCGTTTTAAACGCGCAAGTTTGTGATGCTGCAGCTATACCTCTCTTTGCTAAGCAGTTACTTCTCATTTTTAAAGCATGGATCTCTTATGTAATTTTGACAGATAGGTGGGAAAGGGACCAGAGAGGTTTGGTAGTTCGAATGAAGCAAAGATCTATATCCAAGACTGACTGACTACCTAGAGGAATCCACACTCGCCCAAACGAGTTGTAGGCAGTTAGTAAACAATTTAGTAGGTAGTGTGTACGTGATGGAGAGGAGCTGGATGTGTAAAGGTGAGAAATCAATGCTTTAGAGTTTTATTTCTACTTAAAATTAGCTAAATCCTCGCAGACTGGGTATAAGTATTCAGAGCAGTCTCATTCATGAGACCAGGCAGTTTTAAAGCTGAAGGGCTGCAAACAAGTCGACAGACTATTTTCTGGTTAGCAGCGTTTTCTACAGCGGTAGGAAAGCCTGAGTCAGAGCAGCACGCTGCCGTGCCTGCACCTGAGCTGGGCAGAAGCAGAGCTTAGTCTGTACTTAGAAAATCTTCGATTTAAACACTTCCAAGGAAAATGAGAAAGGACTGGGAAGCGTACAAAATGCGACAAGAAACCTTGAGATCAAGTCCGGCAGGAGGACCACCAGCTACCCTCTGATCACAGACGACTTCCAAGGAAAGAATTTAAAAAAAAAAAAAAAAAAAAAAGGCAAGGAAAAAAAAAAAAAAAAGAGTTGCAACTTCGGAAATTTCCCGCACCTGGGCTAAGGGCTCTTGAGCTCTTTCTTCCCCACCGCTGCCCCCGAGCCCGGCAGGGACCCGCTGCCGAAATACAAGCCCAGGTATCAAGCTCGCGGCAACTTCGCTGGATTAGAAGAAGGAACTTTCCCAGCGCTCGGGAGGGCTGCGGGCGCCGGCCGTGCCCGCGGTACCCAGCCCCGGGAGCTGGCACCGCTCCCGCTCGTAACGGGGACCCCACGGACGGGCCAGACCCCGCAACTAATTAACTCCTCGCAGCGAAGCGCTATGTAGGAGCCTGTGCCTTCAAGCCGATCACCGCGGGGCACACCCCTCCACCAAAAAACCTGTCCCCGTTCACTTGTCGCCGCCCTGGGGCTCGCCCCATCCCTGTTCCAGCCTAGCGCGGTGCTGCCGGCACCGAAGTTTGCAGCGGCCGCGCAGCGCGGAGGGGCAGGGAGGCGCGCAAAGAGCCGTGGGGTAAAAACTTCCCGGGGAGAAGCCGACAGCGGCGGAAAGTTCAGCGGGCATCGCGCAATGGTGAGCCCCGGCGCCCTGCTGCGCGCCTCACCACGGACGCGCCTTACCTCCGCGGGCTCCCGCTGCAAGCGCCTCGGCGACGGGCGGTAATCCCCAGAGCATCGCCAGGGCCAAGAGGAGAGCGGACATCGCGGCGACCGCGGGGGGGGCAAGAGCAAACCTGCCCACCCTCCGACCGGCCGCGAGCGCGGAGCCTCTGCGGGAGCCGCCGCTGCGCCGTCACTTTTCAACACGGAGTGCGGCTGGGCTCGCCTCTCGCAGCGAGCGGGCAGCGCGGGGCGCCGGCGGCCCGCATCGCCGCTCTCCGCCCCGCACCGCCCCGAGCCCCACCCCTCCCGCCGCCGGCCCGCCCCCCGTACCGCGGCCGCGGAGCGCCAGGCGCGAAGCCGGTGTGCGCGCGCGGGAGCGGGGGCCGCGTGCTGGTCCCTTTTGTCCCGAGTCGCTGGGGTTCTTTTTTAGCAGTTTTTGAGGTAATTTTTCTAAATTCCCAAAGACAAACGGCCGCGAGGCGCGGGTGGCACGGCGGTGAGTCAGCAGAAATTGGAATAGCTTTAAAAAGCACCACCACAAACCCTCGTGCTTCATTAAACTGCTGGGATTAAAGTGCCGTGAGACTGCTACAGATGTCTGTAAACACAAAGTTGGCATCCAAAGCAGCTCAGGAACGCTTGGCTTCAGTTAACGGTGCTTCCTGAGGTACTTCTCCGCAGGCCACGAGCTCACACCTCATGCTTGGTACCTGCTTCGTGTGTAAGTTTAATTTTATGTAGGAGTATTACCTTGTATGTGCCACAGAACACAGGAAGGGTTTGCTTATCACATTTTCACGTACATGGGCTTTTTTAAAACTAGGCCTTTTAACAGATGAAAGGTAATAAAGCTTTTACATCATCCTCAGATACGAGTTTCCTCCAAAGACAGCAAGGTGCTAAAATCAGCTGCTGAGACCTTTACTTTTCAAGGGTAAAGCCTCAGTCCTTCTAACTTCATGTTTATATTCCCCAACACAAAACCTAAATACCTTTTATATGAAGCAGTACAGCCAAGAGGCTTCAGGGGCAGAAAGACCAGGCAGTGCTGAAGGGCAGAGTAACACACAACCTAGGAGAAATATGAAATATTTAACTATTTCTGCTGAAAAGGGGAAGGACCCCAGGATACACTTTCCCAAGAACGCAATTGTCCATTCCTGGTCCCAGGGCCTGGCAGAACTCAGGGGGTTGCTGTTAACTTTATTACTGTATACAGTTTACAGCTGAGGATTAAAATCCAGTTGGATCCAATTCTACATTTATCTACTTTCTTTAAAGGCTATGTAATTCCCCTACACTAAATAAGTATTTACGCAGCTGTAACTGAGCAGAATTACAGATCCCAGTGTAGAAAACTTTTGCTGATACAGAAATGAGCAGGTCTGAACTCAGATGAAAAAATCTGGCAGTGACCATGGTCTTGGAAATCGGTTCCTTTCATAACCAAAATGAGGTCATGCACGTGCATATACCGATGAGATCGCTTTGCTTCCTTCTGTAAACCACCAGAGCCACCTATATGGCTCTTATGTATTAATTACAATTTTATTTTAGCAACCTTTTACATTTCAGGTATGAAAGTATGTAGATATTAGAGCCAAATGAGATCATGTGGGAAGGAAAAATGGGGAATACCAAGTTGTGAGGAACTCCAGCTCAAATCAGTGATATTTCCCACATGCCAGTACTGTCACATGGTATAAAGAAACACATATTTGCAAGTGAACGTGCTGTCCTTGTATTCCTGGGATATGGAACTGTCTTTACAGAATAGCCTTCTTTCATCTTGACTTCTTGCATCTCCTACAGAAGCTGCAAGGTCTGCAAGGTTACGGGTGGTTATGCTTTTCCCCCAAACATTATCACTTAATTGGCATGCTGCCCTTTTCCACCTTTTCACAAAAGCACCTCAACTTCTTTTCAACCATCTGATGCTTTATTTCTAATTTGCTCCCTTTTCTCATTCCATACTTATTTAACAACAGTTTTTCTATTCTTCTTGAATAATTGCCTTTAATGATACAATGCAATTTACTGCCCATTTTAAACATTAACATTTATGAGAGTCTTTGAAGAATTAATTGATCTTTCTTTCAATACTGCATATCACATACGCACATACACTTATTAAAATATTGAAATAATATTCATAATAAAAGTCAATGGCCTCCTTGTTTACGGGACAGAAAGTGTCAATACAGAGTATACAGCCAGAATTATGAATAAAAATGCAATTACCTGTAAGTATTCATTTGTCAAATTGCTGCCTAAAAATGTAGCTTGCTTTAAGATAGTGCTATGAGGCAATAATTATCCTAGAAGCCTGGTTTTAAAATACAAGCTGTTGAACAAATAAAAGTTGACCTTTGATAAATCACTCTCGGCTGCATTTCCGTTAAACATCACTCACTATCAAGTGGTGGGATGGTAGGACATCTCTATATGATGGGATGGAATGACTTCAGCAGTACAATAAAAATACATAAGAGTAACTGGCATTCTCATATTACCCTTACACCTCAAAATAAAATAAAGCAGCACGGAGATCTGTATGAAAGATTTAACATGTATCTTCTATGAATAAACCTAAAAACATTCGCTAAAGGGACCAGAGAGAAAATTTAAGCCACTATGTATGCGTATAATTCAAACACTTAAAGAAATCACCTGCTGTATAACATGCTTTTCCTGTACCTCAGACCTGAGAAAACATACAAAAAATGGAGATTTTAGCTGTATACAGTTTCTGTGATTCCAGCCTCCCTGCTGTTGTTTGTCTGCACACAACTTCATTTAGATTTCTGCATGATAGGTGAACACAGAGACTAATGCAGGACTAGTGGCTGATACACAGATTGGGAACCAGACCAGTTTTCAAATATTTATTGAAGTCTCCAGCCACTTCCATTTGAAAAAAAAATTAACCAGAAACACCGGGGAGTTGAACTGAGAACAAATACAGAGGAGAGAGACAGAGGGGAATTGAGCATGTAGAAATGTCTTTTCCTTGCTACAGCCAAAAAAGTTAATTATATAGGAGACTAGAGTGAAGAACATGCTGGACAGAAAAATCAAAGTTAAAACTGATGTTAGAGATCTGTTGCTCCTACAGTGCTTTATAACTTCTTCCTCCTAATCAGAGTTATTAACACTGACAGGTTAAATAAATGAATTCATCAAGCTATAGAATATTATGAAATCTCTTATTGAGATAAATTAAACAAAGTAGAACCAATCATTTGTACTTGCTGATGTAGCACAACACAGGAATGTTAATTATCAGCCAAAGATAATTCTGACTTTAGTCACTATGAAACTACTTCCATTGCCTCACTGAAAACTGAGTTATGCCATTACTTATTTACTGTATATCAGCCATGCCCTTTGAGAAGGTGAATGGGCAGGTAGGGACGATGGCATCAACGATTCTGATGCTGCAGATGTGGTGTGGTAGGTATGGATGTTGTTGGCGATGTGGGCAGTCGTTTGGAGAACATCGCAGGCGCCTAGCCGAGTTGCTAGGGGATGGTGCTGGCAGCCTGTCTGAAGGCAGTCAGGGTGCCCTGCCCTGTCCAATCAGACATAGAAAAGTTGCCAGGCAGCAGCTGACACAGGAGCAGAAAGAATAAAGTATTCGAGAGGAGCGAGAAGGGAAGAAAGACCAAAGATTAAAAAAAAAAGAACCCATCCTACCAGAATTCAGAGTTTTGCATTACAAGCTGTCCCTACTGGAGAAAACATCCCTAAAGGAATTTTTCATTACTGCAGTGCAACAGTGGCTTCATTATTAAAGACTTTCTGAATGTACATCTTCAACAGCTGCTGGAAAAATTCTTCATGTGTGAGCTGTAACGTGTATATTTGCATACCAAGTGCCATGGGTGGAAATTGTTGCCTGGCATTTGAGATGTTCTGGCATGGTTTTAATATATAAATTGGAAGGAATTAGAAAACACATGAAAATGAATCTATGGGAAGACCTGCCACACAAGTGCAGCAATAAATGGAATAAGAAAAACCCAAAGTCTTAAACCTGGAAAGCGTCATCTTGATTTGTTCCTAATCTCCATCTTCCGACTATTGTAAAGAAATTCCATTATATCATTTTGCTTTCAAATGCTTGAGAGATGGTAGTGGGCCATATGCCAGATCAAGTGAAATGCAGCGAACTGATGCGAGTCTGTTAAAGACAAGGCAGCCGAACACCGGCTTCTGGTACCCAGACATCTGCCTGGGAGAAGTGACATTTCACAGTTAACTGGATATGCTTTAGCAAAGACATAAATGAGAGATCTTAATGCTGATTGCAAGGTTTGTTTCTCATAAAAATAGGTTCATAAAAGTTATTAGAACAGAAAAGATCCCATCACCTTTTGAAGTCTGTTTAAAGGACAATTTTGAGGAAAAAGTTAAAAAAAAAATTCCTTTCAAAAGAAACTTTCAAATCATTTTATTACCCAATAAATTAAGTTGCTTATATAAAACAGGCCAACTTCCTTACCTGGCATCCTTGTGTACTCAGAGGTGTTGCACCAGTGTTCAGCAACAGATTAAATTTATTTCCAGTAAGTGAAGTGGAAATTCTTTGTCCAAAAAAAATAATGTTTATGGCCGATGCTAAGAAAAAGTAGAAAAAAGAGAGAAAAATATCTGTTTAAATCTATTTCAACCTCCCATGGTAAAGTTTGTCTCCAAACCATGTAACATATTAACCAGTTTGAAGTACTTGTTCATCCATAAATATGATCTGTAGCTGCAGGTACCATAAAAAAAATTACCTTTGTTTAATAAAAAGTGATTTTCCAAGACAGTGGACACCTTGAGTTCATCGTACAGATACCTGTGAGCGCATCCTTAAAGGTAAATACAAATTTGTTCTACATCATTAGTCCTGAAGGTCCAATTACTGAAATGATTGGGATTTGGACACCTGAGTACCTCTACAGTACTACCAAGGGCTAGCAGAAGTAACCCATCCTACCAGTAATAACTTTTTGTTAATTCCGTAGATTATAACATTCACGCATTTTAGATCCCAATGCAACTAATTTATGAAATTTTCAATTTCATTATGCCAGTATTGTGAAGTAAAGCATACAGATTCATCTATCTCTTTTTTTTTTGTTGTTTTTTTTTTCCTTCTAAATATGGCACCAGGATAAACCTAGTGAGATCTGTCTCAACATTATAGATGCTTTTCCCAAGGGAAGTGCTTCCTTTCCATCCCAAAGATGCCTCCACATTGCTTGATCCATCAGTGTTATAAACAGACAAAATTTACCATTCTTGATAAATGTTGGAAACATGCATTATAGAAGTCTATATGAATGCTTTTCTTCTGGAACAACCTTTTCTTCTTCAGAGAAGCTTAGATGCTGTTTAGCCCTACAGCTACCAGTGCATCATAGCAACCTCTGTCCCAGCCCTATTGCATTGCAGCGGCATCAGTGCTGCTGGCCAGGCATGAGAGCTCCTGTTTACTATTCAAACTTCTTTTAACATTTCCTTTAGGAGAAATTAGTAGTATTTACCAGTTTGAGATGTTTGCAAAATTATCCTGCCAACAGCTATTATATTCAATTTTACAGTCTTTTCCTCCAGAATCTGTTGGAATGAAAACTTATGGCTCTGCACAACAGCACTTCAAAGATTAAATGAGCCTCCCCCCCCCACTTCAAAGCAAATTATTGTGTTATGGCAGCCAGGTGCTATAGCAGGATTTTCATTCTGGTTTTCAGTTAAATCTGATTAATCATAAAAAACAGATCAAATAAGGGAACACCTGGTATAAGGCTTTTGCCATCAGATAAAGGCTTTACGGTAGCAGTCCCAATGACTGCTGTGGCAAACAGCCATGACTACAACAGTAGGCAACATTTGCTTGGGGGGGGGATTGAAATAATTTGAATAAATAATTGTTTTGCTCTATAAAATCAGAACATGTGAATGTCATTAAGTTTAAAATAATCCCAAAAACTCAGCAGACAAATAATAATTTTTTTCTAGCATTGAAACATAATGGACAAGGAACCTCATTTAGGATTTAAAAAATGCAGACAAGCTCCACAGTCTATGCAATGCTTTCACGCTTTTAGCATAATCAGGCTCTGAATGTCATTTAAATTCACCTTTTAATATCATTTTGTCTTTCATCGGGGAATAGTAAGGCTGCGACAAAAAATGTTTTAGTTTATTTTACCCACTTTGTTCTCTATATAAAAGGTAATGTGAAAATGTGCCCCAGGGTCTGCCCCATTCCGTCGCAGCAAAATCCGACTAGATCGAGAGGAGAAGGTTCTGTTTGCAGTACTTGAGTGCCCCCCATAGGCTACTGCTCAAATAATTGTTTTAAACTAGGCATAAACTAAAAAAAAAAACTTTCAATCTCGGGGAAAAGGAGGCTAAAACCTTAGAAACAAACAGCTTCCCCCAGTCAAGATGCAGCTCACAAAGGAAAACTACAGTCGTTGACATAATTCTGGTGCCAATCACTATTGACATTATATTTTATTTTTTGAAAGCTATGTGTGTTTAGTAAGGTTAAATTGATACATTGTCTTCCCTCATAGATACAAGTATTTAAAAAAGCGGAATAACTGCTTTTCCAAGAGAACGAAGAATTCAAGGTTTATAGAAATAGAAACTGCAAAAGGATAATATAACTTGAAATTACGTGGTTCCCAAAATAAAAGAATTGACACAAATTCATGAATTTTATTAGACAAAAAAAAACAAACAACTCTGAGTTAATTATGGTGCATACTTTAAAAGTAGGAATTTTAAAGTTAGATGAATGTCTCTTTTTATAACCGCCTTCCACTTACCTTTGGCAGGACATTAAAATATATTGTCCTTTTATCTGCTGGTTGATGTCAAACATTGTGCTTTGAAGCTAATGAGACTTCATGGGTATGACCTTGGGGGTATCAAATACCTCCTTGTCGAATTCCTGCATATCTGTGGAGCATCTTATGTCTGTGTAAATACCCTTATGGATCATGAAGAAGGAAGGTGGTAGAAGGGTCAAAGGAAAGTACTGGGAAAAAAAAATCAACTATGATATGAGAAAATAGTTCAAGAGGTGCAGTCAGTGTGAAACATGTTACTGTGTGCTTCACAATGGAACAGAAAACTTCCAAGGGGTTAATTCCCCCAGGCTGATTCCGCTAATGCTGTTAGGGAATCACAGCATTTCATGCTGTGCTTTCATGTCAGTAGATGGAATAGCAATGAAAGTCTGAAGTCACTACATGCAGGAGAAGAGCTAGAAATGAGAAAACACAGCGCATGATGCTGTGTAAAACAAGGTATTGAAAAAAATAAATCTACTTCTAAACAAAGATCACATTCATCTTTATATAACTCTTACTCCTTATAGCTGGAGTGGGTAGATCAGTGCAAGTGCACAAATGAAAATAGCATGGGTACATTAAATTTAATCCCTGTCTTAACACTGCAGAATGACTCTTCCCATAGAATCACTTTGCCTCTCCTCAGTCTGAAGTCCAGTTCATCTGCTGTTGGACTTCCCACTCAGGGAGGACTTTTGCTAACTTGGGTATAGCTGATCTAGTGGGACACTGAGAAACCTGTTTCTCTTTCCAAGCTCTGCAGTGTACACTGAGTAGAGGTGGAAGATGTTTCCTTAAGCAATTTGCTAGATAGGTCTTCACTGATAATAGCTTTACAATCACTGCCTGGGTTTTAGATAGATACCTCTTGAAAAATGTGATTCTAATTCAAAATGCTGAATTGTTCCTTTTCCCCTCTCCCTCTCTCCTCTCCTCCTCTGGGCAGTACAAATTCTGCCTTGTTCTTTACCTGGGATGAGCATATAAGAAGTGGAGGAAAAGAACAAGAGTAGAGAGATTAAAGACCTTTATGACAAACCAATCCCTTGTTCCAGTGATCCTGGTTCATATGGGTACTCACTTCAATAGCCTAAGAAACTCTTTCATGGCTGTGTGCTACATGCCCATCTAAAGAGAAAGCAGCAGCAGGCTGTGCACTCATACTGAAATAAAAGGATACTCAATATTAGGTGATATCCAATACCAGTTACATGTGAAAATAACTTTAAGGGCCTTAAAATTTCTGTTCAATACTGGAACTGCAGCAAAAGAGAGCAAATGATATCAAAACACATGTGATGTCTATGGCTGTGAGGGACCTGGCCTGAGATACTGAGACTTCACTTTGGGGTCTGATCACAAGGATATGAATATGGACCTGTGGCTCTCCAGTCCTTTTTCCTTGATGACAGCATGACAGCTGCTCTCCCCACACATAGAAAAATAGAGCTCAGCTGCTCTTCTCCATGCAAGAGGAACACAGTTCAACATCTGTGTGTACAAAGGGCTTTCAAAGATTCCTGTCAAAAAAGTCTTAAAAGAAAATTGCAGCAGGATAAGAGAGGAAATTCTTTCATGGATAGATAACTAACAGAAAAGAAACAAAGAGTAGCAGTAAATTATTATTATTTTCTCAGAGGAGAAAGTGGAAGTCACTGCTGGAGTCCCCAAGGAGTCTGAATATTTCTGCAATACCACATGCAAGCCAAGAAGATATCCACTTTGTGGTTTACACTTTGTCTATCTTAATGCATGCAAAAGCCTTGTGTAAGCCAGTAACCCAGTGCCCAGAATGCAGGAGATATATTGAAGAAAACTGAGGAAATGGTACAGGGAGTGAGAAAATATAGAAAGGGTAACCCAAGAAATTAACTTGCTGGCAGCTTGACCAGTTGGCAGTACTGGTCCTGGTGGAAGCCTTTTCCATCTGATCTTAAAAGCTTCTTGAAATAATAAAACAGGAAGGAGAGGCAGTAATGGGAATGACTTGTCTGACCAAAAGAGGTGTTAGATAGCCAGTGGCCCACAGGATGATTATTGAATGGAGGGGTCCAGCAACTTTTAAAATCAGAACTGACGTATTTCCTTATCAGTAAGGCTTTTTCTTTCTAGTGATGTACATCCTGAAGCTGGCATTTGGCCAATACTTTCAGGTAATGAAAATAAAATTACAATAACAGATTCCCCCCATCAACTTGTACTGAGCACCATTTTTTCAGTGTACATGTATGTGCAAAAAAAAAAACAAAATCAAAACAACAAAAACAAACCAACACCCCCCCCCCCCCCAAAAGAAAACAAACAAAAAAATCCACAAACAAACAAAAATATCCCACACAAAACAAAAACCACCCAAAACCCCCAGATTCTGGGGACTGTATTTGTCTTTTCTCAAAGTGAACAGAAGTATCTCTGCAAACTCATAAACAAGGAAGAAGGCAAAACCATTTAATAAATGCTCATAGTAAGTGCATTTTGATAGAAAGCTTAATTTTTTTCTGAAAAAAATCTACAAGGATAACACTATAGCAGGAGAAGTGGCTGGGATTATTTAAAATGAAGGCAGGAAGGTCTTGTAGTGCCCTATGGCAATCCGTCTGGGGAAGATTTCAGAAATATCCAACACTTACTTTAATATAGCATGTCCCAAAGGCAAAACTATTTGCTTTTCACAAGAATTTTTATGAGCTACATCTTAAAAGTAATCACTGGCAGAGATAATTTATTGTTAGCCAGAGAGGATATTGAAAGTCAGGGGAGCTATTAATCATCTATGCAGATATGGGTGAGATCGTGGCCCTATGGAAGTCAATAGTAAAATTCCCATTGACATCTGCGAAGCCAGGATATTACCCTGTGTGCTGGAGGTCTAAGTATTTGCTCTATCTATTAGGTCAATTTTCTCACTTGCACAATGTTGCTGATCTACAAAGAGTTACATCACAGTTTGTCTGGGGAAATACCTTCAGTATACTGAAATAAATGCTCTTCTGCAAGAGTCGATACTTCTAACAATAATAGGTTTTTTTTCTGTATTAAAGTAAGATTCAGGTATGCTAGAAGAGGCTACATGTAGAGTTATGGTTGTTCTTTGTAAAGAGTTGCAAGGAGGCTATGGTTCAGATCTTGATGAGACACTGTCACACTGTCTGCCTGGCAAGTCCATCTCTATTTAATTCTGCTTCCCTTGATAGAAGTTCACAATAGAGCTGTCAGCCATCACAAACCAACAGCAAGGTCAATACAATTTAAACAATTTCAGAAATACCCTCTCTTGAAATGCTTACATACAAGTACGTATGTCCTTTAGAATAATCTATGCCTTTTATGTAAAATGGTTACATGAGTCGCAGAAGTTAACTGCAGCAAAAAAAAAAAGTAAGCCAGAAAAGAATATACAGTGTTAATCAAGCAAATCACTGTTCTGTTGGAGATGATATGTTTCGTAGCAGATCACTTGGTGATATTACACCACTTAGATATCATGATCAACACGCTCTTGCTTCTACTCAGTATTTAGTTCCTCCATGAAATGTGTTGCTGATACTTCATACAGCTCCATCTCCTCTGCAGCCATAAAGGATGTGATCAAACTTTTGCTACCTGCTTGTAGACAAAGTGGTCTGGAGATGTCATTTTTAGTCTCAGCCCAGGGGAACAGAAGTGATTAAACAACTGCTGTTTAAAAGTAGCATCACACATCACCAGCAGTCCATATAGGAGTAACTGCAAACTACCAGCAGCAAAAATATTTGGTTTTACCCTCTTCTGGGCTGCCGTGGCTTCCAAAATATTGCCTTTCTTTGAACTGATTTGTTTTGGACACCCAAGTATATTTGTTTTACTGAGCAAATCTTCATGAATAATCATAGTAGGTAAGAGTTATTTTGTGTGCTTTATTTTAATGAATAAAACCCAAAGCATGGGAAAGTTTGTGTTCAAACAAAACTCAAACAACATTCAGTTGTTCACAACATTTTAGGTTTTCTTATGTTTGGTGTTCAGGATTCAAACCTGTAGTACCGCACCATAAATCCCTATATGGGAAAAGAAGGGTCTGACCCCAGCAGTGGATTAAATCACACTACCTAGAATATTTGGAACTGCTATGTTTTGTTCAGAAGCACAGGGCAGATATGAGGAATGATAACCTTGTCTATATATTTGGTTTATGTATGTTCAAAACAGGCTGAAAAGCCCGAGTTCATGAATAAATATGAGATTTCCTTCCTTTAAAGCCCAGCCTGCTGCCTGAGCTCAGACTTTGCATACCAGGCAGGGTTTTATCCTGTAGATTCAGCTTGCTGAACCTTGTTGTCAGCATCTTGAGTGATACGTTCAAAGTGCAAGATCTGGTCTGGTGCATACAGAATGAGATTTAGCAAAATACTGGCAGCCTAAAGCCTTAAATTCAGATTCAAGAGACACACTGGCTTCCTTCCCAGGGCTGTGGGATGTCAGTCCTGGCATTCAACAGTGTGATCCCACTTCCTGGGACTTGCATTCCTTATTACTGCCTCAGGAAGAAACGTATGCTCCTCTACAAGGAGGTGGCAGCACAAGGTGAAACCCCCAGCTTCATGCTTGTCTGAGTTTCCTAAAGATGCAGCCTCATCGCATTTTTTGCTGTGGGAGTGAGAGCATGGAGCAGCAAAGAAGCTGGGTCAGCAAGTCTGGCCCAGCATCAAGACCTGCTAGGAGCATGCCCAGACCTCAGAGGTTTTGGCATCCATTGTCTTTCCTACCCTTAGGTCCTACACATGAGATGCGTTCTGTCTGTTGCCTGTCATACTGCTGCTTGCCATCCATCCATCCCAGATTTTGGATGGGAGATGCTCCTGATTATGGAGCATATGTTGCCCTTCCCTGCACAGGTGCAGAAGGCAGCCAGCACAAGCAGAGGTGGGTGGGGGATGGCACGGGAAGAAGCAGGGGTACGATCCAGGAATTGTGATCTGTGTTCAGTACGCAGAAAGGCATCAGATGCAAAAAGCATCTTAATTATGACAATTCAACACAGAAGTATAACTGCTTTCCTAGTTTTGTGGAGCACTGATAAGAAATACACAACTCAGTGAGGCTGTAGCACAGGTGGAGCCAGACTGCCAGTGATAAGGTCATTCAAGGGAGAATGTAGACCTATGGGGCAGGGTCCTGCTCTTCCACCTGTTGCTGGCTTTGTGCTAAATTTCTCAGGCATTGCTTTTGGTTGCCCCACTTGTTTACCAGTTTTCCAGGAGAGGAATTAGTGAACATCATGCATCACAAGATCAAATATTCTCCATTTGTCTTTTTTTAAAGAGCAGCTGATGTCAGTGTCTGCATGGGTCTGTAAAATAGCTGTGGAAGGAAAGGATTGTGATAGTGTGTTCCTCTGGCATTTCCATGCAATGCAGAAACACCTTTTCCACTTCAGCAAATATCCCCAGAAAGGTATCAGAAGCCAATATTCATATGGTCTTCCAGTGCACGGCAGTTTCCTCAGAGGGGACTGGGTTTTCCTAAGGGAAGTGACTAGCCATGGTTTTCTAATCAAACATCAGAGTTGTAAAGCAAACAGAGATTCACATGTCAGCTTCACATCCCACTCCCTGGTGTGTTAACTCTTACTAGCACCTCACCCATCCATGTGCCGCAGAAAGAAGGGCAAGAAGACCCATGCTCTTTCTTGCTTGTTTTCCTACTTGTTGCTTGCTTGCTGCCTGCCCACCTGCCTTGCCCTCCGCTATTGAAGACAATGCTCATCCTGCTGGGTGGTAGAAAGATGATTTGTGAGCTTGCCAGGAGTGTGTAAATGCCAGTACCTGAGCAAGAACACCAGAACAGAGTGAAGAAGATCTGATGACAACCTGAAGAAAATGGCTGAATAAGGATAGTAGCTCCCTTTTCGAAGTGAGTTAATACAGAGTGCATGAAGAATGGGTAAGATTTTGAAGTTGGACCATTCACCCCATGCTCTGCCACACGCTATACCAATTCCAGGCACCTAAAAAAATGTTGTGGAATAAGTGTACATATGATGGAGTGTGAGCATGCGTCTGTA
This sequence comes from Pezoporus occidentalis, assembly GCF_034315485.1. Lineage (NCBI taxonomy): Eukaryota > Metazoa > Chordata > Aves > Psittaciformes > Psittacidae > Pezoporus > Pezoporus occidentalis. The sequence continues at coordinate 513,418 of NW_026915877.1, forward strand.
CAAATGCAATGTTTGGTAGAAATGAAGGCAGGGTATGGGGAACTAGTTAAACATATTTTTATGCTACACTGAAATAGTCAAAGCAGGGAAATTGAGGTCACATTTTTTTGTGTGCATTCTTCAAGTCCAGGCGACATTTAAGAGCTGAATTTTGACTTATTTCCTCCCTCATGGTTCTGGGTTAGAAACCTCACAGACTTCTTGTAACAGATTATGTAATGGCTTTATTTTCATGTAGGCGGAATCACCTCAGTACTTTGAACACCGCTCCAAACCAGTGTCTCACTGTCAGGGGGGTTGATACAGCATGTATCACTTTACATGCTGTCGTGTTATTTTGTACATTAATTAGGCCAATTCAGGACACTCAATGTCAGCAACACAGTACAAATTTCAAATAAGCTTTCTAAGTAATCAACAATTGTCGTGGTTTAAACCCGGTCAGGTAACTTGTTCACTCACTCCCAGTGAGTGGTGCCGAGCTGACAACAATCGAGGTCCGTGTCCCCCCCCCCCACCGGGGCTCTCCCCTTCCCCACTCCCGGAGGAACGGGGAGGAGGATCGAAAAAAGTGCAACTCCCACGGGTTGAGACAAGAACAGTCCAGCAACCAATGTACACAAATCACCACCGCTACTATCAACTACAACAATGATAAGGGAAAATAACAAGGGAAGAGAATACGATACCACCGGCCAAGAAAACGAGTTCCACCCGGAAGCCCGTGGCCTTCCGGGTAACTCCCAGTCACCCCCCACCCCGGGCATGACGTGCTGTGGTATGGAATACCTCCCTGGCTAGCCCGGATCAGGCGCCCCGTCTCTGCTTCCTCCCGGCTTCCCCTCCTCCCTGGCAGAGCATGAGCCTCACAAAGTCCTTGGTCAGGGTAAACATCACTTAGCAACAACTGAAAACATCGACTTCACCAACACTGTTCTCAGGCTGGAAGTCAAAACACAGCACTGCACCAGCTACCACAAAGGAAAAAAAAAACATGACTGCTACTGCTGAACCCAGGACAAACAATTCATCATTTACTTATGCATCCTTTTTATACCTAACTTAACATTTAAGCAATAATGTAAAAAAGTCTTTGAGTTTACTATCGCATTTTACTCTGCATAATTGAAAGTATGAATCTTTTTTGTTTGATACATAAAACTCCTGTGATGGGAGTAATTCATAAAATCATAAAATCATAGAATAGTTAGGGTTAGAAAGGACCTTAAGATCATCTAGTTCTAACCCCCCTGCCATGGGCAGGGACACCTCACACTAAACCATATCACCCAAGGCTCTGTCTAACCTAGCCTTGAACACCACCAGGGATGGAGCATTCACAGCTTCCCTGGGCAACTCATTCCAGTGCCTCACCACCCTAACAGTAAAGAACTTCCTCCTTATATTCAATCTAAACTTCTCCTATTTAACTTTTAACCCATTATCCCTTGTCCTGTCACTACAGTCCCTAATGAAGAGTCCTTCCCCAGCATCCTTATAGGCCCCCTTCAGATACCGGAAGGCTGTTATGAGGTCTCCACGCAGCCTTCTCTTCTCCAGGCTGAACAACCCCAACTTTCTCAGCCTGTCTTCATACGGGAGGTGCTCCAGCCCCCTGATCATCCTCGTGGCCCTTCTCTGGACTTGTTCCAACAGTTCCATGTCCTTTTTATGTTGAGGACACCAGAACTGCACACAATACTTCAGGTGAGGTCTCACAAGAGCAGAGAAAAGGGACAGGATCACCTCCTTCGACCTGCTGGTCACTCTCCTTTTGATGCAGCCCAGGATACGGTGGGCTTTCTGGGCTGCAAGCGCACACTGAAGCCGGCTCCTGTTAAGTTTTTCATTGAGCAGCACCTCCAAGTCCTTCCCCACAGGAGCGCTCTGAATCTCTTCTCTGCCCAACCTGTAGCTGTGACTGGGATTGCTCTGACCCACTTGTAGGACCTTGCACTTAGCATGGTTAAACTTCATGAGGTTGGCATCAGCCCACCCCACAAGCATGTCAAGGTTCCTCTGGATGGCATTCCTTCCCTCCAGCGTATCAACAGAACCACACAGCTTGGTGTCATAGGCAAACTTGCTGAGGGCGCACTCAATCCCACTGTCCATGTCACCAACAAAGATGTTAAGCAAGACCTGTCCCAACATCGATTCCTGAGGGACACCACTCATTACTGGTCTCCAGCTGGACATTGAGCCATTGGCCACAACTCTTTGTGTGCGGCCATCCAGCCAGTTCTTTATCCACCGAGTGCTCCATCCATCAAATCGATGTCTCTCCAATTTAGAGACAAGGATGTGGTATGGGACAGTGTTGAATGCTTTGCGCAAGTCCAGGTAGATGACCTCATCTGCTCTACCCCTGTCCATCAGTTCTGTAGCCCCATCACAGAAGGCCACCAAATTGGTTAGGCAGGATTTGCCCTTAGTGAAGCCATGCTGACTGTCACCAAGCACCTTGTTTTTTTTCATGTGCCTTAGCATGCCTTCCAGGAGAATCTGCTCCAAGATTTTGCCAGGCACAGAGGTGAGACTGACTGCTCTGTAGTTCCCTAGGTCATCCATTTCCCCCTTCTTGAAAATGGGGGCTATATTTCCCTTTTTCCAGTCATCGGGAACTTCACCTGACTGACATGATTTCTCAAATATGATGGCCAGCGGCTTTGCAACTTCATTTGCCAGCTCCTTCAGGACCCGCGGATGGATCTCATCAGGACCCATGGACTTGTGCACGTTCAGATTTTTAAGATGGTCTCGAACCATTTCCTCTCCTACAGTGGGCACAAGGTCTTCATTCTCACAGTCCCTGCATCTGCTTTCCAAGACTTGGGTGGTTTGGTCAGACGGAAAAGCAGCTTTCCTAAGTAGTACTTTCACATGCTCAGATTGAAAGAGCTCTGCCGTCCTAGGCAAAACTACCAGTCACCCTTCCAAACAGGTACTGCATGTTTTATGAGAGCAACTCTCAAGACTTTTAAGTTCACCCTTTTCCTGTGACCCATGTTACGCCCACTTTTCAGAAACAAGGCTGCCGCCATGGCTATTTTGTTTGAAAATGGAAAATAACATTGGTTCTTTGCTTTGCCACATTTTTTTTTCATTTATTTATGTATTTTAAGCTTTTCCTGCCTCCCTTCACTTCCCATTTCTAGTCTCATCCTGGCTCCCACTGGCTCAGCAGAGGCTAACAGCATCCCTGCTGCTATGGGAGAAAGATGCAAAGACTTGCCATCTGGCATTAATCAGCTCACCTGAAAATGTCAGGCAACCAAAGCTGGTCCTTGTCAGCTACACCAGGAACCTTGAACTACCTAGCAGTCACCTAAAATGCAGTCTTCACAACAGAGCAACAACAAAACAAGAGGAGTTTGCTGTATATATTAGTGGCTGTTGCTTGACAATGGAAGAATTACGTTAAATTCAGAAATTTTGAAGTTAAAAAGTGTCTGAAGAGAAAAGAAAACCTTGAACCTTTTACAGGTTAAAAAATGAAAAAAAAAAAGAGAACATGGAGAACAATATCCAATACAAACACCTAGGAATACTGGGTATTAGAGTTATTTGGTGATGGAGAGGAAAACTTACTAGAATTCCAGTAATAGCTTTCTATAGCAACCACAGAAATATGAGATCTGGACAAAAGGAAATGTAGCAAAAAATATTCTTTTGCCTCTGCTGATGAAGACAACATTTTTTCCTTGAATAAGGCTGGAGAAATCTGTCAAAAGCCATTATTCATAATATGCTCAACAGGGGAATATGAAAATATCTTACAATGTAATAAGCAGGTGCATTCTTGCCCAGTATTCTTTCCCACCTAATGATGGTGAGAAAAAAATTGGTTTAATTATTAGTTTTACTTCTTTGCTGAATGAAAAATGGCTTACTGAGAGGGATTTGCATTTTGGACCATGTTAAGAAGCCAGTACACACTTGTACAATCAGATACTGAAGTTCTTAGATGGGAGGATTAAACTGTGCAACAATTTCAAGATAGAATTTGCATGTTCCTATCCTTAAGTTGCAAAGACATAACCATAGCTATGGCAACTATATACTTCTTTCCAAACTAAAAAATGAAGGATGCAAAAAAAGTGGATACAGAAGAGTAAAACCTGATCTCACTCCTCACCCAGATTAAACAAGAAAGTGTTTTTTTAATGCCTAAATCTAAAGACACTTAAACACTAGGTCTGTTTTGAAATATCTTTTATATTCAGAGATACACTTGGTTTATTTTTGTGCTTCTTACAGACAAAACTTATTTAGTTTGGTTCTAATAATTATTAGTTAACTTACAGTTCCCTCGCTTCAACCGTATTTTAAATTTCAGTGAAATTTATATAAGGGATGAACAGAAAAATGAGGAAAAGGAAATCCTTAGTCCCAAACTTGAACCTGCCATTTGCTAAATTCTTTGACCTAGTTGCTTATAGGTCAGAGTGACAAAATTTCTGTTGATCCTGTCCTACAATGGAAAGATCCTGCCAGCTTCTTTCATCCTCTTCACCGTAGCACCTATTTTCATACCTTCTCATCACTTCCTTAGCCTGTCCCCATTACTCACTTAGTTCAACCTTTACTCAAGCCTGGAGAAAATAGATCGCACTCCTAGCAGATTTGCTGCTATCATCCTCAGTCCTGTCTGCCACGACCTTATGTAAATTCTTGCTCTCCCTATTTGTGCCATGGTTCGTATCTTGTTCAGGTCTTGAGATGCCACTAATGATAGATATGAATACTGACAGTAATAAAAAACAACACTCTACAGGAAAGAACAAGAGTTTTTCTTGTTTTCCTAGCCATTTGAATCTCTGCTTTAGCCAGAAGCACCAACAGCTTCAGTTTCCCATTGCAAATGTACCTGTCTCAGCTGAAGGGTAGCGTTATGTAAGATTTATATGTTGCAATTATAAAGTATTATTTTAGACTTTTCTCCAGCATTACAACATTTCAGCCAAAATCTAAAGTTGTGTAAAAGAGCACTCAAAATGTAAACCTTAAAATGCAATTTTAATTGTCTGCTCAGCTTGGCAGCAATCCAGCGTAGTATTGCTCCACTCCCATACCAGTAAAAGCAATAAACTATGTAAAGGCTATGGATGGAGAACACAGTCAGGAAGCACTCATACATAAATACTGATTTCTGCTCTGCCCATCAGAAATGCCAAGAACATCCCATTCACAGCTTCTACAGTCAGAGCTTTGATCCTGTGAATAAGGCTTTAATCCACACCCCAGTATTGGGGTGCATCTGTATATATGTCAAAACTGCACCTGTCTCTCACCTGAGAAATGCCAGAAACTAGAGTCACCACATCCCTGTCTCTCTCCTCCCCTAGACACTCCCTGTCCTCACAAAGAAGTTATTGAGAGAGAAAAAGGAAAAAAAAAAAAAAAATCTCTTAGTTCAAATCTGAATTCCTTACATTTTTATCCAGTTTATTCTGTGCTGCAGAGTGTGCTCAGGTATCAGTTATCCCATTTGTCCAGAAGTAATACCTTGCAGTACCCAAGTATTCATGAAGAAAAACAGACTTACATGTCTCAAAACACCATCTTTCTTTCTGTTTTCTTTTTTCTTTTTTTCCTTGTTTCATGGTTGTGCTCTTTCTTGTTATGTCTGATAACACTCTGTTAATCAGTTATTTCCATGTATATCTGATAACTATTTATAGTATGAAGAATTAGGCATACAGGAGCAAGACATGGAACCAGAGAGCTCCCTTCTACCAGCTGAAAGCCCTAAATGTTAAACTCAGAAAGTTATGTTCCACCCGACTTCTGGTCCTCTGGCAAGTTAAGATAGGAAACCTGGAGAGTGTCTCTCTGGCCAGAAACTCCCTGGCACAAAAGAAGAGGAGTTCACATCTCCTGGGGGTGGGTCTAGAAATGGGTCTTCAGGAGCTTTTACACTGTGTATGGTCAGTAGTAGCTCATTATCCATCTGGGTTTTAAAAGGAAACAGCCTTACCTGGAAGGGCAGTGATGGGCCTTTACAAAATGCCTCTGGGGTTCCTTCCAGGCGACATAGGTACTGTGCTGTCAGCTCAGGGAGCTGAGGTCAGGACAGCAACTGAGTTTTAGGCTTACTTCTGTCATTGGTATTTCTTGTTTGAAAATCAGAGTGTATCCCCGCTTAGAGCATGTATTGGGTCTGTGTGGCAAGATTTTGGTAGCAGGGCTGCTACAGGTGTGGCTTCTGTGAGAAGCTGCTGGAAGCTTCCCCTGTGTCAAATGGAGCCAGTGCCAGCCAGCTCTAAAATAGACCCGCCGCTGTCCAAGGCTGAACCAACACCAACAGTGGTAGTGCCTCTGGGATAGCACATTTAAGAAGGGGAAAAAGTTACTGCAGAGGTGCAACTGCAGCCAGAGTGATAAGTGAGAATAAGTGAGAAACAGCATTGCAGCAGACACCAAAATCAGTGAGGAAGGAGGTGATGAGGCGCTCCACCCTGTGATGCAGCCCATGGTGAGGCAGGCTGTGCCATGGAGTTTTACAGTGGAGCAGATCTTCACCTGCAGCCTAGGGATGACCCTCTGCTGGAGCAGGGGGATGCCTGAATCAAGCTGTGACCCTGTGGCAAGCCTGCACTGGAGCAGGCTCCTGGCAGGACCTGTGGCCCCATGAAGAGAGGAGCCCCCTCTGGAGCAGGTTCGCTACAGTAGTTGTAACCCCACAAGGGACCCACACTGGAGCAGTTAATGAAAAACTGCAGCTTCTGGGAAGTCTGTGGAGGACTGTCTCCTGTGGGAGGGACTTCACACTGGAGCAAGGGAAGACTGTGAGGAGTACTACCCTGAGGAGGGAGGAGTGGCAGAGACAAGCCATGATGAACTGACGTGGGGGCGAAGTGTTCTTAAGATTTTGATTTATTTTTCATTATCCTACTCTGATTTGATTGTTAATAAATTTAACTGATTTCCCCAAGTTAAGTCTGTTTTGCCCATGCTGATAACTGGTGAGTGATCTCTCCCTGTCCTTATTTTAACCCACAAGCCTTTTGTTACATTCTCTCTTCCCTTTCCAGTTGAGGAGTGAAGTGATAGAGCAGCTTTAGCGGGTACCTGGCATCAAACCACCAGAGTGCCTTTGTGGTTTTAGTTCATACTTCTGAAGCATTCAACTTTTAGTCCAAGTTCCTAATAACTAGAGCTTTGAGTCCTGCTATTTCTCACCATTTTTAATTCTAGACTTCAGTGACTTGTGCCTGTTTAGCAAGATGTATTTGCATTTCTGCAGGAGAAGTGTCCTCCTGCTGAGCCATCCTCCCGCACCATGTCAGGAAGAAGGGGCCTTTGCATTGTAGCAGCACTTGAGCACTCACAGATCCCATGTGTTTCCATATGAAACCAGTTTCTCTGAATTTCATTCTGCTCCTACATAATGGCTGCTCTGCCTACTGCAGTATAAAATTAACTCCAAGGTGAGAGCTTAAACTGAAACTGTGTGCATCGGCACAAAAAGAACCCACCACAAAGTTATCAGCAAGAAGATACTGTAAGAGATTATGCTGCAGAAAAATAGCTGCTGCTGCTCCTTCCATCCTATTTCTGGTGCAATCTCATCTTGACTCATGTAGCTCAAATTTGTTTAAAGGAATAAGATGAAATTATATTACAATAGCGAAATGCAGTCATGATTCAAGTTACACCTTTATATTCTGCTCATAATGAGAACCTGAAAATGTTAGAAAATTATTACTTCATTAGCATGGGTTCAATTTTATTGACATTTCTTAATTTATGCAAGGTCTTGCTACTATGGACCTTATAGATGTCATCCATTAATAGTAGCATTAAATTTATCTAAGTCTGAATCTCAGACTAGAACTATAGGATTCTATTGGCAAAACAATGTTAAATTTAGAAGTAGGAAAAAGGGACCCAAGGTAGTTGCACATATTTTTAGTGATTTCCTGGACAGGATGAGTATGCACGAGTGAAGAAAGTAGGTTTAGGAACAGTGATTTTTTAAAAACACAACTGTAGTTTTATAGAATTATAAAACTGTACTGAGTGATGATGTCTCATATAGCTCCCTATATAAAAGGCTGGTTTGTCTTGTCCGTCTGCTGATGCGTGAACACTACTCCATTTGGCATTCGAGGGAAGCTGTGGGTGTCTTTCTGGAATAATAGTGCCACAAATGAATATGCTAGCAATTTTAGAATTATTGGGTTTATTCTCTTTCTCTTTAAAGCTCTCTATAAAAGTTTTATGTTTCTTTGAACTTTTTCAAAGTTGACTGTTAGGGCAATAGAGGTTTTAGTCTACCATCAGCTCCATCCTTCTCTCTCTCCCCCTTCCAATCTTTTTTTTTTTTTTTCTCCTGTCTATTAAGCAGCGATTTTAGGATATTTTCTTTTACTGTTCTGATTTTAGAAGAAACTCCAAATCTGAATAATCTTACCAGCTAGGCTAATAACTTTGTGTTCACACTGCAATGGGCATCAAATTTGTTTGCAATTATCAGTGATCTCCTGTAAAACTCACCAGATTTGAGAGATAATACCCTAAAAACCCAAATGCAAAAAAATCATTTGATTTTAGAGCCATTATGAATATGCAGAGATTGATTCCTTAGTTTTTATTTTAAAAGCCTTTCTTTTTTTAACTCAAAATATAATTCACATAGTTTAGGAGTTATTATAAAATAAATGGTTAATAGCTGTCCTAGGTTCAGCAGTAGCAGTCATTTTTTCTCCTTCTTGGTAGCTGGTGCAGCGCTGTTTTTTTGACTCAGCCTGGGAACAGTGCTGATAACGCCGATGTTTTTAGTTACTGCTTAAATGTTTGGTCTGGCCAAGGACTTTCTGAGCCTCATGCTTTGCCAGGGAGGAGGGAAAGCTGGGAGGAAGCAGGGACAGGACACCTGACCCAAACTAGCCAAAGAGGTATTCCATACCACAGCACGTCATGCCCAGGATGTAACTGAGAGTTACCCGGAAGGGCTGGGAGACTGCAGGGTTGGACTAGGTATCGGTTGGTGCTCGGTCGGGTGGGAGAGGGTGACTTATCATTTCTGGGAGTGGCATCATATTCTCTTCCCTTGTTATTTCTCTTATCATTATTATTATTGGTGGCAGCAGTAGTGATTTGTGTTATACCTTAGTTACTGGATGTTCTTATCTCAACTCATGGGAGTTACATTCTTTCAGTTCTCCTGCTGATTCCTCTGGGAGCGGGGGGGGGGGGGGGGGGGTGGGGGGGTAGAAACTGTGTTGCTGACTGGGTTTAAAGCACAACATAGCTTTTCATTTTCCTTTCGTTTAGTGTGAATTAGACAGCTTTGGGCTTAGTCCATTAAGCCATAATATTTGCTACATGAAAAATACAAATATTCTGGTTTCCAAAACCAACAAACCCAAACCTAAAAATTACTCAAACTCAGAAATCAGCCCGAGGGAAGCTTAAGGAAATGAATAAAAATATCCAGAAGGAATTAGAATCAGCACTGAAGAGACAGTAATTGGGTTGACTTTAGGCTAACTAATTCACACACTGAAAGTCTCATGATCTGAGGGGTTCGGGGTTTTCTTTAGTGTGCTTAGACTTGTCTTCAGTCTTGTTCTTGGCCTTACTAGAGAGGTGCCACTTATGCATATTTCCTACACTGCTTTTTTCTTATTGCTTTACTATATACACATGCATATATGTGTGTGTATGTATGTGATATGTGTGTATATGTGTATTTCCAGATTTGTATGGAAAAGTATTTCCTTTAAATGAATTACACCACAAGCAAACCACTGCAAGCGAGGAAAGTAATTACTGCAGGATGCAGTCCTGTGCTCATATGTGACATTTCCCTAGAAACTTTATGACACAAGAGCTTAAACTTCCAGTTCAAGTATAGGGCTAATGCTTCATTCTTCACCATTAAATTGTAAGTTACAATATTCTTCCTTTTTAGTAGTGAGAAATGAATACTAGTGCAGTGTGGCTAAATTCTGAGCCTTTAGCCCAAGGTTACACAAAAATAAATTCACTTACTTCAATAAAGTGTTTACAAATCTACACTGGAGTAACTGTAAATAAGCATTTTGCACTTGAACTCAAAGTTTCTTCATAACTGAAGTGTTTAAGGAGAGGCCATATTTTCACCCAACACCATGTAGAGGGAGCTTTTTCCCCCCCTTTTGAAAAAAGTGAAAACTTCCCTTTCTGTGTTAACTACCTAGATATTCATACAATCAGCACAAATTACTGGGATGACTCTGCTGAGGAGAGATATATTTGCAGTCAGCAATCTATTCTCCTCAGATGTCAGTGGTCATATCAAGAAAGCAAACAAAATTAGAAATCACACTGAGAATAAAAATAACAGCAAAAAACTTCAGTTTGCTACTTCTAGTAAAGTAAAAGCTCCCCTTCCTGAGAAACTTTCTGGTCTATTTGTATAGCTTCTACATGACCACAGAACCTGACACATAATATATATGTATGTGCAACTCCTCATACAGCCAACGCTTTGCAGAAAAAAGCATATTGGCACAGCCTTAAATAAGAAACAAGCTAGAAATAAGAAACAAGCTAGAAATTTTGACCAACTTGGCCAAACTAATGTAAGAAGTTGGAGGCAGAAAAAGGATCAGTACCTCAGTTTTCTTAGTGTTGCACTGCTTTTCCAGAAAGCAGTGATGAAGGGGTGCTTTTGTAGGACACCTGGAAACCTGTAAGGAGAAAAGGAAAAGACAGTGTTTAGAAAACCAAGCTGTAATTCATCCTTTGCAATTAGAGAGGGTGTTTGTCCCTCAGACTGGCTCATAGAGCTACAACTTCCAGTTTACGTGCCTGGATTTTCTGGAGAAAATAGATTCACTGAAAGCCTTCATCTGAACTCCTATCCATTCAAATCACTACATTTCTTCAGGTTCTTCTGTGGAGCAATATTGTACCAATGCAGAGTAATATAGTTTGGCCTCTGGATTGCTCCAGGAGCTTTCAGAATGATTATGAGCCAGTATTTCTACTTCTAAGGTCTGTGAGAGTCAGGATACTTATCAGCTTAGGTGATTCTATGATTGCAAAAGAACAAAAATCCCACTAAGTTTTAAAGTACCTTTTAAAAGCATTGCAGTGCCTGGTAAAAATAAATATGTCTATTTTAATCTATTCTCTCAGATTTTTTGAGTTATGTAGTGGAACGTATAATACTGCATCTGGCCATAATGGTAGAATGAAAAGCAAACAAAATACTAGGATATTTTTCTGCTGCATTTTTTACTACTTCAGAGGTTAGAGTAGTAATAAACTATCTCAAATGGCATGGTCTCACCTGTAATTAGGTCTTCAATTTTGATTATTTCTTCAAATGTGAGACACTAATAAAGGGATATACTGAGCAAAGAGGCAGACTGTAAAAATATAAAACTTTAGATAATTTTGGTCTTATATGTGGATAGATAGGAAAGAATAAGATGGTTTAACTTGTGCAGCAAGAAAAGAAAGCAGTAAATAAAATCCTAAGTGCTGATTATTACTTACCAGGAGGTAAACTCTGAGATCATACAAACTTTCCTAATGTAAGGAAAAAAAAAAAACTGAAAGCTCTCTCCTTTCAAACACATAAGAAAACATAAAATTATTCGTCTTACCTCCCACATCCTTCTCACACTATTAACCTCTGGAACTCAATGTTAGTCACTGTTGGGACTCTAAAGAATAAAGGTTTGTATAGATAGTAAGAGCAGCTACTGTCAAATGTATAGTGACAACTTCACATGATGCTCACATTTCATGGAATTAGCCATCCACATACGGGACTTAGAAAAAACTCTGTGCCACACTGTCTCTTCTGAGATGTCTTTGTGTCTTTCTTGGAAGTGCTAGAGACAAGAAAACTCCTGTTTTTTTGACCATGCCAAGATCTGTAGTGAGGTTACAACATCTGAAACATAATAAAACTAAGTTTGATTTTTTTCTGCATTCAAAGTAATTGGCAACATTGCACAGGATCCCTGCACCCCTAGGAATATGAATAATTTCTTATTTCATGGAATTCAGGTCTTCTGTTAAAAAATGAATTTTTCCCAGCATTTTGCACTCTAGCACTACCTTTCACTGGAGGTTATATTTGCAGATGGCAGGAAACCCATAAATGAAGAGTCGAGAGGCAATGCTTGTTTGAGTTTAGTCTTGCCACTGTATTAATACAGTCTCTTTGGCTTGAACCTAAGTAGATGGGTCCTTCATTACTCTCCAAAATACATCATGCTATATTCCCCGCAAATAATCTCATATGAAATCATGATCAGGTGAAATTATTCTCCTTATGCCTGCTGGTTTTGCTGTCAAATTTAATTTGTGCTGCAAGCAGGGGCCTGGGGAATGAACATCCTATAAACACTTCCAAAAGGCATGGCAGGGAGGAGGAGGATAGTTCCTGTTGTAGTTAAACAGTACTTGCTATTGAATCATGTAAAGATTTCCCAGTTTTCAGAAGCTTTTAGTTACTGTGGTTCAATATGACATGATATGTACATAGTTGTACACCAGGTCACATCAGCCAAAGAAATGTCGTGTCAGTACTTGGCAATATCTGAATGGAGGATCATTTGCTAATGTCATATAATAAGGTGTTAGGTCACTGGTGCAGCAGAAGGAGGCCTGCGCCACGATGACGTTTACTTTACCTTTTCCTGCGTTTAGGGAAGAGGAGCAGTGGCAGCTGTCAGGTTGCAGGTTTCCCCTTCATCCTTCTGCTAGTCCTGAGGGACTCATGCTTGGCAGGAGTGGCTGCTGAAGCAGCTGCCTGCTCTGCACCAGGGAGAGGGCAGATGCAGGAACGTCTGCAGAAATGCATAGATTTCCTGGAGTGAGTGCCAAGGGGCAGTCCTCTTTGCTGGAGAGGGCTGCATATAATTTATTTTCATTTACAGTATTTTTGCTTCATGCTAGCAGATAAGTAGTTTTCCTCTTCTCAACAACATCCTTAATTATAGTAGTCAGAAGATTATTTACCACATTTCAATTTCTTTCAGAAATTCAGTTTGCTAAATGTACAGATAACCATGGCATTCCTTTCCTTTGACAGTGTTATTGTGAAAGGGTTTGCTAATACACAAAACCACCATGTCGGGGTAATAATGCTCAAACCATATCATCTACCCTAGCCATATTTTAAAGGGTTAGGGAGGTGTAATAACAATATACCTTGAATTTCAACTATCCACCCCACAGGACCATCAGAAGACTTTAATAAGAATAATTGATACAGTAATCTTGGAAAGCACTTTTGGAATGTGACTATATTAAGTTTATTATCATATAACAGAACCATATAACAGGTCAAGTCATTAACTGGAATATTGTTATAGATTGAAGAGAGAACCTGATTAAAAAAATATTCCATTATTTTTACTTTTATTATTATTTCAATAATCAAATGTGTGTTATAAAATGTGCCTTGAAATATTTGAAGATGGATTTTATAATGCATTCAAAGTAGACACTTTCAGGACCAATAAGCTGGTTACTTTAATATATTTCTATGCTCTTATCTATAGCCTTGATGGTTGAAAAAATATGTTTTGCTCTCTTTTTTCATTTTAAAAGGAATGCTTTCCACATGATTCCTGAAAATGGGGCTTTTTAGTCAGCAACTTTAGAGTTCACATCACTCCATATCAAGCAAGAAAAGATGTATATAGTGAACAAGGAGTACCCAGGTAGTGCACAGAGGCAAACAAACTATTTCAAAGGGCAGGAGTTGAGCAGTTGGCCATGTTATATGGTGAATAAAGAAGTGAGAAAAACAGTGTCTCCTTAGGTTCTTCTTGTGCCATACCATGCTGCCAAACAATCAGACCATTATTCTGTTGGTTTTTATCCCATTTACATTTTCAAGACATCTTATAAATGTGTTAAAAAATAAAAATATGTCCTGCTAAGAACTCAAATAAACCCCCAAAACGTACCAGTAAGATCTTCTCATCTCATACTCTTTAAAATGACAAAAAAGGAAGCTGAAAACATATTTTGCAACCACAGGAGCCTGTTTTCCAGGCAGGGATCCTTTCTGGTGCCCTCAGACATCTCACAAGATTCTTCCCTGGCTTTGGAAGAGGATTAAGCTTTTTTCACATAATTGTGCACCAGTGTTGAGTTCTTCCTTTAGGAGAAACAGTACAAGCCATTTATCTCTTTCACCTCCCAGATGAACTGTGGGAACATTCTGTGTTTCTCCAACTCACAGCAATCCCCTCCATCCTATGTCCTTACTATCAGCAGAAGACTTGCTGCCTGTGAAAGGAGTTTTTTTGTCCCTGGGAAGCACATGCAGGAATCCTTAGAGCATATCCCTGTGATGTGTTACAATGTGCTGCAATGCAAGGCACACTGTAAAATCCTGAGGCTTTTCCTAATATCAGTGTTGACTCTCCCTCATTACTTGTTTTTTTTTCCTTCACAACACTGAAAGAAATATTTGCACAAATTGCAATTTTCTTTCTTTCTTTCCCTTCCTTCCTTCCTTCCTTCCTTCCTTCCTTCCTTCCTTCCTTCCTTCCTTCCTTCCTTCCTTCCTGCCTCCCTCCCTCCCTCCCTCCCTCCCTCCCTCCCTCCCTCCCTCCCTTCCTTCCTTCCTTCCTTTTTTTATAGAATCGCTGCTTTTGATCTTGTGTGTGGCAGTAGTTCAGGTTTTAGATTAGTTACTGGGGTAGTGAAATTAATGAAATCTTTGCTGCTTAGACTGATAATAATAGGAATATGGCCCAAGGGGTAGTGAAGTTTGAATGGAAAAAAAAGAACAACATTCAGTTACAGAAACAATTGTGTTATATATTTTTGCATTGATTTGAAATTTGCTGTTTCTTAGCTCCCCACTCATTCAGTTCTCTGCCTGCTGTTACCCCAGGGACTGGCATTTAACAAGACTTTCAGATGAATTCTGCATTCCTGCTTTTCACTGTCCTGGGTTCAGCAGTAGCAGTCATGTTTCTCCTCCTTGGTAGCTGGTGCAGTGCAGTGTTTTGACCTGCAGCCTGGGAATAGAGTTGATAACAATGTTTTGGTTTGGCCAAGGACTTTGTGAGCCTCATGCTCTGCCAGGGAGGAGGGGAAGCCGGGATGAAGCTGAGACAGGACACCTGACCCAAGCTAGCCAAAGAGGTATTCCATACCAAAGCACGTCATGCCCAGGATGTAACTGGGAGTTAGCCCGAAGGGCTGGAAGACTGCAGGGTTGGAGGAGGTATCGGTCGGTGCTTGGTTGGGTTGGGGGCGAGTTATCGGTTGGCTGGTGGTGAGGTGATGTATTCTCTTCCCTTGTTATTTCCTTTATCATTATTATTATTGGTGGTAGCAGTAGTGATTTGTGTTATACCTTAGTTACTAAACTGTTCTTACCTCAACCCGTGGGAGTTGCATTCTTTTTGACTCTCCTCTCAGTCCCTCCGGGAGCAGGGGGAGGGCAAGAAGGGGGGGAAGTGAGTGAATGAATTGCCTGACTGGGTTTAAACCACGACAGTTCTTTTTGGCGCCCAACGTGGGGCACGAGGGGTTGAGATAACGACAGATCTGACTGGATTAATAGTCACTCGTCACAATGCTGATTTATTGGCTCTCAGAGTTGTTCTTGTTGATCTCACAGCTTCAGAATGTTGTAACTAAGGTATAACACAAATCACTACTGCTACCACCAATGATGATAAAGGAAATAACAAGGGAAGAGAATACAACACCTCACCACCAGCCAACCGATAACTCACCCTCCAAGCCTGACCAAGCTCTGACCGATACCTCCTCCAACCCTGCAGTCTCCCAGCCCTTCCAGCTAACTCCCAGTTACATCCTGGGCATGATGTGCTGTGGTATGGAATACCTCTTTGGTCAGTTTGGGTCAGGTGTCCTGTCTTAGCTTCCTCCCACCTTCCCCTCCTCCCTGGCAGAGCATGAGGCTCACAAAGTCCTTGGCCAAACCAAAACATCCTTGTTATCAGCTCTGTTCCCAAGCCGAAAGTCAAAACACTGCACCGCACCAGCTAACAAGGAGAAAAATGACTGCTACTGCTGAACCCAGGACACAAATATTATTTCAGACTTGGAAAACTCAGGGATATAATGTTATTGTTTTACCGTCAGATGCCTTTTGCAAGCTCTTCTTTGTAACCGGAATGACTAGCAGCAAAACATTTAAAAACCATAACCTGAGACTCCAGAAGATGATTTCATAGTAAAGAACAGGTTTCCATGCAAATTCTGGTGTACAGCACAGTCAGGCTTTGCAATATTCTATGCCATGTTTTTATTTGCAGCTTGCTAAAGTCAATAAGGTGACTTCAGGTGACTTCTGCAGACTGTGTCTGTCCTGGGTTCAGCAGTAGCAGTGATTTTTCTCCTTCTTAGTAGCTGGTGCAGTGCTGTGGTTTTGACTCTCAGCCTGAGAACAATGCTGATAACACTGATGTTTTCAGTTGTTTCTCAGTAATGTTTACTCTCACCGAGGACTTTGTGAGCCTCATGCTCTGCCAGGGAGGAGGAGAAGCCAGGAGGAAGCAGAGACAGGACACCTGACCCAAACTGACCAAAGAGGTATTCCATACCACAGCACGTCATGCCCAGGATATAGAACTGGGGGCAGTTACCCGAAGGGCTAGGTCACTGCTCGGTTGGGCTGGGTATCAGTTGGCAGGTGGTGAGTGGTTGTATTCTGTTTCTTTGTTATTTCCCTTACCATTATTATTATTGGTGGTAGCAGCAGTGGTTTGTGTTATACCTTAGTTACTGGACTGTTCTTATCTCAATCCATGGAAGTTACATTCTTTTGATGCTCCTCCTCATTCCTCCAGGAGCGCGGGTGGGCAGGAGGAAGGTGGGGAAGTGGGCGAGCGGCTGTGTGGCTGACTGGGCTTAAACCACAACAGTGTATCAAGCCCATATATATTAGCTATCTGTATGAGAGTCCAACTTGTTACTCATGTTAGTCCTAGATCCCCTGATCATATGCAGTATTTTATAATTATTGACTCATTGATTTAGTTAAATCTGAGTTTAAACTTAGTTTTTCTAACATCTTAATTGAAAAAGTAAAAAGCTGCTTGAAGCAACAGCTGCTATTATTACCTTGAAGTTAACTTTCAGACAGGGTTTTAAAAAAAATATACCCTTGTGTGATGACTTCTGATTTTTCTTTCTTTTTCAAAATATAGATGACTTTTCAGACATATCTTTCTCTGACAAGCCTTAGAGCACTACTGTTAACAGACATTCTGAATCAACATAGCTGTCTGGTTTTGTTGGTTTTGTTTTTTAATGAAACAAATAAAGATCAAAACAAGTATCGGAATAATGCAACACATTTCTTCACATGAGGGAGTGACCTCATTTGCCACTCTGCTTTACAGGACCAATGTGCCAGCAATGCTATCAATTCATGTGCTTTCTCAGTTAAATACTTTTGACTTCAAGAAGTGACACATCTTAAATTCTGTAGTACTGTTTGATACACAATGCACACACACAAAAGCATGTGTGATATAGTGCTTGCCTGCTTAACACAGTATTGACCAAGGAGTGGGATAGAACATGGTGCTGGGACTATGGCTCTTAGCTGAGTAGTGCTTCAGCTTTGGGTTCCTACACGCAGAAATGTAAGGATAAAAATATTTTATTATGACTCATGAAAGGGAATCTCATTCCGATCATACTCAGCCTCCTATCACACAGACAAGATAATACGAGGCTACAAAATGTGCATGAATGCCAAATTCCCTTGGTCTGACACATGAACCTGGAACAGGGGAGCTGGGGGAAATGACAGCATGTGTTTTGGTGTGATCTGGGAGTTTCAGGCTCCCAGTTACTAATCCACACTAGACTGTTTGTCTTTGTTCCCAGTGTTCCCAGTGACTGCTAAATTAGAGTTAACCTGGGTACGTCTTCTTTGCTGAAATCCTAAATCATTTTTCATTGTGTAAACACCCATTTAGTATCTATACCTCACTCCCACCTTGTAAAGTAAAATAATAACATTCCTTTGCCTCATATGGTATAATGAAGTTTAATACATTAAAGACAGTGAGGCACTAGTTGCTATAGTAATGTACTATTTAAATAACTAAGGGGAAAAAACTCCAACCAGAGAAGTATTTCAACAAACGCCGTTTATTGAGGGCTACTTGTTTTTTCACGAAACATCTTTTGGGTAGTGAATACACCATGTGGAAAGTCTCCAAGTGGCTATTCTGCAAAGGAGCCTGGCAAGGGTGGTGAGGTGTTCAGTGGTAGTAAACACTGAGTATGTAGAATGCTTTCCCATTCCATCCACATCCAGGCTTAGCTGTCTGTTGGTGAGGTGACAGCCATGGAGGGTGAATTGTCCATCTGATAACCTCAGTCTGGGAGAGGTACCTCTGACCATCCCTTCACAGACCAAATGAGGTTCATGGTTTGTTTTAGGAAGGGTCAGCAGTCACATCTAGTTCCTGTGAAACAGACAACTGGTTTGATCATTTGTACAGGCACAGAAGCCTGGAGTGCAGCTCCCTTCCTGGTCAGAAGCAATTAAAATCTCTGCTGCAAGATTAAACTGTCTTTAGAAAATACCTCTGATCCTGAAATCAGAAAACCACCAGTAGCTTGTAGTGCAATGGTTTAGGAACTATACTGTGGAACTGGAAATGTGGGCTTGAACTTTCCTGGCAGAAGGTGAAATTAAATATGTGTTCTCCATTTCTTGAATGAACACTGTAAGAAATAGCTAGCATATATAACATGCAAGCACTACTACCAATCATACTCTTGAGGGCCAAGTTTTAAAAATAAAGTGACTTCGTCTGTATTCTTCACGTGTTTGTTGGCTGTGATCTCTGAATGACTATTAGATGGAATTCCTCAAGAGATATAAGGAAAAGAATGCTGATTTCCAAGAGTCTTGATTAGCCTGAGGGGTGGAGTAGGCACTGCCTTACTGAGAGGGGTGAAGCTGTGGACAGCAGAGGAAGATAAACCCTAGATGCCCAGGGAGGTACCTAGCAGCCAGGACATTTGAGCAACATCTTTGACTTATTAGATGCTTCAGTTTCACCTAAATCACACATAAGGCACTTGCATCATTTTTAGATCTTGTCCACATTAACACTGAATAATTTGTCAGGCCATAGGTGGAAGAAGAAAATTAGAAACCTGTCCCATTCTGTAAAGATGCTCCTCCATTATGAAAGCAAGGATAATTATTTTAATTCTTTTTCTGATCATGATACAGAAAGGATGAATGCAACAAAAAAAATGACAGGGTTTTAGGAACATTTAAAAGTTGTATATTCTCTAATTTGGCTTTTAAAAAGAAGGATTTTTTATTATTTTTTTTATAATTGGATGCTCTATTCCTTTGTAAGAAATTGTTTGTATTAAAATGCATGGATAGAAATGGAGAAAATTGGTAAAAATATATCTTGGTAACAGGCCAAATGCAAAATCTATAACTTACAGACCAAACCTTAAAGCAAATGAGTCTCCGTTGAAATCAATAGGAGCTGAGTTGGCTGATTGAGCAGAAAGTGGGGAAAAAAGTTTGTTGCTTCTCTGTAGCGAAGATAAGTCAAGTCAGTCCACCATGACCTGCGTATATAGCAGACTTTGTACTTAAACAGGTTATTTTACATATAGGCAATGGTCTTCTAACCTTGACTCCAGCATGCACCAGATTCCACTAACAGCATTACTGATGGAAGATAAAAATAATAAGTTTTTTAAGCAGAATATTTAATCAGAAAACTGTGATTCACTGTAGTAGAGTGAAGTGCTTCATGGGAAAATATCAGTTTTGAGAAAACTTTTGCCTCAAATGGTTTACAAATTGAGGGTGAAAATCCTGATTATAATAATATAGAGAAAAACTTGTCTCTAAAAATAAGTGATGGTTTTTAACTGGTGCAAAGAATCCCAACCTTCCCCAAATATCATATGAGCGTGTATCCGCACTGGGGTATAGTCTCATTCTTTTTCCTACTCAATAGCATTTATACAAAGAGAAACTGCTGCGATAAAGTCTTTTGAATAGTTTGTTATGGTCCCCACCTGAGAAAAGGATCATGTTATTGTTTTGAGTCAAGTAGTCAGCTTCCTTTCCTCATCATTACACCTCTGCTTGCTCAAAACTATTTATTTATCTGTGAAAAGTAGACTCAGCCAAGAGAAGCACAGGAATACGTAAAAGGCTGGCAGGTACCAGTCTCCAGGAGGAGCCCCAGACTTGAGTCCCTGAATGAGACAGGGGGAGAGCTCAACTTGGCTCAGCACACCTTAGGTGAATGTTTCCAACAATGAATTTCTGTAATTTTGTTTTGTGCTGAAAACTTTTGAAACCTCTTGGTTATACCTCCCCTCAGAACAGGACTTTTGTAATCTGAAAATGTTTTATGGGATGAAGAAATTGCTTCCTGTCTTGGGATACTTTTCGAATAGGACCCAAAGTACCATTATTGAATAGTTTTTAAGTTGTTCTGGCTGGTAACTTCACTGACTCCATCGTGATAAAGCTTTTATACCTTTAAAAAAAAAAATAGAATTGGCAGTAATTGCTTGAATAAACTGAAGGGAATTTCAGGCCTTGAATGCTCTTATATTCAGTGAATTGTAGAACTTTTTTTAGCCTTCTGCTGGTATTAATTAGTTAGGAAAGAACATTAACACTTTATTCACACTCTCAAATATCTGCTCATGCTAATCAATATCTGCTCACTGAAATCATCATATTGATCTCCTTTTTAGCATCTTAAATAAACAGTTAACAAAACAGCTTTAATGATTTCATGTCAAGCAAGTGTTCACCCTGTTTCAGAGGAAAGTGTTTGACACATCATGGGGTAAAAATAAATTATTTGACCAAGACCACAGAAAGGCACTTTCAAAGGTGAAATTATAAAGCAGTAGACCTTACTTAAATCACCTCCACAGAGGTTTAAGCTAAAGTGTTACTGTTGTCATTGTAAAAAGAAGCCCAAACTACGTACAAAGTCAACAGCAGTCACTCAGCTAATAAGTGTAATCTGTTAAACTGTTATAATTCAGACGTATTTGATTATGTGCACAGCAGCAGTGGCTCTAATGCTTGTCAGCTGGTGGAGTTCTCAGCAAACCTTGCAGCTGACATGTGCCTGTGCATGTGTGTGCATGCAGCAGAGATTTGAAAGACTGCTATTGTACAAAACAAAACCAGGATTAATTTTCAAGATAATTTGAGCAGACCAAGAATATTTAGCTCTTTTTGGGAGAACAGGATACATTTCTTTGTAAATGTCATTGCAGTCTCTTTCTCTGCAGCACTTTTTGTAGGTAGCTGGAGTTGCCACATGCACCTTTGCAAGGCTGGGGCAGAAATCACTTCTGAGAGCTGGTGCTTGGTTTCACCAGAATCCACTAATACATTCACCAAACTTTTCCAACACAAAACTTCAGCATTAAAAAGAGAGTTAAAGAGCACAATTACACAATTAATTTGTACATCTGACCCCACAAATAAATGCAGGATATGGAAGGGAAGACTTCTCTCTCTCTCCCCCCGAGAGAGCTCAGGCTGCTGCACAGCACCTGAATTCAACACCCCCCTCTCTAACTCATGCTCTCAGAAATCCTATCAAGCTATGTTTTTTCATGAAGCAAGGAAGACAGCAGGAGATAGTAGACTGCTTCAGTCTGCCCCAGTTTTACCAGGAGTGAAATGACCCAACTTATATACTTGAGGGAAATGAAGGTAAGGTCAGATTTAAAAAATTTCAGAAACTTTTGAGAGCTAATTTTATGTGCAATTGGTAACTTTGAGGTATAACAATCACTGTACATAGAAGAAGATGGAAAATTTTTAAAAACTAGACTCATAATTGACCTTTCTAGGATGCATATGTCAAAGGCAAAAAATTGCAAATAGTTCATAGGCTGGGTGAATGGCAGCCTGTCTGGCTACAAACCTGGAAAACCCATACAGACCTTCAAAATTTCATGATATAAAATTATTATTCTAAAAAAACCCTAAGTACTGAGAATGTATGAGAGTCCTTTTTATTCTGGGTAATGCACTTCAAAGATATGGGGAATATACATCTACTGTCATAGCTCATGCCTCCCACCTGCAAGGAGAGGAAGGTAGGAGCTGGCATGATAATGCAGAAGAGACTAACAGTTATTTTTCTCCTTCCTAGTAGTTGGTGCAGTGCTGTGATTCGGCATTAGTATGAGAGCAATGCTGATAACACACCAACATTTTAGTTGTTGCTAAGTAATGCTTACCCTGAGCAAGGACTTTTCCGTCTCTCATGCTCTGCCAGTGAGATAGGGCACAAGAAGCTGGGAAGGAGCAGAGACAGGGCATCTGTCCCAAAGAAGCCAAAGTGGTATTCCATATCACAGCACATCATGCCCAGTATGTAAATTGGGGGAAAGGGACTGATCGCTGCTTGGATCGGGTTGGGTATCAGTTGGCGGGTGGTGAGCAGCTGTATTGTGCATCACTTGTGTGTATTGTTTTTTGTGCTTTTCCATTTCCCTTTTTAGTTCTCTCCCCGTGTTATTTTCTTTATCATTATTAATAGTAGTTTAATATTATTCTAATTTAATATTATTCTTTAGTAATTGGACTGTTCTTAGTTCAAATTGTGGGGTTTACATATCTTCAATTCTCCTCCCCATCCTGCCTGGAGGTGAGGGAGAAGGGAGAATTGAGGAATAAGCGAACGGCTGTGTGGTTCTGAATTACTGTATGGGCTTAAATCACGAAACTAGTCTGCATATTTTTATGGCCAAAATGCAATCCTCTTCCTTCTGGAATATTGTGGATCAATTTTATGCTGAATTTAAATATCTGCAGAATCATAGGTTTAATATAGATAATGTATTTTGTAAGTTTTCCTGATTTAATTTCTTGGCACTGTTTCTCTGTGCACTATAGGCTTTGTTATATAACAGCCTCTAGATGATAGATAAAAATATTATAATGAAATGTGAATTAACAGTAATTCCATTTGTTGGATTTTGGAGATGATATCGATATATGGATTTTCTTGTTCTAAAGGAATATACAGTCAATAGCATTAAAATTGGGATTGTCAAATGAATTTTCTTATTGATGTATGTAACTGCTTTCACAACTCATAATTTTCTTAAAGATTCATAAAATTTTAAGGATGACAGTTATCATAATAAATTAATGTCAGTCTACATTATTATGGCTGTACTAGAGTCAGCAGTTTAGCTCAGACCTTATTATGGCTTCCAGTGAGCACCAAAAGTTATCATCTGAGGAAGTGCAGAAATGCACACATGGGGATGGAGAAGTACATGAAAAACAGTGAATTCAGGGAGCAACAAACACTTATTCGCAGCTACTGTGGCCACGCACTGCCAGCCACTGAGCTGGTTGGCTCAGTCCTGTGTCATGTTGATTTCAACTTTGCCAGTCTGTAAAATGTGATTTCCTGCATAACGTGGACCAAAGATCAAATAAACATGGAAGATCAAATACATGCAATAACATGAGTCTAGCTCTTTTGCTGAATTTCTTTGACATGCATGATTACAAATTTCTCTCTTTAATACATAAGAAATAGTAGCCAAGCCAATGCAAAAAAATACCCCAACCAACCAAAACCACAAAACCAACCAAAACCATCAACTTTCAGTAGCTGATTTGTAAATAGCTTTACCATATTTGGTATCACTGACACAGGAAAATAAACATAATTCTCAGGTTAGTGCTCACATGAAAGGAAAACTTACAAAAGAAAAAAAGAAATCAAGTCTAATTAACCAGTTGTCACAACATATTGTATGTTACTTTCATACCATTAAAAGGTTTAAACCCATTTAAAGAATGTGTTCATTTATGAAGATAGATCTAACTGTATCAGCTGCAACAATAGATTGTGAATAAAAGATTGTATATGCTGGTTATATCTTCAAACAGGGAGTGCCACAATGCACTTCCAAGATGGCAGAAGCATGTATTTCAAATTCAGGATCCTTTCCAAGGTCCTCTAAAGTCAGATTTAAAACAATTCCTCTAGAATCTGACTCTTCCTCAAGTTACTGTGGTAAAAAGCATTTTAGAAAAAAACCAACAACTTAGTGGTCCAGTTAAGAGTAACAACATGCAAAGCAAAAGAAGCATGTTATCATCAAGAGAACTGGAACATTTCCATTAAGTAGACTATCCCTCTAGCGTCTTCTGGAATGAAAAATGAAGGTGGCAAACAAAGAGAAAGCCCTTCCTGGTTTATTTGATTTTGTTTCAGTGGGTTCCAAATAACTTTTACAGCACGGTGTCACAACAAAAAAGCTTTATTTTCTCACAGATCCAGATGGTGAGATTCCAGAAAAGGAGAAGCTTTCCAGGCCCATCAGTAGGCTGTGTGAACCATGTTATCTACATTAACTTTTGTCTCCAGATAATTCTGGCAATTATTTAGGTGTCCTTAAAAATGTAAGAAAACTCCAAATTGATTGAATGATAACATTAAAGGCATCTGTGAAATGATTAATACAGTTCAATCAATGCACTATATTGCGTTCAGCTCCCGACATTCAGTGATGTGCTGTCAGTAGCAGTTCTGGCCTTGTTCAGGGCTCTCAGTCTGTGCGCCCCACTTGGCTTGCCCTTTTTGACTGACAGAAGTCAGGGAAGGGCTACTGGGAAAAGAAAATGAACTGAACTCAGCTCCCCATGCCCACTGTGGCTCATCGCTCAGCAGTAAGATGCAGATGTTGCAACATCTGTCCCAGGAGTGGGTGTGTGTGGCAGCACAGCCACAATTCTGAAGTGTGGGAACTGCTGGCTCTGAGCAGAAAGACTACACAAGTGATAGCCTTCATTTAGCTCTATTTCTTCAGTTTTCCCAATGGATGGGGCCAAAGAGCTAATTGTCTTCTGAAAATGAGGCAGTTGTGTTTCTGGCTTACCAGCAGAAGGTTAAAAAAGAGGGGGAAGATGGAGCTTACATACACTTTTTGTGTTTAAAGATGCACTTTTTTATGTCTCTCCTCCTCCAAATAATTTTCTGGGTTTTAGATTATTTCCTCAGGTTGTCATGGCAGAGAAAAGGCTTTTAAAGGGGATATAAATTAGTTGTTTTTTTTTACCAGATCAATACAGGGCTGCCATTCAGTACGTAAGGGGAAAAGTGCAAGTATGAAACACTTGTGAGGGAACTAGGCAGGCAGTTAATAGCTGAGGAGATAGGTAACAGGTTAAAGAATTATTTGACCTTGTAACATATGTTCTCATATTTTTATTTACAATGGCCTATATCCTAAAATGTAAGAAATCTGCTAAATTAATAGCTAAGAGAAAAACTTCAGGTAATTTCAACTTGAGTTACTTACAAGAAGAAAGGCAAAAATCTGGTTCCTCCACTACCTGTCTTCTTTTAAAAAAAAAAAAAAAAAATTTCTTTCCTTAATGTAAATTAATATCAGCCCAGAATGGATATCCACATTCAATCCTATATAGGTACAATTCACTTGAGGTTTTCTTTAAATCCAGTCACCTCTGCTGCTGAAAGGAGACTGTTATTACCCTACCTCCATTGATCCACCATGCTCTCTGCTGATGCTCACAGCCTGTGTTATGATGGAACAATGTTCGCACTGAATAATCACTGGTGGCCATCCTTGCAGAAAGGAAAAAGGCAAGAATTTCATAGCTAAAATTACTTTGTCTCTCTTTGAGATGGATCCCATCAAATCAGTGTTGTGAGAGGTAAAAGAGTTTGAGTGGCTTTTCAGTGTCACTGAACAAATTGTTGCTATTCTTTGAGGTAAAATGACAACGCCATTTCCAGAGCTCTCAGTCAAGGCAACATTGTTCACAGTCACTGAATCCTAATTGTTAGATTTCTTTATTTTATTTTGAGGTAAGTTGACAGTGAATAGAAAAGAGACAAAATATGGTAAATTGAATTTGGCTAGTAAAGAATGTATGTTAAAACTGTAACATTTCCACAAGTGGGGAAAAAAATACATCATGAATTTATCAGACTATCATGATAATTTTTATGATCTGGCTATAGGAAAAAACCATTTAGTTCCTCCTATTCTCTCCAAATGAAAAGAAACAGGCTACTACCTGCTGTTAACACAGAATACATGGTAAATATAAACTGTGTGCTGTATTGGTGGCTATAGTGGATGTACCTCCGTTAGCCTGCTGTGATGACCATGAGCAGATCTCCATAGTAGAGCAGTTGGTGCAGAAGTCAATCTCAATTAAAGTGGAGGGTTTAGTGCAGAATGAAGCCAGACCAGACTAAAGGTGGTTGATTCTTAGTGCCTGTTGAAGGCTCTGCAGTCAGCCCTGGCCAGGAAGCACACCCTGAGTCCCCAATGTGCTCATTCATTTTGGGTTTTGAACGTGCAGCTAGAGACACTCTTGAGATCAAACTTTAAATTAGCTGAATACTTGCTCAATGAAACTGATTGTGAGTAGAGGCTGATTATAGTAATTTCTACATCTCTGAACAAGTTTTAGATGTCTCCGATGAGTGCATATCCCTTCCCATGCAAAATAGAGGCACTAGAAATCAGTGAACACTTAACAATATTGAAAATATCTTCTGTAGTGATTTTTTTTAAACAAAGGCTTTAATGCACTTTTGTTTCACACAGATGTTGAAAGGATTAAGAACAAACAAGGCCAGGACTGATGCAACACACCAAATGTGGTTGCAAAGACACCTTTGATGTGATTCTATAGCACATTATCAACTTGGGGTAGATGGTTGAGCAACATCATGTAAAGCCACTGAGATTTTAAGAGGATATTAAGAGATTTTAAGGATAACAGGAAGGGATTCTACAGGTATGTAGCAAATAAAAAAAAGACTAGGGAGAATGTAGGCCCCCTCAGGAAGCTCTCGGAAGAACTGGCTACACAGGATTTGGAGGGCTGAGGTTCTGAATGACTTCTTTGCCTCGGTCTTCACTGCAAAGGCTCTGACCAAACCACCCAAGTCTTGGAAAGCAGATGCAGGGACTGTGAGAATGAAGACCTTGGGCCCACTGTAGAAGAGGAGCTGGTTCGAGACCATCTTAAAAATCTGAACGTGCACAAGTCCATGGGTCCTGATGAGATCCATCCGCGGGTCCTGAAGGAGCTGGTGAATGAAGTTGCTAAGCCGCTGGCCATCATATTTGAGAAATCATGTCAGTCAGGTGAAGTTCCCGATGACTGGAAAAAGGGAAATATAACCCCCATTTTCAAGAAGGGGGAAATGGATGACCCGGGGAACTACAGAGCAGTCAGTCTCACCTCTGTGCCTGGCAAAATCTTGGAGCAGATTCTCCTGGAAGGCATGCTAAGGCACATGAAAAAAAACAAGGTGCTTGGTGACAGCCAGCATGGCTTCACTAAGGGCAAATCCTGCCTGACCAATTTGGTGGCCTTCTGTGATGGGGCTACAGAACTGATGGACAGGGGTAGAGCAGATGAGGTCATCGACCTGGACTTGTGTAAAGCGTTCGACACTGTCCCATACCACATCCTTGTCTCTAAATTGGAGAGACATCGATTTGATGGATGGAGCACTCGGTGGATAAAGAACTGGCTGGATGGCCGCACTCAAAGAGTTGTGGCCAATGGCTCAATGTCCAGCTGGAGACCAGTAATGAGTGGTGTCCCTCAGGAATCGGTGTTGGGACCGGTCTTGCTTAACATCTTTGTTGGTGACATGGACAGTGGGATTGAGTGCGCCCTCAGCAAGTTTGCCTATGACACCAAGCTGTGTGGTTCTGTTGATACGCTGGAGGGAAGGAATGCCATCCAGAGGAACCTTAACATGCTTGTGGGGTGGGCTGATGCCAACCTCATGAAGTTTAACCATGTCAAGTGCAAGGTCCTACAGCTGGGTCGGAGCAGTCCCAGCCACAGCTACAGGTTGGGCAGAGAAGAGATTCAGAGCAGCCCTGTGGAGAAAAACTTGGGGGTGTTGGTTGATGAGAAAATGAACATGGGCCGGCAGTG
Organism: Pezoporus occidentalis; assembly: GCF_034315485.1. Lineage (NCBI taxonomy): Eukaryota > Metazoa > Chordata > Aves > Psittaciformes > Psittacidae > Pezoporus > Pezoporus occidentalis. The sequence continues at coordinate 541,376 of NW_026915877.1, forward strand.
TGCGCTTGCAGCCCAGAAAGCCAACTGTGTCCTGGGCTGCATCAAGAGGAGCGTGACCAGCAGGTCGAAGGAGGTGATCCTGCCCCTTTACTCTGCTCTTGTGAGACCTCACCTGGAGTATTGTGTGCAGTTCTGGTGTCCTCAACATAAAAAGGACTGGAACTGTTGGAACAAGTCCAGAGAAGGGCCACGAGGGTGATCAGGGGGCTGGAGCACCTCCCGTATGAAGACAGGCTGAGAAAGTTGGGGTTGTTCAGCCTGGAGAAGAGAAGGCTGTGTGGAGACCTCATAGCATCCTTCCAGTATCTGAAGGGGGCCTTTGGGGATGCTGAAGAGGGACTCTTCATTAGGGACTGTAGTGATAGGACAAGGGGTAATGGGTTAAAACTTAAACAGGGGGTCTTTAGATTGGATATAAGGAGGAAATTCTTTCCTGTTAGGGTGGTGAGGCACTGGAATAGCTTTCCCAGGGAGGTTGTGAATGCTCCATCCCTGTTGGTGTTCAAGACCAGGTTGGACAAAGCCTTGGGTGATATGGTTTAGTGTGAGGTGTCCCTGCCCATGGCAAGGGGGCTGGAACTAGATGATCTTAAGGTCCTTTCCACCCCTAACTATTCTATGATTGTATGATTCTATATTCATGATTCAGAAGGTCTTCACCTCCTTAAATAGCTGCAATCTGTATCTCCCAGAAAAATGTCCTTCCTAAGTATAGATTTTTTTTATAGAAAAAGAAATAGTTGACAAGAAAAAAAAAAACACTAAAACACAATAGAACACCATCTTAAGCATTGATCCTGTTCCATCACAATACTAAATTTACTGAAATAATATGACATTAGAAAAATAACTGACATTGTTTCATTATTGACTTTTATGTCCAACAGACCTTGACCAGAAAGATAAATCATAGTATCATTTACACTGTATTCTGTAGGGAGATAAATAACATATTCATACCCTGGAAACATTAATGCAAGTTACTATACATCACAACCTGGTTGTCAGTCAAGCAGACCTTACCTCCTATCTCCTCATAGGCACAGAAAATTCCCCGAAAACTTCCTGTCAGCAATCTGTTATGGCATTTTGCTGAAAAATATGAACAGTTTTTCAGGTGCGAATAAGATGTGTATCCACTACTTAAATCAAAGGTTTACAAAATAAATTTAGGAAATCCTGTAGAAGTTCAAGATTTAGAATTGCTTTAAAATTTTGAAATGGTTCTATGACTTCTGATGGGCTATTGTAGAAAGTTATAGTGCAGCATGACAGGTTTCAGAAAGCAAAGAGATATCCTTTTTATTAATCTAGGTCTATCTAAGTCCAAGTATTGACTGCTGATTTGCCATGTTCCCTGAAAAGATCACTAGAGGCTGAAAATATAAGAATGGACTACAAAATTCATAATAATCTGGGGTTGGTTGTGTCCCTGATTAATGAGAAGACAACACAATGACTTCTAAGCACAAGAAATCAATGCTCTATATTTTCCCTCTCCCTTGTCCCAAAAGGAAAGAAAAATTATATACATGATAGTACTCAGCTCTAATGAGTTTTGCAGACATATGATATGCACACAATGGAAACGAAGGCCCAGAGATCCCAAATATAAACACCTGTAAACTTAGTCAACTTCACCAAAAAAAAACAGAAAGTGGTTTTCATGCACAGTTTGGAAATGTTTTCTATTGTTTCTTTTGTTTTTCTTTTTTTGTCTGTATAGTATTTGACAATGATTCTTAAAGATTCCTGTTACATACCTTATTAAACTCTATTTAGACCAGATGTAAAATTAGGTGCATTATATGTGGTAATTAAACTTACTCTTTTAATAGTTTGGGTATAAGAAGTAAACATGAATTTCAGCAAAACAAAACCAACCTTTTTATTCTTTGTACTGCTGCCTTTCTTTCAGGTCATATAATTATATCTACAGAATTGGTGAAAACAAGCTCTTTAGCTTCCCTTTTCCCAAATACATCTGTCCATACAGAATCATGAACCACATTTTGCAGAAATTATCACAACATTTCAAATAACTGGGTTGCTTTATTCAGCTAAATTAAATTTTTTAGATTTATTTATTTATTTATTTATTTATTTATTTCCTATTCTTGCAGTATGTTCTACTCTGGAGATTATAGCAGTTTATCTTGCTTATCAAAAGCTCACTGACATTTATTGAGCTGGAAATACTGTTTGCTATTCACTGTCGATCAAAATCTTGACTCCTACTTCTAGCTATCCATTCTACTTTATGGTTTTGATTGATACTGGAAAAATATCATTCCTGGAGGAAACTTAACACGGAAGTAGCTAGTGGATATGTCACTGTGTTGAAGAAGCAGCATCTGTACACCCACCTACTGTCAGTATTTAGAAAAGTCACCTAAAAGCAAACTGGCTGTGTTACTTAAACTTTTCTGCTTTCAATTAAGAAGATTTAATGAAAACTTAATGCTAGGAGAGACTCAAGCAAAAAAAAAAACAAACAACCAAAAAACAAAAACAAAACCCAACCAACCAACCAACCAGCACAAGTAATTGGACAAATTCACCTACTCATGATGAGACTTCTATGGTTTCAGCGAAGCACCCTTTCATTTCAGTATGAATAGCATCAATCTTTTTGTTTGTTAACATTTCAGGTATGAGAATGACAGAGTAGGTAAGAAATAGTTCAGAAGTGTTGCAAAGGGACAACAGTTACAAAGTGGGGGAAAGGCACCGTCCCTTCCAAAGTTAGAGAAAATGGGTGTAATGAACAGCCTATACCATTAACATCCTACAGATCTAACAGGGTATATCATATGAATGCTCACATTGCTGACAACATGGTCAGTTCCTCAGAGATGTTAGATTTATCTATATGAAAATGTTTTCATGTTTTAATGCGGTCTAGGAACACACTGAGGAAAGCAGCTTTAAAATGATAGTGTTGCCAACATGAATAGAGAGCTGAAAGTGCCCATGACTCTAGGGAAACAGGAGTCACCATCACAGCACCCCATTCCTCTCCGTTTAGGCACTTAGGATAACCAGTTAAATTACTGTTTTCTTCAGCTTCACTGGACAGAAACAGGGACCTTAGAAGATGATGTCTGTGATGGACAGTCTTCACTGTAACTCCTGTGCTAGATGTGGTCTCGGGCTTTGCAATGAGGTGATCTTAATCTTCACTTGGCTGATTAGATATTGAACCAAAATCATTTCCCTAGTGAGTTCTTCTTTTCAGGTTATCTTAGTCCCATACTCCTGTACTTAGCATGCAAGTTGGTTCCTATACAAGTTTTTCTCTGGGATGAACTCAAGGGTTTCTTCTTTGGGAACTTTGACCTTCTATGATGGGGCTATGGAACTGATGAACAGGGGTAGAGCAGTTGAGTTCATCGACCTGGACTTGTGTAAAGCGTTCGACACTGTCCCACACAACATCCTTGTCTCTAAATTGGAGAGACATTCAATTTGGTGGATGGACCACTCGGTAGATAAAGAACTGGCTGGATGGCCGCACTCAAAGAGGTGTGGTCAAAGGCTCAATGTCCGGCTGGAGACCAGTAACGAGTGGCGTCCCTCAGGGATCGGTGTTGGGACCGGTCTTGTTCAACATCTTTGTCGGTGACATGGACAGTGGGATTGAGTGCGCCCTCAGCAAGTTTGCCTATGACACCAAGCTGTGTGGTTCAGTTGATACCCTGGAGGGAAGGGATGCCATCCAGAGGGACCTTGACACACTTGTGAGGTGGGCTGACGCCAACCTCATGAAGTTTAACCATGCCAAGTGCAAGGTCCTACAGCTGGGTCGGCACAATCCCAGCCACAGCTAGAGGTTGGGCAAAGAAGAGATTCAGAGCAGTCCTGTGAAGAAGGACTTGGGGGTGCTGGTCAATGAAAAAATGAACATGAGCTGGCTTCAGTGTGCGCTTGCAGCCCAGAAAGCCAACTGTGTCCTGGGCTGCATCAAAAGGAGAGTGACCAGCAGGTCGAAGGAGGTGATCCTGCCCCTTTACTCTGCTCTTGTGAGACCTCACCTGGAGTATTGTGTGCAGTTCTGGTGTCCTCAACATAAAAAGGATCTGGAACTGTTGGATGATCAGGGGACTGGAGCACCTCCCGTATGAAGACAGGCTGAGAAAGTTGAGGTTGTTCAGCCTGGAGAAGAGAAGGCTGCGTGGAGACCTCATAGCAGCCTTCCAGTATCTGAAGGGGGGCTATAGGGATGCTGGGGAAGGACTCTTCATTAGGGACTGTAGTGATAGGAGAAGGGGTAATGGGTTAAAACTTAAACAGGGGATGTTTAGATGATTGGATATAAGGAGGAAATTCTTTCCTGTTAGGGTGGTGAGGCACTGGAATAGCTTTCCCAGGGAGGTTGTGAATGCTCCATCCCTGTTGGTGTTCAAGACCAGGTTGGACGAAACCTTGGGTGATATGGTTTAGTGTGAGGTGTCCCTGCCCATGTCAGGGGCGTTGGAACTAGATGATCTTAAGGTCCTTTCCAATCCTAACTATTCTATGATTCTATGATTCTAACTCTGAGCTCTCTCCAATTAGGAAAGGATTATGCCATGTAGGCTCCCTAAGTGGCTGAGCTGAGCTGCATATTTTATCACTCCCATGCCTTGTGATAACAGATTGGAATGACCTAGGTGATACTTCCATGTTCTTTCATAAAAGGTAGAAGTAAAAAAGAGCACTGACAATACCCTTGCAAGAATATAGCCATCTTCCTATTACCATCATTCTGCATAAATCTTAAGTCCAGCACTGTTAGATCAATGGAGCACATTTCAGGGAGCAGGCAAACTAGATAAACTGAATTGTGTCGTGAATATACATAGTAGATTCAAATCTTCTTAACTCCTCCTCTAAGTCTCATGGACAGAGGAAGCAAGAACTTCACCGCAATAGTCAATGTATAGGACTAGCCCTGACTTGCCTGGCTTGGAAGAGACAGCATACATTAGGTTCACTAAACATGGTAGATCAAGACTTTTTTTTTTTTCTATAACCACAAATCAAGAAAACAGTAGTGCTTTCTGTGACATGTATTCTATGGCATATATTCAGTTGGAGATGGTCAAATTTAACAAATTTTTAAATTTAACAAATCAACAGCCTGTGAAGGGCTCCTTTGCTGTGTAACACTAGGACCTCAATTTTTTTTTCAAATCAGACAGCTTTGCTTATGCAGCTCAATTTCATTACCACTGAGGTGACTTTCAGGGTCACTGTGAGAAAAAAAAAACTAGCAATTATATTAAATAGCAGAATAAAATAAAAACCTGACTGTTCTGTTTACTTGAATCCTGCCATTCTGTCATTCCAACATGAAAACTGTCCTTGAAGTCCAGTACAACCTACAAAGGCAAACGGTGGAGCTAGTTTATATAAATCAAATTGGTGTCATATGATCCCCAAATCCTGATGTGTTTCTATAAAGTTAGAAGCAAACTCTATTTTAAGTACCAGAGGACTCTGTGCCATCTCTTCTTTTTGTTTTCGCATTTGCCAGGGCATACATCTAAATAAAAAAATATCTTTATCAATAAAGGCACTGTCCCTATGGTGATGTACAGCCCAAGCTAAACTCCAATAAACGACCTGCTCATAAGTCGTAAGCAAGAGCAAAGCCTGAGTCATTCAGTTGTCACACCTGACTCTTACACTGAGTGATACTTCCAACCCAGAGAAAAACAACCAATGCGTACAGTCTGCCAAAATATGAATCCTAAAACCTCAGCACTGAAACTCGTAATATCATTATGGGAAATGGGCTTGGATGCTTGTATTGCTTCTGCTTTGTATGCAGAAAAATCCCCACAAACAAACAACCTAAAATGGGTACCTTTTTTTATCCAGGGAAAAAGCTCACAGTGAGAACGAAGCAACAAAAGGTTGTTTTGAAAGGGCAAAGAGACATCTATTCCGAGGTGAATATTTCTTCCAATATTTTAGGAACTTAAGGTTAGGGTGGAAGAATTAATAGAAGTAAAAATAAAAGAATAAGACAAAAAAAAAATATTTTTTGGTAAGCCTCATTTTCCTATCACCCTCTCCTGCTCTCTTTCATTCGTCCTCCTTCTCTCTAAACCTTGTTTTTAGACATAAAAATATTATTTTTAGGTTGCAATTAAAAAAAAGCATTAAGAAATCAGAGTGACTACTACTTCTGATTCAAGTTATATCTTTAGATATAGATTGAGAAGAAAGCCTTCCTATGGAAAAATAAATATGTCTTTTTCTGTCAAAATGTATCAGATAAAATATCCAGTTTCCTGGCAAAAGAAGTGAAACCACAATAATTTAAATTTTTCTGAAAAACAAACATTCTGAGCCTTTTATTTTCTCAGCACCAGTTTCATTATCTATAAAATTCTGTGACCTTAGCTTTGAAAACCCCTGTAATATGGACTACATAAAAAAATCCCCTTCCCTTAAACAGGTTTTGTGTGTTTTTCCTGTAGCCCGTACATTTGTCCTTTCTATTTCAACATCTAATAACTCCTTTGAGATGACAGTCTCTTGTACGCTGAGTGCGCTGGTTAAAATTCACATTTGTTTCAGAAATACTTAGAATTAAAATACATGCACACATTTATAATTTTTTAAAATTATTTTTTCTTTCGTTCAGGTAGCATCAGGTTCTGTCTCAGCTTTAGTATAAATAGTCTTTGCTGGTAACCTTTCAGTAACAAAGAACTCAACATTCAGACCTATCAATCTTTCAAAGCAGAGCTGCCAAATCTCATAACAAAGGAATATTTTGTTTGAAGGGCAGACCATATTGACTTGTGTTGCCAACTACTGTAATGTCCAGGTTCTTATCGGTATTAATAAGAAAATGCAAATTAGATTCCCATCAAAAAAAAATGAAAAAATGTTGAAATGAACAGTACAAGCAGTAAATTGCTTGCAATATGCTATTATATTCAAATTCTTACTTTCAGCCATACAGTAGTTTACTTTAGGTGAAAAAAAAGAGCAACTAATGAAAAAAGGCCAAAGTCCTCCAAATCTGAATTCTAAATATGAACAAACAGAAGAACATAATGGATTATTGTACCAGAAGCAATAATGCATATCAAAACATAAAGCATAAACAGGTGAATCATTATTCTGTTTATTGAGATTTTTATTTAAAATGAAAAAAAAAGCTACTATTAAATATGCAAGAGTTTATAAATTCTGAACTACTCTTGGAAAGTTATCAACATTTAGTGAATCGATTTTCTGTCTGCTTGTGAAAACAACTACTTTATCGCTTTATGAAAACAAAATTAAAGTGAAGGCTTATAAAAGCTATTAAAAGAGAGCACTTGTTGCCCCCTCTGACTAAATTATATCATTCTGTTTCTCATTTGATTACCTAATATTATTCAGAAAGTGATGGGCTTAGTAATTTTTTGCTGGTTCGAATTAAATATCTGGTAGATTAAAATTCAGCTTTCTCTCTAATGTGTTTGAAAAGACAAATCATCATGCATCAAGATCGTGTATAAGGGTCAAATATGGTCAAAATGTAGCTTTCACTAATGTGTGGCAGGAACCTAGGGATGTGTAATCAAAGGAAAGGTTAGAGGTTAGCTTTAAAAACTTTATTCTTTTAGAGAACAGATGGTGTTAAGTAAAATGTTCAATCTATTAGTTGTTTACCTTCTTTTCAGGGTAACCTGCAATTTAATTTCCATTAGGCACAACTACCCTGGTTTACAAAGTAAGGATAGAATGAAACAAAACTAAAATATCTTTCTGGTGTTAACATTACTTACTTTGGCAAATATAAACCGATTAAGGGGATCAGTGTTACACCATGCTTTCTCTTACCTGTGAAGAATAATATGGTTCATAATGTTCATAAACATGGAAGTCATTAGAAAGTTCTTATTTGAATGGAGTACTTATAATGGCTTTTGAAGGGTTTACTGTGCTCAAGAAGATACTGCTCAGGAAGTGATGCATTCCTTCCAAGAGGCAGATCAGAGGGCATTCAGGAATTAATAGATGACAAATTTCTACCCCAGATCCAAACCAGAAGACATTAGAAAAACTTGTACAACCCTGGTATCTACTTACCAATTAGACTGAAGGCGCATTTGCATTAGGAACACTTTGCAAGAATCTAATCTCGAAACAACTGAGGCAGAGATGTTGGAAACCTAAATTGTACTGCTAGTGAGATGCATATGTGAAAAAAACAAATTCAGACCACAGACACCATCTGATAATGTAAGGGCAATTTAAATCATGAATCAGACACATTATTTAAATTCTTCTCAAGCTATGCTATAAACTATTCAAAATTCCTGCGTATTGCAAACACTTCAAAGGAGACTTGACACATGCTGTCATCCTTTGCCATGACTAGAAGAACGGAATGAAAGGAAATTTTGGCCAGACCACAGGTGGTATCCCATTTTGCTGATCCTCATTTATTAGGACTCTTCCATCCTTCTCTGCCTTTGTCTATTCATTCAGGTTGTGCAGGTATCATGGATCTGGGCAGTGATACAACATTGTGGTATATGTTTTGTCTCAGAAGGATAGAGAGCCATCCCTCCATCTGAAACATCTGAGATACATTTGAACTCATAAGTTCAAAAGGACCTTGACTTTGTATGAATAAATTCAGAGTGCTTGTAACAAACTCACATTTTCCTTAATTGAATAAAATGGTATCTATTGTCAAAAATACTTCTTTGAAACTAGAATCTCCAATCATATGTGAATTAGATTTTTTTACTTTGCTGGGTTTGGTTTTGTTTTTTTGTTTGTTTGTTTGTTTGTTCCTGAATTACATCTATAAGGAATAAATTCTAGAAATTCATGCTGATCCAAAGTAGAAGCAAACAGTTTAATTCTTGCCCTAATTCCATCCCTAAGTGCATGTAAGAAATGTCAGACTTCTGTAAATATGTGAGCAGCCACCCTTATCCCATTCATCTACTGGCCAATTTTTATGAGTATCTACTTCACTTAAGTAAATTAAACCTCTAAAATTCACTCTGATGGGGCCTGGCCTTGCCTCAGAAAGTGAACACAGATGTAAAGCTTGGGAAACTGAAACTGAAAGTGTATTTGTGTAATTGAATAGCTGAATTTGAATTAATTTGTCTTTGACTCAGTTTTAATTCCTAGAATTTGTAGGAATATAGTTGAAATCTTTGAAGTCAGTGAATTATATGTGTTGAGGATTTTATTTATGTCAAAATAAAATAATGTTTAGCTAAAGTGATTGAAAGAGTATCAGATAATTATAAATAGTTTAGCTAGACCAGCTTTTTAATTCCCTATGTCCTTTGCTTTAAAGCTGATTTGAATGAAGAAGATACTGTCACATTTCCTCATCTTTTTGTATTAGTATTAGCTGACTTTTAAATGTTCAGATAATTCATTTCTTGGTAATCAAAAAGCCCATGAATATATCAATTCAAATTTCCTGTAAAATTTCAAAAGACTTTCCACAGTAAATGCCAAAACTAATGCAGCACTTCACAAGAAGAGGTTAATCACAATTCATTGTTTTGCTATTCACTGCAATGACGATCCTCATTATAAATGCATTTGGTATGTATGTAGATGTAATATGCAATTTTCATAGATCCACTACTCAAATATTACAGCAAGACATTTACAATTCTTTCTGTTGACTGCTGTTTGCAGAAGAACCAGGTACTTAATGAGTCTGCTCAAAATCATAGCTACAATGCATCTCTGCACTGACTGAAAAAGTTTTTGAAGGCTAATTCCTTCAAAGCCGGTCAATGTAAAGTGTTAAGCATGACTGAGGAAGGGACAAAAATTCTCAATATCATTTGAAAACTGAACTTCATTCTTTGGAGGACTGGAGATGGCTTTTGAGAAGTATATGGATTGTTGTGGAATCTTGTGTTTGTGAACTTGTCAATATACTGACTGCTTTGGATGGTTGTACATAGATGAATGTCTGGGATTAAAAGGAAATTTGTCTTATTCTTTAAAGGTAAAATTCTCTTTATTATGGCCCCCACAAAAAAAAAAATTACATAAATTTGCATCACTTATCATGTGAGTAATAAGCCCTGTGTTCTCCTAACACTGCAAAAAAAGTTCTCCTTATCAAACCTCTCTCTCTTGATTCACCAAATGCACAAAAATCCTCACCTCATACTGATTAAATCTGTTCACAATACATTAAAAAGTGCTGTCCATCAGGACTATTTACTGTGCTTGTTCACACCTCAGAAATCTAGTTCTATACAGCCTTGAGAATAAATTGAATTTTAATTTCAGATTTCATGTCTGGTCCCCTAGTTCTTGTTTATAAGAACCATAGATTATATTGGCCAAAATATTTTCTTCATACCATTAATTCCATTGATGGTATCTTATGATATACATTGCAGTCACTCCGTCCATGCTCACAAAGAAAAGATGAAAGATATTGCTTATCTTACAAAAAGCTAACCCACAACCTGCAGCTTTATGTCAAATTTTCTAGTAGAACTCATTGTCCCAAGGCACATAATTTAGCACAAGATTGTGAGTCAGGCCATGTGAGATTACCATGTATCACAGCTACAGAATGATTCCTTTATACAGTCTTTCTCATGAAAATAGTGGGTAGACTACTGCTGAGCATGCTTTGACAGTTGGTGATCTTTGTATAGGAGACTCAATGGCTTATAAGGAAACAGCACTGATGCTTGCTAAGAAAAAACTAGATAATTCTAGCACAGCTCTCCACAATTTTCATTCTGCTTATGTGTTGTGCAGTTCAAAAGGACATGTCACCTTCTTTAGTATCTTCCCTACTTCTGCCAAAATTCCCCTGTCAGCATAAACAGCAGTATTGTCAGCATAAACAGATATGACTATCCTGGTGACCAAGGGGAAGCGACTGATCATCCAGAGAGAGAACAACATTAAGCACTGGCCACAAATATGTTTCCCTATATATTGCATGGTCAAGGAGAGAGAGGGTGCTCTTGAGAGAAGGGAGCTTCTCTGTAAAAACTCTAAAGAAATAAGGCTCCTTGGTACTGACAAATTTTTTACACAGTTGTCTTCCAGAAAAAGTCTCAGTTGTCCTCAAATATTAATACCTGTAAAGAAATGCTCAGGTTAGCTATTGCATATATTCTTTCCTCAGATGGAAGTTTCAGTCTGTGGGGCCACAGCCTATTAAAAGGATTGTTTCAGCCACAGTCACCTTTACTTAAGCTGATGCCAGGTGCTATCATGTAAGTTAGAAGTCAACACAGTATACAAAATATGCTTCTCTGAGGGACAAAATCTGCCTCATATTATTCTTTGCATACCAGTGTGATGGTTGTGAAAGACTCTGTGGGACTAGAAAACAAGGGCAAATTGTGGCAGGGAGGATAAAAGGGCTTCATGAAACATTTTAATATGTTTTAAATAAGAGACTTCAGTCTGTATCTTGTTCTCAATTTTGTAGTAACTTTTATGGGGTTTTAAAAGAGAGCAGGTTTTCCCTGTTCTTAATTTATGCCGCTTATCAAAGATCCCTGGGGTCAAATCTGTGCTAATTTGCACAATACAAATCCTCTAAATTCAATGGGCTGCATTGTAAATCAGACCATAAATCAGGTCAGAATTTGGTCCCTGACAAAGAGCCAATGAAAAGATGTTGCTTTAAATGATTCAAAACAAGCAGTTAAATTTGTTGATTTTTATTTAAATTAATTTTTTGCATTAGATCTCAAAATATTATTAAAAATTGAAACTGAATTATCTTTATTCTAGAAGATGAAAGTATTTAGCATAGCTATTTGCTTAGGACCTAAGAGAGAACCTGTAGTACTGATAGCTAGAACTGATTCCTAAACAGTCCCCGAACATTAAAATGTTCCATGACTGACAGAATCAAAATTTGGTACTAAATATCTAGATAAATTTGAAATACCTAAGCAAAGGAGGGATAAAGAACAACTTTTTTTTTTTTTTTTTTTAATGCTAAGATCTTCATGATTTACTACAGCATTTGTTCCAAGGCCCTGGATAGCTTTGCAATCTCCACATATTCATAATATATCATTTTGGATCAAATTAATGGCTACTTTTTATAGGTACAGTCACACTGATTTCACACCTCTGAATTTAGCTCTTTGCTGTGTATCTGGAGACCATTAATCAATATTTTCTGAAAGCTGGCTTGCTCCCTTCTTAACAAATAACCCTACCAGCCTCTGATATTTTCAGCTAGAACAAATTCGACTTGGTAGCCTCCATTTCTATATGTATATTATTCTTAATACAGGAAATATTCTAGCAGATGGAAAGCAGGGTGTATATGAGTTTCTATAAATTGGTTTTGTGAGAAGTCCTTCTCAGATGGTTATTACATCAATAAATCAAAAAGTATCAAATCTGTTAACATTAATCAGATTTTGATAACATCTTTTAGAGTCATTTGGAACAGCTGACATAAAATAGCTATAATTACACATTGTGGTATTGTATTATGTGTTTCATATCTCATAACATTTATTCTTAGTGAGTGTCTCAACAGTCTGCTATTAGTGGAAGACCATTATCCTTTAACAATGGCCTACTTTTTTTATTCTACTGACGTTAACTCTTATTTATTTATTTATTTATTTTTAAACAATAATAGATTGAAGTCAATGAAGATTATGGAAATCTCTCTGACTAATACCCTGTGACTGTTATCTTAAATGCTTAGGGCTAAAAAATGAAATTTAGTGTGTATGAGCTCAAAGTAGCTATTTACTACTTTAACATTTTACAAGTCATACATTAACATTTAGCAAGTCATAAAAAATTTACATCTTTAAGTGATTTGTACTTAATAGGTTAGTGATATGCATTTTATTCTGGTTGCTGGGGAAAGAATCTATAAAATAAAGGCATTTTACATTGTCTGCAAATCATTGGTATTGCTGGTGGGTGTACCATCAAACCCCAGAACGAGACTAGCTTTCTCCTGTTTAGTTAGAAGATGTTCTCCATGTGAATAATATCCCCTATTAACAAACTGATACGAATTATCTGAAAGTTATTCAGCTACTAGTAAAACGGTTGCAATTTAAGGAAAAGAAATTAACAAGTGATAGACTTGGGTTATTGTGGTTACATTGGAATAAATATTGCTATATAATGGCTGTGAATATCTGTTCTATTTCTTTTCAGAAGGTGACTGCAGTCATTTTTGGTTACTGTCTATATACACTGAAAAGACCAGTCATTAAAGACATAAACTTCATCTCATAGTCATGGTAACCAAACTCTGGAGTGCTCTGTAGTTAAAAAGTTAAACAAGTTGGTGCCACTAGGTGGTACCCAAGAGTATGATGCATAGGCAGCCACTTTCAAAGTATTCCTCATATTTTGCAAGGGAAGAGGTTTCCATTGTGTTTCTGAAAAAGACTGTGATATTCCCATCACCTTTCAGGTGGATATTAGAGACACAGAGAAATTAAAGCCAAATCTCTCACAGATATAATCCTGTTCTTCCAGTTCCCATGCAGCAGCACTGAGCATGGGCACAGCTTTGTTTTGAGACATAGATTGTTAAAACATAACAAAGAGTCATTCAAGGTAAAAATGAAGGCTAAAAATTCTCCCTACAAAAACAGAATATGAATTAATTCATGTAAATTCTGAAACCTTTTCAAATGTACTTTTAATAGAAAAAAATAAATATAGGTTTTCCAGATACATGGTTCCTATTAGATTATTTACTCTGCTCTACTCGTTATCATACAAGCTAATTTGGATGTTCCACTATTTTGCTATTTGCATGTCTTTCGCACTGAAACCTGAAAAATTAATATGATGACAGAACAGAACAGGATGTTTACACAGCAAAATACTGCAACAATAACTGATAAGGCGGCTCATTCAAAATACCCATATAAAATATTGCAGTTTGTTTTAAAATAATTAATTTCAGGCATGGCTTCTACTTCCATGACATTTCTCTCTTTTATGATACAATTGTGCATTACTTTGTCCTTTAAATAGAATGCATTTTAAACTTATGGAATGTCTTGAATAGAAATCCACAGGACAATTTGGCTTTTCCTTTGGGAGATCTCCCAGGAAGCAGGTTGGTGTTGCAATATCCCTTCAGTGGAGTTTCTGTCGCATTGCACTGCTGCGGAATGATCTGCATGGCATATGTGGCATTTAAAAAGTGTAAAGTTACTGTGATAACAGGGAATATGTGCTTCAATCTTGATGCTGTCTTGGGAGAGGCATTAAGAAAAGTTCTTGAAAGAATTAATATCTTCATGTGACTAAGAAAAATTTTGTCATTGTGCGGTAATTAATAGTAATGTTTTTGAAAAGTATTTTTTTCAGTTAATCTTTAAAACAAAAATATTGGTTAGATAATCCCATATTTCCTCCAAAATAAGGCACTTTTTAATGCACTTTGATAAAGTCTCTCCTTGTCCATCATAACTTGCTTTTCATCTGAGTCATTCCCTTCTGTCTAGCTTATATTTGGAGAGGAAAGGAAAAAAGGTATTCTAAACACTGTCAGATTTTTCTTGTACTTTTGCATTCTAGATTAAAAAGTACCCAGTTCCATGAACATACAAACACAGAAGTATTTCTCTGGTCTTGAATGTAAACAGTACTGTAGATGCTTCTGCATCAACTTTGTGTCCCTCCCATCTCCTCTCCAATCTTGCCTGCCTTTCATGGAATAAAATCATAGAATCATTTAGGTTGGAAAAGACTTTTAAGATCATAGAGTCCAACCACAAACCCTGCACTGCCAAGTCCACCACAAAACCATGTCCCTAAGCAAAGCACCACACCTACATGTCTTTTAAATCTCTCCAGAGATGGTGACTCCACCACTTCTAGGGGCAGCCTGTTCCAATGCTTGACAACCCTTTTGGTGAAGATTTTTTTTCTAATATAAAAGGCTGTTTCCCCTTGTCCTATTGCTTGTTATCTGAGAGAAGAGTTCGGTCTCAACCCAACCTCACTACAGCCTCCTTTCATATAGTTGTAGAGATCGATAATGTCTCCCCTCAGCCTCCTTTTCTCCTGGCTGAACAACCCCAGTACCCTTAGCTGCTCCTCACAGAACTTGTGCTCCAGACCCTTCACCCTTCATTGCCCTGCTTTGGACATGCATGTCAGGTAGCGTGAAATGCAGCATTTTTAAAACTGTTCCTTTTATTAGATGGTCAGTACTGCTATTTCAACGCACAATATAACATAAACAAATATTGTTCTAAAATGTTTGAAAAGAAACTTTATCCCCTACCAGATGCAGAACAAGTAAACATTTGCATGCTTTGATCCTGAGCTAGCTTTCCAACTGTTGAGTCAGTGCATATATATATATATATATATATATATATATATATACACATATATATATGCAATAGCTGCAATTTCCTTTGGGGTTAGAAACATTTTTTTCTCAACTGATCATTTTGAGCATGTCCTAAAGCTCACAAAAACCCAGGAAAAAATAATACAACATCCTATTGCTACTAGTGCTGCTGGCAGCACACAGTGACATCTGTCATGAAGTTGCTTCTCAGGTTTGCTTTTTTCCCCAGGGTACTGTACTCTCTGCCTCCCGAGAGGATGGCAGAATTAAGACCCATCACTCCTTCATCTTCCATAGGTAATTCAGCACCTGTAACTTCCAGGTTAAAAGACCGTGGGGAATTTGGACAGCTCACAGAGGAAGAAGTATCACAGTTAATGTTCCAGCTGATTTCAAAGCACAGTAGGTTAAACCCTCTCATATGGGTAATGAAGCAGCTTAAAGACAGGTTAATGGAAGTTTAGAAATTGAGAGCTGTACTGTTTGCTGGGTTTTTTACTACGGAAACTCTTACCACAGAGACCTTAGACACCCTTCATTTATCCCTGCTGACACAGTGGGTTTTCTAATTAAATGCTCAGCACATGTGCTCTATTTTCACTTAAAATACAAGAAGAAAAACAGAAGACAAATTAATATGAAATGGTCATGCTACAATTCATAGTTTTGTTGATTTTTTTTTTATGCATTTAGTAAATTGAATGTAATATGAAATACCAGAATAGTTCCTCTGGCACTGGGTCCTAACAACATTTCTCATGTCTTTGTGCAAAGTACTACAGGAAAGAGAGCACAATGATATTGTATTTTGCTTATTTTTACTAGTATGTTTTAGGGTATCCTGATTGTATAGTTTGAAAAGATCTTAACTGGGGAGAGGTTGTATAAAAACTCACGCTGAGGAGATAGCTATAACTACCCTGCATATCTATCTCAATTTAATGACTGTAGTTGAAGAGAGGAAAGAGACAAAATTATTTTCAATGGATTTTACACATAACTTAACATCCAATCGAGTGCATCAACATTAACAATCAATTAGTAACTCAATGCATAATTTTGAGTATAGCTGTATTACTATATACGCTAACAGGTCTTAAGCAAACCTCCAGAGCAGGTTCAGTTTTTTCACTAGTAAAGGAGCTAAAACCATAAAGCTACAACTGGGAAAAATGTTCAAATTAACTTAATCCATTTTAATTTAAAAATACACAAATCTTACTTTGAGTGAAAACAGCAACAAAAGCAGCTCAATTCTTTCCAAATCTCTCTAGACCATTTAAAATAGTTCTCATTTATGTTATAGAGCAGAAAATCCTTCTCTCCATCTCTTTTTTTCTTTTCATCTGAAATGTCTGTCACTCCAGTTGCACTTGGAGACTTCTATGGATTTTTTTCTGTTTGATTCTGTTTTCCCTTTGCACTACAACTATAACGTATTTAAGTGATAATAACTCCCTTATTTCTCCATCCCCATAAACTTGCCTCATTCTCATTGAAGTCCCTAAGAAAATATACTATGAAAAAAATGACATTAAGCATTTTTCTTTGTTGCCTTTCAGCAACTCCGAAGCACATATGTTTTCGAGTCAAGTATATATCTGACAGATTCCTGGTCATCATCAGGATCAGATCTGCTAAGAGAATGCGATTTTAAGCCTATTCTCTTAGCTTTATATCATTAATGGTGCATACTTCACTGGAATTTTCTTTAGAAGCATTATGTCAAATGCTGACTTCATTGCATATATGTCATGCACTGATATCATTATTATTACTCAATTCTTACTGGAAAGAAGTTGGGGCCAAAGTATTTAATTTACTTAATTAATTACTAACTGTTTGACCAAGTATGTCTTCCACAGAGAAGATGGGAGTACAATGAAGTGAGTAAAATTTCAGAAGGCTTTAGATCAGGCATTAAGTAAAGCAGTTATACCTTTTGGAAAAATTAATGTCATCTATACAAAATTTCTTTCTTTTACTCAGAAAATTAGTTAATATAGTTGCTTATGCTGAAATACAAGCTAAACAGTGTCACAAAGGCACCCAGCATTCCTTTTACCTCCATTTTAAGTGTGCATAATTCACCTTTAAAATCAGGCTGTTTAGAAAAACATCATTATATCGATGAAAATTCTACTACCTTGTACACTGGGATAGTGAAATCAGAACGAGTGTCCCTTGCTATGGTCCTGAAGAAATATCAGATGGCTGATATCTGTCTTCTGCAGGTATTTACAGAGAAAGTAATTCTACTCAGAAGTCTCATAAAATGCTTGCATTTATTCAGGCAGTTTTACCAAAGAATTTACTAAAGAATTAACTGATTATGAATGGGGCCTTAATAAATATACGTGTTTATGTCTATTTCTCTCTCTTATCTCTCTAAGTATCCATTATATCCATCTGTCTATCAAAGTCAATATTAGTTTACTCATATCTTCCTTAGTTAAAATTAGGAAGTGGAAGAGAATGTTAGTCTTCATTATTGTAATTTACAACACTTACTTAAAAATATAAAATGTAGAAAAACAGAACATCCTCTTTTTCTGAATACACGTCCTACCTTTTCTTACAGATTTAGAGCACAATGATGTGCACCCACTTAGACTTCATTCTTGAAATGCAACTGCTAAGACACATTGTTTTGCTTATTTAGAAACTTGCAGAGGATCACAAGGACAACAGGGGTTCATGTAGGTAATTTACATATCTAAAATTCTTTGGGAGCCAGTTCTGCTTATCGAGGCAGCAACAAAATTTTCTCTGCCCTTTAGCACATATCAATATGCAAAAATATGGAGTTTAGCCATTGTGTGAGTTTATCCTGGGAATTTCTTTTGGCTTCTCTAGCGGCTGCTTGTCTCTGTGCTGCCTGGGAAGCCTAAGGCATTGGTGGTTTGGGGTGCTCCTTGACCACCTGCCAGCCTCTCCATGTTGTTTCTCACTACTTGCTTACAGTTATTCTGCAGGAGACAAACCTGTATGAAAGCTGTATTTACCAAAAATCTGCCATTCCTTTCTAGTTAAAGGATAGGAAGTTCACTCATATCATACAGCCCATTTTAACTCCTCCAACCTGAACTATGAAAAGGAAATTTAATTAAAAGATGAGTCAGTCAGAATTATACATTTCATTCACAAAATGTATAATAAAATTCATAACTCTATATTGCATTAAAACAGATAATAGTAATGTTAAGTTAGCAAAATCAAACACTTAGAAGCTTGGAAACGCCATAAAAAACATTGCTACTTCATGCCACATCTAACTAAGACTTCTTCTGCATATGAAATATAATACTGTCTTTAATAATAATTAGCTTTTCATAATAATAATAATAATGTTTTTCATGTCTTTTCCCACAAAACTTCTCCCTCACGCCTTCAAAGTATTAGTCTCCATTTATCTCACCTATACTTTAATCTTACTTCTTCATTCACCCTTACTTTTCTCTTGATTTTTTCTACATCTCTGAAACCATTGAAATCTCCTTTCTGATCAGTCCTCAGAAGAATTAATTCTTGTTAAGTATCAGGCAATATGGAGTATGTGATGAAGGGCGGGCTTAAACCCATAGGGACTCAGAGAGGATGCAAAGTCAGGCAAGGAGTGCAATAATGAATTTAACTCTGCCTCTTGCAGATTTTTTCAACAGACACTACTGAAAGTTTGTGCTATAGTTTATCCTGTATTTGAACTAACAGCAGATTGTCACCTCGACAGGTATTCACTTAGGGAAAATAAAATCTATTTAAAGCTAGAGCAGTTACACTGCAGCCTGAGTCCCAGTTGGAGACATCAGTGCGTCTCATTGCAGGATCTGGCCTAGGTGAGTTAGGAAGAAAACCAGTAAAATGGATGATACCCAAAATACTGTCAAAGGAGATATTTTCTCTCGCATGCCTTTCAAGTATACAACTTTAGGGCTTACTCCTAACAACAGAAGGTAAAAGATTTTTGAACAGACTTGCAGTTTTAAAATTGACAGCGTCCCTTTAACAACTTCAACAGTTGGAGAGTTCTATGTAGGTGAGTGAATCTGATGCTAAATAGTTAACTTGTTTTAACTAAGAACTTGTGATTTCCAAAAAAAATCTTGTCTGTAGAAGAAAGTAACATCAATTGGGAAAAAAGCACAGAGGAATAGGACTCATCTAATTTATTCACGTTCAAGAAGGCTTGTCTACAGGCTTGATTTTTCTTCTTTTTTAAAAATGTAAGGCATTAGGTCAAGATTCTGGAATGTGTCTCTGTCAGAACAAAATGTTTTCACTACAGTTACACAGTGAGTTCAGAGATGTTGGGAAACACCCACTGAGAACATAGTGCTTGGGAAGTACATAACAAGTGTATAGGAAAACCTATTATAACAGTATATGTAATTTTAATATCAAATTCATACCACTTCTCTACCATCTTGTTCTCATTCATGATTTTTAAGGATGAACAGCTTCTGTAACTGTTCACAGAGCTGTTCTTGTGTGCTGCCTGCACAGGGTATTTCAGCCTTCTTCATTGTACAAATCCCCTTCTTCACCTTCCAAGACTACAACTTCTATCCGCTAATCATAGACTCATAGAAACATAAAATGGTTTGGATTGGAAGGGACCTTAAAGATCATCTAGTTCTAACCCACCTACCAAAAACCACTAAACCAGGTTGCTCAAAGCCCTGTGCATCCTGGCCTTGAACACTACCAGGGATGGGTGTTGTGGGGCCTCATCATGAATATGGTGAACAGCACTGTACCAGCTACTAAGAAAGAGAAAAATGACTGCTACAGCTGAACTCAGGACAATCGGGCAGCCTTACAGGGAACAACTTCTTCCTAACATTTAATCTGAATCTCCCCTCTTTCAGTTTAAAGCCATTTCCTCCTTGCCCTATCTCTTCTGCCTCAGTAAAAAAGTCCCTCCCCAGGTTTCCTGTAGGCCCCATAAGGTACTAGAAGG
Source organism: Pezoporus occidentalis (assembly GCF_034315485.1). Taxonomy (NCBI): domain Eukaryota; kingdom Metazoa; phylum Chordata; class Aves; order Psittaciformes; family Psittacidae; genus Pezoporus; species Pezoporus occidentalis. The sequence continues at coordinate 561,661 of NW_026915877.1, forward strand.
CTGCTCATGTGTTTGACACCTCCAGATGACAGAAGTACAATACATCTCAATAACGCCAGTCGTTATAGTACCTAAGACATGGAACTGATCTGCAATCAGTGTAAGGAGGTCTGGGGACTCCAGTATGAGGTACCTAACGATGTTGTGCATTGACCAGTGTGTACTGTGCTTCACTGGCGCATCTGTGTGTACACGTGTAAAGCCATTGTGGGCTCTTTCTGGGCTTGCAAAAGCATATATTGCATGCAAATGTATTCCCATTAATTCAAATAAGTGACCACATAGTTGAATGGTTAGCTAAGTTCCCAAACTCCCAGAGAAGAAAGAACTTGCACTGTCAAGCATTGCAGAATTTGCATCTAAGGGAAACATTTTAGGTTTCTATATTTTATCAACAATAAAAGAATTAAGCTGGTGCTTTCCTTGCACATTTGCAATTTAAATCTAAAATTTTGGACCACTGCAACATACTTTAGTTCCCACCATGTAGAGTGATTCACAAGAATGGAGAGAGTGACCTTGGGTGTCATGATGGTAGAATTTAGAACAAGAATTAGCTACATGACCTCACAGAAATTGTTTGGCTAGAGAGAATAATTTTTTGGGCAGCCTCCGCCACTGTACAGCATAAGGCAATATTAGATGTGACTCTGTGTGTAACCAGAGGGGAGTGAAGCAAATGAGCCAGGCCAACAAAACCGGGTGAGGAAGCCATGAGGCTTGGATTCAACACTCCACAGTCATCTCCTCCAAAGGAGAGTGCAATTAAAACCTGGACTGCATTTTTACATATTACCCTGTAGTTAATCAGCCAAGGAAAGCTGGTAGCACAAACAGCTTTCTCTGCAGGGCAGCACTGCCAGAGAGACACTGTTCCTTCTGGGTCAAAACGAAACCACTGCCTAAAATAATAAAAAAAAACAAAAAAAAACAGTGATCACCATAATCCAGAATTACAACAGCCAATTCCACTTCCTCTTCTTATGTGTCCAGAAAGGAGCCCCTAGTATTGTTCAGCCCGGCTGCGTGCTCTTGAAGAACAGCCACAGGCCATGGAGGAAAGCCAAGAGAATACACAGCCACAGAGTACAGTCACATTCATAAAACTGAAGAACAATCATCCCAGGAATGGATTTGGAAAAAAACTTCAACAAAAGAGAACTTCTCTAAGTCATCTCCTCACAGGCCACTGTGCTGAAAAAGGGCTGGTCTCCTGGTCACAGGCTGCCATGCGCTCCTGTGGTAGGGATGCTCTCTGGCAATGCAGTAAGTCCTTTAAAATGAACTGTATTTAATATACTTAATAAATTGACTATATATTTATGTCCAACATTTTAATCTGCTTCACCTCTGTGAAACTACTGTATCAAGTGCTCTCACACCCATATTGTTACGGGTATACCTGTAGTACCCTGTTGTCACATAATTTAAAAGCTTTTGACTAGACTACATAGAAGATTATATATTAGAAACAGTTTACACTTAAGAACGTTAAGGATGATTGTCATTTTGTGTTTTGTTGAAGATTATTTTTTGTGTTTTTGCTGTCTCTTTGTAAAACACATGAACAGTAGGTGGCAGATCTGAGAAAATACCTAATTAAAAATAGAAGGAAATAAATTATGCAAATTGAAATTTTAAGGGTTTCACCATGACTGTTTTGAATCTACAACATACCAACAGTTTTCATGTAGCTGACATGGTATGATTTTTAACTTTCCACTCAGACCAAATTTAATTTCCTTATTTGTCAAGCTTCTTGTCAGGCTGGCCACCAAATCACTCCCTTTTCTTGGAAGTCTCCTAGTGAAAAATGTCAGTACTACATTTTAAACAAACTAGATATGTTGAATCAGTAGTGGCAAAAGTTATGCTCTTCGTTAGTAATATTTTGGAATACAGCATTATTCTTTCAATGTAATGAAGTCTTTGTAACTCTGCATTGTCTGCTGCATAAAATTTTGTGATATTGAAGTGATATGAGATAGCCATCTGAAGAAGAGGAATGCTGCTGTTGGTTTAGCTTTGTGGCTATTAGGATAATTTAATACCAACATGAACAACCAACAACACCCTGCTGTGGATACAATGAAAATGATCTCCCCTCAAAAGAAATGAAAAGCTAGTAGCTGTAATCCTGCTGACTGCTTCAGAGGAACAGGATTGGTACTGTACCATTTTCATGGAGATACTCCACTCTATCTGAGGACAAATCTGCTCAGAGCAGCTTGGCAGGATCAGACTTAAAGTTTTCAAAAACAGTTCCATGACAGATGATAAAAAACTCAGTTAGAACTCACATAACAATAAAAAATATGACAGGAAGAGAAAACAACTCATGAAACACCTATTATCCAAAGATATTTCCAATTACAAATTGCAGCACAGCTTGAGCACCTGGGCCATTCATGTACAGTATCCCAGAAGCCGATTACAACATCATGATATGAGTGGTACAATGAATAACACAGTATCAGTACCACCATCTCTCACTCTATTCTTTCAGTATCATGTAAGTGGGAAGTGTTTAATTAGAAAGCTTTCAGTATTCATTTTATAGCTTAATAGGCTTTTCTAGTTGATAACAACCTTATTATATGTTGAGGATAATCAGCCAATCAAAAAATAACTTTTCCCCCTTCTTGTCTTTTAAGAAAAACAAGCAAATATATTTCACATCCATTTAAATGCTGTTATTAGATTGTATGCATTTTAATGGAGCTGTGTCAATTCAGTTAGTGTAAGGGCAAGAGATCTTAAATTATATTCTAATTTTGTGAATGTAATATCATGGATAAAACAGGCTAATTACAGGTTACAGATGCAATTTTTGCTGGTGCTTTCATGTCACTGGTCAAATGTGTGAGCAGCAAAAATTCTTGTGTATGGAGATGCTTAATCAAATTATTAGCATTTCATCCAAATGAAGTTCTTGCATTAATGTTCAGCATATGTACTCATTTCTTGCAACTTCAGCAAACTCACTGGTTCCCTATCTGGTACCTCTTGAATAAGTTAAAAGTATTACAGTTTCATGCCGGAATTCCTCTTTTTTCCTTCTTTGACATGAGAGTTGAAAATTTCACATAGAAAGTGAAGTACCCATCAAACAAAAAGCTTTCATTTTGTTTCAAGGAAACTTGTAGTGCAGGTGATGGTGTTTTGCATCCTTTATGTTCCAAAAATCTTTCCCTTGTCTTTCTTAATAGCTGTTGGGAAGTAAGAGAATTTACCTAAACGGGACTTCTTTGACTCCCTAAAGTACTACTCAACTTTTTCCTCAGACTATCTATCCAAGATATGGGCTTATTTTGGAAAATTAAAATCTGGAGCTTGCTTTGGGTTATCCTTATAGGTAAGGACAGACAAAAATATTACAAATACTGTCACCCTTGTTTTAGAGGAAAATTTTACATACTAAAAGATTTTTTAATATATTACAAGGGTTTTCAGTATTAGGGAGGGTTTTTTACATAGCACCTGAATAAAGTTTATTTGATTTAGTTTTATAAGGTTCTAACATGCTCTGGAATGCGTAACTTTAGCTGGAAATCTGATCCCTGCCAAGTATTATCACTGCTATGCTGAACTTTTACTGTGTAATGTGCTTTAGGATGGTTACCCAGCAGATATGATCCCACAATTGATGCCTAGGAGTATATGATAAGTCTGAAAACATAACAGCTTTGAATTTCACCTCTCTTTTGTCTGAGGATAATTAACCTCAAATTTGCACTGAAATGGTAAAAAGTAAAAAGAAAACAAAAAAAAAAAAGTCCTTTCATTTTCTCAAAGCAACGTAGGGCCTTAAAAGTGTCAGGAACAGATGGGTGCTACATGGAATTTTTTTGCAACTTTTCACATTAAAACAAAATTATTATCCTTTTGTCGATAGGGTTCTGGAGGAGCATGCGTATTGGAGGAGGGTCAGTTCTTGTCTGCACTCCTGCGTTGCCTCCCCCTTTCTCATCCTCAGACATTAACTTTCCTCCTACTCTGGGTTCTGCCATCCACTGTTATTTATGCCAGTACCTTTGAGATTCCTCTTTTGGAGCAGCTAGTGCCTGTTTTCCTCATTATCAGCTTCTGCTCTGTGTTTTCCAGGGAAGTTTTTTGTAGCTGCCACTCCAAACAGGAGTTTTTTGGTTGAGGTTAAAATGATAAAACATAACTTTATGTTGCAATGTGGTATGTTCAGCCATAACTCTGGAGGGTAACAAAATCCTTTACAAAAGCTTAAAGCATTCCTGCCAGTGCAGTGAAAGCAAGTACAATCATTAGGTTTTTGTGTGCAGGTTAACTCACAGGAGTGCTTTGCTTATAAGAAATCAAGGGCAGTAGTGATGAAATGTTTAATATGTAATCTACAGCCATAAGAACAGAATGCATAGTGATATTTCTTAGGGTTTGTTTCTGGAGCTACTTTTGTGTTCTGTTTTCATCATCATTATAAAGAAGGTAAAAATAGAAATAAGAACCAGCACTTTTAATGCCGCTGTTACCTGACATGAGGAAAACTGGTCCTTAAGTGTTTACAGAGCTACTTGATCCTTTAATTTCAGTATTAATTTCCAGTAAGTCAAAGTCTTACTGCCTTTCCTAATAAACAGATTTATATTTTTATATCATTTGAAGCATGCGGTAGTAAATATAATTAATTGTGTATTAAGGTGTTCTGTTTGTGATGCACGCTGACTTGTTAAAGGTGAGGTACTGCATACATGCAAAGCCTGAAATTGTCTTGCTTCTGCTGTTTTGGTTGTCAAGTAAATAATCTTTGTGAACAGGACATAATATGACTAGATAGATATAGTTTCTTCAGTATGAAGTTCACTTTGTACTAATACGCAAAGATATAATATTGCTATTTGTGTGTCTCCTGAAGACCATTCTTGATAAATGAAGAGATGTCTTGCAAACTCCATGTTGCTGATTTCTTGCCTGTTTATTGTAAATCTTATCTCAGTTGCTATTCCCCTTTAATCTCCTTTATGAGCTATGGTTACTCCTGGAAATTGATTTTTTTCAAATGGGAAGAGAATAAGAAAGGAAAAAGAAAAAAATCTAATTTTAAGACTTGGTATCAAGACTTGATATCTCTGTGATCCTAAAGGTTTAGCAGCAGAAGTCATTTGTGAGAACTCTCATTTTTTCAGGAGGCTAATCTAATGATCAGGCCTGGATTACCATTTTAACAACTGCATCTTTCCTTACACCCATAGAATTATTCATAAGGCTGATGTCAGGCTATTCCAATGTAAGTAACATTGGTGGGATTAGGCCATTATGAGCCAATCTCATGCCTACTGGAAACACAATTTTGCTATTAGCCAGAAAGGTATACAGATAGGCCTTTTGATTGCATTTAAAATATTCTGGTTTATATTTGTAATTTGGTTTATGTATATTCTACTCTGTGTAAATCAGATAATTGTGTAGTGTCTATTCCTATGACTGTGAATACGCCTGTATAAATGATGTTATATATAAATATAAATATGTATAAATAATATTATGTATAAACATAATATGTTATTTTGAGCGCATAATGGAAGCTTGAACATTGTTCCATAAGTTTTAGATTTATGTAAGTCACACTGACTTTTCTTATGAATTCTTTGAATATATTTAGCATATATTATTTTGTATAAGAATCCTAATTTTCCCAATTTTGTTTGTTTGTTTTTTTCTTCTTGTTTTCAACTGTATTGCTCTCTACTTCTCTTTGCTATTTGATTGATATCTGCAGGCTCTCTCTGAAAGCAAATAAACAGCCCTGGTGCACTGCACTGGAATGTTACAGATGAATAGCAAGAGACATATACAAGACATAGGTAGCATTACAATAGGGAAAAAAATCTGATGCATTACTGTTGTTTGCATGACCTCCCTCTGAAGCAATGCGAGCACCAACTTTGATATAATTATTCCTGAATGTGCCAAAGCAGTACTTTCTGAAATAGCCCCAGTGTCAAACATGATGAATGACCAATTCCGTAATGTCAGTCCCAGTGGTAATTCCAACAATGGCACAACCTACCCAGCCCAGGGTTGTCTCCAAATCTAGCTGGGGAGAGGGGCTGAGAAGGACTATGGGCATCAGCTCTTGTCTGCGTAACACAGGACGTCGATTTCCTCGGTTTCTGTCCTGCTTCAGTTCAAAGCAGAGGCACTTGGAGCAAGTAATCCAAAATAAGTAATTAACGAAGTAGATTATATATATATATTTTCAAACCAACCACCAAAATACAAACAGGCCTTAACACAATCACAAAATTTCCATTTCTGTTAGTTATAGTTTTTTATGGTATTTTTAAGAGAAGTATATGAGTATTTTACACTAAATTCACTTTCATGAATAAGTTTGCACAAAGTTAAAAATTCTTTGTGCCTGGGGGTGTCATTCAGTAATTTGTCTGGGCTGTAAAGACACTTTCCTGAAACAGTAACGGTTTCCATTTCTGCCGCTGAACACCATCTTCTGCAGGGTCCCATCACCAGACTTGCTACATCCCAGGAGCTAAATCTTGCAAGAATATCACCTCAGTGCTACAAAGGGAATTCCTGGTGGAGCGAACTAGTGCAGTGCAGCACTTTGCCTCTCAATATGCATCTATCTGGACTGATTGACTATGCTGCTGCTCATCAAAGAGGAGTCCCATAAGGTTTAAAAGATATGGTATTCATCTTATGTTGATGACTCATCTTTATCATTTCAGTGTCTATGGTGTCACAAAATTCCTTTGTTTAATCTATTCTGAGCTTCTGTTTGTAGGTTTCCATTCTAGTAATACCCCATTTCGTTTTTAGTTCACCTAAAAAAACTTTGCTTACTTCCAGAAAAACACAAAGAATATGTGGAATGTAAGGAGCCTAGCAGGTTTTAAATAAAATAATAATTTCTCAGACTTATCTTGGTATTTACTTTGTAAATGTTCACTTTCAGTTATTTTTATAATAATAATCAAGCCCGGTCATAAAAACTCTTCTTCTTATGCTGTCTTATGCAAATTCTTCTAGTTTCAGATTTCATATGAATTGCCACATAAAGCATACAACCAGTGATAAATGACATATTTAATACAGATATGTTTTTTGGAAAGTTGGTTTTCTTTCACTAATTAACTATTCCAAAGCTCCAGCTGAAAATGTATTAAAAAAAGGCATTAGTATTGGAGATAAATAAAGATACATAATAAAGCTTTATTTGGGGTTTGAAAACTAAAACTTTTCTGTTCTTCAGATTTAAATGAAGAATTAGTCCTTTTCTTTTGCTTGCATGTCCTGTCTGCAAATCTCAGACTAAAAAATGGCTGTTCTCTCTGCTGTTCTCCTTCCACACTAACCAATGTTTGAGGACCATTTTTAAGCTTCTAGGTTCTTATGGACAGATTTTATTCAAAGAGTGAAAACATTTCAAAGATTACTTTCTCCATAGCCAGTGGTAAATATAAAATTTGAAGCATGCCAGTCAGATTTAAGATCTAATGTAATATTTCAATCTTAAGCCATCATTGTTTCAAACAATGTAATTGATCAGAGTAACAGACCAGGCTATAATGGACTCAAATCAATATAATACAATTAAGCCACGTTATATATGCAGAGCACAATGGCATTTTGGCTCTTCTAACTACTTTTTCTTACACTCATATTCAGTGCTGTCTCAAAGGATGGGCCCAGGGGGACCATCTCACAGTCCCCTGATTTGAAAGGAATGTGAGCACTGCTCACTACCTAATGCACATGCATCCATGCCCATCTCACTTCTCTTGGTACTCAGTGAATAAGATGTGGAGTCTGCACAAGAGTTCAAGATGCTCAAGATAGCTATGTTTGTTCATATAAACAGGAGTTCTTAATACATTGTTCTTTAGAATAAATGAATTAGAAGTAGTTTGGTAGGAAGAGAAATTACAAAAAAGACAAAACCCTTTGCAAATGATACAAAAGCAGTTTTAAAGGCTTAAAAATAAAACTAATTATTTAAAATAATTCATAACACTTCCCACTATCAAAATCCTGCATAAAGCAAATGGTTCATGAACAGTAGTGAAATGCAGAATACCCTTATCTGAATACAAAAGTCATTTGAAGCATCTAATGCTTTTAGGTTGTGGTCTTGCAAGGTGCATAGCACCCGTGTTTGCTAATAACATATCAACATCGAGGATTGGTCTTTTAATGAGTTTTTCCTCAAACTTTTTTCTCTAATTCCCTTCTGATCATAAGACTTCTTTTATTATGCATATTAACCCTGGAGTAGATAACTACACTGTGGGTTTTTCCAGTATAAATAGCTTTAATTCTGTCAGTTTAGCTTTATTCTGATGATATGCTAAAGCCAAAGATACAGTATTCTGTTATAAACCCTTTTAAAATATCTGACATTTCGGCTTTTGGAAATCCTGTAAAGTTTCTGGGAATAAAACAACCTCCCACCAACTTAATTTCACAACAGATAGTTGCTATCAGTTTTAAGTACTTCACAAATGTATTGCTTTCTATATTGATACAAAACATGTCTGGACATTTTAAAATGATACGCTACAAAATAATTGTGCCTGAGCCTTCTCTGGGAATCTAGACTGTCATATAATTTTTTTGTGGTGGCTTCTAATGGTGATCCAAAGGTTGGAAGACTGTGTTATGTTTAATGACAGATGTACAATGTAAGTATTGTGCTCCTTAAATATGAAGGACTAGAAAGTATGTGCTACCCAAATAACTTCTATAGACTTGAAAAGAAAGAGCTGGTTTAGAGATGAGTGTCTCAATCCAAGTTTCATGTTTCCATGAGTTTCTAAAGGAAAAAATAAATGTTTCTTGAACTGAGCCTTATCTTCAGCTGCTGTAAAGACCCACCCACTCTGTGCAACATGGCTGAGTCACTGCAGCTGAACTTATAGTTGCAAATACAAATTCCCAATGTATCTAATATCACTACTGAGCACAGAACACAGGCCCCAAAGCGTTATATTTTGGGGTTGGTTGTTGTTTTTATTTTTTGGATTGAAATGTTTTTTGAAATGGTATGCTTTCCTTCAAAATATGTGATTCTCAGAACTATGAAGAATGAATTGGTCTGCTTGGGTTTTGTTTGTGTATTTGGTTTACTTGCAATAGAGCTTTCTTATTTATTTTACTTGAAATAGAACTTTGTTATTTCACCTTTTCATTAATTTGAGACAGTAGATGTGGTCTGGCTTTGTTTCAGAGATGTCTGACAGGCTCAGACAGTGGAAAAATTAGGAAATATGCTATTGAGGAGAAATCTTCAACAGTAAATTAAAAATTGCAAAATTGTGAACTGAAATGAATGTATACTCCTTTCCTAGCTCCATTTATGTCAGTGCCTAGCTAAGATAACCCAAATCCAATGGTTCAGGCAGTCAAAACAAGCTTTTACCTGAAACTCTGATACTTTTTCTCAGCACATGGTGGGGATTTGGTGCTAGGCAGTCTGGAGCCCCTGTGCCAGCACTCCTGATTTTTATATTTGCTGCAGTGTTTGGTTTGCTGGAGGCACCTTTGAATAGGATAGATCTACACTGCATAAACTCAGTACCATAATGCTTGGTCCAGAAAGAGGGCCTCTGTGAGGGAATTTCTTGATGCATTGACATTCCAGCTAGGCCTTACGTGACTTTGTTTTGCCAAGGAGTTGAACAGTAGGCTCTGGAGGTGTTTAAACCCTTATGAGGTTTATTTTCCAGTGCCAGTATGCCTTTCAAACTGGGACAGGGAAAGGTGACTTAGCCTTGAATCTCTCCTTTTCTCTAAATGTTTTTGCTACAGCAAATTGCTTCAGAACAACTTTTGCAGAGCTGAGGGCTTTTTCAGTCTATAGATGTAATTTGTTTATTCATTGGATTTCTTGTCACGCATGTATGCTAAGCCCCTTTTACTATAGGCTCAAATATTTGTTTCCTTCCAGTGACTGCTTTTGTGAAATCTCTCATTACTTTGAGACCTCTGGCTAACATGTCTTTGTCTGGGATGGAGCTAGCTAAGCCCTCACAGGCACCTGCTTTTTGTCGTAGAACTGAGTCACGGAATTTGTGCTTTCCTTCAAATATATAAGATAAATTTCAGTCCCTTGAGTTATTTCTTTCATCTGTGCTATTTGGTTTTGGGAGATCACGAAGGTGAGAGGGCTGCACATGTATTGGTCTTTTGTCAGCTTTCTTGGTGAGAAAGAAAACAAACATGGGGAAAAAGAAAAGGATTTAGGGAGTTTTCAAGGAATCTGCAAAACAAGATCTTTCCAAGAAGTTCTCAATTTTTAGAAGTCTTATTTTTGTGGCAATAATTGTAGGGATGCCTGATTTTTAATCTCATATTTTTAATTGTTTACATCTGTTTATTATTATATTACATGATGACTATGTGCTGTCAAGAGCCTTGCATCTTGTTAACACTTTCCTGTCTTAATCCAAACTACATCCACCATCCTGATGGTGATACTAACTGTTGATCAGCTGATTGTTCATGATCTCTTTAATATTTCTGGAATTATTTGATTTCACATTATACCTTAGAATAACATGTGTTAGCTAATATGTAAAACCAAGTATATTCCCCTGTCCTGGATCTGATTGCCAGATTCTTCTGGAGCAGCAGAGGGTTTTCACACCCAGCAGCCTTGCTGCCATTAAGCCACTAGAAGTGGTCAGCTGCTGCTCACTTTGTGCAGAAGCTCACATTTCCGGGTCTCTCAGATTAACTTCTAAGCAGGCTTGCTGAACAGTTTGACTGTATGTAATTCCTATGGAAATGAAAAAAAATCAATAGTGAGTGACAAAACAGTATCCGCTAGACAGAGAAGGTTTCTGCTGACAGTACCCATCTCTGTGTACTCTGAGTACTCAGTGAAAATTAATTAGACTGAATAGATAGATACACAAGGCAGCTAAGGCCAATTATTCCTAGTTTATAGATGTGGAATTTGAGACAAAGTAAAAATTAAAAAATCTGCATCAGTGCACAACAATAAATCTGGGAAATGATAGTCAAGAAAATCTGGCCTTGGACTTTTGTTTTACCGACATTAACTTTTCTCTTCCCAGCACTTGAATTATGCTTGTGCCATGGCAAATGCTGCTTGAGACAGCTTTCCCCTTTATTTTTGTAAGATCAGTTCTCAAAGTATTGGTGAACTGTGTTGGCTTTGCTTTAAGCACTGTCGTAACCACATTTAACTTAAGGGTGATGTGACAATAATTTTTCTCATTTCCCTTAAATAAATAAAAAAAATATATTCTTGATGAGACTTTATAAAATAATTATTTGTATTTGTCTTCCTCTAGTTTACAATGTTTCAAGCCATTTCTTCTTTGAGTGGCGAATTTCAAATCTCACTTCTCTTTCCACAGAGAAAACTAAATGCTGTTGAGATAGCAGTATTGAGGTTAATGTCAGAGGTTTCTTATAGTGCTGAAGCCAAGTAGCACTCATGCTTCATTAAAAAGTCTCTCCTGCATTTAGCTTATAATTTTTGGACAATACAGAAACTTGCCCAATCTGTCACACTACATATTATTAGATTTGGAGATATGACATGCTCAGAAAAAGATTTTCTTTTTTCTTTCTCTTTTCCCTACATTGAAATGGCTTGCTGAAATATGTGATCAGCTGGACTCTGGCCAAAAGCACTTTGAGGCCATATATTTATAATGGTTTTGTTATGAAGAATAGAATTTGGCTAATGGACCCATACAACTGCTAGAAGAATATTGATATACATTCAAACCACAGGTCATATATAAGGTAATAAAGTCATTAAAATCTTACAGAGGTTAGCTTCCTGTGCTTAGGAATTTTCTTGCAACATTTCTGTTTATTATGTTTGCTGCTTTAAACTGAGTTCAGTGACATACCAGATACGTACTATATTTTTTGAAATCTTTTCTGTTCACTCTTTTGATACAAGATACACTTCTTAGAATTCTGTCATCCAGTTCAGGCTTTCATTAAAATGCATTAAACCTTTTCAGTGAACTCACTTATTCTGCCAAGGATGCTTCTGTGAAGTACATTTTTCACGCTTTTTCCACTATGGCACTTCGCAAAGATTAGGTCATTTGTGTCAACTTGTAAACAGTCTTTTGGTTTATGATTCTTTTCTGTTATTATTATAGATTAAAGTGGTCTTAGCACAGTACTGTAATGTTGAAAGGTAATTAGAATGTCCCAGTTTCAGGAGGATAGGAATTATTATAAGCCAAAGCAATGCTTAAAGTAGGGTTTTGACAATAACCCATACCAGATGCTTCAGAGAAAGGTAGAAAACTCTATACAGTGCAACAATGTAACAGCTAAATGGGAAGTTTCTTGTTATACCTAATGGCTAGGAGCTTGAATGTCCTAAAATATAATACATGAAATGTTTCAATTCCTATTTTATCTGCAGTTATTCTTATATATATTTAAAACCACGTATGAATCTTTACCTTGACTGGGTATTACAGTAAGCCAGCTTTTCTTGAAAGACTCTTAGTACTCTCCCGCGATCACAAATAACTCTGAAATACTAACTACCCACAAATCTCCTTTGATTATTCAAAAGATTCTTCATTCTGTGTGATTGGGAACTATTACTTACTTTTAGCTTGCACACAGAGGATATAGGACATAACACCAATGTGTATTTTGGAAAAGTATCCTGCAATGTAAGTTTATTGTGGTTAGAGATGAAACTTTAATGCTATAGTCTGAAATCCTAATATGTGTCATGAGTCTGTTTTGCCAAAGCACCTTGTTTATGTACGTGAGAGTGCTGTTCATCATTAGCTCAGGAGATATACCACATAGCTCACTGCAGATGTCAATAAAAATTGTTACCTGAATGAACTACTTCAAAATCTCACTGCTTTATCTGCTTTATTAGGGCATGTATTCTGCCTGGATACCTAACTAAAGCCCCAACAGTCTGATACAAATGCCCCCAATCACAGGATTTTTATTTTTTTTTTTTTGTCCAAATGCATTTGGTCTATTTTCCTGATAGATTGCTTCCAGTTCTTTCTAACTTTTTGTAAGTGGTACTTCAAGAGAAAATAAGAAAGGGAATGTTTGGAAAATATTTCAGCAAGTTGGTTTCTGTGCTCATGGATAGAATATTTGGTGAAGAGGTAAACTCACAGGCAGATACTTATGACAAGTATACACGTTAAATATATAAACATATATATACATATAAACGCATAAAGTTACATGAAAGGCCAAAAAATGTGCAATGACTGACCAAAACAATGTAACAAGTGATATTTGTAACAAGTACAATGTAGGAAAAAAGGTGGTTAGACATTTGAATGCAGTATTTGCAATTATTCTCAAATCATTTAATTCCAGGTATACTGGACAGCAAGAATCTATATAATCCCAGAGGCAACACGAAGAAATGCGGCCAAGTAGTACTGATGTGTAGTAAAATATTCTGAGACTAGTGAGAAAGTGGAGAGTACCTGGAAAAATCCATCAAGTGTTATATACACTGCTTATCTGAACTCATGTTTGCCTGAAGTAGAGGCACGAGACTAGAGTCTGCTCAACAGTATGGCAATAGATCAATGTAATCTGTGGGTTTACTGAATATACCATGCAGTGCTCAGCGTGAGAGAAAAGTCACCCCTTTTCTGAGCCTACTGAAAGTACACACTGATTTCAGGGACTCCTGGAGAACAAGCAGGACTTACTTAGAAACAACAAACTTCCCTCCACAGTTGCCTTCCCAAGAGTGACTTGAAAGACAACTGAGATATGGATTTTAACCAATTCTAGAAAAATCCAACAGAAGTAAAGTTGGAAAAATTTAAGAAAAGTCAAAATATGTCTACTGAAGGTATTGTAAACTAGATTGTTTTCTCGGTAGGCTGGTTTTGAATTCATCCATTATCACTGAACAAAGAGCAAACGGAGCTAATTATTAATCGTCAGTTTTGGTGTTCAGACTGTCTGACCTATGCAGAACAAACATATTTGTTCTTTGTAACTTCTGACCTATTGATCTTCTGGTGTCATAGAACCACTTGACGCCATCTTCCAAGATGCCTCTTTTGGAATATGTGCTTATGGGGTCAGGGAGCTCTTGCAGAAGCTCTGTGCTTGGAAGACTTCTATTTCCCTTGTAGTTCAAGCTATAGTTAGTGTCATTTTGACTGCAAGGAGAACAGAGTGCAATGCAGGAATATAATAACAAATTCCTTTAAGGTCTCCTATGCAGGACATTTGCTGAGTTCTGAAGGGCTGTGCTGACAGTCCAGAAAACAGAGACAAAAAGATGAAAGGAGTCCTGTTCCAGTTCCTTCCTACTCTCCAGATGGATGTGGTGCAAACACAATCGTATGCACATAATGATGCAACCTAAAAAAAGTCAGAGATACAAAAATAAATTTTCAAGAGTGAAGAAACTAATAATTTTAGACACAAGTGTCCCTTCTGTCACTTGGGAGGTCAGTGGCTTTAAAAAATAAATCTTCATTGAGTTATGAAAGCTCTGTTCCCAGCAGACATTTGTGTGAAATAGAAATAACAAATCTTACAAAGGAATTTGTATCAGACAACAAGGAGCTTAAGCAAGAGTACAGGTTAGCAGGGAAAAGAGGTTCAGGGGTAATCAGAAAGTCAGTGTATAGTATGTAGAGGGTGCAGCTTTTCTGTAAGTAGTCATCATAATTAAAAAATCTCCACAACAGTTTAGTTTTAAAAACAGAGTCCTTTCAGGTTATTATTCAATGTGTAGTATGTGAAAGAGAATCTTCAGAGCAAATTATAGCATAATATTTGAATTTGGTTTTGAAATCCGATTCATAGGGGTATATTCTTACCTCCAAAATACAGTGAATCTGTATAAACTCATCTGAAATGTGACATCTTCTTGTTGAGATTATGGAAGCATGCTAAAAAAAAGGAATAAAGATGGAAATGCTTTTTTTTTTTTATATATGGCTTTCACAAGAAGACAAATTATAAATAATAAAAAAAATCCCTCAGCAGCAGCATAACTCTGAGTTTGCTGTGAAACTTAGCCTGAAAAGTCATAGACGGACTTAATAAGATAGCTGAATGATTTCTAAATATAAAGGATTGTGGTTATACCACTTCCAGCAAGTTTCTGATCCATAATCCTTTCTTTTTGATTATTTTTCTTTTCACAAATCTTTAAAAACATAAGAAAATCCATTGGTAGTTTAGTTTTGTAATTGACAAGTCCCCCAACTAATTAGGCATGCAATATAAATGAGTACAACACAAAAGTAAATGTGTGGGAGGCTGATGAGGTCATAGTTCTAATGCAGCTGGTTTATTGAATTCTCAGTGAATCTGAAGTCTGTGGAGCTGTCAAACATTTTTTTTTATCAGGTCAAGGAGAAAAAATAAATTGCTGGGATTCATACAGAAGAAACTGTGTAATTGAAGTTTATCTGTTTCTGCTATACACTGTTTATAACATCCAAACTGATACTAAAGTGATAGGACAATGGGTAATGGGTTTAAACCAAAACAGGGGAAGTTCATCTTAGATATAAGGAACAAGTTCTTTACTGTAAGGGTGGTGAGGCACTGGAACATGCTGATCAAAGAAGTGGTAAATGCTCCATCCCTGGCAGTGTTCAAGGCCAGGCTGGACAGAGCCTTGGGTGACATGGTCTAGTGTGAGGTGTCCCTGCCTGTGGCAGGGGGAGTTGGAACTAAATGATCTTAAGGTCCTTTCTAACCCTAACCGTTCTATGATTCTATGACACTATGGGCATTGTGGGTTCATCTTCCAGAGAAGAAATGGATCATGGCCACTGGATGTGTGAAGAACTCATGCTCTAGCTGCCAGGCTCTCTCCAGGTAGGAAGGAAACAAAATGACTGGTGCAGATGCTACTGTTCATTCTGATCTGTCTAATTTCTGCTGTAGAATAAACACTGATGGCCCAGGGTAGGGAATGGAGTCCATCAGCCTAAGAAGCTAGAAAGACCTTAAGAAAGGCACCATCTTTGCCACTTACCAATGCTAAAGTGGAGTTCTGCTCTGTCATTTACTTGTGTGGTACCTGATGCATACCTCAACAGTAATCTCAATAAAATCAACAGACTAATTGCAGAGAAAAATGTTACCCAGTGGCAATAATGATTGGCAGAAATTTACCTTTAGAATTCAATTAGACTTATTTACCAGATGGATGTTTTCAGCATCTTTCTTATGAACTAATTTCAAGAAACAATAGCAATTACGTATCTGTCAAAAAGTGTGATTTTCAGAACAGTAAATAGCAACAGTTCATGTGGTCTCCTTTACACACCTTTACATATGCCCCTGCCATGACTGCTAGAGATGTGTAATGCTCACCTGTGTGCTCCCTAATACTTAGCAAAATTTTTATAATTTAAGAGCTACCTTGTAAAAGCTGCCTTTACTTGTCTGGCTGAATAATGCCTACCTCTGCACCAAAAGCTTCTCCCAGCTAATTATACTAGTTTCTTCAGAAAAATTTCCTGCTCATTTGGTCTCATCCATTCAATACAAAACACAAGTGAAAAACTCATTTAAGTAACACATGATCGTGGAATCTGGGTAAAATCATTGAAAATGAATATGTGTTTCAAGAAGTGATTAAATACCGAAATTGTTCAATGAAAATTCCATATACCAAATGGTGAGATATAATAGCTATCTGATCTGTTAAAAGGAAAAACCTTTTAAACTAATCGATCTTCTGCACAACAATTTATGTCAGTCCTTTTTAAGATGATCCGTTCTTAAATGGGTAGCTGACAAAGAAATATATCTGATACAACTGCTAAATTAATAGATTTTCAATGTGCTAAGGCAATACATTTAAGAGGTCTTTCATATATTTTAAGAAGAGGTTAGAAATCCTGGCAGCTCTTATAAAGCAGATTCTTAAGTGGTGTACATTTTGTGCAATAACAGTATGACTGAACATGATAACACCATTACAGCAAAACATGGTTTCTCTCCTTCTTATGCTCAAGACCTTATTTTCAAATGAACTAGGTAAAAATGCTGGGCTTTGTTTTCACTCTGGAAAAAAAGCCAAAAAACTAAGCACATTTTAAAAAGGACAGTCTGTCTACCACAGTTTTGCAAAGCCTGGAAGCAGTACCCCATTCCCACACATTCGTCCACCCATCATGGCCTTGTCCAAATTATCTAGTCTCTGGCTGGCCTCCAGGACAGGCTGATGAAGGTTTTGTTTGCATGATTTTCTTTGGCATTCCATCATTTGTACATGGAAAGAAATATTAAAAAATATTGGAACTTGCTGCTTTTTTGTTGTTAAGAGAAAAAAAGAGGCTTCATCATCACCATCTCAACAAGTGTATTTTAGTCAATAATATATTATAAAGTTTTGTCTCTAAAAAGTATTACAATGATGCATCCTGTGTCTCTTATCATACTTCTCCTATGTTAATTATTATGAAAAACAGTGTAAAATGGGAAAAACAGCTACAATTTTTCATTATAATGGTTGCAGACAGTGACTGATAAAAGGTGGGGAGTCTTCTATTGCTTGTTTCTGCATATTCAAGTACATGTGCTACATTGTATGCGGTAATGAACCAGGAAACATCTGTCCTGAGGAAGAGGAAAAAAAACATTGCCAGAATTTGTTTCCTCATCTGTTTCCAGAAATAAGTGCTAAAGTATGACCCCTTTTTGGGGGTGGGATGTGAAACCCTGGTCTCATGAAGACTGGTAGATATATTTACCTAGAGGTAAAACCTAGCAAGGATCAATACTTTTCTCCTGTAAAACAGAGCTAAGACATGGCTATAACTCAAAGTATACTTAATGAAAAACCACATGCTGCTCACCAGTAGGTCTTCATCCAAGTCTAGGTGCGTCATCTTTTTAAAATCGAAGAACAGTTGAG
The DNA here is from genome assembly GCF_034315485.1 of Pezoporus occidentalis. Taxonomy (NCBI): domain Eukaryota; kingdom Metazoa; phylum Chordata; class Aves; order Psittaciformes; family Psittacidae; genus Pezoporus; species Pezoporus occidentalis. The sequence continues at coordinate 579,551 of NW_026915877.1, forward strand.
ATTTAATGTTCACCAGTAAATTTCCACTCTGCTCCCTTTAGGAGAATGCTTCCAATTCACAGACATCTTTATATGCCTATAACTCTTTATTTTTAGTGTCAGTATATTACCTACCAGGTCTCATTGTAGGGGTGGGCAGCTATCTAAATAAGGTGAACATGCAGGAATAAAAGATGATTTTCTAATCTCAGAGCAAAACAGGCAAGAATGCAGAAATAAATAAAAGAGAATGGGTGAATACGAGAAAGCAATGAGGTAATATTGGTCAACATGGTATGTAGTACATCTCAGTGTGCCCATAGCAGATGAAAAACAGGAATTTCAAGAAAAGAGAGGTTTGAGGGACATTCTGGAGGAGTAATAGTTATTTTTTCTTATGTTTATAGGGAGCTCCTGCAAAGAGGGAGTGATCATATGGAAGAAAGCATTAAGGTGCCAACTTGAAAAATTAACTTTTTAAAAATGGAGTTTAGTGGTATGATCTGGTTGGAGATGGGGATGTATCCAACATGGCTTTGGAGGAGTGAACTAGAAGTTTGTTTGACAGAGCAGAGGAAACAGGAGGAGTAATAGGAACAAGATAGAGGATTAAGAACAGTATTCTGCTTGCAGCAGGCAAGAAGGGGAAAATAGATGACCTGGGGAATTACAGAACAGTCAGTCTCACCTCTGTTCCTGGCAAAATCTTGGAGCAGATTCTCCTGGATGGCATGCTAAGGCACATAAAAATCAACAAGGCGCTTGGTGACAGCCATCATGGCTTCACTAAGGGGAAATCCTGCCTGACCAATTTGGCGGCCTTCTGTTATGGGGCTACAGAATTGATGGACAGGGGTAGAGCAGTTGATGTCATCTACCTGGACTTGTGTAAAGTGTTCGACACTATCCCACACCACATCTTTGTCTCTAAATTGGAGAGACATCAATTTGATGGATGGACCACTCGATGGATAAAGAACTAGCTGGATGGCCACACACAAACAGTTGACCCCAGCCAATGGCTAAATGTCCAGCTGGAGACCAGTAATGAGTGGCGTCCCTCAGGGATCGGTGTTGGGACCAGCCTTGTTTAACATCTTTGTTGGTGACACGGACAGTGGGATTGAGTGCGCCCTCAGCAAGTTTGCCGATGACACCAAGCTGTGTGGTTCGATTGATACACTGGAGGGAAGGAATGCCATCCAGAGGGACCTTGACACACTTGTGAGGTGGGCTGGTGCCAACCTCATGAAGTTTAACCATGCCAAATGCAAGGTCCTGCACCTGGGTCAGAGCATTCCCAGGCACAGCTACAGGTTGGGCAAAGAAGAGATTCAGAGCAGCCCCGCGGAGAAGGACTTGGGGGTGCTGGTCAATGAGAAAATGAACATGAGCACTCAGTATGCGCCTGCAGCCCAGAAAGCCAACCATGTCCTGGGCTGCATCAAGAGGAGCGTGACCAGCAGGTCGAAAGAGGTGATCCTGCCCCTTTACTCTGCTCTCGTGAGACCTCACCTGGAGTATTGTGTGCAGTTCTGGTGTCCTCCAAAAGGACATGGAACTGTTGAAACAAGTCCAGAGAAGGGCCACGAGGATGATCAGGGGACTGGAGCACCTGTATGAAGACAGGCTGAGGAAGATGGGGCTGTTCAGCCTGGAGAAGAGAAGGCTGCGTGAAGACCTCATAGCAGCCTTCCAGTATCTGAAGGGGGCCTATAGGGATGCTGAAGAGGGACTCTTCATTAGGGGCTGTAGTGATAGGACAAGGGGTAACGGGTTAAAACTTAAAGAGGGGAAGTTTAGATTGGATATAAGGAGGAAATCCTTTCCTGTTTGGGTGGTGAGGCACTGGAATAGGTTGCCCAGGGATGCTATGAATGCTCCATCGCTGTTGGTGTTCAAGACCAGGTTGGACGAAGCCTTGGGTGACATGGTTTAGTGTGAGGTGTCCCTGCCCATGTCAGGGGCGTTGGAACTAGATGATCTTAAGGTCCTTTCCAACCCTAACTATTCTATGATTCTATGTTCCTATTTATTGATAATGACGAAGAGTATGCAGAAGCTGAAATTCATGATGAAAGGGTTCTGGGTTGATTTCTAGCTGTTTTGATATTTATAAAATTTATGCATACTAGATGTGTTGAGTAGAAAATATCTGCAAGATTTCACCAGACGAAAAGCTAGAAACTGATGAAACGACTGTGTGATGGTTTTGTTCACAGTACTCACAAAGTAGAAAGCTTTTTATTCAAATGAAGCATCATCTGAGGCCAGAAAATGTTATGTGTTAACGGAAGTGATGGGACATTCTGTGTGGCTAATGTGTTTATGCCAAAAGGAATTGTCAGCAACCAACATGAGAAGAGCATGTTTTTTCTGAGGTGAACCTTAACAAATGGATGATGCATTTGTCAGCTGCTGAGTGGGTTAGCATGTAAAGTGACATTTAGAGGCTCAGGTTTTGCTGCTTATCATATGATTTTTCATAAGATCACTGCAGAGGTTGCTACTTGGTTAAACCTGGTCCTAGTGATGTGGTCAGAGGAGGAGGCACCTTCTCCATGCAAACAGCCAGAGGGGCTGAACCTGGGGGGCAGGTGCTTATCTCTCTCCTGCCTTGCTGTGGTCCCCAAGAGTCAGGATGTGACTGTGGCCCAGCAAAATCACTCCATGTCTCATCCTCTGCACTGTTATATTTTGGCTAAAAGTAGCAATGCAGGTGATTTTATTTAAATCCATGGATAGGACAGATGACGCAACACTTTGAAGAGCTAGAAGGACCTGGCCAAGGTTGCAAGGACTTAGAGGCTTGGGGAAGGTGCATAGATATGCCACAAAATATGGAGCACACATGAAATTCAGATAACCTGAAGGATGGAGTTGCGAGTGCAAAGAGGATACTCATCAGGAGCAAATTAATAGAGAGGTTAAAGATGGCTTCTCTGGTTACTCTATATATTGCCAATATACTAGAGAGAGACATTATAGAAATTGAGATACAAGATAGTTTGCCCTCAAGCGAAGAGCAAATAATATTCTTCAAAGTAAAAATGGGTGATAAAATGTCTAACTTTATGCTATACATCCCATTTTCTAATACACTAGTGTGCACAGGATACCTGTCTGAAAGATTTTCCAAGTAAAGAACATGAAATAGGATCCTTCCTTAGTGGAAACTCAAGATTTAATTAACTATTTGTATTTAGCACTTTTTTATGGATGCAAAGTGTTCCAAGACCTTAGTCAAGACTTAAAGCCCAGTTTTGGCACTGAAACATGTTGTCCAGAGAAGCTGTGGCTGCGCCATCCCTGGAAGTGTTCAAGACCAGGTTGGATGAGGCTTTGAGCAACCCGGTCTAGTGAAAGGTGTCCCTGTCTATGGCAAGGGGATTGCATTAGATGGCCTTTAAGGTCCCCCCCCAACCCAAATCAGTCAGTGATTCTGATTCTTTTTGACAAGTACAGAAGAAAATAATCTGCCATTTACTTTAATCTGTGACAAATCGTGTAATGCACAGGATAAAGTAATTTCATTATTGTAGTTTTTATCATGTAATTTTCATACTCATATGCCATGGGACAGCCTCCCAATTAGCCTACTGGTATACATGTATGTATGTTCTGATGTGGGGCAGCCACCAGCGCCTTGTCGGAAGGAGGGCAGCATATTCACCTGTGGCTGTCACCTCGTTGAGCCATGGATTGCATCTCTGAGCAGATTGAGCTCCCAGGTTCTGTCTCTTTTCAAGAGTCAGGCTCAAAAACTCACATATGAATATTTAAACAGAAGGCGTTAACAAACCTGCCTGGGAAATGCAATAAGAATGTCTTTTCGAATAAAATATGCTACCAAAATGACAGATAGCCACACTTTTCACCTCTTCAGTTCCAAGTGCTTTTAGTGCTAATTTGTGAATTATGGTTTCTAATGAAAGTAGTACTTTCTGCAGTAGCCATGGTATTATATTTTCTTAATTTATTTTATAGAAGTTATTTTGTTGTTTAGGTTGTTCTTATTTAAAAGCTAAGGCTTGTTTTGTATCTCACTGCCTGTCGCCAGCTTGCTGACAAAAATAAAGGCTATGAATTTGTTAGATCCTACTTTATAATATATTCTGTTTATCATAATTTGTTTTTCATTATGGTGGTGTTATTTTCACTGCTGTACTGACGGTACTGTCAAAATTCCCATTATAAAAACTGTTTTTGAGGAGTTTGTAAGTCTAAGAGCTCCATATTAAAATTCTCTCTGACTGAAATTTGTCATGCACGTCTCAGTAAAGAAATGCTTTCTTTATATGCAGCTTGAATTGGCTTAGTCATCTTTTCAAAAGAAATTTGCATATAAGTATCAGGAGCCGCACATATAGTACAGTCTCATATATTTAAATAACAACAAAATAAACATCTGTTTATACAAAATGTTTCTGAATTTCAATAGGTATCAGTCTACTACCACTAAAAGATACAGTAGAAAAAGCCCTGATAAAATACACCTACTCCATAAATACACTGACAGTTTTGTGACTTCTAGGTTGCTACAGTAGATTTACACAGTAATGAGTAAAGATGCTGTGTTCAGTGTTTGACAGAGATGCAATGCAAAAATGTAGAAGTTAGTAATGGAGGAATAGATACATCACCATAACATCACCATAGCACAAGATAGGTGTTTGTTTTTGAAGGGATTCTGTTGACACAAGCTAGAGCAACCTTTTAACGACCTCTTATTTCATGAGACATTCAAGATGCTTAGTCAGAGTTTCTCTACATTTTAATTTATAAAACTTAATTTGTCCTGTCATTCCTCTGTTTTCCCTGACTTCTCAGGGATGAAACACCTGTCTGATGCACATCCCTGTTGTGATACCTTGTTACAGGCTCTTTCCATGGCTCACTTCACCCACTCACCTCAAGAACTCACGGTTACTGCTTTTCCTCCTCTAAATTTCAATAACTTTAAAATGGCACTAAAAATAATCAGCACTCTAAAAGTAAATGGTAGAAGAAATATTTCTAATTTTAAAAGTACAAAATATATCAACAAAATATGTGTAGGATTTGCATAAGCACAATACTCATAGGATAACTGTTCTGCAAAAATGAGGAAACAGAGAAGTTTCTCATGACTTGATTTCCAGCAGTGTGCAGTTTTCTTAAAATTAGGGCATGATAAGAAAACAGAAAACGGGTGATTTTTTTTCCCAATTTGTTCTATGCTTCTCCTGTTCCCCACTGAGCCCCAGGATGAAGCACTATGGACACCTGTCTGCAGTACAAAGCTCTGCCGTCTTTCAGTCTTGTATACTAAACACATACTGGAGAGGATCCATCCAGAGCTGCATTGTGCTGTAACCTTCTGAGAATGACAGTGGAAAAACTTGAAACATATGCTTACAGTGTTTGTTTCAAAGCAAAAGAGTAGTTGAAATCCAGGGGAATAATGGTTACGCAGCCGGCTATTGCGCCTCAGTGCCATTCACTGCCATGTGAGTGTGACACACAGTAACCTCCCCAGTGAGACCTAGTGTGTTGTGGGTTTCCTTTGATGAGCACGCTGAGGAAGCAGTGCTCCCTGTTGCCTTTCAGAGACTTCCAGAAATCTTCGTAAATTTCTTTCTGAAGTTGTGACAGTTTGAGGTTCTTGTTTTGGGTTTTTCGTTGGTTTTTGTTTTTTTTTCCCTTTAATAATGATTACAACTTCTGGTGGGTTTTTTTGTTATTTTGCTTTTGGTTTTTTGTTGTTTTTTTTTAATAATGATTACAACTTCTGTAACTCTGGAGACTAAGAAGATTCCATTGCTTGGAGCATATACAATATCTTGCTTAGTTAATATCAGTGTATATATATATATATATATATATGTGCATGTGTGTGAGTCTAATTTTTTTTAAAGAGATGGTTCATTAAAAAAAAAGTCCCCAGAGATTAAAGTATGCAAGAGATAATATGCATGTTTGTTGACAGAGTTAGAGGAGACTATAGCAGCAATATACGGGAGGGCTAAGACTGCTAACCCTCTCTGTGGCCCATCTCCCTTGTATTTCTCTAGCCCCAGCGATGCCCAGCAGCCAGAGGCATACAGCTCTAATGAACCCAGAGGCATGCACTGGGGAGGCAGATCCTGCTCTGGGCTTGTGTGCTTACTGAAGCAGATCCAGAAATCTGCATAGCAATGGTAATGCAGTGGCAAGACACTGAAATCCTTTTTAACATCTTTAGCCTGCACAAGCTCCCATGTCCTTCATTCAAGTAGTAATTCGCAGACTATGAAGAAAAGTAACCTAGATAATACTTCAAGCCAAAAAACGGCAAAGGTGCAAAAATGCCCATTCGTTATTTATTTAGGGGGAAACAGTTTTATAGATTGACCCAATATCATAAATGTGTGTTTTCTTCATGTATGTACACAAATGACTGTACTTCAGGGACATTCACAGGTGAAGCTTAATCTTTCCTAGAAGCCACTATATGAAATAAGTGATAGTTTAATTAATTCCCTCCTATATGTCCTAAAGTCCAAAAAATTACGTAGTCATATGCACTGTTAGCAAGGTAAATATTGTGGTGACCTTTTTATATACTAGATAACGATAGAGCACTGCAGATTCTTTCAAGTTCTCTCTCCTTCAAAATCCTTTCTATATTGACATATTTTACAAAAAAGCAAATTCGTTCACTTTTAGAAACTACACTGTAGTACTGAGTTTCAGTGAAGAACCCGGGAGCATAAATAGAATTGTAATTTTGCCTTTTGGAAAACAATTTATTTATTCTTTGAAAGATATTGCATACAGAAATATAAGAAAAGAAAAAAAAAAAGACAACAAATGTGCAAATCTAACAATAAAATCCAGGTGGGTAAGTGGGGCTACACTTAGTTCTCTGCAGAAAACAGCAGGCACATGGGACTGACACCATGTCAATACAGCATATCTGTGAGTCATTTTTTTCATTTTCTGTTTCAAGAAAGGAATGAAACAACTTGGATAAATACTGCAGGGTCTTCTCTGGGAATAAGATTCTGCTGATATGTGGACCTATATCTAAAGATGTTGCCATAACTTGACTCCTGTAATGGTTAAAAACCTTCCAATATCCAGTTCTATTTATTAATGTATGTTTTATTCTTTTTGTTTTACTCTTCTGCCAATATTGCCTTTAAGCTAAGCAGTTCTTCCTCCTTCTCAGTGTGGATCTCCATGCTGTGTTCAGAAAGGAGATCATGTCCCTTCACAGCTTTTCAGCAGTGCAAAACTGCTCCATTCAGTTATCTGTGGGCATGCTTTGAACAGGAGTACACTGAACTCATCCCTTCTCTCCAAACACTACCTTCAAAGTTGGCTTCCTGCCACTTGTCACTCAAAAAACAAATGCAAGAGTGGCTGAAATTGCACAAATGTCTCTATTATGGCTCAACTTGTTTTACTTATACCTCTGGTGACCAGAGCTAAGCAATAACTCCTGATGCAGCTGGCAAAGACCTGCAGTACACAGGAAAAAACTGACCAGACCTAGCATACAGGTACACTTGTGTCAACCTTAGCAACCTCAGGGATTTTTATAAAAAATATTTTCACAATTTCTACTATTAATTAAGGTAGAATTGTGCCTAAAGACTAATCTTTTTTTTTTTTTTTTTTTCTTTTATTACCTCCAGTTTCTTGTAGAAAGCCAGGATTTCCATTTGGATGCTTCTTCAAGAGTGATGTCCAACATGCTCCAGTATTGGAGGACCCCGTGGAAGGTGCAGCAATAATTGTTCTAGCTTATTACAGGACAGACATCAATAACTTTTTTTCTGTGTCCAGATTGCTATTTCCTTCTTATGACACTTTGTGTAGGTTGTATTACTCATTCCAACAAAGACACAGGTGCAGTGGGTTCAGTGCCAATGAGCTTAATGCGGTGCGATAAAGTCAAGGCAAAGCGACTAATCAATTTTGGATGAAACACACAAACCCATCCAAGAAAAACAAAACCTAAAGTTAATTTACTCAGTCATCATCATCATCATCAATTATATATACAGCATGTTTAATATTAATTGCTGCTGTGAAAATATTAGGCTTGTCTTTCTTTATAAAATAATCTATACTCCCTAAATACAAAAAAGATGCAATCCAAAGTTGTTCTGCTCTGTGTACAGATCCTGCATGTCTTTAGTGGACCAAAAATCAAGGATCTAAATCTTTCAGCTGGAATTTTGAAATTCAAATCCAAAAAAACTTTTCCCATATTTCAATATTCTTGCTTGTTAGAGGGATGCTTTGACAGCACAAGCCTGGATTGAAAGCCTGAGTTTAGGTCCAGGCTTTTAGCTTGAGACCAACTCTTAACAGGAAAAATCAAGCAACCTCTAAATATACAACCTCTGCTTCTGTCACATGAGCTAGAGAAAGAGAGAATCCTTTCTTAATGACCCAGAATAGCTGTGAGCCTACTTAAAACTCTGCTTTACCATTTAGGAAAATTTATGACACTGTAAGGACTGAACAGTTGGTCACAGCACTTTCACTATAGGTCTGCCTAATGAGTCTGCAATCATCATCTTTTTGTTGAGGATTTTTATCCCAACAGGGTTAGTCTGACATTCACTGAGGCGCTCACATTTATTAGGAGGAAGAACCCTGCAGCGAAGAGGCACTGGTAACAGCAATTAGGAAATGCTGGCAGGAGTGGTGGTCGGTGGGAGGGCAGCCATTGCACAGGGGGTCTGCAGCTGGGCCTCAGCACAGAGCTGGGACCCTCTGGAAGGGGAAAGCAGGCTGGTGTGAATTACCCCTACGCCAGTACCACTCGTATTGCTCATACTGTACATTGTGAAACTGGGTTTAATGTCTAATTTGAAAACTGTAGAAGTTTAGTGATAAATATATCCCATTTAAAGTGCATGTACATATTCAATTGGGCAGAAAAAAGAATATTTAATCTGCGATGTTCAAAAGTATTATGGGTATCTCACTTTTTTTCAGAGTCCTGACTCCCCTGAACTGCTACAAATATGTTTCAAATACTTTGAAAACAGCATGAAGTTGTTGAAAGTACATTTTGTAGAAAGGTGACCTCAAAAGTAAACCATTGCCACAGGCAAAAGCATGTTATTAGGAACTCCTCAGAGACAGGGGTCTAATTCCTCCCTTCCTTAGGTGGGTTTTACACCCAAGCATCTCTTTGTATCCTGCTGGAGCTATGATTTACACCAGAGAATGAAGGCAGAGCCAGTATCCATCAATAAGAAGGATGTTTATAAAATCCCCAGGACGAATACTATCAATGGTTATATCTACCTTCAAGCACAGGGTGCCATTTCCAGCAGTGGGCAGGAAGCACAGACAGTGAAGAAATCACTGCTGCCCTGTAGGGTGGAGGCTCTAGAAAGGCTGGAGTGTGCTCATGAAGTAGGGAGAAATGATGCTGCTGACATCTCCTCTCACACTAATTTTTAAAGGAAAACAATTGTCTTCAGTCCAAACTGCAGCTCACTCTATCCCTTAAGGATGGCAAATATTTTAACACTAAAATATTGTTAAAAAAGCATTCTTATTCAAGCAGATGACTGCTGTAGGAAACAAAAGCTTTTTTTAAATCTAGGTTTAGTGTCTTTAAAGTGTCTTTTCATTCCATATCTTTTGGTCACATGCACTTCCATTGCACAATAGTAGTGCTCATAAAGATGTCATGATATTTTCACATTGCAAAGTACAACACAAATCTAGTTATTTTTCTATGAAATTTGTTCAGCACAAGCTCCTCAGAGAGACCAAAGCAAATTTGTTAAATGCTTCATAGTCACTAAATTTCATTCTTCTCCCCCCCCCAAAACCCTTTTCCTGTCAAAGAATTACCACCCAGCTGTCAACAGATATCACATTTCTTGTAGGAAAGCAAGAACCCAACCTGCAAAAAAGCCTACCACAAATTCACATCAGCTTGAATCTTAGAGGAAGTAGATGAAAAAATACAGTAACAGCTTTGCCCTTTCTTCCTTCTGTTTTGGCTCTTGGCAGTGGGGTGATGGCAACAGATGCACTCTGTCTCTGGGTGCATTTATGGACATGGGAGATTGTTGGAGTGTAAATATGCTTCAAGGAGAATGGTACTACCAGTTCTCATAGGTCATATAAACGTTATTGTAGAAATAGCATGGAAAAAAAAAAAATCTAATTAAAGACTCCTATCTGGAAAGAATTTTGATTGCACTCAGATAAACCTGAAAGCAAGTACTTGTGTTTGACACAGACTTAAATATTCCTGAATGCATACCTAAACTTACTGACTTTGAGACAGTATTTCTTTTCATGTTGGTGTGTGCATCTGGAAAATAAAGGCTGGATAAGTTGACTTCAAGGTTGGATGATTTGACTACGTTTTTTAGGCACCTTGGGGATGGCAAAGAAAAGTTAAAAGGTTCCTTTAAAATAAAGCATCCATTCCTTTTTGGGTGTGTGGGAAAAGACTATGATTCTCTGTGTCACACAGAGATGTAAGAAGCAGAGTTGGAGACACATGATACCTAAAGAAGTTGGTTTTGCTGCATTTCTGGACAGAAGCCAGCTCTTTGCTGTTTTGGAATCTCTTTCTTTAAATGCATATGAACTACATTGGATCTAGATGAAATTCACAGCTGTGCAGATAACAAACGTAAGAGTTACTTATGTTCAACTTAGGACCTACTTGAAATTACAGGAATAGAAATAAACCTTAAAGTGCTGCTAACAGCATTGCATATCTCAATTGTCAGCTGGCACAAGACCCATGCGTATTATGTCCTCTGCCTCAGAGTTTATAACATCTCCCTTAAATATAACTTGTGGTAATGTATGCTCAATTATTAAACTTCTTGTTCATACTCTCATTCTCTGTTTACCTATCAATCAGCCATGTGCCACCAGCACAGCAGTCTGGTGCAAAGGTAGAGTGTACTGGAAAACATCTCATCACCCTGAAGAAAATATGAAAGCAGATTTAGAAAACACATTCTAATTTGTCAGAAAAGCAACATTAACACTGTTGGCATGGATAGTAATGTTTGGATAATAATTAGTTAAAATTCTTTCTGTCTACATTGGCATTCAAATACTGTGTCTTCAATAGCAACCTTATCTGTGCAAAGCTGCCAAGCCTTTGAAAGAAAATCCAAACAAAGCAAATAAGGAGGTTCAGGGAAGGGCAAATCCATCTTAAAACAGGTCCATAACAATGGCAGAAGGAACAGGAAGGACTATTTAACAGACTCAGATAGAAGTAAGTAGTCATGCAAAAGGTCATGAAACTTGCATTGTGTATAGATTGCAGAGGCAGGCAACTGTTTTAGGATGCATTTGTATCCAAGCTCAAGCACAATATACCAGCAATACCACATCATGCAGATGATTGAGCAAAAACTGCAGAGAATCATTTAGTCTCTAACTTTGCAAGCCCTTACTGAGCTAATTAACCACACCAAAGGCAAACTGTTTGGATTGTTCCTGCCCAAGAAATATGTTGATATGTTGAGTTGCATTGCTCTTGGTTTTGTTAAAGTGATGTGCAACATAACAATTCTTTTGTTCTTGTATAAAATACCTCGTAGGAGAGCAGCTCCTGCAATCGGTCACCGTACCATTGATTTAACTCCTAACAAGGTCAAAACCAAACATAGTTTCAAATATGTCCTTGCTACTGAAGTCATGTCATCAAAGTGAAAAACAATAAAACATTTCTGCCCTTATTTCACCAAGATATTTTCCAGAGGCAGCTTTGCTAGCTGGCCATGATGTGCCACATCATCTGGCTGCCCTTCTTGCTGTCTGGGCATGACTATCTCCCTTGATCTTTAAGAAATGTGGGCTATAATATAACTTATTGTACAACACTGAGAATGACAAGAGCTTTTGAGTTTTTCCCTTCACTATGCATTCAGATCTGAAGCAACCCTCAGTTGTTGCATGTGTTGAGTCTAAGGGGAAAAGGCCTATTTCACAATGTACAAATGCTCACTAAAAAGTACTGGTTTTGGTTGGGATAGAATTAATTTTGTTCACGGTACATCGTATGGGGCAATGTTTTAGATTTGTGATGAAAATAGTATTGATGACACACTGATGTTTTAGTTACTGCTGAGCAGTGCTTACAAACAGTCAAGGCTTTTTCTGCTCCTCAACTAACCCCACCAGTGAGTAGATTGAGGTGCACAAGAAGTTGGGGGGGGACATAGCCAGGACAGCTGACCCCAACTGACCAAAGGGATATTTCATGACATGGGACATCATGCTCAGCACTGAAAAGCTAGGGCAAGAAGAAGGGGGTGTATTTAGAATGATGGTGCTTATCTTCCCAAGTAACTGCTATGCATGATAGAGCCCTGCTTTCCTGGACTTGGCTGAATATCTGCCTGCAGGTTGGAAGTGGTGAATGAATTCCTTGTTCTGTTTTGCTTTGCTTGTGTGCACAGCTTTTGCTTTACCTATTAAACTGTCTTTGTCTCACCTCTACACTTTTTAGTAAACTTTTTTTTACACTTTTTTCCTACTTTTTCTCACTTTTACACTTCCAATTCTCTCTCCCCATCCCACTTTGGGGAGTGGACTTAGTTGCCAAGTGGACTTAGTTGCCAAGTGGACTTAGTTGCCACCTGCGGTTACACTATGACAGAAGCAAAGCAGAGAGAAGAATCAAAGACCAAGCTGAATGTCTCAGAGTAGCAGCCAGAAGGAAGTCTGAGAAGGAAAAATACCCTTGCTCATTGCAGGAAACAGCCTTCAGTTGATAAAGACCTTGCCAATATGGATCTTCTTTTTCGATCTAAAGTAGTCAGAGACAGCCCTTTCCTATTGATAAACCTTTCTCTTTATCTGCTTTGTAATACAAGGAATACATGCATTATCTACGGTTTGACACCTTTACAGGTGTAAGATTCTCAATGTTGCTGCACGCTGCCACTCTTTTTATAATCTGGCACTGTAGGCTCACAAACGTCCATAGCAGTTGATCCACCAACACTAAATTAACTGTGCAGTATCAGCCATTGGAAGTGATAGACTTTAATTAAAGGTCCACTAATGATAGCAAGTTGGTGACTGGCCACAGGCTTCTCCGTGTTTTGGCCAGGTAGGTAGATTGTCCATAAAATTAATTGAGCAATCTTCTGCTGAGTGATTCCTCTGCTCAAATCTTCTGTTGAGATTGGCACACCAGCACACTACCACACTCTGGTATCATCAGCTCTGCTTTATCATTGCAAGTCCTGAATTGCAATCCAAATATTTCCTCTTTGCAGTATAGAAAACTGCTGTAAACCACTTGTTCCAGGTGCTAAGCTCAATGCACATAAGGCATTTGGCAAGGGATGCTTATGATCTGAAATTTTCAGTCAGTAAGCATAGCAATACAGTGATACTTCTGACTAAAGACATTTTAATTACAATTGAAAAGTTGTTTAATAGGCAACCTGGCTCTGTCAGACTATGGAAAAAAAAACAATCAGTTTATAGGACTACCAAAGTTCCCACAGTGTTACACATCTGATACCAATTCGATCCTCTACTTCTTGTCATTAGTTTTCCCCTGCTTAAGAAAAAGAAGAGAAAGAAATGCATCATTTTTACAGTTCTGCCTTCTTGTACCACTGCGTTCTGACAGGAAATGGATTCTAAAAAGCTGCCAAGAAAACTGTAAAAATGACGTTCAGAAGTACTTCTGTAAAATTCTGATTACACTTTACATCTGGTGAAAAGACTTGAAGGCTTCATTGCTATAAGAACAATCCATCAGCTTTCACTCTGCATAATTATTCCTTGTGAAAGTGGTGCTCAGGGAAGAGGGCTGGAAAAAGCCCTTAAATTTGCCTGACATCCAGGTGTGGCAAGAGTTACTATTAGTGTTAATATTGCTAGCAACTACTTGTATGAAATCCTGGTTATAATGGGATTAATTGCAATGCCTTATGGACTTCATTAAGGACAAGATTTCCCCTGATATATTTGTTTTTAAATGAGATTTAGATTACACTTACTCTTATAATGTGCTGTTTGCTAAACATGAAATCAGACACCACTGGTTAATTTTTAGTACACTTGTAATATTCATCTTTAAGTATATCATGGGTATATCATATCCATCTTTGAGTTCACCTTCATTTGGTGGGATGTGCTGTCTGAGGGGGAAATTAAAATCTTTCCGGAAACTGCATATTCAGAATGAGCTCACTACTCACCTGATTACCAACAGCTCATGTCCTGGCTACTGAAATGTGAAGCCTATTCTTTCCATGCTGGCTCCAGCTCTGCTGCAGACAGAAAGAAAAGCTGTGTGAAAACAGCAGCATCACGCTCCATGGATATTGTCCGACGCTGGATTGTGCAGTCCAGAAGCTCCCTCTGCTTTTGCTTCATGTTGGCTAGGTGTTCATCAACTCAATCCATAGCACAGGGTTACATGGTGCATCTTGGCTCAGCACATAGTCAAAGGCAGTGCTTCTCTCTCTGAGGTGGGAGAAGATCCTGGTGGCATCTCTGTGCAGTCCTGCCTAGGCATGCATGGCTGGTTGCATGTAGAAAGTACCTGAATGCAAGGATACTCTTTCTAAACTTCAGGTCAGTAAACTCAACTGCAGGAGGGATTTTTTGTGTTTTAATAAGATTTTTCAGTGTTTTCAGACAACCATGGACTTCATTTTGTGTTCTAGAAATCTTGATTTTCTTTAAGTTTAATCAAGTGACATTTAACACATCATTCCACTGAGGAGCCCAGTCCACTATGCAGCTCCTCCTTTTCCCTGGTCTGATTATGGAGTTTCTGGAAAGCAGACGCAAAGACTTTGGAAAGAAGACACAGGGACTTTGAGAATGATGACCCTAGGCCCGCTGTAGGAGAGGAACTGGTTTGAGACCGTCTTAAGAACCTGAATGTACAAAAGTCCATGGGTCCTGATGAAATCCATCCACGGGTCCTGAAGGAGCTGGCAAACGAAGTTGCGAAGCCGCTGGCCATCATATTTGAAAAATCATGGCAGTGGAGTGAAGTTCCCAATGACTGGAAAAAGGGAAATATAACCCTCATTTTCAAGAAAGGGAAAAAAGGATGACCCAGGGAATTACAGAGCAGTCAGTTTCACCTCTGTGCCTGGCAAAATCTTGGAGCAGATTCTCCTGAAAGGCATGCTAAGGCACATAAAAATCAACAAGGTGCTTGGTGAACAGCCAGCATGGCTTCACTAAGGGGAAATCCTGCCTGACCAATTTGGTGGCCTTCTATGATGGGGCTACAGAACTGATGGACAGGGGTAGAGCAGTTGAGGTCATCTACTTGGACTTGTGCAAAGCATTTGACATTGTCCCACATGACATCCTTGTCTCTAAATTGGAGAGACATCAATTTGATGGATGGACCACTCGGTGGATAAAGAACTGGCTGGATGGCCGCACTCAAAGAGTTGTGGTCAAAGGCTCAATGTCTGGCTGGAGACCAGTAACGAGTGGTGTCCCTCAGGGATCGGTGCTGGGACCGGTCTTACAGCCCAGAAAGCCAACCGTATCCTGGGCTGCATCAAAAGGAGTGTGACCAGCAGGTCAAAGGAGGTGATCCTGCCCCTTTACTCTGCTCTTGTGAGACCTCACCTGGAGTACTGTGTGCAGTTCTGGTGTCCTCAACATAAAAGGGACCTGGAACTGTTGGAACAAGTCCAGAGGAGGGCCACGAAGATGATCAGGGGACTGGAGCACCTCCCGTATGAAGACAGGCTGAGGAAGTTGGGGCTGTTCAGCCTGGAGAAGAGAAGGCTGTGTGGAGACCTCATAGCAGCCTTCCAGTATCTCAAGGGGGCCTATAGGGATGCTGGGGAGGGACTCTTCATTAGGGACTGTAGCGACACAACAACGGGTAATGGGTTAAACAGGGGAAGTTTAGGTTGGATATAAGGAGGAAGTTCTTTACTGTGAGGGTGGTGAGGCACTGGAATGGGTTGCCTGGGGAGGTTGTGAATGCTCCATCCCTGGCGGTGTTCATGGCCAGGTTTGACGAAGCCTTGGGTGACATGGTTTAGTGTGAGATGTCCCTGCCCATGGCAGGGGGGTTGGAACTGGATGATCTTAAGGTCCTTTCCAACCCTAAATATTCTATGATTCTATGTAATAAGATGCCCTGCAGTCATAATTTTTGAGCCTACTTGAATGCAATAAAGAGAGGTGGTGAGAAAGAATTTTCCTTTCAGAGTAGTTTCCACGTTCAAGCTATTATGTACCCACCTATATTTTACATACACACCGACATACACACGTTTATATACAAATACATAACTACAGCACTTAGTACCCTTCACCAATCATCATCTACCACTGTTCTATAGATTAAAGATAGCTCATGACAGCAGTGATGGTGTCCTTTATCAAACTCAGTATAAAGAGAATACATGTATATGCTGGAAAAAACCTACCAGATTGTGGAGGCCATTTCATGTTGACTAGTGGAAGAACTGTGCTTTTTAGGTTTCCTGGGAAGCTGTAAGTTTCTAGGGTTTTATTCAATCTATTAAAAAAAAAAAATCTTTTATTAAATTTTCAGTATTGCCTTTTGGAAAAATAAATAAATATGCAACCTTGCAAGTGTACTTAAAAGTCTTATTGTAGTGTTTATTTTATTTATTTTATAATGTGATTAAGCTGCACTTTATAAGTAAGCTACTACTCATGAATCAGCATATCCTGGGTTCTGGCACTTTTCACAATGTTCTCTTGATCAGTTTGTCTATATGCTGTTGGTAACACAACACTGTACACTGAGGATCTATTTGAAAGCTATTTTGAAGCTCAGAGCATTTCAAAAGTAGGCACACATTCCATAAGCAATAGATCTTCCTTCAGTTTATTATTTCTACTTTATTTATTGCTATCAGAAAGAAACAGGTGATCTTCCCTTTAAGTCAGGAGCTTTTTCCTTTCCAAGATATCTCAGACACTTACTAGGTTTTTCAAGTATGAGGTGTAGCATCCATCCAAATGTAAATATCATCCCTACCCATTTACAATGTGTAAGATAGGGAAGGAATCCATGTGATTTAGACCAAACTACAATGTTTTCGACAACTCTAAATCTGCACTATTGCTGAAACTGTTGCTATGTTACATAAAGACATTTTGTGGCTCCATAAATTATTGAAGAGATTGAAGATCTTAGCCAGGTGAAGCACAATGCGATTCTAGTATGTCCTTTTCACTCTTTTCTTTTTCTTTCCCCAAAATTGGAAAGGTTACTACAGAAGTTTCCTCTAAAGTAGAAAAAAATCCTTTGCTTGGAGCTTAATTGTGAGAAATATAAATTCGAGCATATTCTCCAAGAGTTTTTTTTCAGTTGCTTGTTTTTTTTATTTAAAAAAAAACTTGAAATACTCTTCTTTTAAATACATCTGTTTAAAAGCCATACTAACATAATATACTACATACTTAATAATGCTATAAAGCTCACAGAATTATTATACTTACATGGATTTTCAGTTTCCCATTTCACTCATTTTGTATGTAAAAGCCTATAAGATAGGTTCCTGCTTTGTTTCTTGAGTCAGGACATCTCAGGAAGCAGACAATACTATTAAATTCATCGGGTTTTGTATTGGAGAATACAAATCTTGAAGATTTGAAAGGTACATTTCCAGAAAAGAAATAGTAATACCAACTCAAAACACACAAAATAGCAGTGACCTTCCATTCCTTCTGTGTCTGCTGATGGAAATGCTTGTGAAGTCCATTTGAACACGATGCTGTCTTTAGGGTGAACAGAACAAACACTTTTTCTTTCTGACTTGCAGAGACTGAATAGAAAGTTCCTACTCTGTAAGGTCTCTCAGAAGTGACAGCAATATCTAAGTGATAATTCAGTTACTTGTTGGTGTTTGGATTTGTTTCATGTGAAAACCAGCATAGGACAAAGTTGCTATTGTAGACAGGAAAAGCAGAAAAGCTCTTCTACTTAGCAACAGTGAGCCTATTGTCTAAAAAGTCATGTAATGAGAACAGCAATGGAGGGAGTGATTTCCCTATAGATTTTATTAGAGTGGGTTCCAGTAAGCCTGTCAAAAGTCCATTGTGTAATATCTTTTAGGTTTTCAGCAAGACTGCAGTTTTGCTAGTATAACAGATTACTTATCAAATAATCTTAATAAGGATTGGGATTATGCTGTTATTTGTAAACCATGCTAAGAGTAGCCTGTAATGCATGACCTGAAAACAAGGTAAATTTCAAAATGAAGATATAGGAAAATCACAGTTTCTGCTTCATTCGGTTTGGAGGTACCAGTGCATGAGTTCACATATTCTCACAGGGCATCATGATGGGTACCCTGAGCTCAGTTAATTTTTCTGAGTCATTTCCTGGAGCCTTCTGTCTTCATTCTCCTCCCTCAACATTGCTTACCTCTCCTTTCCTGTATCATTCTTGCTACCTAAACACAATCTCCTAAACGTAAGAGGTTAAATAAGAGCTGTGACAGTGACTAGCAGAAAAACACTCAGCAATTAAAAGGAAAAGGATGTACATCACAGGGCCTGATTTAAAACTTATCACAGTATTAACAATTTGGTGCTATGCCAGTCACCAAATGCTCAAGGCACCAAAGTCATTAAGCTTCTTCCTGTTCATCCCTGAGATGGCTGCTGCATTCCCCCATACAGGTTACAGGTAAATACAACAGGGGGTTAAAATGATAAATAAAATGATAAAAATTTAACTTCTGCCAAACCCCCATTGTAAGAAACTATCTTACAGAGCAATTCAATTTCCATATGAATTTCAAATGATATGAGGAAGGGATGAAATTCTAACAATTCAGATTGTCAAATGATTGGGACAGATCTACATAATTGTTCTAGTCTCCACAAATGATATATCCATAAATGATATATATTGATTTAGAAGGAACATGTGAGTGTCCCAGCAGTACTGATGAAATGCTATGAACCTCATATTAACATCAGTAAATTTTGGAACTGCCCAAGAAACCAAAGGATTCACTCATGGCTTCTTGGACTTCAGAGAGCAGTGTGGTAACCAGAAGCACAACACAACTGTAAGCAAGGACCTGAAAACTTTCTCTCTTTTACTGCCATCACCAATGATAAATTGTTTCCAAACACAGAATAAGTATCTTTCGTTGCTGGTTTTGGCTAATTTTTGGTGGTTTTTGTTTTGTTTTGTTTTTGTTTTTTTTTTTTTTTTGGGGGGGTGTTTTGTCTTTTTGTTTTGGTTTGTTTTTTTTTCAGCTTCACAGAGACGTTCAGAATTCAATTCATGTTCCTGTGTCAGTAGTAATAAGGACTTTTCCCCTCAAAGATAACAAATGGCTGCAATTCACAGGCAACAGAGATAGGGTGAGGAGAAGAGTGATGTCAGTCTGTATAGATTCTTATAACCTCTCAAGAGGTGCAGAAAGTGTAAAACAAAATTTGTATGTATATATAAGGAAAAAAACCTTTGTGGGCCAGCAATTTTGTCTTTGATGTTGTTTAGATTTACAGGGCTTCTTCTGAGTTTTTTTTGTGCGCTGTATTTCTTAATGATCGACTTGCTGCAGTAAATAATTCAGGAAACCATACTATAGTCCATTGTTCTTCAGGCATATGGATTTTTTTTTTCTTCAAAGCTTGAGTTTCTACTGCATGTTGAAAATTTCAAAGCTCTCTGAGGTACTGAATACAGGTTTTGTAATTATAACAATTTCTAGCCTAGCACCTGTACATCTGCTGTACCCTTTAAGGAATAGAGCAAAACAAAATGTATCAATTCCTTCTGGATAAAATGTGACAGGATTTCCATTTTCTGCTTTTCCAGACCACCTAAGCTTATTATTTTTAGAACATTATGGATTGTTATCAAGCAGTAATAGTGGATTGTTTTAAAAACACAGACAAGATGCATAGCACAGCGCTTCTAAACAAAACCGCAAAAGTGCAACTCCTTCTGCAGCTGTGCAACTGGATTTTCATAGACCATGGCAGAAGAGGTATACAGGACTTTACAGTACCAGCCTTTTATAAAAAGATAGCTTGAGGTCTTCAGCAAGAAACTGGTATTAACCGCTTTTGGTCACATGGAAACACATTTCAAAAGAAACCTTTTAAAAGTGTTTTAGTCTTGTAAGTATAACAAATTCTGCAAATTTACACTTTTTTTTTTCCTGAAATAAAACTTACACTGTATATGCACATATGCATAGGCAATATAAGCCATTATGTGCAACTGAACTTTGTGAAATATTTTTTATAATACTTTTCTGTATCACCAGGTGGCATACATATTATTTCATGTAACATGTAATTCTGAAATAGTGCAGTGAGCTATCAAATGCATATTAAGCTCTAAAATGAAAATATTATTTCTCTTGGGGACAACTTTCAGTTTCATTTTTTTAAAAATATAACACAGTGAAAATAATCTCCTTGATTTTCACCTGTGTAGCTGCTAATAACTACAAAAATTAGGTCGGACACCCAGGAAGGTG